>NC_141689.1:938341741-939039241 GCF_964263255.1 Lissotriton vulgaris | reverse complement strand
TATTCACTACCGCACCCTCTGACACTCCTCTTCCTCTGTGTCTGATTGTCCAGGCCGGTCCCAGGCTATCACCTAGCCCTGTGGATGTAGTTTATGGCCCCAACTGTAAAGATTCACCCCTCTTCAAAGGAGTTACAGTAGATCAAGGCCCCCACCCCATGAGATCCGTCACACCACACGCGTTCCTACTATCTGATAACGATCCTGTATTGTGATTGGGGAGGGGATTCTCACTGTAAGGGTGTGTGGGACCGAGCCTGAAGCGGAAGATTCCAGGGATGCCTTTTTGTACATCAAAGTCTTCACAATTATGTGTCACATTAAAAATATATAGCACTCCAACAAAGTAGTAGGATTATAACACTTTAATAACTTATAAATATATACAACGCTCCAACAAAGTAAACACGTTAAACATTTTTTTTTTAAACAAAGCAACAATGGGCTGCTGTTAGGTGGCGTCAGTAGCGGTCTGTTGTGCGAATAGGCCGAAGGCAGCACAACGCGCTGAGATCCGGACGGCACCCAGGTGATGTCCAGTAAGTTGCCGCACTGGTCTTGGCATCCTACAATGCTGCACCGAAAAACGGCGCGGGCGCCCCGGGGGGGGGGAGGCGGCGCGAACGGGCCTCCCCAGGTGGAGGCTCCTCTGCTGCAGTGGGGCGCCCCTTTAGCGTTTCAGTCGCCATTCAGCTGTTTACCGCCCGCTTTTGCTGCACTGTGCCTCATCCGCCATTCAGCTGTTTACCGCCCGCTCTTGCGGCTACAGAGTCTCGCCCACCATCCAGTTGAGTTGCGCCTGCTCTTGCGGCTACAGCGTCTCGCCCACCATCCAGTTGAATTGCGCCCACTCTTGCGGTGCAGCGATAGGCGGCTGCCACAGGACTCTTAAAATGGCGGCCGGCTCTTCGGATTTGGGCCTGGTCCACTAAAATGGCCCTGGGACACATTTGAACTCGGACATTTGCCTGCTAGGGCTTGGGCCCCATTCTCGAAAGCGTCCCCTCAGCCTTGAAGATTCTACAAAAGTCATCGGGCCCCCCACTCCCGCAGGCTTCCGGTGGGGAGCGGCTGCCATGATTGCTTGCGGAATGGCCACGACGGAGCTACGAGATGGTGGTGCTCTCATGCTGACGCCAGCTTCAGTCTGAAACATCTAGAAACACTGTAGACTATCAATTCGATGACTTCCGGTGGAGCCCCAACGTGACCTGGTAGGGAAGAACTTGCCCTCTCCTCTTTTGACTGATGGTTCTTGTTGCCTGTCCCCTCTGTTGTCATCTAACGGAACCTTTTTGGATTGCCGAGTGAGAAAAAAAAAGGTGGGGCTTTCATCGTTTGGGAAAAAAAAATGTTTCAATCCAATGAAAAGTGTTATTTTTAGGTCATATGATCAAGCATTTCATCATTAGGAAACCAAAAGTAAAATGAACCAATGAAAAGTTTTATAAACAAGTCACATGACCTGTTATGCGGCTTTGGGCTATAAAAAGCCTACAAAATCCGTTGGCCTGTGAGGCGGCGTCAGTAGCGGACCGATGTGCGAATAGGCCGAAGGCAGCACAACACGCCGAGACCTGGATGGCACCGAGGTGGTGTCCAGCAAGTTGCCGCACTGGTGTGGCCATCCTACAATGCTGCGCCGAAAGACGGCGTGGGGTGCCCGGGGGGGGGGGGGAGGCGGCGCGAACTGGCCTCTCACACCTCCCCAGGTGGAGGCACCTCATCTGCAGTGCGGCGCCCCTTACCGTTTCACTCGCGGTCCAGCAGAGTTGCGCCCGCACTTGCTGCTACAGTAGGCCGAAAGCAGCACAACGCGCCGAGATCCGGATGGCACCGAGGTGGTGTCCAGCAAGTTTCACTGGTGTGGCCATCCTACAATGCTGCGCCGAAAGACGGCGTGGGGTGCCCGGGGGGGGGGGGGGAGGCGGCGCAAACGTGCCTCTCCCGCCTCCCCAGGTGGAGGCACCTCATCTGCAGTCGGGCGCCCCTTAGCGTTTCCCTCGCCGTCCAGCAGAGTTCCGCCCGCTCTTGCGGCACAGTGCCTCACCCCCCATCCAGCTGAGTTCTGCCCGCTCTTGCGGTACAGCGTCTTGCCCGCCATCCAGCTGAGTTCCGCCTGCTCTTGCGGTACAGTGACTCACCCGCCATCCAGCTGAATTGCGCCCACTCTTGCGGTGCTGAGATAGCCGGCTGCAACAGGACTCTCAAAATGGTGGCCGGCTCTTTGGATTTGGGCCTGGTCCACTAAAATGGCCCTGGGACACCTTGGAACTCGGACGCTTGCTTGCTAGGGCATTGGCCCCATTCACGAAAGCGTCCCCTCTTTTGACTGATTGTTCTTGTTGCCTATCTCTTCTGTTGTCATTTAACGGAACCTTTTTGGACTGCCAAAAGGGGTTCTGGTCCGACCGCTGGTTGGTGGAGACATTTTGACTATATCCTGGACCTGCCCGGCCTTGCCCAAAATGGCGCCAGTATAAATGGGACTTGTAACTCCTTGTTGTGTACTGGTTGCCCAACCTTGATATCACGAGATACGTATGCAGTTTTGAAGCACGTGGCGGGCGGGGACGAGTACTGATTGAACATTTGGACATCTCTATTGATATTAAGTTCTGATGTGTTATTGATTACTGTACTATTGAAAGTTCGAATTAACGTCACCCATGGTACTTGCCCGCAAATGTATATCTAGATAATTTTATTGTAACTGGCCCTGTCGTACTTTAATTATAAAATGTACGTCCACCAATTCCGCAACTGTTAGACACCTTAGTTCTTGCAACCTAATGGGTCGCCCGTTACGTTCTTCTACAGTGTAAATGTCCCCTCATCATATACGATTCCAGTTTGCTCCGTGGCCGGCCCACGTGGTTATAGGCCCGTATTTGTATACTGACATTTTCACAATAAAGGTTTTTAAAACAAAACATGGTAGTAGTACCTAGATTGGTAAAGTTTTGAATAATAGCCACTGTTTTTGAATCAGTAAAAGGCAAGTGAAATAAAGCAGCCCGATTACATGACGGTTAAAAGGTATAATACGCAGGAACGCAGTAAAGATAAATGGTCAAGGGCTGTTGTGTTTTCCACTCCTGCAACATAAAGTGATCGATAAGAATCCGATATTCATGCCTATCAGCGACTAAGACAGCAGGCCGAGCCTCTTTTGTTCAACGGCTCCCTCATGGGACGAAGAAACGCCCTTTTTCTCGAAATAGGAATATTTTACTTGCAGGACAGTTGTAAATTTCCCGGGAAAATACATTAGCCTGGAACATTGTTAGTGATAAACTGTAAATGCATCTGGGTCCTTTGCTTTACAAGTCAGAGTGAGAAAAAAAAGGTGGGGCTTTCATCATTTGGGAAAAAAAAATGTTCGAAAGCAATTAAAAGTGTTATTTTTAGGTCATATGACCAAGCCTTTCATCATTAGAATAACAAAAGTAAAATGAACCAATGAAAAGTTTTATTAACAAGTCACATGACCTGTTATGCTTACGTTACGCGCTGCGTGCCGCGTTCTGGATCGTTTCCGGGAAGCTGCGCCTCGCGCACCGGAGCACTTCCTGGTGCGCTAACGCGGCGCGTCATATGACGCATTACGCGACAACGCAGGTCCAGAATATGGTCAAAATGTCTCCACCAACCAGCGGTCGGAACACAACCCCTTTCAGTAGTCCAAAAAGTTCTGTTAAATGACAACAGAAGGGACAGGCAACAAAAACCATCAGTCAAAGAGTGGAGGGCAAGTTCTTCTCTACCGGGTCACGTTGGGGCTCCACCGGAACTGATCGAATTGGTAGTCTACAGTGTTTCTGGATGTTTCAGACTGAAGCATCCATGATGCACTGGGCCAGGGTCAGACTAATTTGCATATAGCCAAGTTCTGAGCTGGGATGGTGCAGTGAGCTAAAAAACGGTGATGGATCAAGCCCTGATCTTTGGACTGGGTAAGAGTGGTCTGCTTAATTCAGACACTCTGTTCATCACCACCCCCTTTTCTGAATCATTTTTGTCCACCATAAGCGTGGAAGGGTATACTCAGATGTGAGTCCCTTGCTCATTGCACCATCAGGATTCAAGCAAGCCGGGCCGAAGACGGCTGAAATGCCAGAAACCGGTCCCCGGTAGCTTGTTTCCTTCCCAGTATAAGAATTGGCTTGGTAGTTTGGTCTGCCCTGTTCCCATTATGCACTGGGCCAGGGTCAGACTAATTTGCATATAGCCAAGTTCTGAGCTGGGATGGTGCAGTGAGCTAAAAAACGGTGATGGATCAAGCCCTGATCTTTGGACTGGGTAAGAGTGGTCTGCTTAATTCAGACACTCTGTTCATCACCACCCCCTTTTCTGAATCATTTTTGTCCACCATAAGCGTGGAAGGGTATACTCAGATGTGAGTCCCTTGCTCATTGCACCATCAGGATTCAAGCAAGCCGGGCCGAAGACGGCTGAAATGCCAGAAACCGGTCCCCGGTAGCTTGTTTCCTTCAGTATAAGAATTGGCTTGGTAGTTTGGTCTGCCCTGTTCCCATGATGCACTGGGCCAGGGTCAGACTAATTTGCATATAGCCAAGTTCTGAGCTGGGATGGTGCAGTGAGCTAAAAAACGGTGATGGATCAAGCCCTGATCTTTGGACTGGGTAAGAGTGGTCTGCTTAATTCAGACACTCTGTTCATCACCACCCCCTTTTCTGAATCATTTTTGTCCACCATAAGCGTGGAAGGGTATGCTCAGATGTGAGTCCCTTGCTCGTTGCACCATCAGGATTCAAGCAAGCCGGGCCGAAGACGGCTGAAAATGCCAGAAACCGGTCCCCGGTAGCTTGTTTCCTTCCCAGTATAAGAATTGGCTTGGTAGTTTGGTCTGCCCTGTTCCCATGATGCACTGGGCCAGGGTCAGACTAATTTGCATATAGCCAAGTTCTGAGCTGGTATGGTGCAGTGAGCTAAAAAATGGTGATGGATCAAGCCCTGATCTTTGGACTGGGTAAGAGTGGTCTGCTTAATTCAGACACTCTGTTCATCACCACCCCCTTTTCTGAATCATTTTTGTCCACCATAAGCGTGGAAGGGTATACTCAGATGTGAGTCCCTTGCTCATTGCAGCATCAGGATTCAAGCAAGCCGGGCCGAAGACGGCTGAAATGCCAGAAACCGGTCCCCGGTAGCTTGTTTCCTTACCAGTATAAGAATTGGCTTGGTAGTTTGGTCTGCCCTGTTCCCATGATGCACTGGGCCAGGGTCAGACTAATTTGCATATAGCCAAGTTCTGAGCTGGGATGGTGCAGTGAGCTAAAAAACAGTGATGGATCAAGCCCTGATCTTTGGACTGGGTAAGAGTGGTCTGCTTAATTCAGACACTCTGTTCATCACCACCCCCTTTTCTGAATCAGACTGAAGCTGGCGTCAGCATGAGAGCACCACCATCTCGTGGCTACGTCGTGGCCATTCCGCGAGCAATCATGGCAGTCGCTCCCCACCGGAAGTCTACGGGAGTCGGGGGTCCCGGTGACTGTTGTAGAATCTTCAAGGCTGAGGGGACTCTTTTGGGAATGGGGCCCATGCCCTAGCAGTCAAGCGTCCGAGTTCCACAGTTGCCCAGAGCCATCTTTGCAGGCCAGGCCCAAGTCTGTGGAGCCGACCGCCATTTCGTGAGCTCCGTAGCAGCCGCCTGTCACTGTACCGCAAGATTGGGTGCAATTCCGTTGGATGGCGGGTGAGACGTTGTAATAGCAAGAGCAGGCGCAATTCAGTTGGCCGAGCGAGGCACTGTGTCGCAAGAGCGGGCGCAAGTCAGCTGGTCGAGTGAAGCGCTGGGGTGTAGCTGAGAAACCTCCACCTGGGGAGGTGGGGGAGGCTCGTTCGTGCCGCCTCTCCCTTCTACTGCACCCCACGCCGTCTCCTGGCGCAGGTATATGTGATGGTCGGACCAGGGCACCGCAGGACGTGTCTTCAGGTCAAACGGATTGTGGGACAAGGTGTGGAGCAGGCGCAATTATCTCGGGGGCCTCCGTCAAGCGGTTCAGGGAGGCACCGCATCACATTGTTTTCCAATGCAGACAGGTCCACGAACAGCCCCCATTTACTTTGAGAATAGTGAAGCTGCAGCAGGTGCAAATAAGCTTCAGACAGTGTTACAAGCGCTGCTCGGAACCCTCAACTATGGCACCCAACATCCAGGACTTATGCCATTTGTGCAAGGCAGTGACATCGAAGCATCTCAGGGACCAAGCAACATACCATATCCAGAGTCCTTCCCACAACCTCTGACTTCCTTCTTACCTAGTTATTGTTCTTTCACTCCCACTCCAGGCTTTTAGTCTGTGGATGGAAAACCATGAACCTACACTCACCTATGAAAATCTTACTATTGATGGTTGATTTTGAGCCCAAAATACAAAGGCGTATTTGGATCGATGTTGCAGCAGGCTGCCATGTAAATAGATATTTAATAAAACGTTTTACCCTGTTACTTGTTGATTTTGAGCCCCAAATACAAAGGCTTGTTTGGATCGATGTTGCAGCAGGCTGCCATGTAAATAGTTATTTAATAAAATGTTTTACCCTGTTACTTTGCTGGTGTGTTGTATATATTTATAATATTTGCATAGTGTTTGTCGTTATTTTGGGTGAGGTGGGCGGCGGAGCCGAGCTGTCTTGCAGCCATCATGGTATCGAGCTCAGTTCCTCTCACTAGTTTCGTATTTGTCATGAGGAGTTGTTCATAATGTTTCTATTTTAGCGAGGTCAAAAAGAGATCACATTAGTGGCCTACTGATTTTGCTTGATTCCTTTTGTTTTTTTAACGATTTTTCACTATCTGCAAAGACTAAACAGAGTATTGCGACTCTGTGCTTGCTTGTAAATAGAGAATGAACCAAAGAGAACCAATTCCAAAACAATAAATGCTAGGATAACAATCAATCAAATGGAGAGGGAAGCAGGCACGACGGATTACAACGGGGGCAAAGGCCTGTGTTACCTACCCTTCACTATCTGCAAAGAGAGAATACTCCTAAAAGAAAAGAGGAGGGGGTGGGGGCAGCGTTCAAAGCACATCAGCGTGCATAAACACGAAAATGTTTTTACCTACCACGTACTTGACATTTTACAGCTTTTGATATTTGCTATTAAAAAAACATTGAAATTCACTGAAAAAAACATAGGTTATAGACCATATATAGTTAGGAATTAGCATTTACAAAACCTTGAAAATTCACTGAAAAAACCATGGGTTATAGACCATATATAGTTAGGAATTAGCATTTACAAAACCTTATTTTACTCACACAAAACCATTGAAATTTCATATATAGTTAGTTGCACTAACTATATATCGCGCACCCGCAATCCACTGCTGATCATGTCACATATTACATCATTCATGACATGATCAGTGACATCACTGATGACATCACTGATGACATCTCAAATGACATCACTGATGACATCACTGATGACATCTCATTTGACATTACTGATCACATCACTGATGACATCATTCATGTGATAATACGGTGAACCTCTTCAGACTCTAATATAATCTTAGATACACTCAGAGTAAATAGACACTCACAGACTGTCACTCATCCATGGAGTTACTCACACACCTAGTCAGTCATGCAAAGAATCAATCACACTTCCATTGCCTCAACTATACAGTTATACACACCTTACTTATTCAAACATATACTAACACATATTTACTCTCTTATACAATCCCTGATACAAGTTCACAATGATCCATACAGCCACTCACAAATTCACTGGCTCTTATGCACAGTTATTTATATATGTCAACTCTCACATGTACTGTGTTTTACATATGTACTTACTTTGACATGTAGCACTGAGATATCCATTCACTCACCAATACACTCATGCACACAGTCAACCGCCCATACAGCTGTTTCCACATGCACTTTGAACCCATACATCTAGTGAATCAACTGCTCACACATCTATGCACAGAGTCATACACCTCCCAGCCACGCACACACACACTCAGTCTCCCATACAAATACTTGGGCAACCAATCAATAACCCATATACTTAATCATAAAGCTACTGATCAATACAACAACAGACATAATGATGCACAAATTAAGACAGTTTAGTCACTAATCCATGCACTCAGTGAGACACATTTAATCACTCACTCATACAGTCAGTCATGCACCTACTAAATCCTTCATTCAGACACTTATACATCCACTCATTCTTCAATATGTAAGACATATTTTGACTTTTTAGAAACATACAGTCACTGGATGTTGTCATCAGTGATGTCATCAGTGATGTCATTTGAGATGTCATCAGTGATGTCACTGATCATGTCATGAATGATGTAATATGTGACATGATCAGCAGTGGATTGCGGGTGCGCGAGATATAGTTAGTGCAACTAACTATATATGAAATTTCAATGGTTTTGTGTGAGTAAAATAAGGTTTTGTAAATGCTAATTCCTAACTATATATGGTCTATAACCCATGGTTTTATCAGTGAATTTTCAAGGTTTTGTAAATGCTAATTCCTAACTATATATGGTCTATTGGTCTATTGGTCTATAACCTATGGTTTTTTCAGTGAATATATATATATATATAGGGCCTCTGTAATTTGTTTCATTGGAGAGATGGTGAGACGGGCTTCTCCGAGCCCGCTTGTCAGAGGCCACCCTGAAGGGTTGGAGGCTCCTTAATCGGAGGGTGCTTTGTGGACTTATTAAAGGAGCATGACCCACTCGCTGCACTACGGACCCACTGAGGTATGCTAATGTGCTATTCAATATGCAGCGCTGGAAGGGATTTAATGTGGGCAAAACCCTGCATTAATCACTCTGGGGACTCGAGCTTTGGACAGAGTGTTACCAAAAACGAGCATTTTGCCAGAATTGTGAACTCCGTGACAAAGATCATTTCAGTTTGATTGCTGATTAATGCACCGGCATCTGGCAGTGAGCGCAATATTAACTGTGCCCAAACAACAAGAATTGTTCTTTGAAAATCAAGCATTCAAGTGTAAGTTCTGGGTGCATTATGGGACTCGTATTCCAAGATATGTCACGTGATGTCAAGACTCATTTTAAAGGCGTGCACAAATGCACTTTGTGGTTATCTTCCTGTCCGTGAACAAGGCTAATCGCCGAAACATGTAGGAGAATGGAAGTTTCCTGTGCCGCTTATCCCTGAATAAAGCTGTTTTCCTCGGAGAAGGGCCTCTGTAATTTGTTTCATTGGAGAGATGGTGAGACGGGCTTCTCCGAGCCCGCTTGTCAGAGGCCACCCTGAAGGGTTGGAGGCTCCTTAATCGGAGGGTGCTTTGTGGACTTAATTAAAGGAGCATGACCCACTCGCTGCACTACGGACCCACTGAGGTATGCTAATGTGCTATTCAATATGCAGCGCTGGAAGGGATTTAATGTGGGCAAAACCCTGCATTAATCACTCTGGGGACTCGAGCTTTGGACAGAGTGTTACCAAAAACGAGCATTTTGCCAGAATTGTGAACTCCGTGACAAAGATCATTTCAGTTTGATTGCTGATTAATGCACCGGCATCTGGCAGTGAGCGCAATATTAACTGTGCCCAAACAACAAGAATTGTTCTTTGAAAATCAAGCATTCAAGTGTGAGTTCTGGGTGCATTATGGGACTCGTATTCCAAGATATGTCACGTGATGTCAAGACTCATTTAAAAGGCATGCACAAATGCACTTTATGGTTATCTTCCTGTCCGTGAACAAGGCTAATCGCCGAAACATGTAGGAGAATGGAAGTTTCCTGTGCCGCTTATCCCTGAATAAAGCTGTTTTCCTCGGAGAAGGGCCTCTGTAATTTGTTTCATTGGAGAGATGGTGAGACGGGCTTCTCCGAGCCCGCTTGTCAGAGGCCACCCTAAAGGGTTGGAGGCTCCTTAATCGGAGGGTGCTTTGTGGACTTAATTAAAGGAGCATGACCCACTCGCTGCACTACGGACCCACTGAGGTATGCTAATGTGCTATTCAATATGCAGCGCTGGAAGGGATTTAATGTGGGCAAAACCCTGCATTAATCACTCTGGGGACTCGAGCTTTGGACAGAGTGTTACCGAAAACGAGCATTTTGCCAGAATTGTGAACTCCGTGACAAAGATCATTTCAGTTTGATTGCTGATTAATGCACCGGCATCTGGCAGTGAGCGCAATATTAACTGTGCCCAAACAACAAGAATTGTTCTTTGAAAATCAAGCATTCAAGTGTAAGTTCCGGGTGCATTATGGGACTCGTATTCCAAGATATGTCACGTGATGTCAAGACTCATTTAAAAGGCGTGCACAAATGCACTTTGTGGGTATCTTCCTGTCCGTGAACAAGGCTAATCGCCGAAACATGTAGGAGAATGGAAGTTTCCTGTGCCGCTTATCCCTGAATAAAGCTGTTTTCCTCGGAGAAGGGCCTCTGTAATTTGTTTCATTGGAGAGATGGTGAGACGGGCTTCTCCGAGCCCGCTTGTCAGAGGCCACCCTGAAGGGTTGGAGGCTCCTTAATCGGAGGGTGCTTTGTGGATATATATATATATATACTACTATTATAAAGGAAGAACTTTGAACCTTTGAGGCGGGTAAACTCGGGAACCACAGCGCCAATCCAAACACCCGATACATCGTTGTAATTGGCAGGGTCTGTAGATGGACATAGGCTATATAAAATAAAAAAATATACGTTATTTAAAATATTTACCTAAAAAAAAAAAGTAGCCCCTTGGAAGTAGCGCCGGCCGCGATGCGTGTGCTGACATCATGAGCCAGTGAGGAGCGGCGGACATCAGCGCGGGGAGGAGCGGCGGACAGGCGAGGAAGAGCGGCGTACAGGCGATGAGGAGCGGCGAGGAGCGGCGGACAGGTGGGGAGGAGCGGTGAGCGGCGGATGAGGTAGGTGAAATACAAAAGCTACAGGCGGGGAGGAACGGTGAGCGTAGGTGAAATACAGGCGAGGAGGAGCGGTGAGCGTAGGTGAAATACAGGCGTGGAGGAGCGGTGAGCGTAAGTGAAATACAGGCGGGAGAAGCGGTCAGCATTAAATGAAGCAAAAGAGGTAGCAAACCGTGCATTACAAAAGTGAGAATCGTGAGCCAACAAAATACAAGAGCTAGCAAACGGTGCATTATATGAGGAAAAAGTGACACGTGCAGGTTACAAAAGCATACAAACAAAACATAGAGGTATAATACTGCAATATATGAAGGAAGGCTCCGGGGGACCCACGGACATTACAAAAGTGAGTGCATTAGAAAAGTGAGAATCGTACAAAAGTTAGAACCGTGAGCCAACAACATACAAGAGGTAACAAACGGTGCATTACATGAGGAAAAAGTGGCGGGGAGGAGCGGTGAGCATAGGTGAAATACAGGCGGGGAGGAGCAGTGAGCATTAAATGAAGCAAAAGAGGTAGCAAACTGTGCATTACAAAAGTGAGTGCATTACAAAAGTGAGAATCGTGAGCCAACAAAATACAACAGCTAGCAAACGGTGCATTACATGAGCAAAATGTGACGTGTGCAGGTCACAAAAGCGTACAAAGGAAACATAGAGGTATAATACTGCAATATATGAAGGAAGGCTCCGGGGGACCCACGGACATTACAAAAGTGAGTGCATTAGAAAAGTGAGAATCGTACAAAAGTTAGAATCGTGAGCCAACAACATACAAGAGGTAACAAACGGTGCATTACATGAGGAAAAAGTGGCGGGGAGGAGCGGTGAGCATAGGTGAAATACAGGCGGGGAGGAGCAGTGAGCATTAAATGAAGCAAAAGAGGTAGCAAACTGTGCATTACAAAAGTGAGTGCATTACAAAAGTGAGAATCGTGAGCCAACAAAATACAACAGCTAGCAAACGGTGCATTACATGAGCAAAATGTGACGTGTGCAGGTCACAAAAGCGTACAAAGGAAACATAGAGGTATAATACTGCAATATATGAAGGAAGCATCCGGGGGACCCACGGACAACGTCGGGGCGGGCGGGGGTCCTGAAGCATGATTGCTCCCGGACAAGGTCGGGACGGGCTGCTAGTATATATATATATATATATAATCACCACCACCCACTTGCAATACAACGGTCTCTGACACAGCTCAGGCTCACAACAAAATCATCCTTTGTCACGTCACCTGAGTAAGCATAAATTGGTTCCACTCTTGTTTATTAAAATGCACCTCACAGACGCGTTTCGGCTTGAATGCCTTTCTCAATGTGGGTTCGCACAGCGAGCGATTCGCACAGCAGTTTTAAAACAAGTACTGTATCTTGTCTTTGGTGGAGTGGAGCAGCCATAGAAAGAGGACTGCTGCTTCACCCCGATGGTATGTCCTATGGCCACAACAACTTAATGCAATATATATATATATATGTATTACCTACCGGCGATCGCCAGTAGGTAGTTATAGTTAGTTTACAAAGGAAGAGCGTTTTTCCATTTGCCAATAACTTTGGCGTTGTTTAATGATCAACGTGGAATTTTCAAAACTAGTATGACGATCACTTCAGCATCTGTCTTGAAAGTTTCATGGTGATCTGTTAAGCAGGTGCTGAGAAAATAGGGGGGGCAGTTGTCCCAAACGCGTTTTCTCCATGTTAATTCCCGAAGGAACTTTAGGCTCAGCTACAACACGAACTACTGAATGGAATTAAACCAAATTGGGCAGACAGGTTGCTGTTGGTTTGGTGAAGTGCCTTCTTCTGATTTGGTGTTAATCCATTTAGTAGATTCAGAGATATTAACCAAAATCTAGATTTGTATATCTAGGGACGCAGATCCCCCCGCAACACTCACACGCAGGTTCACGCATCCTCGTGGCACGAGATGTACTGGGATTGGCTGGTGGCAATCTGTCTAGAGAGTTGTGCCTGCCATTTTGCCTATTGGGACCGTGCCCTCTGGGATAAAAATTACCATTGAAAAGCATAAAAGGGGTTATGGTAGGGGTACCCTTCCAAAGCAAACACAATAAGAAGATGGACGGAGCACTAAAACTTTTCAGACACTCACCCCCCAGTCACAGATCTGGGTTGAATCCATCATCATTCTTTAGCTCACTTTTCCACCCCAGTTCAGACACAGCTATATGCAAATCAGTCTTGACACTTTGCCTCATGGGAACATTCCAGTCCGAACTGCCAAGCCATGTCTTCACTGGGCCGGAAACAAGCATCCTGGGACCGGTTTCGGGCTAACAGCCCTCATCAGCCAGGCTAGCTTGAATTAAATGACACAGCAAATGATGTTGCTATGCGCCCTAAGTGGCTATGGGTATGCCCTTGCTTGCTGCGGCACATGACCTGGCTTGGCAGTTTGGGCTCGGCTGTTCCCGTGAAGAACAGGGCAAGACTGATTTGCATATGGTTGGGTCCAAACTGGGATGATGTGGTGATCGAAATAACAGTGGATTAAACCCAGATCTGTGTCTGGGGGTGAGTGTTTGAGAAGTTTCAACACTCCGTCCATCATTCTATTTTGTGACGTAGCTAAGTGCCCCCTGGGGTCACATGTTATAGGCTCAAACAGGCAATTGACCTTAACCTCTCCCCCCTTAGCCTCGATGTCTGGGCTGACACACCCAGGTGGGAGATCTTGTCATTGTAAGTTAGTGAGGTCATGTTACCCTTTCTTGGCCTCTTAGGTTCACTTGCAGACTCAGCCTAGTGGTTGCTCAGCAACCACCAAATGAGGGCACCTGGAGGAGGGGTGTGGGGTGTAGGTTAAAGCACCAATTTTGCATTGGCTCAACCTAGTTTAGAGTGTGCTTCTCCAGGTTCGCAACGTTCCAGCTTGCAAATATAATGTTAATTTGGCTATATTTGAACTCCTTCATGTATATTGAGGTTTTGGTTATGCTATGGTTAAGCCAGTCCTTAAAGAGATTTGAATTTTATTCACCTTGCTGGAACAACTTAATTACTCTACTGGTCAACATATAGATCATAGTATCCCCACACAAAAGGCCCATTTGGGGACGATTCTGCTTAGTTTTATACACTGATTAACAAGCCTAGACATACCTTTTCAGACAAATATTATGGAAGCAGACAGGTGTCTGTCTGCATTCTCTCCAAGAAACTCTTTTGAGGTTTTAGTGGGAATGAACCATATTAGCAGTGGTAATTAGGGGCGGGCTTAAATCTCTGAGACCTGTGACCATTGACCACTTGAAGGTGTCATCTTGAAAAGTCCGAAGATATTATGCGGAAGGGATACGGCATGGGGGGTGATGTGTTTTCTTTGGATTGGTTAGAGGTACCCACTTACAAGAAACTTCCACCGCACTTAAAAACCTCTGCACAAGGGAGAGACTTGGAGATGCAGGAGCCTGCATAAAACAAGAATGACCCTTTATGGACAAACTCTTGTATAGAGAGGTGGGGCACTCTGGACTTCGACTGACTTGAATGCTGTGGACTTGTGCCTTCAGGGCCAGTGGCACTGACTTACCAAGTCCTTCTGAGAGATAGTAGAGGGTGCACTTGCAGTAGATCCAGGAGGAAAGGATAACCATAGAGCGTTTGTGGACTGGTCCTATCAAGGTTAGCCCTGTAGGTGGCCAGGAGGCCATGGAGCCTGGGGAGTGTAGGGAGGGAGTTTAACCTGCCTTTAGAGTCTTAGGGTATTGTTGACGGAAGATCTCTGGCCAGAGAGATCCCCAAGAACCGAGACAAAAGCCCAGGTCCTGGACTCTGCAGTGTTCTCACCTACTGGAAGGAGAGAGCTGGGTGCTGGATCTTTGACAGAAGCTTAAAATCAGGTTGAAGGGAGGGAGAGGAGTTACAAAAGCAGTTGTACCCTTGATATTTCGGGGTAGGGCGACAGGAACTGTGCAATGTTGTGGAGGCGGATAGTTTGTAGTCTGTCATGCATGGAGGCAGGGGTGGTAGGGTTTGTTGATTTGGTTGGGAGGGAATAGTTCTAAGTTCAGTTATGTTTCACTCCACAGACCAGTGAAAGTAGAAATGAAGATCAAGCGTTCGCACATACACCCCACAAAACACAGGTGAACAAAAGAGGCCACATACCAAGATGTCACTCAAAGTCATAAAGGAAACTACCAGATACAGGACACACATCTCCTGACACAAAACCGCAGTGGGTGGAGATTGACCAAAGATAAAAACCTACTTAACCCATGATGACCAACGTAGGCTGCACTCAGAATTCTTATATGGAAAGGAAATGCGCTAGGGCAGTGTTTCCCAAACTGTGGTCCACAGACTCCCAGGGGTCCATGACACATTCCCAGGGGGTCCTCACGCAGCAATTTTAAAAGCACTGCAAAGTTCCTTGTTTAATTAGCAGTTTTCGAGCAACAATAAAACTGTCAAGATAAAGCCAGTGTTTAATGTACCGGCGAGAGAGAGATGAGAGTTTTGTCCCGTGGCAGCTTTTACTTATCTAATGCAGCACAGAGGGTTAATATGACTACCGCAAATAACGTGTACCATGCATTTAAAAAAGAGGATTTTATGTGCATAGGTCAGTGGGTTACTAATTTTGTCACAGAGACTCTTTTGTTACTGTGCAGTTCATAAGTGACAATCTTAATCTAGCAAAGTGACCTATAGACTGTCATCAAAGAGCTGCTTGCAAACTGCATGTTACAAGTTAGTAACTTATGTTTTTTCCAGTCTTTCATTATCCTGATGCTGTTAAAATTTTTATTTGGTAGTAATACATTTTGATTGTTAAAGTCAATGCTAACCACTGTTATGTTCTGAATCCCGAGTTTATGCTTCTCCAGACAACGCACCCTTTAAAAATGCCTACCAGTATGAATAACATGTGAATAGTACACCTAGTAGTCCCCTTCACCTTATGTAACATATTCTATACACTGATTTGCACACGTATGATTAATTTTCTCTGTATGTGTGTGATGTAAAGTGCTCTGACAATCTACAATAGTATGAAAGATGCTATAAAACAAATGAAATACATGTGACAGCGGGGCTATGGAGAGATGAGAGGCACAATTGAAGGGCGATAGCGAGGGGATCAATGAAGAGGCCCAACAAAGATTGTTGCATCCTGGTGCACAGTAAGGTCATCATTTACTATTCTTTAAAAATGAATACAATTTAATATATAATGATAAATATGTTGTAGAATGCTTCATTGTTTCCTACATTTTCTTGAGGCGTGACCCCACCAAATCCCCCTTTGTAGAGGTCAGGCTAACTCACTTCACTTGGTGTGCACTGTATGGGGACTGGTCTGAAAACATTTGCCAGGGCTGTTTTGTCTTTCCAGTCCAGCCCTGGCAGGAGCAGGAGCCTCGTACTGCGAAAGAAAACCAACCATTTAAAAGTTAGTTAGAGAGATGCAGCACCAACCTTCATAATAAAATGTTTTGTTTTTTGCAAATTCTTTTAATATAAAATACGACAATCCTTAGTAATTCAAGTATTTGTTTTGTGTGCATGTGTGTTTATTTTTTTCGAATTACTGATTTAATGTTTGAAATTAAAATCATATAAATTGATTTGGGGGTCCCCGACTTCAAGTAGTGACTCAATGGGGGTCCTCAGGAGTCAAAGGTTTGGGAACCTCTGTGCTAGGGAAAAAACTTGAAAGAGGAATAGTGCTGCAAATTATCAAACACCAAACTCCTGATGATGTGTTACTACAATAAACCCACCTGGTGGGTAACACATGCAAGGTCCTGATTAGATGGGGATATAAAATGATAGCACATGCAGGGTTTACATCAGGATCCAGAGGGAGTGGCATATTGATCCGAATAAACCTCCAGCTCATAATACAGAGGACATGGGCCGACTCACAAGGTAGATTTGTTGTAGTGGAGGCAACCTGAGAGGGGAAACCTGTGAACCTAATATTGGCTTACATTCCACCGGCACTCCATAAAATAGCTCTAACCTATGTAAGTAAAATAGTCCTAGCCCTACCACTCGTTGCCCTTGTATTGGGAGGAGATCTGAACATGATGCTACATGAGCAAATGGATTGACCCCCCCCCCCCCCCCCTCGAATGCACTCGCGAGATAGCACACTCCCATCTGACTTTCTCAGCTCACTGAGCTTGGTGGACATCTGGCGATATCTTAATCCCCAAACGTTACAATATACATTTCACTCTGGGACACATGACAGCTTGTCCCGTATAGATTATATATTGACACTAACAACAGAAAAGGATGTATACAAAAACAGAGCCTGTCCCAGAAAATGGGTAAAAAAATGGGGCAAGTGGAACACATACAGAAGTGCTATTTGCATCTTCCTCATGAGAGAATTCACAAAGAGTTGGAGGGATAGATTCATTGGCGAACGTGATGAGGCGGATGTTGGAGATTTATTATAAGAAAAACCTTTCGTCAAATGCATTTTATTGTATACCATACAATCTCTGTAAACCACATTTCTACTATGTGATTACTGTATGACTGAAAACTTTCAATAAAAAGAATTCATAAAAAAAAAGCAAATCTATGAATATGTGAATATTTTACAGGACAGAAGGCCTATAATCAACTCCCCTGGTGGCCTCCAGTAGTAAACTGCATTAAACTGCATGACAGTCATCCAAGCAGGGTCATAGAAAACATCTGTTGTGGTGTCCACTCATGGACATTTTTACGGCAGGTACCCAAGGCCTCTCAGCGGAGATCATCTCTGCCTTGCTTTTGGTATACTAACCATCTTATGGGGAGGGCCCGGTCCCTGGGGAATTGCTAAAATGAGTGCGTAACGCTCCACCTACCACAGCCTGTTGGCTTCTGTGAGGACTTGGGCCTCAGAGGACCAGCTGCGCTTATCAGCTACAATGTTCAATTTTTTAACACTCCTCTAGGAGGTGGAAACAATGTGTGCAGCATCCCATTGTGAGGAGAAGGCATTTGTGAGATGGGAGCTCTCAAAGCACAAAGATTGGCAGTGTGCTGGTCCTGCTGCCTTACACCAGGTTGAGGAATAAGGCATAGGAGGGAGAAGTCAGGCAGGTAGCAAAAGAACAGAAGACCCAGCAGTGTGCTCCTGCCAGCGCCAGCACATGAGGACGAGAGAAGGAAGGCAGCTGGCTCACCCTGTCTTCACAAGACAATTGTGCCTGATTGGGAGGGGAGCCATTCTAGCTTGGTCTCCCACTCTTCCGCCCCCCAAAAAATACACTACTGCCCCTCATGAGGGGCATGCACTGTTAAGAAATAAAGGAATACAGCCATCGTGCCATTTGATGCTTCTGGATGCAGAAAAAGCATTCGACCAGGTGAAATGGGCTTATTTATGGATTACCCTTGCAGCAATGGGAATCCCTGATCGATATTTGACATGGGTAAGTGCGCTTTATCGCTCACCGCTGGCTAAATAATGCTATGAGGGTTTACAGTCTCGGGTGTTTCTTATAAATAGGGGTACAAGACAAGGGTGCCCTTTATCCCCCCTCTTGTTTCCTTTGTATCGAGAACCTTTTATCCGAATACTCATGATTAATGAAGGTATCCAGCCATTGTCTTGTGGACTTAATGAATTAAAACTTAATGTTTATGCGGATGACATAGAGATTTTTTTGACAGGCCCGGTCTGTCGAAATAATTAATCAAGAGACTAACAGCTTTGGTGTGTTCTCGGGATAAAAAATTGAATATTAATAAGACCCAGATTCTGTTGAATTATACACCAGAACCCCCATAACGGGACACTGCTTAGAAACTACTTACCTTTGGGTTCATGTTACTTCTCAGATCCAAAGTATTATTAAATTAAACTATCAAGTGCTATTGAATGACACGGCTAAGAAGCTTAGAAAATTGCATAAGCTTCCAATTAGTATTTTCGGACGTTGCAATATTGTTAAAATGACAATTCTCCCTAGGTTTCTTTACCTATTTAGATCTATCCCTCTGAAACTTCCTAATTCGTTTTCCTGAGAGACTAGATAGAATAGTTGGTAGCTTATTTGGGGTATAGGGGGGCAAGAAGGGCTATCACATTTTTTAAATATTCATTCAGCCAAGGGGGTTTAGCACTTCCTGATTTTAAATTATATTACTGGGCTTCATGTAGGAGCCGATTCCGCAGCCTCTTTTCCAATAAGGATCAAGGTTTCAGCCATAGGCTGTTGCTAAATCAAGACTCTAGTAGATTTCTGTATCGAATACAGTACCCCAATTATTTTACGAGGGTACGGTTTAAGACCCTGAGGGGCATAGCTATGATATGGCAAGGTATTTCTACCATGTATTCTGTGCCAACCTATTTTACTAAGTTCCCGCTTGGGGATAACCCGTATCTGCCTGATATAATTAGAGACAGAATAGCTAAACTATAGGTTAGCTTGGGGATAGATAAACTGGAGGATCTATATGATCTAGAGGGCTTTCGTACCTTTCAAGACTTGCAAGATTCTTTTTCTATACCACACCAGCACCATTTTAAATATATTCAACTCAGAGATTACTTTATGAGATCACAAGGACTGAGGGAGGTGGAAGCTAATCAATTACTGATCTTTTTACACAAATCTGGTAAGGGCAAATTAATTTGTGCCGCGTATCAAATATACAGCCAGGGAAGATTGGAGCCTATGGATCTTTTAGCTGAGAAATGGAGTGTAACTCTTGCAGAGGAGATATCTGCTACAAATCTTGAGACAGCATTATCTACAGCAAAAGAGGCAGTATGGTCTGTTAATTTCAGGTTCTAACAATTCAAAACTATAACTATGCTGTATTATACACAGGATAAGGTTACCAGGTGGGGACAAAGGACCACCTATCATTTGAGCAACAGGAAAAGGTGCCCTAAATGTGGGGAATATGGAGCGAATATAGTTCATATGTTTGTGGAGTGACCTAGACTAGCAGACTTCTGGCAAGAGGTTCTGGAGGTACTAAAACACCGTTTAGGTCTTGGGATGTTCCCAGGTGCCCAGCAAGTAGTGGGCACCTGCAACGTTTAGGTTTTGCACCAGTGGCGCACCCCTGACTGGCGCTGCATTGCAGCGCTCCCTGACATTCTGGACACAGGGCTCTTTAGTCCCTTTATTAGATGGGGGCTGGTATGTGATTTTATTCAGGCGCAATTTGATTATCTATGTGATGGTAATTGCCTAATGTGAGTTTTGCGCAATGTGATGTGGTGCTAGGAAATGTAATGCATTTAATATGATTACGCACCTTGATCTTACACCTCTGACTTTTTTTAGGCATCATGTGTTTTTGCGCTATTAGGTTAAGTTCTGGCACCTCTGAATGTTTTTATGCATCATGTGACTTCCTTGATTTTACACCTCTGAATGTGTTGGTTTATGCATCATGTGTTTTTCCCTCCCTGCACCTCTGAATGTGTTTTTGATGCATCATGTGCCTTGTTATGACACCGCTGAATGTATGTTTATGCATCATGTGTTTTTCCTTCCCTACACCTCTGAATGTTGGTTTTGCATCATGTGTAATGTGTTCTTACCTATACCCCTAAATGTAATGTATTCTTAGGTGGTTGTTCTTTCTAATACAGGTGGTCCTAGTGAGGTCCTGGTTCCCTGCGTGACATTCTCCTAAGGTGTTTAGGGTTGCGTAGGGTTGCGTAGGTGGTACTTACCTGTTCCCAGTAGTTACTGGATGTGATCTATAACTGTTATTTTGTGCTATACTTATTCTAAGTTCTAGAAGTGCTATTTCTAAAAGTGTTGATTCTGACAGTGGCCCATGTGGCCCTGTCCTGTAAATAATCCCTTGTGAATATTGCCCGTGCCAGTTGGCACAATTTACATATGTGATTCTATCTGATGTGTTTTGACAATACAGAAGTTATTTTTTATATAACCTTGTGGGCAGTTCCTTTTGTGGTGTGCCTAGGATGTTGTTGCTGTTGTGTGCTGGCGCAAATGCTTTACACATTGCCTCTGGGATAAGCCTGTCTGCTCGTGCCAAGCTACCAAGGGGGTGAGCAGGGGTTATCTTGGCATGTGACTCCCTTGCCCTGACTAGAATGGTGGTTCTGCCTAGCTTTGGCGTCAGCTTAGCCAACCAGAAATAGCCAGTTCTAACATCCACTGTTCAATACTTTGCAGTGTATGAGTCCTTCTTATATCTTTATACTAGCTTCAAAGCAGACCAAACATAGAAACAAAGGTGACAAGACCAATAAGCACCTCAAGCAGGCTTTCAAACTGGAAATAAAATGTCTTCCAGGGTCCTGAATTCCTTTACTTGGAAGGCAAAGGGTGGCAATAACAAATGTAAAAGCTGTGGGGGTGCTGAGAGGCCCACTCAGGCACTAGTGCCCCAACAGTCCTCCACAAAGTCCTTCAGGGGTCCAGGACAAGACCCTGGACCCCAAAACCCAAACCTACTCCTGTACCCTAAAATACCCCTGTACCCCAAAACCCAAACTTAGCCCCGAACCTTTAAAATACCCTTGTACCCCAAAACCCAAACCTACCCCTGAACCCTAAAAATACCCCTATACCCCAAAACTCAAACCTAGCCCTGAACCCTAAAAATACCCCTGCACCCCAAAACCTGTACCTATCCCTAAACCCTAAAACTACCCCTGTACCCCATAACCCAAAACTATATCTGAACCCATAAAATACCCAAACCCCCCAAAACATATACCTCAGTACCCCAAAACATATACCCCTATACCCATACTTACCTTATCCAAACATTAAAAAAAAAACAGGCTTTTACCATTCATGCATTTACAACAAATTTTGTTGTAAATGTGTGCGTGATAAAAGCCTGTAAAATGTAATGTCATGTGTTATAATGGCATTGCGGAGTCATGGTAATCGTAATGAAAGTATGCGGAGTGATGGTATGCGGAAAGAAAGTTGCGGAATAATGGGTGTTTACCCTCCCCCGGTAAGTACATTGGTGGCACGGCAGCCCACATCTCCAGCAACATACTCATATTTTTCACCACCCACTTGAAAAGGTCTCTCTCATTGATAGCCAGCACTGACATACACTTTTAGACACACCTCCCGCCACAAGTTCTAGAATTGCGAACTTTAGAGCTGGGGAACTACGTACGAATCTCGGCGTCAGCTCAACATCTTATGATTCCAGGCAAATCGCTTTGTCTCCCCGTGCCTACCACAAATAAATGTGTTCTTCTGTAATGTAAATTGTTCTCATGTCATGTTGTCGAGTTTGCGCTATATAATATTGCAAGGAAAAATAAAGTAGGGAAATTTGAGTTCACACACTACTGAACGCGCACTCTTAAGTGCATCAGCAGTGCACTGTGATCGGAGCGTTCCACAGGCCTGTCACAGATAAGAAATGCTATCAAAACGAAATCCTACAAAACAATATACTACTGGCCGGCAGCAAATAATACCCGTACAACGTCGGGACGGGCTGCTAGTCTTTTATAAAATCAGAACATTTTCCAAAGGCAAGGGGGTATTTTATGGTCACAATTTTCCTCCCCCATCTTGTTCCATTTATATTGCTGGTGGTTTACGACAAGATGCTGGGTTTTGAGGGCAGTGAGGGTTACCACTGTCACTGTGAAAGGCTCTTGGAATTTGAGCTCTCTCCATTTTAGAACAACATTTCTGACAAAAAGTTGTCACCTATGTGCACAACTGGGACGTCGATATATGGGAATGACAGAATGTTGGGGGTTGTGCTGTTTAAAATATTTTTGCCACATGCGAAAACATTTTTGCATGCAGGGATAATCCCAGTATGGATCTCCTTCACCATAAATAAGACTGTCATGTAGTGTCAATCCTCCCATAGCTTCACAAGATTCCATTCTGGAATCTAGGTGGCAATGTGTTCCCTGGAACCGCTACCGCTCAAGCTCACTCGTTCTGGGTTTCCTAGCTCTAGAGGACATTTTCTGTTTTCCTTCTCTAGTGAGATTAGGCAATGCCATCACTCCCTCTGTATGGTCAAGATCAATAAGGGGCCTTTCTTGAATCCTAATTTCATATGTAGAGTGCCTTGCCTCTCGAGATCGAAGTATTTCACCCATGTTGTCCACACGCCTGTGTATGGACTCTGCTCTATTTGCCATCCTCCCAAAACTGCCCTTAATCTGTCCTGAAAGATTATTAAAATATTCTTCTCTCCTTTCTTCTCTCACGTCCCTTCTGTACTCACTTCGTGATAACCATTCCTGAGCACTTTCTGGTGAAACTATTACATTCCCCTTCTCTTTCTGCCAAGGTGGTAAATTAGCTTCAGTTCTCGTAAAATCCTCATCTCTTTCTTGGGACACTCGCAATTGTGCCTTACCAGTTCTCGTAAAATCCTCATCTCTTTCTTGGGACACTGGCAATCGTGCCTTACTTACAGCCCTGTCTACATAGTTATTCCAGCTAGAATCATCTGCATCTCTTTGACGGGGGAGACATCCACTTCTTAACTACTCTTCCTGTACATCCCTCTTCTGTAATAAGTGTATGATAGTCACTGTCACCTGAACTCTGCTCTTCACGTCTACCCTTCTGGGGGAGGCTGGATCTAAATGTAGTGTAAACTACCATTCTAGTTGTCATGAAAACTGAGAGTCACTCACTCTTACTTGTTGTCTGGGAGTACTCGTATGTCTTGGCTTTGACATGTTTGAGGCAACATTAGGGGAATTGTGAAGGGGTCTTAACTTCAGGATTCTCAAATCCCACTGCGGCTTCCTGTAGCTGCGCCAGTGAATACAATGTCAGATACATTAGGATGAGAACTCATTGAGGGAATGTGCTCTAATATTTTGTCATCAAATGTCTCTTCCTTTGGCCAGGGATACGTGTGCTTCTGAGTAGCCTTAAACCACTCCTGATAATAGTTTTGTATTTTTTTTTTTTTGCCTGGGAAGGTCTTTTCCATGTGCTCTAAAGGAGTCTTGATAGTCCCCAATATTTCTAACAACTTTTGCAGATTGACTTTTATTTAACTACTTAATATTTCTTCTTTTTCAATTTTTTATACTAGTCCTTACAAATAAGAAATCCATCAATTTATCTTTATCGTTTCAGTAATGCGTTAAACATTATACGTCATAATTAGGGT
Organism: Lissotriton vulgaris; assembly: GCF_964263255.1. NCBI lineage: Eukaryota > Metazoa > Chordata > Amphibia > Caudata > Salamandridae > Lissotriton > Lissotriton vulgaris. The sequence continues at coordinate 939,015,214 of NC_141689.1, read as the reverse complement.
TTTCGGTTTTATGGTATTTATTTAACATTTCCTTCTGTATTTATCAGCATTTATTTTTTCATCATTTAATCTGTATTAATCCACATTTATTTTTGTCGCAAGCAAAAGAAGATGCTGCAGCTAGTATTTTTCCACATTTATTTAAATAGACAATGCACGCTTGCACTCAGTTGTTATAGGTTGTTACAGCTGTTTTTGAAATTGGAACCTACAGTAAGTGCACTTTACATGTTGGGAGCATATATCTTCTGTATCCTCTTGGAAAGATGCATCAATTAGTAGTATTGATTAGGTCTAATTTGCGCAGCTGTTTGCAAGGTCCTATTGTTACCCCTTCTTTAAAATTCACATAGAACGAGCTTTGTATCCACCTACAGGAGTGTTTTTTTTCTCACCACATGCCATTGGCCATTTCGTGAGTTATTTCACCCTCAAGAAGTTCCTAACCATTTTGTACCTGCAGCCTGTTTCCTTGGTCACATGACTAGGTGTAGTTAAAAGTTGGCTTTGCATATTACTCCCAGTTAGCCAGGCAATAGGTGGATTGGGTGCTGGCAGACTGGCCGTCTTGGCAGGAGGGGGGGCGGAGATGTGCACAGACTCACTTTGCACTGCAACGGAGCTGCCTTAGCCCACACACAAAGATCTTCACCCTAGCCTTTTGTGCTGAGCAGACTTCCTGGGACCACAGGAGAAAGGAAGAACATTCTAACACCATTTGTGGATGGGAGGCCTCTAGACATATTGAGACTTGCTTTTCTGCTTGAAGCCAGGACCACTAGAATGACTCCAAGGACTAGTTGGATGGCCTCCTGATCAGAGCCTCAGGAACAGAAAAGGCTTCAACAATCTTGAACACTCACCTGGACTTAGACTGAGTGAGTCCTGACCCTCCAAGTGGTGGTGCTTCAGTCCTGGACCCTTGGAAGTGATGCTAAAGGTGCCCAGATCCAGATTCTAACAAAAAATGCTCTGAGAGCAGAGAGGTGATTGGGACCTACCTGCTTGCGAATCTGCGGAAAGTGAATCTCCTTTCCGCTATTTTCTTCTCTGCAGCAGCAAAGTTCCAAAAAGAGAATACGTCCAAACATAGAAATTTTCATCACAACTTTGTCCAGCAATTCCCTGATGACAAAATGTTCATCACTCACCGACTCATCGTTCACTCAAATACTCACATTCGCCCTTATTGTGCCACCTACTCATTCACCTACACATTCACATTTATCGATTCACTCGAACATCCTTCACCAGGGCCCTTATAGGGAGAGGATAGCTGGGCTCTTTACCCCATGCCCCAAACTCGCCAAGGGCTCTGTGTTCATGTTACAACGTATGTTTATATAATCAAAAGTAGGACTGACCTGGTCCTTCATGATGCCGCTAACGCTGAAATCCTACATTAAAAATACTACAGTTTCACTTTCCCCAATTCTTCTGACATGCCTGTCCTCAGCAATCACTGACTAGCCCTGCACCCAGCCATACACACTCACCCTGCACCCAACCACTTACACTCACTAATAAAAAGCCACATAATTTAACTTTCTTATTTTTTTTTGATTTTGTGGTCTGACTTTCAACCAGTGGCACTTTTGCACCAATCTTTTTGCAGAAGTCTTATAATCTTGACTGTGCAATGATGATATAGAACATACTTTGCAATAACGCAACAGGCCCTATTTCTCTGCACAACTTCTTCCACCTGTTGTTGCATTGAATCTTGTTGCTTACAATGGCCAATAGATGTTATACTTTTTAAACAAGTCAGGAGCCGATCTCAGTACTTTCAGGCCATTGAAACAGGAGCACGTTGCCCAGATTGCCCACCGCAAGGATTCCTGTATCCTGGGCTCCTGGGCTAAATTCTCCAGTGCTCTGTGCGCTCCGATCTGCCACATACCAAAAATGCGGTCTGTGTAAACATTCTGAGTAACTCTCTGGGGAGTATAACACTTTTTTTAAAATATATCTTTATTAACATTTTGCATTACCATTACCAAAACATTTACATGTTCTCGCGGACACATATGCGGAGCATCAGAACTGAATAGACATATCATTTACAGTCTAATTACATCGTATATTATCTCCCAAACCAGTCATATTGCAAAAACGCTCCATTGGCATGTTCCTATGTCCCATTCCAGCCCACACAGATTATCCCGTGTTATCCAAAATGCTAAGTATCCGGGGCCGGCCAGTGTCTGTGTGATCCCTCCCCCAAAACCCCCCGCCCTCAACTACAAACACCTCTCCCTTGCCAAGTCTGGTATATTCTCTTTCAGTATAACTGCTCATCTTGTATCTATTCATTGTCCATTAAAACCTAATGGTCTGGCTCCCTTGTCTCCTGCGTAACCAATGACCCGTGTAAACCAGTGAAACAAAAGCAAAAAATCTGGGTGATCATAGGATTGCAGACCCTACTCTCCTACACCCGTGCCCTGCCTGCGCATTCCCACCATCTTCCTAATTTATTTCACTGTCCGTATTATCATTTGCCAATTCACTTAACATCACCCTCCATGCATGTATGTCATCCTCCACATTGTCATCCCTCCTAGTCTGTTGTATTCTGAGCAACTCGGCTGTCACCCATTCCGTCATATCTCGTTTCCATTGCATCACTGGGGGCGGTTGTCGGCTTAGCCATGATATGGCAATCCGTCTCTTCCCCAATACCAGTCTCAAGAGGAGGAATCTCCTACTCAGGCCTTTCCTCTTGGGTCTGGGTAATAATCCTAGAAGCACCACCTGAATCTCACTGGCTATCTCCCACCCTTTCATTTCACGCAACCTAGTCAGGACCTCTGTCCAGAAGCCCTGCAGTTCTGGGCAGGACCAGACCATATGGATGAATTCCGCATCCACTTCTCCGCATCTGGGCACATCCCTGAATGCTCGTGGTAAATCTTCTGTAGCATCTTGGGTGTTAAATATACCTGGTGTATGTAATTATATTGGATGAGTTTGAACCTCACATTCGCTCTCACCTGCTTCACCCCTTCATGAATTTTGACCCAGTCTTTCTCAGCAATGGGCTTCACCATAAGGGCCTCCCACCTCACCTGTACTGGCAGTGTCCTGACCGCCCCATCCTCTTGAATCGCCCGATAAAGATGCAAGATCTGTCTGCGCCCATGGGCCATCATTATTAAGTTCTGTAATACCTTAGAGACCGGGGGCTCGTCTGTAAACATTGGCCACAGTTCTCTTGCCACCTGTGCTATTTTCCCATACTGTAGGAACTGTCCTGGGCCAAGTTCAAAGGTTTTCATTGCCTGCCCCCTCGTCACGTACTGATTATTATCGTATAGATTCCCCATGGTCAAGCAGCCCTCCTCCCACCATCTCTGTACCAACATGGTTGCAGTTATCTGCTGGAAGGCTTGGATAACCCATAATGGCATGTGCGGAGCGTACTGGGCTCTCTTCAGCACCGTCCGGACTATCAATTCCCATATTCCCGCCACGTGTTGAACAATATAAGGACTAGTCTCAGGCACCCGTGCCCCCAACATTAGTAGCTCAGGCAGATCCCTGCCATCGAGCATCCCTGCCAACAGATTCTTTTCCCAGTTATCATTTCTGTCAAGCCAATGTACAGGCTGTTGTAGTTGTGAGGCTGCATAATAGTATTCCAAACATGGGACTTCCAAGCCCCCATTCTGCCACGTTCTCTGCAGTGTGCTTAAGCTAATTCGTTTACGCTTGGGTCCCCACAGTAGGTCAATCAATAACCTGTGTAAGAGTGATAAAAAAGTGACAAGGAATCCGAAAGAAAGAATGCTGCATTGCATATAGGCACCTGGGCAGGACCACCATTTTAATCAGGCTATTCTGCCCATAAGAGACTGAGGCAGCTCTCTCCAGAAACGTACCGACCCACGCAATACTTCCACTACCTTGCCTATATTAAGCGTCAAGTAGTGTTCAGCTGACTCTGCCAACTTGATCCCTAAGTATTGGGGCGCAGTTGTTACCCACATAAGCCTCACCTCCGGTAGTTCCTCATCTGGAAGTGCAACTAGTGTCTGCAATGGGATCAGTTTAGATTTCTCACGATTAATCTGCAGCCCGACACATGGCTAAACCGCCCTAGGGCTTCCAGCAAAACGGGGATCGTCCATATAGGCTCCCGGAAATATACCAAAGTGTCATCCGCATACAGTATTAGTGTGTTTTACTGAATAATACACATTAATATTCAACACAAAACATAAACACAGAACATAAACAGAAACCAGGTGTATATGAAAATATTGAATTTATCAATCAGTGAAGAAACAATCAGATTATAATACACAATGTATTATTCAGTAAAACACACTAATATTGAGTTATTCCATTATAGGACCATTGATTTGTCCTTCTAAGTTTTCTTTAATTAATTCATAAAATTCACTTTCTAAATAATTCCCTTGGAGGCACCTCCTACCTTTTCATATATTTGTACCCAATTCCTTAAGGATATATCGGGTTGCTCACTGTTATATCCGCATACAGAGACTCCACATGATTAGTCTCACCTAACTTAATCCCAAAACCCTTCATCTCTCCCCGTAGGAGTGTTGCTAAGGGCTCCATGGCCATGGGGAAAAGTAACAGCGACAAAAGACATCCCTGTCTAGTGCCGCGTTGTAACCAAAGTGACAGTGTCCTTGATACCAACCCTCCCATTTTAATCCTAGCCTTTGGTTCCGAGTATAACAGCTGTGCCCATTGCAGGAACTGTTGTCCCACCCCCATTATCCACAGCACTTCCCAGAGGTATTCCCATCCCACGGAGTCAAACGCTTGATCGATATCTAACAGCGCCAGAGCACAGTCCTCCTGCTGTGGCGTGGGTGAAGGGGAGTATACCACTTGTTGCAGAAGAATCACTTGCATTACTTCCAAATCACAGAGCACATTATGCTTTAAAAATGTGTGTTCCTTAGAGATTAATGCTTTTATAAACTGATGATTTTGACAGTGGAATCCACTGAGGTGTTAAATGGAGGAACAAATATAGTACGTCATATGATGCTGTCTCTCCTCGCGCCTGTCACCACAGCCTCTTGTGCAGCCTGAAACGTTAATGAGAGGACTATACAGATATTTAAAGGAATCCTTGTTTCCCTGACACAACGGTATGAAAATATAGATTGTATTGAGCTACTATAATTATACTTATCCGAAGCATCCTTTCCACATTGAGTGGAAAGGATGCTTCGGATAAGTATAATTATAGTAGCCACTTGGTGGCTGAAAATATAAATACACACATTATTAGTTTCCTGACTTTGCAAGGAGCTACATATATTGAAATACCTGGCCATGTACCTTTTTGTGTATATATATTTCTCTTTCCTATCCAGACTAGGAGAATATGTTTTTTGTTTCTTTTCTAATATATAGTTTGCACTTTCATTGGTCTGATTGGATTGTTACATAATGTATGTTAAGGTTAGTTACGCTAATTATTTTTACATATTCAAGAGTACAGTTACATTAGGCACATTGTCTAATCCATAGTTTCCTGTTCCTAGATATATCACTCCATGTCTGTTTCCTGCTTTACTATACATGATTCTGAATGGAAGAGGGACGTTAACCAGGTAGTTACACCTAGGGGGTATTGTATGGCAGATATAGGTCAAGACCTCAATGCATATAGATATAGGATACCTCTTATATTTTATTTTTTATCTAAGAGCTGTATGCAACCAGCCCCATCCAAAAGCTGTGCAAAACGTACCACTGTGACACATCTACTTTTCCTTTTCCTTGTTTTGTTTCCTCTCCTCTCCCACTTCCACCTTGTTTGCTTTGACTTTGTTGGGCTGATTCTGGTGGGTGTGGGAAGTTGGTACCCTGAATCAGGCCATGCATCTCGCTCCTGCGGAAACACCAGGTTAGACTTAGAGAACGCGAAGCCCACGTTCAATTTCTGCCTGGGCGAGATGGAAGAACATCAGATCACATTAGCTGAAGTAGCCCATATGATAGGGAACTTGCAAAAAGAAATGCAAGCCCTGACACTCATGGTAGATGCCTTACAGCATGCTTCCCTGCCTGCGTCCTCAACGGACGCTGCAACAGGGACCCAGAGTAATCTGTTCTAATCCTTGCCTTCTCCTCCAGTAGCGTTCTTTCAGTGTATCACATAACTACTCCATCCAATACCATTAGATCCACCAGAACGGTTTCTAGGAGACTCTGCTGAATTTGCTACTTTCATTAATCAGTGCCAATTGCATTTTATGTGTAAGTCCTCTTGTTTTACCACTGAACAAGCAAAAGTAGCATTTATTTTGTCATGTTTAGGGGGACCGGCTGGTACTTGGTCTATTCCTTTAGTAAAATGCAACAACCCCTCATATGACTACGCTGAATTCTAAGAGGAGTTGCATCGATTATTCGACAGGCATTCCATCATGCAATCAGTAAATACTGAACTTTTGAACTTAAAGCAAGGGTCAAAGGATTTAATGACATATATCTCCTGTTTCAATAAGTTGGTAGATGAAGCAGGATGGCCTGAAGCCAAACATAGTGCTCTTTTTTTTAATAAAGGGCTGAGCGATTAATTAAAAGATGTTTTTGCTTGAGTTGTGGACCCACCTGAGTCCTGTAATACATTAATAGACCTTGTGGTCAAACTAGACCATCGATTACATGAGAGAAGGCGAGAAAAAGGACTTTCAGAGACCAAATTCCCTGTGTTTAAAGAAAGGAAACTGGAACTAGAAAAGAGTGTTGAAGACCCTGAGCCTATGCAGATAGGTAGCATCAAGGGACCTTTGAGTGATGAAGAAAAGCAGCATGGTAGAGATAAAAAACTAGGTCTCTATTGTGGGAAATCAGGACACTACCCACGAGACTGTCCTGTTAAACCCTAAAGACGCAATGAGTCGGGAAACTAAAAAACCTGAGAACTACGGAGGCTGGTTTTTTGGGTAGGCTAGATTTGATGGTCTCCCAACTGTTGACTCAGAGCCATGCTTTCCCCCTCTGCATCATTTTGTTGTTAGAGGACAATTCATCTGGGGAGATCAGTCTGTTGATATCCAGATTATGTTAGATTCTGGGGCAACAGGGAATTTTTATCGACTCCTAATGGGTCAAGTATATGTCAATCCCAGTCCAACCGAAATCTGTAGTGTGAGTAGTAAAAACAATTGATGGGAGCACCATGAAATCAGGCCTTGTCACACATACCACTGCAGAGCTAGAGCTCTGTATCTATGAGCATCATCAAGAAACAGTCCAATTTAGCCTAATTTCTTCTTTAGTCTTTTCCTCTGAGTTTTGCACATTACACTGCCTGAAGGGTTCTACACACCCACAGAACATAGCCCTAGCAACAGACACCAGCTTACCTGAATTGCCTGCCTGTTATCGCACCTTGAGAGAGGTGTTTAATAAAGGAAAGACTTCTGTTTTGCCAACGCATCGTCCATACGATTGTCGCATTGACCTGGTTCCTTGAGCTAAGATTCTGTGCAGCCAGATCTACGCACTGACTGTAAAAGAAAACATCTATCTAAGAGAGTAACTGGATGACATGCTTAAAATAAGGTTTATTCGTCCTTCCAGGTCACCTGCTTCTTCCCCCTCTTTTTCATCCCAAATGGGATCTCCGGTGTTGCATCAATAATAGAGGTCTCAAGGATATAACTATAAAGAACAGATACCCTCTGCTCCTCATACAATCATTATTAGATCAAGTGAAAGAAGCTACTATCTTTACTAAACTGGATCTGAGGAGGCGTAATATTTAGTGAGGCAACAAGAGGGCGATGAATGGAAGGCAGCTTTTCGTACAAAATTTGGGCTTTATGATTACTTGGTAATGCCCTTTGGCCTTTGCAAAGCTCCTGCCGCTTTCCAGTTTTTTATCAACCAAGCCTTGAGAGATGTGTTGGACGTTCGTGTAATTGCGGACAAAGATGACATTCTGACATATTCTTTTACCACTGCAGGACATATAGGACATGTAAAAACCATGCTAGAAAGCCTACGGGAGAATAATCTATAAGTCAAATTGGACAAGTGTGAATTTCGCACTACTTTTCTGGATTTCGTCTTCTCCCAAGAAGGGGTAACAATGGATCCACAAAAAAGTGCACCTATCAGAAGCTGGCCTTCCCCTTGTATTGTAAAGGTACTGCAAAGCTTTCTGGGATTTGCCAATTTTTATAGGCGTTTCATAGATAATTTTGCATGTCTAGCTTCTCCCATCACAAGGCATTTGAAAAAAGGGAAAACTTTTTGTTGGACGCCAGCTGCTGAAGAGGCATTTACTGAACTAAAAAACGCTTTTGTTACTGCTCCAATCCTAAAACATCCTGATTCCTCTCAACTGTTTATAGTCGAAGCTGATGCATCACCAGTAGCCATGGGGGGAATTTTATCACAGAGACACAGACAGACTGGTCAGTTACACCCTGTTGTTTTTTAGTCGCACAAGTTAACTCCAGCGGAACAAAACTATTCTGTAGGACCGGGGTTCCCAAAGTGTGCGCCGCGGCACCCGGGTGCGCCATGATGAGAAGCCAGGGGTGCCGCTGCGACGCCCAGGATGTGGCTCCTTTGTGCTGAACGTGATCCCAGCTCTCGACCTCTGCATTTAAATGGCTCAATTAAGAGCTCAATGAGGTTACCGAGAGTAACCTGCGCATTTAGAATAATCAGTGTTTACCACAAAACGCTGTCACCTATGTATGAGACTTCTTGTGTACCAGTTACCTATAACATGGTTTTGGATATCGCATTGCCTGGGATCACTGAGGCAGCAAAACTACACTTCTCTGTGTGCGTTAATATCGTAGTTTTGAAGGAATTAGGGGGCATATTACCAAGCAATAGCGATAATTATCGCTATTGCTTGGTTAGAGACAAAAATTTACCGCTGAGCTGCGGCGATTTTTACCGCAAATAAACCTTGGTATTACCAAGGTTTACCGCAAATGCGATAAAAATCGCCACAATGCATGAATATCGCTGAAAAGTCAGCGATATTCATGCATTACTGAGCTAATGCTCTTAGCCATGTTATCCACCTCCCATTGGATAACATGGCTAAGAACTGCTCAGGGCAGGTGTTAGCTTTTGGAGATATTCGCGCTTAGCGCGAATATCTCCAAAAGTTGGAAATAGGAGATAGCGATGTTAGCGACTGTTTCCAGTCAATAACATCTTGGCACGCCCACTTTGCATGTCATTAGTGATAAATATCACTGACATGCAAAGTGGGGCCCAAGATGGTCGCTATCTCCTACTAGCTGTCGCTAACTGGTTTTAGCGACAGCTAGGTAATAGGGAGATAATTTTATCTCTGCTTTCTTGGCTTTTAAAGCCAAAAAAGCGGAGATAACCCCCCTTGATAATATGCCCCTAGGAGTCATTTAATATCTTTCTTATTTTTGGCCTAGTAACGATTTTTATTCTTAACTTGAAAAACCAATGCATGTGAGAAAGCATCAGACATTGTCCCTGTCACCCCTTGTTGGTATTTGGAGGTGGAATAACATTTAACACATGTAACTTTGCTCCAGTAACTCATGTAACTTGTAACTATGCTCTGAAACAATGTTCGTCCTCATGTAAAGCGCTCTGATACCTCCGGGTCTAGCCAGCGCTATATAAAACTTTTCAAATAAAAATAAATCAAATAAACATTATCCACAATATCTTCTTCAACACAGGCAGCTCCCTTCCCTCTCCCCCCCCACCCCCTCCACCCATACTCTCAATTCCGTCCTGCATTTTTAGCAGTGCGTTTACCAAGACTATTTAGGACAGCATCTGCCATGCCCTGACAGCGGGGATTCAGGAGCTCCCCTCGGGAATCACCCAGTGAAGTTAGGGCGAGAGAGTTAGGTTTACAAACACAGAATGATTTACCACAAAACCCAGGGCTATTGTTACATTAATTTGCTTCTCTGAAATAGAATTTCAAACAAGTGACTTCGAACATGTTAATAATTTCCTACTCCCTGCGGATACGATCCTTAACCGATGATAGGGTAAGTCGCCAGCACAGAAGGGTGACCCAGGCTGGCTGGTGCAGCTCCTGGGTACGCGACCAACAGGCCGCCGTGGCTGTTGCTATGAGTTTCATATGCAGCGTCGCCTATGGCTGTGCTTGTTAACATCTGCCTGATAGTCGACAACTGAGCGCCATCGACCAATCGAAGAATGAAACTGGTAAGTTTGAACATTCTTTCCTTAAGTGATCGTTTGTTTTATAATAAGTAGCTATGCTTCGCTCTTTCGTCTGTGTGACGCGCTACCAGTTGCACATTGATTTCTGCATCTTCCTAATTGTCAGTTTTAAACCAGAATAACGACCCTTTTCAATTCTTCCCCCCAAAAATGTATTCTATTTTACCACAAAATGCGCTTACATGAATGTAACTCTAACAGCGACTGTTATATGTGCTATATTTTGCAAATTGCGTATTAAAAGTGTTTTCAAAACAAGTCGTTTTGAAAGACGGTCAAAGTATTTCATCAGTTATTTCCTACAATAAGAGGGCTGGGGTGAAATCCGAACGTTTGAAGTAAATAACTAATAAAAGGCTATGATTTTGGTCACGTGGGTGCATGCATTTCCATTAATCAATGAGTTGACAGTCCAAGGTCTTCTTGACAAACAAACCACGTTATACTATATATGCAGAGCAATGTGATAGCAGAAAGGCATTTGTAGTGAACACTTAAAAACACCTGTGTGAAACATAATCTCTATCTATGTTCAACAATTTGCTCCAGATTTTCATGCTATTACCCTTGATTCAAACAGGTGTGTCGAGAATTTTACCTGTGTAGATCTGAGGAAAACATTGTGGAGTTTGAATTCATTTTGAATAGAATATGTTTTTTTCTCTCATTCAAAACTTGCACTCTTGTAGATGAATGCAAAAATTCGACTTTTTTTACTCTTCATTTGACCAAGTGTGAGTTCCTTGCACAGTCCTTGTGCCAGACACTATGTTATCTGTAAAGGTGGATACTTAGGCCTGATTTTGCAGTGAATCTGAGCCTCTCTTATGGCAAGATAATTGCTATTAACCTTGTGTTTTTGAAAATTGATTTCCTTATGTTCTCTGTGGTTACATGTTCTAGAGCTTTAAAAACTCACAGTTTTATATAACCAAAATCATACCATGGTGTTAATTTGATGCCACTATTGGATCTTGGTATGGCTGTACCTGCCTTTGTTTAGCCGTTCTAAGTTTATTTGATACACTTCTTATGTTGCATGTCCATTGGAGAATATCAATATGGATAAGCATCTGCAAAACAGGGTACCTGCAGAGGGACCATTTTGTTATAACAGAACTTTTGATAAATTACAGGATTTCAAATGGTTTATGCTTACCCTACATACTTGATTGCTTCCATACAATTGCCACAGAATTGCCTTTTTAAAGTATTGTTCAGTTAATTGTACCTTGCGGGGGAAAGACACAGCCTTTCACAGGATAGGTCAAACATAACATTGAACAATCGAAATATCCATCCACTAGCCCTGGATTGCTGTTAGGACACCAAGACCCAGCCATTGTTATCTCCAGCTCTGAGATCACGAGGAAAACAAGGGGAACAGAAAATAAGCAGGGCTATAAACACCAAGGGGCAGATGTCCTTATCTTCACGCAGCCCAGGGCAGCAAGCAAAGTTGTTGCACCGAGTTGCATAAAGGAGAAAGAGCAGAAATGTGCCATATGAACTGAGATATGGCAAATTTCTACTGCCTCCTAGCGCCAACGCAGGTACAGGCAGCATTGTCTTTGTGCAGGAAGGGACACCTTCCTCCACTAAAACAATCCGTAACGGCGTTTTCCTCTTTCTTTGCAAAATGCAGCACATTTGATAAAAGTAAATAATGAGGAGAAATAAAGATATTCCTCCTTAATACGCCTCACTGTGAAAGGTGTAGTTTTTTTGAGGCATTCTCAGGTTTACAATTCTTTGAAAATCGGGTGATGCGCCACAATCCATGGGTGGATTAATGGGAACCTCCATGCTCCACCCATAGAATGCCTTCCTATTGTAAAATAGCGCTGTCTTGCATTACTCTGAATTTACTAAACCACCCAAAGCACCACAAAGTGGCTTTGCATGGATTAGTAAATAAAAATGATTTTTCTTTGTGGCTGTGCCACAAAAGTGAACCAACCTTGACCCAAAATCTTGGTAAATCTACCACCAACCTACCAAAGCCTGGAGTAAGACACACCTATTCAAGGAAAAAGCTTTTTGAACAGAGCCACTCAACTTTATCATAGACCGTCCACAGCAAATAGAAGACTGTTCGGAGGCAAAAGGTGGAACAAGAGGAGAACATTGTAATGTTATCAGAGCTCAAATGGTGTGTCACTGTCATTTCACTTTTGTTATCATATTTTTTTGCGAATTCACCTCTATCAATAAGTAATTCACGTAATTTACCTGAGAATAAGATATATTATTACTCTTGTCTACTTTGAGGAGCAGATGTGTTCAATCGGATACTTTGCTGTTTTAAACCTGATGTCTTCCTATTTTCAGTATTTAATAATATTCACTGACCTTTCCAGCAGTTACTATTCGTTGAATGCTAACTCAAGGTTTTTAAAGCAAAGTCCCAGAAAAGTGACCTCACTTTCGCGTCTAATGGTATTTTACCAATGTACAATTACAATTGTGCATTTGGAAAGCCAGCGTCCTTGTCAAATTGCACACTTTTTCTTTATAGGTAAAATATTTATCAGGTGAAGTACCATTTTCCCCTGCACCGCCAGGAAGCTTGTGGGTGTTCCATTCTCCCTCTCGCCTTTTAAAGGTATACATGATCCCTTGGCAGGAGCCAATCTTTGACTATTTCACGGGTGACAATGGATTTGAGGGATCCCCAACCTTTTCTGTAGTTTGAGCTACTTATAATCAATGAAAATCATCCTGAGCTACTTTCATACTGACCACATCAGAAAAGTTTACATTAGTGGGCACTACGTGCAAGATTACTCTCATACTCTCATTAGCTCTCAACAGAAACCCTCACACCCGCACAACATCTCATTTCTAGGTGCTCCTGCTGCAGTGGCGCATATTTCTTATACTTCTTTTGTTAGTGAGGACTATTACACGCCTACAATAGTAATGATTGAGTCTTACGATAGACCAGCAACCAGTAAATTTATGTATTTATTTATTTATATAGCGCCTGAATCGACCCCTGAATGGGGTATCTCTGCACTTCGGACAGGTAACAAGAAGAGCTGAGGAACTGGAAAAAATCAGAAACAGAAAAGGATGGTCTTAAGGTGCTTTTTGAATTGGAGGTGGTCAGGGCATTGTCTCAAGTGAATGGGGAGCTGATTCCAGTAAAGAGGGCCATGGTGAGAGAATGCCTTCCCACCCAGCCTGGCTTCCTGACTCGGGGGACCACAAGAAGGGATTTGGTTCCTGAGTGGAGGGACCAGGAGGGCGTGTACGGCGTACATTTCTCAGCAAGATAGGCAGGGCAGAGGTTGTATATTGGTTTGTGAACAGTGCAGCAAACTTTAAACTTAACCCACTCGCGTACTGGGAGCAAATGGAGCTGATGGAGAAGAGGGCGGGAGGCGGTCCGGGGGGGGGGGCGTTCAAGACCAGTTGCGCTGTGGTGGTCTGCACCACCTGCAATCTACAGAGCGAGGACTCGTTGGCTGAGACCAAGAGGCCATTGCAGTGGTCCAGACGGCTCAGTATAAGGGCCTGCGTCAGGGTTTTCCGAGCTGAATTAGGAAGCAAGGGAAAAACTTGGCGTAATAGGCCCAGCATATGAAAGCAGGAGCCAGCTGTTTGAGCAGCGTGCTCCTTCAAGGTGAGAGCCTGGTCCAGGTGGATGACTAAGTTCTTAACAAGGGACTTGGGGGCGGAGGGAGTACCAAGGTCTACCGGCCACCATTCAGGAGTCCACTGTAAGGGGGCATCTCCGAAGAGCAAGATCTCAGTCTTCCCAACATTGAATAGGGGGAAATTACATCTCATCCAATTGGAAATAGCCCTCATACCAGAGGAGAAGGCCGACTGGACAGATGGAGAGAATTTGCTAAAAGGAAATAACAGCTGTGTATCGTCGGTGTATGAAAGAGGAATGAAACCTCAGGTCCTACGGAGATTGGCCAAGGGAGCAACATAGATATTAAACTAGGTGGGCCTCTAACAGAAGCCCTGAGGTACTCCTGTGGTCAGTTTAATTGACGCCGAACAATAAGGGCCGAGATTGATGGCCTGGGAACGGGAGGATAGAAAGCTTGTCATCCACTGGAGGACAGAGTCTCTGGGCACAATCTGCTCCCATCTCCTGAGCAATATCTGATGTGAGACCGTGTAGAAGGCGGCAGAAAGGTCCAACAGCACCAGAATCGTAGATTGGCCCCTGTCTAAGGTCATCCTGATGTTATCTGTGACCACTAGAAGGGCTGATTATGTGCTGCATTTGAGCCTAAATCCTGACTGGGAAGAATCTAGGCTGCGAGTAAGTTTGACATGGTCAGGCAGATGTTTGTTGATGTGCTTTTCTAGTAATTTGCTCAGGAGGGGGAGTAGCGAGTAGAGACGAAGATTGGAGAGATCAGTCAGGGGAGCTTTGGTGTTCTTGCGGATAGGCATAACCTGTGCTGCTTTCCATTCCAAAGGAACATGACCCTCTCTCAAAGAGAGATTGAGAAGAAACTGTATGGATGGAGATAGTTGACAGGACAGGAAGGCTGCGATTTTGGCCGGGATATTATCTAGGGGGGAGCCAGATTTTACAGTACAAAGCAATGCTTCTATGTCTACCGAGGTCAGAGGGGGGAAACTCTCTAACAGCTGGGGGTTTGCATGTTCTGGCGGGTCGGATGCCATGGCGACCGGAGGCTGGCTCCATGACGAGACAATCTTGTCATAGATAAGCTCTATTTTCTGGGGAAAATGTTGTACAATATCATTGCAAAGAGGTTATGAGTGGGCCTCTAGATTATCACAGGCCTTGGAATTGATAAAGGACTGAAGGATTTGGTAGAGGGTTTTGGAAGCATTTCCAGGCTGGGCTAACTGAGATGCGATGTGAGCTTTCCGTGTGGCATGTTTTTGTGGTAGTCAGAGAGAGGAACCTTGAATCTATCTTTATCCCTCTCATTATGGGTGCTACGCCAGCGTCTTTCATGTTTTTTGCATAGTTGTTTTTGAACACAGAGCTGAGGGGAACCAAGCTGTCTAGGGATGCTTAGAGGAGTTGGGGTGTGATTTCAATGGTACGAGCTGGTCTATGGCACAGGTGACAGCAGAGTTATATTTAGCAAGAGCATCCTCTATATTGTCAGGTACAACATATCAAGGTGCCAAGAAAGAGGCTTAGAAACACTCCGGAGAGATTTTCTTCCATTGTCTGCGAGTATAGTAAGTGACAGGGCAGGGGCCATTCGTCTCCCTGGGACCCTGTATGATGAATTCAATGGATGCATGATCTGACCATATCAACGGCTGTGGAGGTTCACACAAAATGCTAGAAGAATTTGAGAAAGTTATATCCAGTGTGTGTCCTGCTGTGTGTTTTGGACCTTCGTTGAGCTTAACTAGGCCGAGAAGGGCAAGGTCTGCCAAGAGCATCAGTACATCGGTATTGGTGGTGCATTCACTGTGAACATTAAAATCTCCCAACAATAAAAAATTGTTGGTCGAGATCACATGGGGAGCTATTAGTTCAGTAAGTTGGAGTGAGAATTCGGCTAAAGGGCCAGGGGGTTGGCAGACTGCGATAGAAGGCCTAGCCGAAAGACCAGAATTTCAATATTAGCGTTGCATCACTGCTCCAATGAGGTGACTTTGATGCTGTCCTTATATATTATAGCTATCCCACCCCCCACCTTAGGCTGTCTATCCATTCATATAATCCTGTATCCCTCAGGCAGGCCTATCGTAATGGCAGGAGTACAATGGGGCTTAAGCCAAGTTTCAGTCAAGAAACCAAAATCCGGCTGCACGGAAGAAAGGAGATCTCATACCTTGATACGGTGCTCAGGCAGGGATCTAACATTGCATAGCACAATTTTCCACCCCGGTTTGGAATTGTAGGAAGGTTTCACTGAGTCATTGATAGGAGAGGTGGCGAGTTTAGAAAGGAGGGGATGTTTATTGTGGAGAGAACAACGGGGTTCCTCATAGGTAGGAGCTGCCTCTATAAGTACCTTGATACCGGCAGGCTTGACAGGAAAAAGGGCCCTCTAAGGTTGGCCAGGTCCCAGACCGGCATGGAGGCAGGGGTTCTGTTCTCAGATCTAACAGCTCCTTGCTGGAATAGGACAGGAAGGGAATCAGGCCCAAGTCCGGGGTGAATTGGCCAGGGTCCCTGGCTCTTGGCGACTTCAGGGCGCAGATGGGCGCAGACGGGCTTGGCTTTGGTGCGCGGCCTGCGCGCCTGCTGCACGCTTCTGGTGAAGTATCCGGTTTTGTAGAGGACCCATACTTTTGTGAAAAGGTAACATTTATAATGGTGATCTCTTCCTATTATTAATAGTCTATTATTCTATAGCATTTTTATGCAAGGTATTTTCAATTCAATATTTGTTAACATACACAATTATTATTACCCAATCAATATTAGTATTCCTTTACCTGCAGGTCACACATAGGTCTCAACAGCAAGATCTCAGTTCTTAAACCTACCTTACCTGCTGGTGAGCTATTTTGATGACACCAACTGCCAAAACGGTCATATATTGAACATTTTGTCCAGTTTAAAAACTATGAACCCCTGAATTGACACATGAGAGATAAATATATAATGCTTGTTGTAATTGATCTATTATACAATCCATTTAACATATTTTTGTTATGGACATAAGATAAACATAAAGCAGGATTGCCTGTCAGTTATGGACGGTCACAAACTCAACACGGTATAAAAATAAAAAAATTAAATATATTATACATCAAACCATCTAATATAAGAGTATGACCTTATCAAAGCTATCCATTACCTTAACATAATGCGCGCTAGCGGAATTCCGCTCGCACGCTGATATTTTGTAAAACGCACTTTACATGATGAGCTGGGCTCGTCATCAGCGTGCGAGGAGGCTACGCCATGACGAGCCCAGCTCGTCACCAGCGTCGAAGGGGTTAAAGAAAAGAAGATAGCAAGACCAGAAAAGTGGGGATGCAATATGGAGAAGAGGGGTGGTAAGAACAACAATGAGGGACAATAACACCTGTAAATCACAGTGTGTGTCACCTGACTAACCGTTGTTGTCTGTAACATCACATACTATCATCTACCCCAGTTTCTAGGATGTCATGAAGGGCTTTGCAAGGCCCTTTGGAAGACAGCTATTTAATCTCCATCCGTGCCTAAATATCAGCCGGGTGTCCATCCAGTGATCTTTATGAGATTTAAGACTCCTCCATTTCCAGGTCTCTGCTGACTTGCCTCTAAGTTCACTATTGGTATTGTTGTCAGGGTGGGTAGAAGCATGGTTGATCCTAAATTCACATTGAAAACTATCATAAAAAATAACTCTCAATGCAGTGATAACATGGGATGTACTATGGTGAAAAAGTTCTGCATGTTAATGAGATACACGTTTTTGAATTTTGAAAAGACGTTATCATATTTTTACACGTTTTGTTTATAAATAATGTTTCAAAAAGTGGTGCAGGACGCCTTAGTTTCTTCCATTCTGAATGTTAGTGCTGTGCTTAGTAAACAACGGATCATGCTGCAGTTCATCAATGTATTATAAGCAGAGGGGTCCCCAACAGGTATAGGAGTAGATAAGAGGCGGGGGAAGTCAAAAGTAATTTGTTCAAACAATTTAAACGGAAAGTAATCAAACAAAAATATAATTAAAATGCAGTGTTTTATTCACCATGCATTTTTTCGTCACAGTTGAATGTATTCAATAAAAAGCAAACTACATACGTAAAGTAAATTAGTTCATGTGCCCAAGTAGAGAAAGGGAGGAAAGGGGGAGGTAGTAAAGTTTACACGAAAGATGTGACTCACTATTCAATTCATTAGAAACAGAAAACATACATTAAGGATTCTAGTATGAATTCAAAAAAGATCCCTATCCAGTCAGGGTCTTATACAGTAACAGAAGAATCAGGGGATTTTTCAACAAAAGTTTCAAGCTCCTATGAAGCCGTACAAATCGCGCCGGTGATAGGAGTTGATGAAGGGTAGATAAACAGTCTACGTTTCGACCCAATTGATCGTAGGGTGATTGAACCTTACAGTGCGGGTCTTCTTCAGGACAAACGGGGATGTGGGGGGTTGGGCAAAACCTCCTAGGGTTAAAACAGAAAATGAAGATCAGAAATTAATTATCACAGGGCAATTGGTCCCTATCTAAACCGTAGCGGGGGTTTCCGCCCGGGAGCATAGTTAAAAAGTATATACACTGAGGGCTGCACATGAGGACAAATGTGGCTTACAAGGACTTTACCTGCTGAAAATTGCAGGTCAGGGGGTGAACAGATTGCCAGTAGTTAATATCCGAGTAACAATGAAAAAATGGGCATCCCAGACGGAGCTGCTAAATGGCAAAACCGATCTGTGTCGGGAAATAAAAACTCAGTTAGAGCGTCCCGAGACACGGGTTCCTCTTTGGCAGAGATGGTATTATTAACGGTTCAATATTTTTACCTTGTTTGTGAAAAATGCTGCAATATTCTAGAAGGGGAAGTGCCTCATTAGAGTCAAAAAAGCGGCTGAACTGGTGTCAGTACTCCGTATCTAAAGGAGAGACACGAAGGACAGTTTTAGAAAAATTACAGGAAATACAAGTCAATTGGAAACTAATTGAAAAAGAAATGTAAACGCCCGTCTGTAAAAGAGCGGTATTGGGTATTTCAATGAGCTTACCCAGAGTTATCTGTACTGCCTCATTAATTAATGAATTCACAAATTTGGTTGTTAGGCTGGCATATAAGTCGAAGGCGGCTAGGCTCGTGTCAGAGTTCCGCATCTGCAAAGGGGACACGGTAGAAAGTTTGTAAGGAGTGATCTAAAACTAAAACACGTCCCTCCGTGAGCAGTGTTAAGCATGTGGGAGAGCTTACCAGAAGTCATCGGATGTGACTCGTAAATGAGTTCTCCAGACGGCGGGCGTCTCCGGGATCCGGGAAGGGCCAGGGGTAAAGTCACGCTGAATTGATTTTCAGGCCGTGTCTGGGGAGGGAAGGTAGTGATGCCCGTGAGTAAAGCGTCCTGGCGGATGGACGAATACCATGGCGGTTGGACGTATAGGTGGAAACGGCTTACCCGTGTGCGTAATGCTGCTGTTCAATTACCGGGACGTCTCGTGGCAAAGAAGCGTCTCCCGTAACCAGGAAGTGTCCTGGAAGGGGGCGTGGTGAGCCTTAAGTACGCGGCTCGGAGAGATTAAGAAAGGACTCCAGCGTGGTAACCAGGCAACGAACCTGGTAAACAGATATGCGTGCTCGTTTGACGGGTTTGAGAAGCGGAGCATCTCGGCCGCTTACCACGGCAAAAAATTAACCCACATGGAATGTAATAAAGATTGGGAGAGTGATATAAAGCATAGAGTGTACATTTCACATTACATATAGAAATTGGGAGAATGATAAAACTAGAAAACATAGAGTACGTCAAGAACATTGGCATTCATTTCAATATTACATACGTTGTATTTGGTAGTCAGATTGGTATCAGCAGGAACCTGCCCACATGGCGGTTAACTGCTTAACGGCTACACCCAAGTAAAACATTTTTCACTGTGCAGAATGACGTGGACAGTGTAAGGATTAGGTGATCGGCATGAACCTGCCAACAAGGCGGTTAAATGCACCACACCGGCACAGTTATATACTGAATGTTTAAGGCAATGTTTGGAAAACAGATTGGAATTTATAAATTGGCAAGTTGGGCAAACGTATTCTCAGACTCATTAAGGCCATTTTTTACGGAGTCAAAAGAATTGATCCATTTCAGTTCCCTGACATTCAGGATAGGGGTTAGGCTCCCACCCCTAGGGCCCAGTGTAACCTGTTCTAAAATGACCCACCTCAGGCTGTCAGGTACATGATTTTTTTCAATACAGTGTTCTACCATTGGGGCGCCTGGTACTTTGCATTTGATTCTACTGCAATGTTGGAGAAATCTGACCTTTGCACGTTGCTGTGTCTGTCCAATGTAAGGTAGATCACATGGGCATATGATGCAATATATCACATTGGTGGTATTACAGTTGGTGTGTGATTTTAGAGTGACTTTCAATTGTTTGTAGATAAACTCTCTAGTCTGTATTGTTGTAGGACAGGCTTTACAGGAGCCACATCTGTAATGTCCCACAATAGGTGGGAGGTTCCACATCGAGGTAATAGTAGGTTCTTTGGTGGTTTCAAGAAGTGAGCAAACCACATGGTCCCGTATATTCTTGGCCTTTTTAAAGGAGTGCAGTGGTAGATCTTTGCTGTCCAGGTCTTCGGAGATCAGGTTCCAATGTTTATTAATTACTTTCTTTATAGAATTGCTCTGAGTGGAAAAAGTCGTTACACAAATCAGGCGTTCTTCCATTCTCCTTTTTTGTTCATTGGGCTGTAACAGGATGTCACGATGGTTAAACCATGCTCTTTTTCTGGCTTTTGTAGTTAGGCGTTTGGGGTAACCGCGTTCCATCAGGCGTACTTTGAGGATTTCTGATTGTTCCATATAGTCCTCTTTTTTGCTACAGTTTCTACGTATTCGCAGAAATTGCCCGAAGGGCAAATTGTCCCTCAGACCTCGTGGATGATGGCTGGAGTATTGGAGTAACGAGTTCCTTTCAGTCGGCTTCCTGAATAGGACACTTCCTGGTTACGGGAGACGCTTCTTTGCCACGAGACGTCCCGGTAATTGAACAGCAGCATTACGCACACGGGTAAGCCGTTTACACCTATACGTCCAACCGCCATGGTATTCGTCCATCCGCCAGGACGCTTTACTCACGGGCATCACTACCTTCCCTCCCCAGACACGGCCTGAAAATCAATTCAGCGTGACTTTACCCCTGGCCCTTCCCGGATCCCGGAGACGCCCGCCGTCTGGAGAACTCATTTACGAGTCACATCCGATGACTTCTGGTAAGCTCTCCCACATGCTTAACACTGCTCACGGAGGGACGTGTTTTAGTTTTAGATCACTCCTTACAAACTTTCTACCGTGTCCCCTTTGCAGATGCGGAACTCTGACACGAGCCTAGCCGCCTTCGACTTATATGCCAGCCTAACAACCAAATTTGTGAATTCATTAATTAATGAGGCAGTACAGATAACTCTGGGTAAGCTCATTGAAATACCCAATACCGCTCTTTTACAGACGGGCGTTTACATTTCTTTTTCAATTAGTTTCCAATTGACTTGTATTTCCTGTAATTTTTCTAAAACTGTCCTTCGTGTCTATCCTTTAGATACGGAGTACTGACACCAGTTCAGCCGCTTTTTTGACTCTAATGAGGCACTTCCCCTTCTAGAATATTGCAGCATTTTTCACAAACAAGGTAAAAATATTGAACCGTTAATAATACCATCTCTGCCAAAGAGGAACCCGTGTCTCGGGACGCTCTAACTGAGTTTTTATTTCCCGACACAGATCGGTTTTGCCATTTAGCAGCTCCGTCTGGGATGCCCATTTTTTCATTGTTACTCGGATATTAACTACTGGCAATCTGTTCACCCCCTGACCTGCAATTTTCAGCAGGTAAAGTCCTTGTAAGCCACATTTGTCCTCATGTGCAGCCCTCAGTGTATATACTTTTTAACTATGTTCCCGGGCGGAAACCCCGCTACGGTTTAGATAGGGACCAATTGCCCTGTGATAATTAATTTCTGATCTTCATTTTCTGTTTTAACCCTAGGAGGTTTTGCCCAACCCCCCACATCCCCGTTTGTCCTGAAGAAGACCCGCACTGTAAGGTTCAATCACCCTACGATCAATTGGGTCGAAACGTAGACTGTTTATCTACCCTTCATCAACTCCTATCACCGGCACGATTTGTACGGCTTCATAGGAGCTTGAAACTTTTGTTGAAAAATCCCCTGATTCTTCTGTTACTGTATAAGACCCTGACTGGATAGGGATCTTTTTTGAATTCATACTAGAATCCTTAATGTATGTTTTCTGTTTCTAATGAATTGAATAGTGAGTCACATCTTTCGTGTAAACTTTACTACCTCCCCCTTTCCTCCCTTTCTCTACTTGGGCACATGAACTAATTTACTTTACGTATGTAGTTTGCTTTTTATTGAATACATTCAACTGTGACGAAAAAATGCATGGTGAATAAAACACTGCATTTTAATTATATTTTTGTTTGATTACTTTCCGTTTAAATTGTTTGAACAAATTACTTTTGACTTCCCCCGCCTCTTACCTACTCCTATACCTGTTGGGGACCCCTCTGCTTATAATACCTATATACCCAGGTCCCTTTGACTATTTGGGTTCAACCCTGTTTTGTAATATAGCAGTTCATCAATGGCCACATAAAAAGGTCAGGAGGGCCTCAATTGGTCCCGTGGCCGTACGTTGAGTATCACTTCTTTAATGGGGTTCCTCATTATTTTAGCATTTGTCCCCTTGAAGGAGCATTTCGGTCTCATTGATTGTATTTGTTGTATCCTTCCACTGCTGACATCATGCTTTACAGTGCCAGATGGATTATTTTCTCTCCTTCCTCTTAACCTTTTTCTCCTTCTTTCCATCCTCCTCTCTTTATTGTAAAAAATTGATTCACCACTCCCTTAACAACCAACTTGTTCTCCACTCCCCAGGCTTTGTAACTCCAGCGTATCAAGTGTCTTCATGGGCAACCAAATGCAGAATAGGAGGCAGGGCTGGGCAAAGGATAGATGCAGGTAGACGTTGTCTACCCCCTATTTTCAGAGTGTACATGCCCTGGTGCAAAGCTACCTGCTTTTAACAGAGTGCCATGTTCCTTTCCTACTTCTGCCTGAATTCATAGAAATGCGCCGAAGTTGTCCCGGTGTCATTTTCTGACTCCAGGACAACCTAAGCAGCGCCTGCACCTTGTCTACTTTTGCTCTGAGCAGCAAGGGGCAGTCTGGGAGGGGGCTTATCAGATGCAAGCTGGGCCCATAACAACGTCCAAAGTTAAGGGGCCACTAGGCCTCTTTATTTTGGAGTTTCCTGGCTGGGAGCTATTGGGAGCCTGACACTTAGATGCAATGGAGGGGAAACAAAGGCTCACATCTTATCACTTTACAGGTACTTAAGAGAGAAATGTTTTTGATATTGATCAGTCCCTATTTATAAGAGATATATATGCATGCGCTGCAATATATCAGATGTGTTTGTCGCCCAGGGTTACAAGGTGTGGGAGCCACATGTCCTTCATACCTCAAAGTTTTTTGTGCATGCATTGGGGTGAAATATGTTATGGTAATGCATGTAGAAATGCTTCATTTGGAATCTGCAGTGGTGGCAACAAGGTTCTGTGGAAATTACTAGAATACACTCCACATGTCTTGGTGGAGCAATGTTGTGGAAGAATGGCCAATGAAAGATGTAGGGGAGATGTTAATTGCTGACAATTTTTAGAGTGCTAACCGCTGATTTTAGGCCTTCACTTCAGACAGCTTTAGATGCCTATTGTTGAAAGACATTTTGCACACAACACCAGCACTTACAGTAAGCTTTGGGTCAGTCCATTGCTTTCTTCCGGTACAATGGCTGTCCTTCCCCTTCTTTTTCAGAGGAGGGTGTGGGGGAGGAGGGCAACTGCAGTGTGCTTTTGGGTTGCTGGTATCTCTATAATTCACTTTTATACATTTTGTTTTATTTTTGGCTGCCTGCCATAGGTGCTTTGGGTAAGTCCATTGCTTCCTTTGTATTGAATGACTGTCCTTCCCCTTCTAGGGTGTACCCCTCCTCTGGAACAAATCTGTTTTACAGTGTTACTGACTCCATTTTCTTTCTGTCAGTGCTCCATGGTAGTGTTTTCTAGGTCTCTCACCCATGTGCCGCTATCCCTCTCACATCTTCACCTCCCACGTCCTCTGTGATGATACCCCTAGCTTGCCCATGGCCGTCGCATCCGCTTTGCTTTTTTAAATGTTCTTACCCAACAGTTCCTCCATTGCTCTCCCACTCTTCCCTGCTCACCACAGCTATTCTTCACTGAGTTGTTTCCCTCACTCCTCAGCTGGTCCTCACCCCTTCCAGTTTTTTTTCATTTGTATTTCTATATTTCATTTTTTTAGAGGGCTGGCAACTGCAGTTTGCCACTGGGCTGCTTCAACCTCTATAATGCACTTTTGAACACGTTTTATTGTGTGCTGTCTGCCATAAGGGAATGGCATATTGAAAGTAAAAAAACAACACATTTTTCTTTCTGATGATGCTATTCAGCATCATCAGAACAACACATCAGAGCAACGCATTTCAATGGTAAAACCAACTGTCTTTGCCAATGATTCTATTTTTATTTTATTACTTTTTTTGACTGCTACACTATTGGAAGGTGCCCATCTTAAAATGGGTATTAACTGCTTGAATGTGGCCATCCTCAAGTGCGTATGCACAAGCATGTGCATCAGACGCCACTAAATTGCCAGGAACTGGGGTGCATGCTCATGGGGGGCACAGTTGTGCCTCCCTGCATGCATCCCCATGTAGAGGAGGCACAGGGGGCCCTTTAGAGCCCTCTTTGTTTCCTCTCCGCCATGGTGTTCACGGAGTCAGGAACCACCCTGACACCGCCGGCGGAGAGGAATCCCGTAATATCCTTGACGGGACAGAGGGGTCCCGCTAAGCATATCCCTGCCTCTACCCTGTAGTGCCACTTCCAGGAAATGGTGGTCCTTGGACCACCAGACTCGTAATCAGGCACTTAGTGGTTTCCTTTTGTATTTCTATGTATCCAAGAGTACCAAATCTGTCAGTTTTTAATTAAAATTCTCTTTTAGGGTGCTCTTTTTATATTTCTTGGTGGAGAAATACATTTCATTCCCTGTAATCGTTGCTTGTAGTGGATTGAGGATTGTGCTATTTTTCTTTGTCAAAAGGATGGAATCAGGCTAGAGAGGAAGGGGTTTGAGCCAAGACAGTTGTTAGACCTGACATTCTTGGTGAAGTCTTTTCTCAAACATTTTGCCTTCAGCCCTTCTGTCTTCTGAATTTCGTTTTGTTGGCATTCGGGCTCTGAACACTTTACCACTCCTAACGTGCTAAAGTGCTTGTGCTCTTTCCTTTAAGCATGGTAAAATTGGTTTACACCCAACTGACACATTTAAGTTACTTATAAATCCCTAGTAAAGTGTACTACATGTGCCCAGGGCCTGTTTATTAAATTCTACTAGTGGGCCTGCAGTACTTATTGTAACACTCATGAAAGTAGCCCTTTAAAACATGTACCAGACCTGCCATTGCAACCTGTACTTTCCAACCTGGCAAAATAAACCTTTCACCAGGCTGAAAGTTACCTTTTAAATATATATAAGGTACCCTCAGGGTAGGCCCTAAACAGCCCCTAGGGCAAGGTGCATTGTATTTAAAAAGCAGGAGCTGTGCTTCGAAGTTTTACATGTCCTGGTAGTGAAAAACTCCTGAATTAGTTTTTCACTATTGCATGGCTTATCTCTCCAACTGGATAACCTTGGGTTAACTTATTGAATTTATTAAGTGCTAACCTCTGATATGGAACATATAAGAAAGTAAAGTTTGGATTTAAATTAATTGTAATTTAAAGTCCTCTTTAATGGAAAAGTCAGATTTTAAGTCTCAATTCTGAAAATTCCACTTTTAGAAAGTTGGCATTTTCTGATCTGTGTCTCATGTCACATTACTGGAAATAGCATGGCAGTTAAGCTAAGTGAATTCCTTTCAGACAGTGGGACAAAGGGGGATTAGGTGTTAGCAGGATGGGGCATCCTGCCAGGATGGTTCGGGAGAGTTGTTTCTTGCCTCACTGACATTTCAAAGGACTCCCTCAAACACACATGCAAAGAAATGTAACACCCTAGACTACTTGGAGTCTGGGCTAGCTAAGATAGGACCTTATCAGAAACAGATGTGGAGGTTACGTAAAGGTTTCCCCCACTTCAAAAGCCGGCACATGAATGAATATTGGACCCTCAGATCAAAACTTTAGTACACTCATGTACCTATGAAAGACTCCAGAAGGACTGCCTTGTGCCTCGCAACGCAAGTTGTAACAACGAATTGCTCTGGGGGCGCTCCAGGATAGTAAATAGTTTAATTTACTATCCAACTCCTTCCCTACTATCCACGGGGACTGGAGTTGGAATAGTAAATTAAACTATTCACTATCCAGCCCCCAACAACGCAAGTCTTGGTAACGAATTGCATTGTAAAACATGCGTCGTAAAGTACTGCGATGAAAAATATCGCGTTGTAACGACATACATCCCAAATAGAAAGACTCAGCCAAGAGGTTAAACAATCTTGGGGTGCTGTTTGAGGCATAGAGCATTGAGCTGTTTTCTGAAGTGGAAGAGGGAGGGTGCTAGAACTTGCCCCTTTAGCCAAAAACACTAAACTATCCCTTTCCACAAAGATTATTTTATACACTGTGCAAAAACATCCCTTACTTTAGTGCGATCGACCTTTTGAACATTGATAGAATTTTCGTATTTATTTCACATATAGAGTACTAATTTGGATCTAGATTAGAATATAGTATAAAGAATTGTACAAACATGAAAAAGGAAATATGATCCGATATTTAAGATGCAGATGGTTCCCACAAAAAATACGTTTGCAAACATATTTCCCCACTAGACCAGACTGACTTTACAGAATATGTGCTACAAATAAAATCCAAGGTTGGAAAGTACGCCACAAGTGAATTTTCTCTTGGCTCACACATGACAGCTTCACTTGTCGGATATATGGATTCCGGCTAGATTTAAATTCATGAATAAAAGTATGTAATTTTTCAATCGAACTCTTTATCTGTGTAGTGTACGACACACAAAATAAATATGGGCATGCACATTAAATGTACCTAGGGTGCCCTAACACCTTGAAGAAGCGTGAGGGTGAATTCATGATCTGAGGACAGTCAGAGATAGGTGACGTGTGGAGTTGTTTTTCTTGGAATGCTCATTGAAATGTTTGACCTGAGTACTGATTCTGGTGTCTGCCAGTCTGCGTGCATTTATGTATGCATGTATACCTTACCCGTTATGGAGATAGTAACAGTTTCTTCTGTGTTGGTCACTGAGATTCCTGTTCTCCTGCACTATGTGTGTGAGGATAACTAGCATTGAGACAGTCAGTACCGTCCAGGGTCCGTATGTGAGAGATTCATGCATGGCTTCTGTTAGAGGTGCACCTGTGTTACTTGATGGGATTTAGGATTGATACAGCCTGTGTTAAATGTGGGCTGTGTATGAAGGGACCTGGCTTTGTTACTGCTAATGCTTTGATTAAAACTGGCCTTCTGCTGGGCTTGCAAAACATAAGAGAGGGAAGCTTGCATTGCTGCCATCTACACGGTATTGGTAGGGAATGTTATCGTTTGTGGGTAAGAAGAACACGACTCTCTGGCTGAGTAAGCAAACTAATATATTTTCATCTTGAAAGCCAAGATGTCTAAGGGAGATTCTAAATAATAATAGATTAGCCCAGTTAACAGAAACAAAAAAATAAACATGACTGCAGTGGTTGTAGTCACACTAACATGCACTTTTCATTTACCCTACTAAATATGAAGGAAAAGTATTTTCCGCAGTGCACAGTAACCCAAAGCTGCTTTTTCACTGTGTAGGTAAAGTTGTATCTTCTCTGAGAATTTTTGTTGTTGTTAATAAATAAAAGGATTTTAAAAATGATTAGAATATTGGAATGTTGGACGCTCCATTAAAGAGAATGGAGTACCTTCTGCTTCTACGGGCCGGTAAAGGCCCGCAGTGCAACATTCCAATGTTTTACAAAGGCCTCTCGGAGCTCGAGCTTCGAGAAGCCTTTGTTTTATTTGTTAGAACATTATGCCCTCTAGTGGCAAAATGTTCTAATAGTCTTATAGCCCTTCATAGCAGGGCTATACCAGCTATTAAAGTCCCGGTCCCTTGTTAAAGTCCCTCGCCTTCGGCTCGGGCCTTTAACGCGGGAGCGGGCCTTTAATAGCCAGTATAGCCCGCTATGGTGGGCTATAAGGCTATATTATTTCACCTGTTAAAATAGTTTAAACTTTGTCGGAAGTTATTTTTCACTTTTTGTCGAAAAGTCCAAATTAAGTGGTAAACAGACATTTCAAACATGGATGGAATGCATTCACCATTAACCCTTATCCTTTCTCTACCAACACAGGTCCGGGTTTTATCTTCTGAATTGGTGGAAGAAATAGTGTCATTGAACGTTAAAAAAATGGAGACTCCTATCTCTTTCAAACAGTAGTCGAGCTGAAGCTGGATTGAACCCAAATTCAACCCCTTTTATGGCAATTAGATCAGACAAGGTTAAAATTAAGAGTGACTTTACAAGAAATAGTCACATTTTAGAAGGCACAGAAAGTATAGAATCTGATAATACCACAGAAAAGGAGGACAAATAAAATATCATGACTGATAACAGATCTATCATATTAGATCATATTATTATCTTTGAAGATCAGCTAGATCATTAATTTTTTATGGAATTATTTTGCAGAAATGTGAAGCTCTTAAGTTGTTGAAAAGTAATGACATTTTTTCAGTTGTGATCTTAAAGGAAGTTGGAGGTAGGAGATCTAGAGTATCTTTGCATTCATTCATTGTTGCTAATTTGGGGATTTAGTGAATTGTGATTTTTTTCTGTGGAGAGGTATTGATGACATTCCTTTTTTCCTTATAAACAAGGATACCAAAAAGTAAAAGGACCAAATATGGTTGGGTTAAATACCTTCAGGACCTCCGAGCTACATATGAATCAGGAGGAGTTATTTTGATAAGGCTCAATCCACCATAGTCACAGTTGGGCAATCTGGAAGATCTATTTCAATAATATGACAGGAAAATCATTTCCCAGTCATAGCAAGGCATGATTACCTGAGTAAGTGGTCCTGGTTGATGAGTGCTCGGAATACTACTCATTCAGCTGGATGACGGCTAATCTGCTGAAGATAAATCCGGAAAAAACTGAGGTCTTGGTGGTTTCAACTGCTGCCTTGCCCTGGAGTGATTTGTTCTGGCCCCAAGAACTTGGCCCCACCCCGAAACCGTGCCCCAATGTAAAAAGCCTTGGTATCAAGATCGACCATGAGCTGACAATGGCTAACCAGATATCCTCTGTTGTTGGGACATGTACTAACCTAATCAGGCAGCTACGCAAGCTAGTTCCCCTACTATCTTTGAATATGCTTCGTACCATTGTCTCGGCTACAATAATTTCAAGGATAGACTATGGTAACGCGCTTTACTTAGGTCTGCCAAAAATCTTGATTAATCGCTTGCAGGTAACTCTGAATGATGCAGCGTGATTAATTTTTAGACTACCTAGACAGACTCATGCCTCCCCATTACTATGCAGGTTACATTGGCTCCCCATAAAGCAAAGGGTGGAGTTTAAAAGTTTATGCATTGCCCATAAGGCAATCTATGGGCATGCGCCTGCCTACATAAAAGAACGTCTTGAGGTCTATAATCCCAAACGAACACTTAGGTCCTCTAACTCCCAATTGTTGTCCTGTCCGTGTTTTAAAATGGCAACCAAGGGAGGGAGATCTTTTTCTGTTCAGGTCCCACTGATGTGGAACAAACTCCGGGAGCCCCTCCGCAAAGAAGTACATCTTCTGCACTTTAGGAAGTCATTGAAAACACTTCTGTTTAGGGAAGCTTTCTGCTCTATTTATGTAATGTCGCCACATATGTATTCTCTGTTTATTTACTCAGTTGTTCTTACTATCATTGTCATAAGCGCCTAGAGACCTGACGGTGATTTGGCGCTATACAAATCCCAGATAACAATAACAATAACAACAATCATTTCTCAGTCATAGCAAGACATGATTACCTGAGTAAGTGGTCCTGGTTGATGAGTGCTCTAAATACTACTCATTCAGCTCCCTCTACAATGCAATGCCATCTTTAGTAATATTAAAAAAAAAAATCTTGGAATATGGTGGGAAATACCAGAAACAATAAAAAGTTGGGTTTGCTCTCAGAAGTAGGAACTGATATTATCTGTATTCAAGAGACTTGGAGTTCAACCGATATTATTCTTGACAACTATCATGTTTTTAATTGTCTTGCGGGTGTCTCCATAAAAAGCCATTCCAGTGTTGGGATTGCTATCCTTTTAAAATCAAATCTAACCTGAACGTTTCACAGTATTAGACATCCCTCAAATGTGGTACAATGTATTAAGCTAATGCGGAATGGATAAGCAAATGTGGCCATTTGGGCACTTTTGATATGTAACTTATACGTATCCCTAGGCACTAAGAACAACACTATGGCAAGATCTCTCTTTATTTCGTTGCTGAGACCATTGAAGCAGAAAAAGGTTACTCAGTTATGATAGTAAGGGATTTAAATGCAAAGATCTCAATCTATGTGGCTTGTGTATATTTGGCTACAGTAAAAGAGGAAGCACAGGATATCCCATGACTCACCTTCTTAAGTTATTCTAAAGTGGACTTCTGTGGGAGATTATTGCTAGTAAATGGAAGAATAACCAAATACATCTCCACATGTTTCATCCATAGTGGCACTTTTGGCGCACCCATCCTTGATTATGTATTTTTTTCCTAAGATGTGTTTGGTCAGTTGGTAGGTTTAAATGATTTGAGTACCCTTATGAATGATCATAAGATTTTAGCATTAACAATGGAGGCATCATTGAATAATTCCGATATCTGGAATCAAAATAAAGGTCCTCTAACCCTGAATAAAGGCAATGGTCGTATATTTTGGAATTAGCAGATTTCAGCACAACACCTGAACTCGCACCAATTGAGATAACGGCACCTAATATTAATAATAATATTTTTTTTAAATGAGTATTGTTTATGATTAGGATGGTAGAAAATAATTTATTGGAGATGAAAGGAGATAGATCAAGGTCTAAGAAGAAAAATGACCCCAACATAGATGTTAGTGTGTCAAAGAAAATCAGTAGTTTAACCAGGGCTCAATTTAACTTTAATCCCTAAGAAAGGGGTCGGATAAACGGGAATAAAGAAGTAGATAAAAAGCTTTGAGTAAGAAACTAATGGCAGATAATAAATGGGTAGCGTTACAAGAGGCTGAGAAATCAAAGAACAGTAGAAGATTCTGGAAATGAATTGAGGGCAATGTACCCTTCCAGTGACGATTAGTGGAGACTCATGGATCGAATACATCTCAGAGCTGTATTCTGCAAAATGTGATAATAGCTATGGTTCACATGTTGAATCAGCTAATATTTCAGAGCCACTGGAGGACTATGGTCCACCTCTGCTGCCCTGGGCCCCCGACGAAACACCAGTAACTATGATAAAGAAGGAAGCCCAGTTGTGGTCTAGCTTTCTAACTCCTGTTTTTAAATTTTGTTATACAATGGGGTCCACTCCTCCATCTAGGATTGGCAGTATAATAATACCATTGTATAAAAAGTGAGATACATCTTCACCTTCCAAGGATAGATCATTAGCAATAATTGATACAGTAGGAACTATCTTCGCTAGGAGTATACTGGAATAGCTGCAAGGATGGGTAATGAAAGAGAAACCCTCCCTTTACATCAAGTGGGTTTTAGAAAAAATTGTTCAACGCTTGATAACATTGCAACTATGCAAGTAATATTGGAAATATATGTAGTAATTAGAAATCAGCACTTGTATCCAGCTTTTATAGATTTTGTCTCTGCTTTTGATCATGTATATCGACCAACATTATGGAAGAAATTCATTGCATTAGGAATTCTGCCTTGCCTTTGTGGTTAATAATTGTCCTGTATTCTTCGACCTGGTGTCAGGGGCGGCTCTAGGCTCATGGTGGCCCTGGGCAGGGAGCGGAGGTAGGGGGCCCCGGAAGAGGGGTTCCGGGCGGGCGGGAAGAGGGGGTCCGGGCGGGGTAGAGCGCAGAGGCCAGTGAAGAGGGGGGTCAGGGTGTTTGGAAGTGGAACAGAGCCGGAGGCCGCCAAGTCCCTGCCAGGGGCAGCCACGCAAATATGTATCCACCCTCAGAGGATTATTATATTAAGGATATATATTGGCGTGGTGGCCCCTGGGGTTTGGTGGCCCTGTGCAGGTGCTTGCACATTCCGCCCCTGCTGGTGTCAATTGCTTATGGGGGGGTCCCAATGAGTTACACCAAAAATAAATACAAATAATGGTTTAAAACAGAAGAGTCATTACGGTTTTTACTCTCCATTTATGATATACCTGTAGTGCAATCTATATCAGCAGGTGATCTTCCTATAGTCGGCGAGCAAAATTTACCATGTTTGCTCAAAACCAACAATATAGTAATTTTCGATCTGACACCGATAAGGTTACAAAGAAGATTGAATAATTTGCAAGTTTTTCTGACTGTCATTAAAAAAAATACAGCGAAAAGTAACATTTAAACTTTTATGAGTGGAAACTAGTGGAAAAAAACATGTTTGAAGTGGCTGGTGAAGACTGAACCGCTAGAAGCAGTAAAAAATAATACCTATTTAGGGAAAATCTTTAGCTCTTTGCTGGATGCTAAAGTATACGAAGCCAAAATTACCCAGCGAGAGATGAATCATGCAAATCAGCTCTGAAGTTTTTATAATGCATATGGTCACAGATATTTTTCACATCTCATTGTTATATCGAAGAAAAATCCCCCCTACTGTATTATACGCAGGTGAGACAAATGATATTGAGAACTGGGCTTTTATGGAACTGGTGGAAATGAAAATCCTCAAAAACGTGTGCTCTTTAAATACCTCGGCACCAGTATGTGCTATGAGGATAGAACTTGGATTGTCCAGTGCTTATGTGCTGAGTATGGCCACATTATTATTACGTTGGGGACTTTGGGGCATATTATCAAGAACGGCGATAATGGGCTTGATAATATGTCCTTGTGAATTCCCATAGCAGCCCAGGTTCTGGTGTTAACCTGGGCTGCTATGGGAATTCACAAGGGCATATATCAAGTGCATTCTCTCCATTTTAGCGGCAGTTTCCTGCCGCTAAAACGGCGATAATTTTATCGCCGTTCTTGATAATATAATTTAATATAATATGTCTGGTGCAGTTTGAAAATAATTCCTTAAAAGAATTATAGCCAGCGAGATAATAAAGGTAAATGGTAATTTCCTTACATTTGGTAAACGTTTAGGGCCATATTATCAAGAAAGGGTGCTAAAGTATTGCCGCTTTTGTCGGCAGGAAACTGCCGCTAAATCCGGCGATAATGGGCTTGATAATGTACCCTTGTGAATTCCCATGGAAGCTCAGGTTCTGGTGTTAACCTGGGCTTCTATGGGAATTCACAAGGGCTTATTATCAAGCCCATTATCGCCTTTTAGTGGCAGTTTCCTGCCGATAAAATCGGCGACAATGTATCGCCCTTTCTTGATAATATGGCTCTTAGTCTTTGCCTTGAAATCGTATAACTGTAGAAAGAAATATGTATAAATTTGACAAGAGTAGTGTTAAAGCGGTTTCTCAAGAACTCTTGTCCAGTACTCAGGAGGCAAATGGATATAGACTATTGTCACTGTATAAATAAGTTTTTTTATATAAGTTTTACTTGCAAGGAAAAATCTGAACAGCCGTATTTGGAATGGAATTTAGATCACGGGGTTCAAAAAGTAATCTTTCTGATGAGATTAAATCTGCGCCCTCTAAGAATTATAATGGGTGCGTGGAAAAATTAAAAGAGAAGACCACATATGTAAGAGATGTAAAGGGGGTATTCAAGATTTAGACCATGTGCTTTTTGTTTGCTCAGCATAATTAAGCGTACAGAAACACTATTTGTATTCCCTTTCTTACAACCTTGATAAGGTTTCGCCTGATGTTGCATATCCATTTCGTTTATCCCCTCAAAATAAAATGATATGTTTTAGACTTTATAAATTTTTTTAGAAGCTTTTGAGATGTATGTGAAGACTGATATTCCAAGTGTAGGATTGTGCAAATATGTTTTGTTTTGCTTAGCATTTCTAATTGTAGGGAATTATAATCTGGATTCCATTATTCATGGAGCTGTGATTAATTTACCTGTTGTTTCCACCTAAAATGATAAGTTATAGACCCTTTTCAACTTTAATTTTTTTTATAGAGGAGTTTGATATTTAAATATATGATAGTGTACTTATCTTAAAATTTGCTCTGTATTGTCACCCTGATCTGTGACCGAGCCTCAATTAGGTCACGTCACATACTTTGTTCTTAATGTAATGTATTGGATTTAAGATTGCTTTGATGGAAAAGGCAACAGGTTACTCAGCAATCATTACTTCACTAAGGATCAGACTGGGGGGCCTATTAGCAAGAAATAGCGATATTTATCGCTAAAAATGGTTAGCGACTTTTTTAATCGCTGGATATTTTAGCGGAGAAAACATGCTATTAGCAACGTTTTTCTCCGTTGTGCTAAAACAACCAGCGATAGCGGCAAAATGCGAGAATATCACTGGAAATCAAGCAATATTCTCGCATTATTGTCAATGGGGGCTTAAACTAATAATCCACCCCCCATTGACTATACAGGTAAATCAACTTTTTAGCAGGCGTTAGTTTATAGCGATAATCGCGCTTAGCGAGATTTTTTTTATCGCTTCGCCTGCCTTGCTAATAGGCAATAGCTGTGTTAGCAACTGTTTTCAGTCGCTAACAGTTTGGGTATGCCCACTTTGCATGTCATTAGCGATAAATATCGCTGACATGCAAAGCGGGCCCCAAACCTGTAGCTATCGCCTAAAAGCTGTCGCTAACTGCTGTTAGCGACAGCTTGCTAATAGGGCGATAAAAATATCGCCGCTTTAGCAGAAAAAACTCCCGCTAAAGCGGCGATATTGCCCTTGCTAATATGCCCCTACATTCACAAATTTAAGCTTGGAATTCCCTATTTGCTTATATACTTGCCAAAGAGGCTTGTCCTTCCCTCTCGGTGAAGCAGAGTGTGCATTATTGTTATGTCATGTTATGTTACAAACATTTGGTATAGGGCAAAAAAACTCACTCCCAAGGTAGTATCTCGGGCTCTGTGTGGAGAACGACCTGACATATCTTGCAGTACGAATGTGGCGGGGGCATGGCAACAGTTGATGCTGTGATCTAAGATTTCTACTGGGATAGTAACAGGAAAGTTTCTTTTGTAGATAGACCACACCCTTGCCAGCCAAAGATTTATGAACAAGACAAAGAAGATTGAACAGAGATCGTCTTTCCACTGAAAGCCAACAAAGAGCTTTCAGGGAAGGGGCCGATGGAGAACCAGAGGGAAGCTTACAGACCAGGTGCGCAGCCATACTTTGGACAATTTGCAATTTCATTGGCAGCTAAATAACAAGCATTCCCAGAGTCAAGGCGGCTCACACTAATAGCTTAAATTAGAGTTTTCCTTGATCGTTGCGGGAGCCACTGGAAAACTTTATTGAGCATGCTCATAATACCGAAGCATGCGCCACATACTGACGTAATCTGTTCTCTCATAGACAGATTATCATTAACCAGAATGCTGAGATTTTTAACTGCCCTCTTGGGATAAGGAGCAGAGCCTAACTTAGGAGGCCACCAGTCATCCGACCACTAGGCCTGAGCCCTGCCAAGCTGCAGAAACTCTGTCTTAACTCCAT
This sequence comes from Lissotriton vulgaris, assembly GCF_964263255.1. Lineage (NCBI taxonomy): Eukaryota > Metazoa > Chordata > Amphibia > Caudata > Salamandridae > Lissotriton > Lissotriton vulgaris. The sequence continues at coordinate 938,979,483 of NC_141689.1, read as the reverse complement.
TGAGCTGTAAACAGTTCGAAGCCACCCAGGTGGCAATTTCCCTCATGCATTCAGTAAACCTGCTTTTGGTATTTTCTGGATTGCGGCTAATTGAGTGTCATCTGCATAGGAAATTATTTCAAAGGTGCAAAATTTGACTATTTGGGTAATAGGTACCACATACATGTTAAAAAGAGTAGGGGGGGCGTGGCCAAGATGGCGGAGTGAGTGGTCGCTCTCCTCGCTATCTCCTCCAAGCCTGGGCCCCTAATCGACTTTATTTGCACTGATCTCCCCCCCCGCTGCTAACTACCGGCGGCGGAAGGGGTAGGGGACCTCTGAGCTTCATCCTGTGTGGCAGGCTCCGGACACCAGACACCGGGCTGGCGAGGGCCTGAGCTCCGGCCGGAAGTGGCTCCAGGTCGGCGTTGCGGAGCGGATCAGGCTTGGTGGCGGCTGTGGAGGAGGAGATCCGTCTGCGCCGGAGTGCTGTCTCGATCGGGGCCAGCTGAGGTCTCCGCGGGCTCCGGTTCGCCGACGCCAAGATTTAGAGCGGTGGTGCAGTGAGAGCGGCCGGCCCAGGAGACGGAGCAGAGCCAGGTGAGGGGCCGTACAGAAGGCTCAGAGCGGCACTGGGCTACACCCCCGACCTGCCTGGCCGAGAGGCTGAACTGGCGGCGGTTCCCCCCCCTCAGCAGCCAGACATACGACGAGCGCATGTGAGCGGAGAGTGACCCGACGGGGGCGGGATACGTCCCGGATTGAGGTGGCGCAACTGGCCTGCGCGGGGCCCCGGCTTCCCCCGCGTTAGGCCTGGTGTGGTGAACGGGAGGACTGGAGCGGAAGCCGCCTTGCTTAGCGTGGAGCACTTGGGCAGCTGGCAGCAAAGTCTGGCGAGTCCGCCTGCGACGGTGGTGAGAGGGCCTAGGAGGGGGCCAGGACTCACTCCCCCTGCCCTGCTACCCCCGACAGGAGTGTAAAGTGGACCTTGGCTGGGGGACGAGAGAGCGAGTGGCCACCCAGCAGGGGATATGATATGGCGAAGCGGCCGCAACCTGTGAGCACTATGAAGCTGATGTGGTGCCGGCCCTAGTGGTGGACGTGAGGCAGATCTACCGGCTATCCCCTATTATTGCTGAAGGGGGTTGCAGGCCTGTGTGCAGGACCCATTGGTTGGATCGCGACGAGGGACTCTGATGGTGAGTGCGAGTGGACCCTGAAACGCGCTGCTCACAAACGGCGACACGCTGCTCCTGGCTGATCTGTGTGGGAGTGGATGGCATCTGAGTGGTCTTGAGGTGGCAGGTGGTGCACGGAGCCGACTTGGAGTGCCCGGAGGGCTCGCCGTGCTCTAGGCGGACAGCTTTACGCTCGCGGCCTCTAACTGGAGTGGGACTGGCTTTCGGGGCTGATCTCCTAAGGGACGACCGGCGTGGGAGTGCCTAGTTGGTGAGCATCGGCATACGCAAGTGGAAGGCCCGGAACAGTTGGTTGAGTGGACTGGCCGGCAGACTGGTGGGGTGGCAGACGTCGACGTCCTTGGTGGAACCTGGGGAGCACTGTCAGTAGCTCAAGATGGCCGGTAACAAGGGAACCAGGAAAGGGGATCGTACCCTACCGGATATGCTAAGTAGGGGCGCTGCAAGGCAAGACAGGGGGCAGCATTCCCCGGGACAGTCGAGCAGCTCTCAGGGGGCGAGTGGAGGGGAGCCGCCAGTCACCAGATCCTTTCTTGAATCGCTCTTTGGCACTCTCCGAGAGGACTTCCAGGCACTAAAGCAGGAGGTGGCAGGAGAGGTGCGTGAGGTACGGAGGGAGGTTGACGGCCTGGGGGAGCGGGTGGCCTCTGTGGAGGAGGCAGGACATGCTCAGGCCGAAGAACTCGCACAGCTTCAGCAAGAGGTGAGTAGACTTCAAGACCAGCAGATCGATCTTCAGTCGCATGTGGAGGACCTTGAGAACCGTTCCCGGAGGAACAACATCCGGGTCCGGGGTGTTCCTCCTGCAGAGGAGGGGGAGAATGCAGCGGATTATCTGCAAGACCTGTTTCGATACGTTTTGGATGAGCCGACCGACTTCCCTATCAGGATTGATAGAGCGCATAGGGTGGGCCTACGACGCAGATCATCGGCGCCCCCTCCCGACCTCCTGGCCTACCTGCCGGACTACCCCTTGAAAGAAAGAATCCTCCGGGTAGCTCGAACCAAACCTTCTTTGGAATTCAGGGGCCACCGCGTGTCACTCTTCCAGGATCTTTCGGTGGTGACCCTACAGAAGCGCAAGTCCTTTAAAATTGCCACTGATTTCTTACGACAGCATGGTACTCAGTATTCCTGGGGGCATCCGTTCCGTCTTATTTTCCGCTGGAATGGCACACTACATCAGCTACGTTCCCTCCAGGACACTTGTGCAGTATTGGGCATCACGGTGACTGATGAGGAGGCCCCTACCCCTCGCCGTAGACGGATCACCAGAGACAGCTGGCAGACCGTCCCTGGTCGCCGACACTCCGCTTCCTCAGCGAGGCCTGATCCACCCACTATCCGGGCTGAAATGGATAGCGCAGTACGAGACGTTGCCAGAGAAACGGCGGCAGAGGAGGTGGAGTTGACCGCTTGAGAAGCTCTCCGGGGGGAGATCGACATCGCTTGATTGAAATCGCAGGTTTGGGGGCCTGGGGGGAGGGGGGGAGAGCGGGAGTTGCGTGGTGGCTGGACGTCCACTTTGGTGACTTTCCATAGACTTGCCTTCATAGGCCGGACATGGACAATGGTTTTTTTTCACTTAGTTTGGGGGGGGGGGTGGGGATGGAGTTGGGGGAGTGGGGACAGTTCTGTTGGGGGGTGGAGGGCGGAGGGTGTGTGTGTGTGTTGGGTGTGAGGGGGGGGTCGTCCAGTGCACGTTACGGGAATCGAATATTTCAGATGTCCTTTCTCATTTGGTTTTGACTTTGGGGGTCGTGGTGTGGATGTTGGAACAGGGTATGGGGGGTGGTCCATGCTTAGGACAGCCAGTGGACACACTGGAGTTCGCAGCAGATGAGGGTTTGCCAGGACGGGGGGCTGGGGGCCCGTGTGCTTGTTCTTGCTCTTTGCCTGGTTTCCGGAGTGGTGGGGGGTACACACACCTTCACTGGCCTCCGCACGCTGTACATACGCTTTCTTGCGCCCTGCCGGCTATGCCTTCTTATGTTTTTAAGGTCCTAACTCTAAATGTTAGGGGAATGAATAACCCTGTCAAGCGGCGGGCGGTGCTCTCACTGTTAGAAAATGCTCATGCAGATATTTGCCTTCTTCAGGAAACGCACTTGCTGGCACAGGACACACACAGGCTGCGATCTCACAAATTCCCGCTCCAGTTTTTTTCCGCCTGCAACACGAAGACCGCGGGGGTAGCGATTCTGGTGGCCAGACACTTTAAGAGGGTGCATCTTCACAAATTTGCTGAACAGAAGGGGAGGTTACTGGCGCATAGGTTCAGGATTGGGGGCCTCACGTTCACAATTGGCTCCCTTTATAGCCCCAATGACAAGCAGGAGCGGTTCCTGCAGTCAGCTGTGGAGGAGGTCACTTCCTCACCAGACAGGCATATCATTCTTGGTGGGGACTTTAATATGGTTTTCCATTCCGCGGTAGATAGGTCAGCGCAGCGCTCTCCACAGGTCGGGGAATTCTCGGCCGGTTGTAAGGCACGGCTTGCGGAGGTAGATCTCATTGACCTCTGGCGTCATCTACACCCCACAGATAGAGACTACTCGTATTACTCCCATGCACACAAGACCTATGCACGGCTTGATCACCTTTTAGTTACAACCCCGGTGAAGGCGTTGGTCTCATCGACTGACATGGGTGTGTTGTCCTTATCGGACCATGCTCCGGTTGAGGCCTCGTTGTGTCTGCCCCCTACTGTCCACCCCTCAAGAACTTGGCGCCTCAGGGATACCCTTTTATATAGGAAGGCGGTAGTGTACCGTATTGAGAAGGTTACCCGTGACTACCTGGCACACAATGACAACGCCGACACCACACGGGCCACGCAATGGGCAGCTTTGAAAGCGGTCCTCAGGGGGGAATTCATGTCGATCTCCGCGGCCGAAAACAAAGAGCGGCAGGTCAAGAGGGAGGAGCTTACCGGTAGGGTTCGGGAGCTTGAGTTGATTCACAGAAGGACTGGAGCTCCGAGGATCTGGCGACAGTTGAAAGAGGCGAGGAAGCTTCTGGCAGCCTTGGACATGGACCGGGCAGAATACGCGGCCCTTCGGCTGCGCCATGCCTTTTACGCAGGGGGGATCGCTGCGGGAAACTGCTGGCTAATAGGCTTCGGGCTGCGCGGCAGAGCCAGTCGGTGAAGGAGATCCTCGACTCCGGTGGAAATGTGGAGACGGAGGATGCCCGCATTTCGGCGGTGTTCCGAGGATTCTACGAAACCCTCTACACTGGAGATCCGCCGGATGTGGCAGCCATATCTTCCTACCTAGATTCGATCACCTTGCCGTCCTTAGACGCCCTGCAGGCTGAGCATTTGAATAGGGACATTGGGATAGAGGAGGTGGTCTCGGCCATTGCCAAACTCAAACACGGCAAAGCACCGGGCCCGGATGGCTACACCGCCCTTTTTTATAAAACGTTTTGCGCGACCTTAGCTCCTGTCCTCACTCGCCTCTTTAACTCCTTCGCAGAACCGGGCGCAATCCCGCCTGATCTCCTCGGGGCCTCCATCGCGGTTATTCCTAAGCCTGGAAAGGATCCCAAACACTGTGGGTCCTACCGACCGATATCCCTCTTGAATGTGGACCTGAAACTCTATACCGGGATTTTGGCCAGTCGCCTGGCACTTCACCTGCCCGGCCTGATAGACCCGGACCAGGCTGGCTTTGTCCCGGGGAGGCAGACGGTCGATAACACAAAAAGGGTGGTCCATCTGCTGGAGAAAGCTTCTAGGATTCCTGGGGAGAGGATGATGCTGGCGGTAGACGCGGAGAAAGCGTTCGACCGAGTACATTGGCCCTTCCTAGAACAGGTACTAGTGAAGGCTGGCATCGGGGAGAAGTTTCGCACCATGGTCTTCAACTGCTATAAGGGCCCGACGGCCGTGGTCCGTGTGAATGGACATACTTCCGCGGCCTTCACTATTGAGAAAGGCACTAGGCAGGGTTGCCCACTTTCGCCCCTGCTCTTTGCTTTATACATGGAGCCGTTGGCCCAGCGGGTCAGGGATAACCCGGCCGTGGAGGGGATATGAATGGGTGGGTTTACTCACGCGATCAGCCTTTATGCTGATGATGTCATCTTCACAGTAGATACACCCCGGACGGCCCTACCGGCTTGTGTACAGGAGCTCGCCGCCTTTGGTGTAGTCTCCGGCTTTAAGATGAATGTAGGGAAATCGGTGGCTCTGGATATCTCCTTGGACCCAGCCACCAGGGAATATTTACAGGGCAGGTTTCCTTTGCTTTGGTCTTCAGAGGCGGTACCGTATCTGGGGATCAAGATAGCGCCCACGCTGCAGGCCATGGTTTTGGCAAATTACTCAGCCTTGGGTGCAAAGATCAGGGGGGAGCTGGCCCGCTGGAACCGTGGGATTCTCTCATGGTTAGGACGGATTGCTGCAGTTAAAATGACCATCTTACCCCAGGTTCTCTATCTGTTCAGGGCACTGCCGCTTCAGCCGCCGGCTGGGTGGATCCCGCAGCTGCAGTCGGATGTGGCCCGTTTCATTTGGCAAGGGAAGAAGCACAGGATGCGTAGGGCCCTATCTCTTTTGTCTCCCGAGGCGGAGGGTCTGGGCATCCCGGATTTTCGTAAGTACTTCCAGGCGACGCAACTGCGGTACCTGGTGGAATGGTGCAGATGGGAGTCGGATAAGCACTGGCTTTTCCAAGACCAGGCGGTGGCGGGTAGGCCTCTGCAGGAGATTCCATTTTTGCACCGCTCCCATCGGCCTAAGAACCTGTATGCTTCCTTCATCACTAGGGTGCCTTTGCGGGTTTGGGATGCTACTTGCCTTAAATATGATCTTACCTCGTTTCCGTCACCTCTCTCCCCATTGGTAGATAACCCGGCTTTTACTCCCGGAATGGAGAAGGGCGCCTTTGCGCATTGGCGACAGGCAGGTTGTAGAGCTTTGTGCCACATGTACGGTCCTGAGGGGGTTATTCCCTTCTCGCAGTTCCGTCAGGAGTTTTCTCTCCCTGAGACTGAGAGGCACCGTTATATGCAAGCCTGACATTGGGCCCTTCAGCCGCAGGTCAGGGAAGCAGCGGACAGGCTTTTCTCGCCATGTGAGAGATGGCTGGTGTCCCGTGCGTCAGATTCAAAGCTAATCACGGATTTATACAGGTTTCTGCAGCTACCCTCCACACACTTTTACAACCCGGGGAGGGAGAGATGGGAGCGGGAGCTCGGGAGGGCGCTGAGTCCTAAGGAGTGGGACCAGATTTCCTACAGGGCACGCCATTCAGCATATCATGTGGGCCTTACTGACACCTTCACTAAAGTCACTTCCTACTGGTACTATACGCCGGAGCGAATTCACGAATTTGATCGCAGTAGGGCAGACACATGCTGGCGGGGGTGTGGACATCGGGGTACCCTCACACACATCCTATGGGACTGCCCTCTTTTAACGCCTATTGGGCGGAAGTGTTGGATACAATAGACTCTCACTTCGACATTGAGCTTCCGCGCTTCCCTGCGTATACCCTCTTAGGGCTTCCGAATGACTTGATGTATCCCCTGAAGTCCAGGAGGGGTAGGCAGATCGCTATTGCCTTGGGTTCTGCGGTCCAGAATATTTTGATTCATTGGCGCACGGCCACACCACCCACTGTCACGGGTTGGCTTCATAGGTTGTGGCATGTGCTGGGTATGGAAAAAATGTCCCTTGTGGTGGCTGGGGACATAGCCCAATTCAATGAGCTTTGGCAACCGTTCCATGCTCTGTTGCTTACGGAGTTCAGAGAGCTTACTTGCCCTAGATATCTTCGCCTCCTGCGGCTCACGAGCCCGCGGGCACCGGACCGATGAGCTGGCGTGGGGCTCCCCCTTTCCTCAGGACTTTTGATCTTGTTATATACACGGGGCGATGATACTGCACTGGACGACGGGTAGGGGGGGTGGGGGGGAGTTGAGTTGGGACGGTTGGGGGAGGGGGGGGGAGATGTTTATATGGAAATATTGTGTCGCACCGGACCTATGCACTCTTACACCAGCCTGGTTGGACCACTGTTGTGGCCCGTGATTGTCGGCTTCTGTATTTGTTACATCCTTGGGTGCTGCTGGAACCTTTAAGATGATGTGTATTTGTCTTGGTGTGTCATGATGAATAAAATACTTTAAACATAAAAAAAGAGTAGGGCTGAAATAAGAGCCCTGGTGTACCCACTTGTCCAAGATCATGTTTCGAGAGAAGAACGAGCCAAAAAAAACCAGCTGTGTCCAATTATCCAAGAAATCTTTAAGCCAGTTCAAGGCTCTGGGTCACAATGGAAAGAGAGACGATATCAAATGTGGCAGACAAGTCGAGTAAAACTAGCATCAGCAGCAGTCTGGCGTCTATAGATAATCTGATGGAATCAAGAACAGCCACCAATGCAGTTTCCGTACTGTGAAAAGCCATAAAATCTGATTGCATGGAATACAGTAAGAGGAGATCATCCAGGTAAGAGAAGAGTTGTTTGTTCACAAGAGCCTCCAAAATCTTACCTAGGAAAGGAAAGAGCGATATGGACCGATAATTGGTGAGCTCATTAGGGTCCGCATAAGGCTTTTTCAATATGGAGGAAACTTGTACCTCTTTCCATTGCAATGGCATTGTTGCTGAAATCAAAGAAAGATTAAACAAAGATATGATCGAAGTTAAAAGTAAAGTTGACAGCTTCACAACGATGTTTGGGGTGGCAGGGGCCAGACTGGGAACTGATTTAACTTTAATCAGCATTTCAGACACTTGCTCCTGAGTGATAAGCTCAAGCTCCCCGAGAGAAGCCGTGGAGTTTGTGAAGAAAAGATTATATGTGGGTGAAGCAAGCGGTAGTGATGTAGACTTGGGAAAATTCTGATGAATGTCAATTTTCCCCTCAAAGTGATCTGCAAGTGAATCACACAGTGAATGTGAAGCAGAAATAATGGATGTGCAAGCATGATGCTTTTTTAAATTAATTTAGTGCTTTAAATAATTCTTTAGCAGAGTTACCAGCTTTATCAATCCTATAAATTGCGTATGCTCTTCATGCTTTTCCAATCTTCCTATGGTAATTCCATAATGCAAGCTTGAATGCCCTTTTATCAGTAGTATATGTTTTGTGATATGCCATCTTCTCTCCAATCTTCTACAGGTCATTTTGTTCTATTTTCAATTCCTCAAAATATCAAGGAGCGTGGTATTTGACGAAATGGGGGGAGCACAGTTTAAGGAGGGGAACTTCATCTAAAGCCAGAGAAAAAGATTCTGATACTCGGTGCGGGCAATATTGATATTTTGAGTGTTTTCCATATCTAGGGCAAGGAAGGTTGATGTAAAGGAAACGGGGGTGAGTTGCTTCCAGGCCCTTACCATTCTTCTACTTGCCCTCTTGCGATTATAGTTGCCACCAATGCTTGGGAACTGAAAGCAAATAAAGTAGTGCTCCGTCCATACTAAGGGCTTGGGAGGTGTTGAAACAGAATATCGAGCTGGAAATATTGACTTACACAAATATCGAGTTAGAAATATCGTGCTTCAGAAATATCAACAGCAAGAATATCGTGGTCAAGCATATTGAATTTAAGGTAAGAAATATCGTTTTTTAAAATATGGAAGTCATTAATATTGTTTGCAAAAAGTGTAGTTGTTTAAAATATCGATTTTTTCATTAGTGCTATGTATTTTTTTAATATTTTAAATGTATGTGATGTATATTTTTGGTATAAGTATTGTTTATATTTTTAATATATGTGTTACATTTTTAGTAGTTATCAATTTTTAAAATTACATTTTGCGTTTTTTAGTTTCGTAGCAGGTTGTGGGATTATAGGAGAATAGAGTGGGAAGTAATTTAATACTAATAAAGTAATGATTCTTTTTTATTTATTTAATTTAGATTTTATAGTGTTAACTGTGGGAATTAATTTATTTGCAATTACTTATTAGTTGGCTAATTAATATTAATTCATTAATTGATAATTAATTATGGTAATTGTGTAATTCTTTTAGGTGTGGATTGTGAGGTTTATAGGGTAAAGGGTGGAAAGTGATGTATGTTTTGTTAATTAATAATTAGTTGTTAATTTATATTAATTAATTGATCATAAATTAATTATGGAAATTGTGTAATTAATTTTAGGTGGGGATTGTGGGGTTTTTAGGGGTAAAGGGTGGGAATTAATTTAGGTTTAATTAATTAATAATTAGGGCCCGATTATGATGTGTTTAGGAAAGCATTCCCACCTATGACCCAAATATAATTAGCCTAGGAAGGCCTCCTAACAGCATTTGCTCCTTCCGAATTGGATCAGGAACGTGTCTTCCCGACCGAGGGCCCAATTAAGGTGTGGTTAGGAACATAGGCTCCCATTGAAGTCAACGGGAGCCCAACTAAATCGTATCTGGGAGCATCCGGATGCATCGTACTCGATCCGTCAGACTCTCCCGATCCGAGTGGGTCAGAAACCATTTCCAAACTGTTTCAGTCGGGAAGATTTCCTAACCGCATCGTAATCGGGCCCTTAGTTGTTTATTTAAATTAGCTAATTAGTTGATCATTATGTTATTGTGTGATTTTTTTAGGTGTGGGTTGTTGGGTTTATGGGGTGATGGGTGGGAAGTAATTTATTTGTAATTAATAATTAGTTCTTCATTAATATTAATTAATTGATTGAAATGTATTTATGAAAATTGTGCAATTAATTTTAGGTGCAGGTTGTGGGGTTTATAGGGGTAAACTGTGGGAAGTAATTTATGTTTAATTAATTATTAATTGGTTGATCATTAATCGTAATTAATTGATGTTAAATTAGGGTAGTTGCTTATATTGTTTTGTGTGTGGGTTTTACTTTTTTAGGGGTAAAGGGTGGGGAATAAATACATTTTTCTTACTTTATATTTCATTTTTATATACTGTTAGTTTTTTATTGAAAATAAGTTTTAATTGTATAATTCGTTTTTTACAGTTTAATTTTACCAGTGGTTTGTGGGAATTTTAGGGGTAAAGTGTGGGAAGTGTATTAATTTTTTATAAGGTTTAATTCGTTTTTTAATTAATAACATTTCTTTAATTGGTAATTAATTATGTTCATTATGTAAGTACATTTTTATAATAAAATTTAGATGCAGGTTGTGAATTGTGTGGTGCTATAGGGTAGGAAATAAAAAAAGTTAATTTATGTAATAATGTATTTTTTTGATTCTAAATAATTTCTAATTAAAAATATTTATTTGTTTGAATTTTTTTATTTATTATACTATTTGTAGGTATTTGTCAATTTGTCATATGCATGAAATATTATAACATGTTGTTTTAATTTGGAATACTAAATATATTGAAATTGTTACTATATTTATATATATTTTATTTATTTGTTTTTTTTAAATAAATGTGTTGTTAATTTTGTGGTTGTTTTTACTTTTGAACTGACTGGAGTGAGAATATTAATTGTTACCCCTTTGAAATCCAACATTTTCCCTAATGTTGCACTGATTGGAGTGGGAATAGTAAATTTTATTGTGCCACTATCCAACACTTTCCTTTCTGTTGCACTCACTGGAGTGGGAATAGTAAGTTTTACCCCTCCACTATCCAACACTTTCACTACTGTTGCAATCATTGCAGTGGGAATAGTTATTCTTACCCCTACGCAATCCTACATTTTCCCTACTGTTGCACTGACTAGAGTAGGAATAGTAAGTTACCTCTCCGCTATCCAACAATTTCCCTACTGTTTCACTCATTGGAGTGGGAATAGTAATTTTTACCCCTCTGCTATCCAACACTTTCCCTACTGTTGCACTCATTGGAGAGAGAATTGTAATTTTTACCTCTCCGCTATCCAACACTTTCCCTACTGTTGCACTCACTGGAGTGGAAAAGGTAAATTTTACTATTTTGGCAGGGTATGCTCAGACGTGAGTCCCTTGCTCACTTTGCCTCTGGATTCAAGATAGCCTGGCTGATGAGGGTTATGAACCTGAAACCGGTCCCAGGATGCTTGTTTCCGGTCCAGGGAAGACATGGCTTGGCAGTTCGGGCTGGACTGTTTCCATGAGGCACAGGGTCAGACTGATTTGCATATGGCCATGTCTGAACTGGGGTGGCGGAGTGAGCTAAAGAATGGTGATGGATTAAACCCAGATCAGTTGACTGGGGGTGAGTGTTTGATTTGCTCAAACGCTCCGTCCATCATCCCCTTTTGTATCGCTTTTTTCGCCCTAAGTTGGCAGGGTATGCTCAGACTTGTGTCCCTTGCTCACTTTGCCACTGGATTAAAGATAGCCTGGCTGATGAAGGTTATGAACCCGAAACCGGTCCCAGGATGCTTGTTTACGGTCCAGGGAAGACATGGCTTGGCAGTTCGGGCTGGACTGTTCCAATGAGGCACAGGGTCAGACTGATTTGCATATGGGCATGTCTGAACTGGGGTGGCGGAGTGAGCTACAGAATGGTGATGGATTAAACCCAGATAAGTTGACTGGGGGTGAGTGTTTGATTTGCTCAAACGCTCCGTCCATCATCCCCTTTTGTATAGTTTTTTTCGCCCTAAGTTGGCAGGGTATGCTCAGACGTGAGTTTCTTGCTCACTTTGCCATTGGATTCAAGATAGCCTGGCCGATGAGGGTTATGAACCCGAAACCGGTCCCAGGATGCTTGTTTCCGTTCCAGGGACGACATGGCTTGGCAGTTCGGGCTGGACTGTTCCCATGAGGCACAGGGTTAGACTGATTTGCATATGGCCATGTCTGAACTGGGGTGGCGCGGTGAGCTAAAGAATAGTGATGGATTAAACCCAGATAAGTTGACTGGGGGTGAGTGTTTGATTTGCTCAAACGCTCCGTCCATCATCCCCTTTTGTATCGCTTTTTTCGCCCTTAGTTGGCAGGGTATGATCAGACGTGAGTCCCTTGCTCACTTTGCCTCTGGATTCAAGATAGCCTGGCTGATAAGGGTTATGAACCTGAAACCGGTCCCAGGATGCTTGTTTCCGGTCCAGGGAAGACATGGCTTGGCAGTTCGGGCTGGGCTGTTCCCATGAGGCACAGGGTCAGACTGATTTGCATATGGCCATGTCTGAACTGGGGTGGCGGAGTGAGCTAAAGAATGGTGATGGATTAAACCCAGATCAGTTGACTGGGGGTGAATGTTTGATTTGCTCAAACGCTCCGTCCATCATCCCTTTTTGTATCGCTTTTTTCGCCCTAAGTTAGCAGGGTATGCTCAGACGTGAGTCCCTTGCTCACTTTGCCACTGGATTCAAGATAACCTGACTGATGAGGGTTATGAACCCGAAACCGGTCCCAGGATCCTTGTTTCTGGTCCAGGGAAGACATGGCTTGGCAGTTCGGGCTGGACTGTTCCAATGAGGCACAGGGTCAGACTGATTTGCATATGGGCATGTCTGAACTGGGGTGGCGGAGTGAGCTAAAGAATGGTGATGGATTAAACCCAGATCAGTTGATTGGGGTTGAGTGTTTCATTTGCTCAAACGCTCAGTCCATCATCCCCTTTTGTATCGCTTTTTTCGCCCTAAGTTGGCAGGGTATGCTCAGACGTGAGTTTCTTGCTCACTTTGCCATTGGATTCAAGATAGCCTGGCAGATGAGGGTTATGAACCCGAAACCGGTCCCAGGATGCTTGTTTCCGGTCCAGGGAAGACATGGCTTGGCAGTTCGGGCTGGACGGTTCCCATGAGGCACAGGGTCAGACTGATTTGCATATGGCCATGTCTGAACTGGGGTGGCGGAGTGAGCTAAAGATTAGTGATGGATTAAACCCAGATAAGTTGACTGGGGGTGAGTGTTTCATTTGCTCAAACGCTCCGTCCATCATCCCCTTTTGTATTGCTTTTTTCGCCCTTAGTTGGCAGGGTATGCTCAGACGTGAGTCCCTTGCTCACTTTGCCACTGGATTCAAGATAGCCTGGCAGATGAGGGTTATGATCCTGAAAGCGGTCCCAGGATGCTTGTTTCCGGTCCAGGAAAGACATGGCTTGGCAGTTCGGGCTGGACAGTTCCCATGAGGCACAGGGTCAGACTAATTTGCATATGTTTTCTATATCTAGGGCAAGGAAGGTTGATGTAAAGGAAACGGGGGTGAGTTGCTTCCAGGCCCTTACCATTCTTCTACTAGCCCGCTTGCGATTATAGTTGCCACCAATGCTTGGGAATTGAAAGCAAATAAAGTAGTGCTCCGTCCATACTAAGGGCTTGGGAGGTGTTGAAACAGAATATCGAGCTGGAAATATTGACTTACACAAATATCGAGTTAGAAATATCGTGCTTCAGAAATATCAACAGCAAGAATATCGTGGTCAAGCATATTGAATTTAAGGTAAGAAATATCGTTTTTTAAAATATGGAAGTCATTAATATTGTTTGCAAAAATGTAGTTGTTTAAAATATCGATTTTTTCATTAGTGCTATGTATTTTTATAATATTTTAAATGTATGTGATGTATGTTTTTGGTATAAGTATTGTTTATATTTTTAATATATGTGTTACATTTTTAGTAGTTATCAATTTTTTAAATTACATTTTGCGTTTTTTAGTTTCGTAGCAGGTTGTGGGATTATAGGAGAATAGAGTGGGAAGTAATTTAATACTAATAAAGTAATGATTCTTTTTTATTTATTTAATTTAGATTTTATAGTGTTAACTGTGGGAATTAATTTATTTGCAATTAATTATTAATTGGCTAATTAATATTAATTCATTAATTGATAATTAATTATGGTAATTGTGTAATTCTTTTAGGTGTGGATTGTGAGGTTTATAGGGTAAATGGTGGGAAGTGATGTATGTTTTGTTAATTAATAATTAGTTGTTAATTTATATTAATTAATTGATCGTAAATTGATTATGGAAATTGTGTAATTAATTTTAGGTGGGGATTGTGGGGTTTTTAGGGGTAAAGGGTGGGAATTAATTTAGGTTTAATTAATTAATAATTAGGGCCCGATTATGATGTGTTTAGGAAAGCATTCCCACCTATGACCCAAATATAATTAGCCTAGGAAGGCCTCCTAACAGCATTTGCTCCTTCCGAATTGGATCAGGAACGTGTCTTCCCGACCGAGGGCCCAATTAAGGTGTGGTTAGGAACATAGGCTCCCATTGAAGTCAACGGGAGCCCAACTAAATCGTATCTGGGAGCATCCGAATGCATCGTACTCGATCCGTCAGACTCTCCCGATCCGAGTGGGTCAGAAACCATTTCCAAACTGTTTCAGTCGGGAAGATTTCCTAACTGCATCATAATCGGGCCCTTAGTTGTTCATTTAAATTAGCTAATTAGTTGATCATTATGTTATTGTGTGATTTTTTTAGGTGTGGGTTGTTGGGTTTATGGGGTGATGGGTGGGAAGTAATTTATTTGTAATTAATAATTAGTTCTTCATTAATATTAATTAATTGATTGAAATGTATTTATGAAAATTGTGCAATTAATTTTAGGTGCAGGTTGTGGGGTTTATAGGGGTAAACTGTGGGAAGTAATTTATGTTTAATTAATTATTAATTGGTTGATCATTAATCGTAATTAATTGATGTTAAATTAGGGTAGTTGCTTATATTGTTTTGTGTGTGGGTTTTACTTTTTTAGGGGTAAAGGGTGGGGAATAAATACATTTTTCTTACTTTATATTTCATTTTTATATACTGTTAGTTTTTTATTGAAAATAAGTTTTAATTGTATAATTCGTTTTTTACAGTTTAATTTTACCAGTGGTTTGTGGGAATTTTAGGGGTAAAGTGTGGGAAGTGTATTCATTTTTTATGAGGTTCAATTCGTTTTTTAATTAATAACATTTCTTTAATTGGTAATTAATTATGTTCATTATGTAAGTACATTTTTATAATAAAATTTAGATGCAGGTTGTGAATTGTGTGGTGCTATAGGGTAGGAAATAAAAAAAGTTAATTTATGTATTTTTTTGATTCTAAATAATTTCTAATTAAAAATATTTATTTGTTTGAATTTTTTTATTTATTATACTATTTGTAGGTATTTGTCAATTTGTCATATGCATGAAATATTATAACATGTTGTTTTAATTTGGAATATTAAATATATTGAAATTGTTACTATATTTATATATATTTTATTATTTGTTTTTTTAAATACATTTGTTGTTAATTTTGTGGTTGTTTTTACTTTTGAACTGACTGGAGTGAGAATATTAATTGTTACCAATTTGAAATCCAACATTTTCTATAATGTTGCACTGATTGGAGTGGGAATAGTACATCTTATTGTGCCACTATCCAACACTTTCCTTTCTGTTGCACTCACTGGAGTGGGAATAGTAAGTTTTACCCCTCCACTATCCAACACTTTCACTACTGTTGCAATCATTGCAGTGGGAATAGTTATTCTTACCCCTACGCAATCCTACATTTTCCCTACTGTTGCACTGACTGGAGTAGGAATAATAAGTTACCTCTCCGCTATCCAAAAATTTCCCTACTGTTTCACTCATTGGAGTGGGAATAGTAATTTTTACCCCTCTGCTATCCAACACTTTCCCTACTGTTGCACTCATTGGAGAGAGAATAGTAATTTTTACCTCTCCGCTATCCAACACTTTCCCTACTGTTGCACTCACTGGAGTGGGAATAGTAATTTTTACCCCTCTGCTATCCAACACTTTCCCTACTGTTGCACTCATTGGAGAGAGAATAGTAATTTTTACCTCTCCGCTATCCAACACTTTCCCTACTGTTGCACTCACTGGAGTGGAAATGGTAAATTTTACTATTTTGGCAGGGTATGCTCAGACGTGAGTCCCTTGCTCACTTTGCCACTGGATTCAAGATAGCCTGGCTGATGAGGGTTATGAACACGAAACCGGTCCCAGGATGCTTGTTTCCGGTCCAGGGAAGACATGGCTTGGCAGTTTGGGCTGGACTGTTCCAATGAGGCACAGGTTCAGACTGATTTGCATATGGGCATGTCTGAACTGGGGTGGCGGAGTGAGCTACAGAATGGTAATAGATTAAACCCAGATCAGTTGACTGGGGTAGAGTGTTTCATTTGCTCAAACGCTCAGTCCATCATCCCCTTTTGTATAGCTTTGTTCGACCTAAGTTGGCAGGGTATGCTCAGATATGAGTTTCTTGCTCACTTTGCCATTGGATTCAAGATAGCCTGGCCGATGAGGGTTATGAACCCGAAACCGGTCCCAGGATGCTTGTTTCCGGTCCAGGGACGACATGGCTTGGCAGTTCGGGCTGGACTGTTCCCATGAGGCACAGGGTCAGACTGATTTGCATATGGCCATGTCTGAACTGGGGTGGCGGAGTGAGCTAAAGAATAGTGATGGATTCAACCCAGATAAGGTGACTGGGGTGAGTGTTTGATTTGCTCAAACGCTCCGTCCATCATCCCCTTTTGTATCGCTTTTTTCGCCCTTAGTTGGCAGGGTATGCTCAGACGTGAGTCCCTTGCTCACTTTGCCTCTGGATTCAAGATAGCCTGGCTGATGAGGGTTATGAACCTGAAACCGGTCCCAGGATACTTGTTTCCGGTCCAGGGAAGACATGGCTTGGCAGTTCGGGCTGGACTGTTCCCATGAGGCACAGGGTCAGACTGATTTGCATATGGCCATGTCTGAACTGGGGTGGCGAAGTGAGCTAAAGAATGGTGATGGATTAAACCCAGATCAGTTGACTGGGGGTGAGTGTTTGATTTGCTCAAACGCTCCGTCCATCATCCCCTTTTGTATCGCTTTTTTTGCCCTAAGTTGGCAGGGTATGCTCAGACTTGTGTCCCTTGCTCACTTTGCCACTGGATTAAAGATAGCCTGGCTGATGAGGGTTATGAACCCGAAACCCGTCCCAGGATGCTTGTTTATGGTCCAGGGAAGACATGGCTTGGCAGTTCGGGCTGGACTGTTCCAATGAGGCACAGGGTCAGACTGATTTGCATATGGGCATGTCTGAACTGGGGTGGCGGAGTGAGCTACAGAATGGTGATGGATTAAACCCAGATCAGTTGACTGGGGTAGAGTGTTTCATTTGCTCAAACGCTCAGTCCATCATCCCCTTTTGTATAGTTTTTTTCGCCCTAAGTTGGCAGGGTATGCTCAGACGTGAGTTTCTTGCTCACTTTGCCATTGGATTCAAGATAGCCTGGCCGATGAGGGTTATGAACCCGAAACCGGTCCCAGGATGCTTGTTTCCGGTCCAAGGACGACATGGCTTGGCAGTTCGGGCTGGACTGTTCCCATGAGGCACAGGGTTAGACTGATTTGCATATGGCCATGTCTGAACTGGGGTGGCGGAGTGAGCTAAAGAATAGTGATGGATTAAACCCAGATAAGTTGACTGGGGGTGAGTGTTTGATTTGCTCAAACGCTCCGTCCATCATCCCTTTTTGTATCGCTTTTTTCGCCCTTAGTTGACAGGGTATGCTCAGACGTGAGTCCCTTGCTCACTTTGCCTCTGGATTCAAGATAGCCTGGCTGATAAGGGTTATGAACCTGAAACTGGACCACGCACACAATTCAGCGAGGACATCGCCGACTTCGTCAGCCCGCATGCCCTCCCCTCCGCTGACTACATCCTCCTGGGAGACCTCAACTTCCATCTGGAGAACAACAACGACCGCAACACCAGCACCCTGCTCGACAACCTCGCCAATCTTGGACTCAAGCAGCTGGTGTCCACCCCCACCCACCTCGCCGGACACACACTCAACGCAGTCTTCTCTTCCAGCACAGACATCGACTTCAGCCACGCCACAGAGCTTCAATGGACGGACCACAGCTGCGTCCACTTCACCTTCAAGAGAACGACGGCCCACCACCACCAGCAACAGGCCGCCCGCAGAAGCTGGAACAAGATCACAGCAGACCAGCTCGCCACCTCCCTGAGCCAGCACCCTCCTGCCAGCTCAGCGAACCCCAGCCAGGCCGCCGACAAGTCTGCGCGGACGAGCTCGCCCCGCTGAGGACCCCGCCCAGCAGACCCGGCAGCAAGAGAGCCCCGTGGTTCACCGACGAACTCAAGAGCTCCAAGAAGAACTGCCGAGCCCTCGAGAAAGCCTGGAGAAGGGAACCTACACCGGACAATAGGACCTCCTTCAAGCTCGCCACCCGGAAGCACCACCAGCTGATCCGCGCCGCCAAGAAAACAGCATTCAAGGACCGGTTGGACAACAACGCACACAACTGCAAGGAACTCTTCAACATCGTTAAAGAGCTTTCCAACCCCAGCGCAGGAAACAACGACATCACCCCATCGCAAGACCTCTGCAACTCCCTCGCCTCATACTTCCACAACAAGATCGCGGACATACACAACAGCTTCAACAACCAGCCAACGCACACCATGACCAAACAACCACCTCCCACCACCACCCTCCACGCCTGGACCCCGATCAGCACCGATGACACCATCCGCACGATGAACTCCATCCACTCCGGTTCACCGACCGACCCCTGCCCTCACCACGTCTTCAACAAGGCCGACGCTGTCATCGCACCCCACCTGCGAGACATCATCAACACATCCTTCGACACCGCCACCTTCCCTGAGAGCTGGAAACACGCCAAACTCAGCGCTCTACTCAAGAAACCAACAGCGGACCCCACCGAACTCAAGAACTACCGCCCCATCTCGCTCCTCCCGTTTCCAGCCAAAGTCATCGAGAAGACCGTCAACAAGCAGGTGGCCGCCTTCCTCGAGACGAACGGATCCCTCGACCCCTCACAGTCCGGCTTCCGAGCCAATCACAGCACCGAGACCGCCCTCATCGCCGCCACCGATGACATCCGAGCCCTGATGGACAATGGAGAAACAGCGGCCCTCATCCTCCTAGACCTCTCCGCGGCATTCGACACGGTCTGCCACCGCACCCTAGTACAGCGCCTCAGCAACATCGGAATCCAGGACAAGGCGCTGGAATGGATCATCTCCTTCCTCGACGGAAGAACACAGAGAGTCCGCCTACCACCGTACAAATCAGAGGCCTCCGAAGTCATCTGCGGCGTCCCTCAAGGATCATCTCTGAGCCCCACCCTCTTCAACGTCTACATGAGCCCCCTCGCGGCCATCGTACGCAAACACAACCTCAGCATAATCTCCTACGCCGACGACACCCAGCTGATCCTCTCCCTGACCAACGACCCCGCCTCCGCCAGAGCCAACCTGCACGAAGGGATGAAAGAGGTAGCCGAGTGGATGACGACCAGCCGCCTGAAACTGAACTCAGACAAGACGGAGGTCCTCATCCTGGGCTCCTCACCCTCCGCCTGGGACGACTCCTGGTGGCCTCCTGCCCTGGGCACCGCACCCAAACCGACAGACCATGCACGCAACCTGGGCTTCATCCTGGACTCCTCCCTCTCCATGACCAGGCAAGTCAACAACGTCTCCTCGGCGTGCTTCAACATCCTACGCATGCTACGGAAGATCTTCTGGTGGATCCCCACCGAGACCAGGAAGACCGTCACCCAGGCCCTCGTCACCAGCCGACTGGACTACGGCAACGCCCTCTACGCCGGTACCACCGCCAAGCTCCAGAAGAGACTCCAGCGGATCCAGGACGCCTCAGCCAGACTCATCCTCGACATCCCACGAACCAGCCACATCACCAGACATCTGAGAGACCTTCACTGGCTCCCCGTCAACAAAAGAATCACCTTCCGCCTCCTCACCCACGCACACAAAGCCCTACACGACCAAGGCCCGAGCTACCTCAACAGCCGGATCAACTTCTACGCTCCCAAACGCCACCTCCGATCAGCCAACCACGCCCTCGCCGCCGTCCCCCGCATCCGAAGAGCGACTACAGGAGGAAGGTCCTTCTCCTACCTGGCCGCCAAGACCTGGAACTCCCTCCCGACCGACCTGCGCCTGACCCAAACCACCTCTCCTTCAGGAAGAAGCTGAAGACCTGGCTGTTCGAGCAGTAGCGGCACCCCCCCCCCCCCCCCCCAGCGCCTTGAGACCCTACGGGTATGTAGCGCGCTCTATAAGTGTCACTGATTGATTGATTGATTGATTGATTGAAACCGGTCCCAGGATGCTTGTTTCCGGTCCAGGGAAGACATGGCTTGGCAGTTCGGGCTGGACTGTTCCCATGAGGCACAGGGTCAGACTGATTTGCATATGGCCATGTCTGAACTGGGGTGGCGGAGTGAGCTAAAGAATGGTGATGGATTAAACCCAGATCAGTTGACTGGGGGTGAATGTTTGATTTGCTGAAACGCTCCGTCCATCATCCCCTTTTGTATCGCTTTTTTCGCCCTAAGTTGGCAGGGTATGCTCAGACGTGAGTCCCTTGCTCACTTTGCCACTGGATTCAAGATAGCCTGACTGATGAGGGTTATGAACCCGAAACCGGTCCCAGGATCCTTGTTTCTGGTCCAGGGAAGACATGGCTTGGCAGTTCGGGCTGGACTGTTCCAATGAGGCACAGGGTCAGACTGATTTGCATATGGGCATGTCTGACCTGGGGTGGCGGAGTGAGCTAAAGAATGGTGATGGATTAAACCCAGATCAGTTGATTGGGGTTGAGTGTTTCATTTGCTAAAACGCTCAGTCCATCATCCCTTTTGTATCGCTTTTTTCGCCCTAAGTTGGCAGGGTATGCTCAGACGTGAGTTTCTTGCTCACTTTTCCATTGGATTCAAGATAGCCTGGCAGATGAGGGTTATGAACCCGAAACCGGTCCCAGGATGCTTGTTTCCGGTCCAGGGAAGACATGGCTTGGCAGTTCGGGCTGGACGGTTCCCATGAGGCACAGGGTCAGACTGATTTGCATATGGCCATGTCTGAACTGGGGTGGCGGAGTGAGCTAAAGATTAGTGATGGATTAAACCAAGATAAGTTGACTGGGGGTGAGTGTTTGATTTGCTCAAACGCTCTGTCCATCATCCCCTTTTGTATCGCTTTTTTCGCCCTTAGTTGGCAGGGTATGCTCAGACGTGAGTCTCTTGCTCATTTTGCCACTGGATTCAAGATAGCCTGGCTGATGAGGGTTATGAACCTGAAATCAGTCCCAGGATGCTTGTTTCCGGTCCAGGGAAGACATGGCTTGGCAGTTCGGGCTGGACAGTTCTCATGAGGCACAGGGTCAGACTGATTTGCATATGGCCATGTCTGAACTGGGGTGGCGGAGTGAGCTAAAGAATGGTGATGGATTAAACCCAGATCAGTTGACTGGGGGTGAGTGTTTGATTTGCTCAAACGCTCCGTCCATCACCCCCTTTTGTATCGCTTTTTTCGCCCTAAGTTGGCAGGGTATGCTCAGACGTGAGTCCCTTGCTCACTTTGCCACTGGATTCAAGATAGCCTGGCTGATGAGGGTTATGAACCCGAAACCGGTCCCAGGATGCTTGTTTCCGGTTCAGGGAAGACATGGCTTGGCAGTTCGGGCTGGACTGTTCCCATGAGGCACAGGGTCAGACTAATTTGCATATGGCCATGTCTGAATTGGGGTGGCAGAGTGAGCTAAGGAATGGTAATGGATTAAACCCAGATCAGTTGACTGGGGGTGAGTGTTTGATTTGCTCAAACGCTCCGTCCATCATCCCCTTTTGTATCACTCACTGGAGTGGGAACAGTAAGTTTTACCCCTCTGCTATCCAACACTTTCCCTACTGTTTCACTCATTGCAGTGGGAATAGTTATTCTTACCCCTACACAATCCAACATTTTCCCTACTGTTGCACTGACTGGAGTAGGAATAGTAATTTTTACCTCTCCGCTATCCAACAATTTCCCTACTGTTGCACTCATTGGAGTGGGAATAGTCATTTTTACCCCTCTGCTATCCAACGCTTTCCCTACTGTTACACTGACTGGAGTGGTAATAGTAAGTTTTACCACTCCGCTGTCGAACACTTTCCCTAATGTTGTACTCACTGGAGTGGGAATAGTAAGTTTTATCCCTCCTCTATCCAACACTTATCCTACTGTTGCACTCATTGGAGAGAGAATAGTAATGTTTACCTCTCCGCCATCCAACACTTTCCCTACTGTTGCACTCACTGGAGTGGGAATGGTAATTTTTACTCCTCTGCTATCCAACACTTTCCCTACTGATGCACTCACTGGAGTGGTACATTTAAATGTAAGGATTTTTAAATAGTTTAATAGTTTAATTTGTAATAGAATGTTTTTAAACAATACGTTTTATGGTATTGGTATATACATACATAATATATATATGTGTATATTTTTATATAATTTTAAAATTAGAAAATACATTTAAATGAATTGTTTATTAATTGTTTTAAAGTAAATATGTATATATATATACATTGATTATTATGTATGTTTAGATTTTTTAATTACGTTTATTTGTTATATTTCTTAAAATGTATATTAAATTCACTTTATTTTTTAAATTAATTTTATTATTTTAATATATTTAATATTTATTATTTCATATATATAAAAATTGATATTTTGTAGAACTATATTTTGAACATCAATATTTGTGTACTTACCTATTTTAGTATAGGGAGTCAATATTTGTGCATTCTATATTTTTTAATTCTATAATTTTTACATCAATATTCTGTCAGTGAACCGGCTTGGGGGGATCAATTTGAAAATACTGGAAGTTGGTGCACACAAGGGGGCCGATTCCTATTCGATAAAATGCCCTCCGAATAGCCGTACTGAGTTTTTTTCCCGTACGAATCGTATGCAGAACCGTACCCGTACTTACGATGTAGTACGATGTGTACCCAAAGCAGTTCTCCGTATGAACCGTACCGAAGACCGTACAACTCACAAATCCGTACGAATCGCATTCGGAATGCGCAGTACGTGATATCCGTACGGATCAAAGCTGCATTTTCCGACCCAGCAAGTACGAATCGTATCGACAACACTCCGTACGACTCTTTTTCTACAGGAGCTTAAAACGTCTGTAAAAGCAGATTTTGCCTCGAAATGCATACACAACGGACCCCCCAGGTACGGTGCGTACACCCCCTGACTGCAGGGTTACGGTGCATCGGGGTACGTTGCGTACACCCCTGAATTTCAGGGGTATGGTGCATATGCCCCGTGCATACACTCCATGATCGTACGTGTACGGACCGTAGGGGTACGGTTCGTACACCACAAGGCCGTAGGTGTACTGTGCATACACCCCTTGATTTTAGGGGTACAGTGCGTATATGATAATGTTGCCCTCCGTACGAATAGCTCATACGCTACGTTTACCGTACAAATCGCGTACTGATTCCCCGGTCCGGATCGTACTTGGCGGGTCGTACGGCATTTTCACGATCATACGGTTCACTGTGCGGGTCGATGTCGTAAGGATTTACCCTTCATTTTTGTACGGTTGGCAATGATTCGGACGTATTTTCTTGCATCGGGATCGACTACGCGATTTGGACAGATTCGTACGATTCGTACCGAAACGGCTAGGAATACGAATCAACTCCCCTGAGGACATTGCTACACAGGACTCACAATCCATCCTGGAGTTACCCCAGTTGAGACCCATGGTCCACCCAGTAACCTCGGCGCAATTGATGTCTTCTCGCCTTCCTACATGGAGAGGAAACATTTCATGAAGAGTGATCTCTCCCATTCAGTAATCTCCACCTTGCTTCCACCCAATGCCAACAATCAAAATGGAGACCACCAGTTGACCATGAGAGACAGCCACTCACGTGTTGTGGGTTTGGCTTAGGCAAAAGCTGCCATCTGGAAAGTCAAATTCTTCAACCAGCGGGACCCTTTGAAGGGTGAGTTCTGTAAACACAGGGGAACCATGCACACCATCACTACCCAACAGGAGAACATTGACATCCACTAGCAGGCCTTCCAATGTTGATTGAGAGACAAACCCAGGTTTGACAGATCCTAAGTAATAGGTTGCAGGACCTCAGTCAATTGCACCAGGAACATCGCTGGTTATTGAGACATATGGATGCAAGGCAGCATTCTGAGATGATGCAGCACATAAAGGCCCTTGTTCACAGGGGCTCATCTCAAGCTACAGAGCCAATGCATGCCCGTCAGACAACTAAGGTCAACAACCACCTGCAAGGGCCACCAGCCCCACAGATCAGCCTACCCCTAGTGTACTTCCTTATTACAATGTAGTTCCAGTGTTGCATAGTATTAGTTGTTAATGACCCTCCTATAGACATGGACTGCAATCACCACAACCATCAACAATTCACAGACTAATCACTGTCCCATTCTCACACATCAGGGCCATACATCTTTGTTTCCCTATTTCACAACTGTAAATGGGTGTTGATACCTTCTTTGCACTTCCTTAAGTAATAAAAACCTTCTAGATTTATGTTGTGTGTTGTCTCATGTATAGATGCACCTACAAATGGAATTATATTACAGCTGGAAAGGTATCTGTAGGTCAGTCTTGGTCATGGGCTAAGTAGCCTCAGGTCACCACACAGACATCCAACAACAGACAGGCTCAAACAGAATGTTTAAAAGGAAAACATACTCACATTGAAATTTGTGACTGTTAATACATATGTGAAATAAAAATACGGACAGTCAAGGATTATAGTATCTGAGGAACTGTGTCAAGAGTCGAGGGAGAAATATCCAGGAGCAGGGGATAAATAACTAAAATACTCCAAGGGAAAAAACGAAACAAAAGTCCAAATAGCTCAAATCTAAGTCAAGAGCAAACAAAAGTACAAAGATGTAGAATATCAATCCCTGAACCCAGACTTGATCTTCTCATTGGTGTCTTGTTTTGGGGACAGGAGCTCTGGAAGCTCACAGGGTCTGAGGAGAGGGTCACCTCTACCACTTACTTAGTCATGGGCATAGTTGGTAGGGCAGGGCCTATCACCTAGTAAGGATTGGGACACATTGGGTGAGATAAAGGGGCAGTTGTTGTTGACAAACGGGAGCTGACAATGACAGCAGGTGCTGAGCTATAGCTTGGACATGGCTAAGACGGTTGTGTGACGGAACAACGCATGCCTCAACAAAACTACTCCAACCCCAGCCCTCTCTCTGAGCCCTAAAACCAGCCCGCATCCCATAAAACCTCCCCCATCTCCCCCTCTGTACCAGCCCAACTGCGCCCTTGGTCTGAAAACTGCCCCTTTCCTGTCCCCTGCGCTGAGCCTTAAAACGTCTGACACCCCAAACCCTGAAAGCTATCCCGAACCCCCAGCCCTAAAAACTACCCCCAACCCACACAAACTACCGCCCAAAACCCACTTACCTCACTGCATCACGTCCTCTCCTGAACCTTCCTCTTCCACCAGCCAGCAACAATACAGTGCATATGCCTGAAGGCGCATGCCTAGTTAAGGCAAGCATGGTTACACTTGCAATGTCAGAACACACGTGGCTGAGGCCGCAGTGTTCCGACTGTTTCCCAGGTAAGACAGGACAGAAGCTCAGGAGGACAGAACAGATGGGAGTTGTGTGGACATCCTGTGCGGCCTTCAGCACAGTGACAATGTTGTCACCTAGATGTTCAAGACCCTGCAAGCAGGCATGCTGCCCAGCATGCACCTGCTTCATGGCATCCTGGATTCAACCCAAGATACACATCTGTGGCACAGGGCAAGGAAGACTCATGAGGGCTCAGAGGTGTTGGCAGGTAATGCCCCTTCAGCCCCTGGGATTCCAGGCAGGCACTGTTTGGGGTAGGAGGGGTGACGAGAGAGGGCAGCCTTAGGACCTGGCATTGAAGTGGCCTGGTCATTGGTACTGGGGATAGTCTCAGTCCCCAATGGTGGTGAAGCCTGCTCGTTTGACAACACATGTTCTCAGACTCCTTCTGCAATGGGTTATTAATGGTGACCACCCCTTCTGCGGTGGCTCTGCCCTCCAAGTAGAGTGTCTTCGTTCATGCTCCTACCCATCACAAGGTGGAAACACTCAGTGCTTGGCTGCCTTATGCAGAGAAATACTCACTACTTCATTTGTATAAAAGATCACATAATCAAATTCACCTTAGTTTTTGTGGGATGGACTCTGAATGGCTCCTTCTATATACTGCAATCATTTGCAATAAAGAACTTCATACCACATACCCTATTGTCCGTCTGGTGACTGTGGCACACAATGAAGCAGCAATAGCGCATGATTGTCCCCCATTCACATACCTATTACATAATGTCACATTTTCAGAAGCCATGTTGGCAAATTAGATGGTTCCACTTACTCAAACCATACCATAATGACACTCTCTTACAATGTCACACAAGATTGTATGCCTTATTCAGAGATCCGGATGATACAACTGATGAGTGTTGTATGTTTAACTGTGGGCTTCACATGCAGTGGTCGCTAACTAGAGGTGTGCATTGTTTGCGTAAAACACCTTAGTGACCTAAATGAGATTTCACATTATCTGAGTGAATTACATGTCATATGCTAAATGTGCATGATCAGTTCTCACTTGACCTCTCAAATAATGGGCATACTTCTCATGTGATTTTTGCACAGCATACTGGAAAACGACTCTGATAAAAACTTCCTGACAGGATCAAGCTGTTCCAATCAATATATATTCTGCTACAGCCAGCCTCCTGTTGGCCGACATGTACGGGGAACCATTTCACTCGACACATTTCACATAGTTAAATTGGCATTATGTCATTTGGTGACTGCTTGGTAATTTTATTATTGACACATTCCACCCTGGATTTAAGACAACCCACAATAAAGCATGCTATCGAGAGGTTTATTAATTCATTAGGAGTTAACAATATTTACCACCATCCTGATGCTGTTCATGCTGGCAACAGAGTTCTGGGTAGGTGGTATGCAGGACCCTTCTCTGCAGTGGGGTCAGCTGGGAGTGCCTGGTGTTGGCGGGAGGACATTCCCAGGATGCTCTAGGCTGTCAGCCTGACCCAGCACTTGAGGTCATCCCAGCGCCTGTGGAAATCTTAGCACACACAAGTTTTAACTTCCACTGCAGTGCAACGCCTGGCAATATCTTCAAGATGGCCAGGCATGTTTCATCAACTGGCTACATAGACCCAGACAGAGCTAAGGATAATGTTCAAGGGTCTTCCTACTTGATCAACTCCACTTCCTCCAGAATAAATCTGAGGGCCCTTCCACCTCTGTACTCAGCCATTTTCTTGGACACTGGATTTCCTATCAGCGGAAGGGTGGAGCTGGATTTCTTGGAGGGCGACTCATACACTGCTGTTGGCACTCTTTAGCTATGTAGCTTACTGTTTTGTACGGGTGGCCCTAGAACTCTGCCAACGCTGGGTAGATGAACACAGCTTAGCTGCAAACACTTGAAAAAAGAAGGCGAGTGAAGTGGGTCAGCATGCATAGAGTCACGGAAGGAGTCCTGTCAGTACATAGCTGTCAGTTTTCATGATCACTTGGAAAAAGGTATTATGTTGGAAGTGTGATTCCAAAGCATCTAGGTGTATATTTACATGTGCAGCGTATTTCTCTGAACACAACTAATTGAGGCGCTGATGTGTATGCAGAAAGAAAATGTTGGTATGTGTTATTGGAGTTTGACTTGGGTGCTTTTTCATATTGTATTAAGGGAAGGGCATTTTATTTTCATGGGAGTTGGTTTTATTGTGCTTGCTTGAGTGTATGTGTATGCATGTGTTTTTGGGACATGACATGTGCCATAAATCATTATTGTGCTTAGAGTTGTAAGTGATATCAGATGACAGATTATGTGAAATAGTGTTACAGAATTACTCCTCATAAATGCCTTTGTGAATTCCCCCATAGACCTTTAGATTCCTCTTAATGCAGCTAAATATCTTATATTTTAACTTCTTTGAAGATGTTACTCTAAAATCTAGCTTCTACTGGCAACATTTTTCATACCAGTGTGCTTCTTTGAACCCAGGGAATCAACATCAGCCTTTTATTCCCTAACCTCAGTGTTCTTACAGAAATATACTGCTTGTCCCTATATCTACATTCTGATCCATTTTCCTGTAGTTTTTCAAAAACCATAGTCAGAGCTCCATAATTCATACTCTCTGCAATACGTAGTCAATGGAGTCTCGTGAGTGTCAGGGAGACATGTTTCCCGGAAGCACACACATTGGCCACCCCCATAACCATATCATTTGGTATCTTCTTTAACCTATTTAAGATTTTATATGGGACTCGTTACAGATTATAGAGTATATTCCAGTCTATCCGCTATAAGTTGAACTGGAAGGTATCCCTGTTCCTAACAGTATTTCCACAATGATAAAACCACCCGGTGGCCCACTGACCTTTTTCATGTGCCAAGAGCATGAGGAAAATGTCTCTATAAAGTCCCAGAAATCTGGAAATGCATGCAAAAAAGTACTCAACAATACCAGGTACTGCATAATATTTCCTATTCCGCCGATTTGAACTCATAGTGGATGAAATGATATGTGGAGTTACCAGTTGGAATTATTAATTTTTCCCCATTCCGCCACCCTGAAATTTAGCCAACTCATAATTAGGAACTATGACTTTTGCGATTGTCATTCTCTTTTCACCCAAAAATGCGTGTTGTTAAGCCACTACATAAAATTGTAATCTAGAGGTGCTGTTAGATGGTAAACGTGACCTTCTAAGTTCAGCCGTTGTTTTGGAAAGTTAAATTATGATCTACCCTGCTCGAATTGAGCCAGAGGAAAGCCACAATTGCTGATCAATGACCACCATCGGCCCGGTATTACCTTTGTTATGCTCTCATAATTCAACCCTTTACATCCTTCTGGACTTGTGTTATCTTGTATATTTCCTACAAGAGGAAACACAATCTGGGTTTGTTGGCAAATATATAAAACCCTTCAAAACTTTTACCGACAACAAGTCATGAAGTGGTTTAACATAAATATTAAACCACCTAGCCCATAGATGTATCTGAGATCTATACTTTCATCTTCAATTGGTACATCAAGATATTACGACAGTCAGTCTTTGTCGAATGCAGTGTACAGAACCAACAACATCAAGATCAATGTCTAAGTCCGACCAGCTGCTTCAAACAAACTCCCCCTGACACCCATCAAAGAAATCTAAGTCTGTTTCCCTGGCCTAAAATCCAATTGCAAGTTCCCCAAAATTCCATGATTCTCTTAGTGGTCATATGTTTGCTACTTGATCACTTTTTCCAGCACCTTGTTCAAAAGGGGCAATTTAGATAGGCCATTAGGAAACAGCAATGAATTTTTGAGCAATGTTTTATTTTGGCATATTTCTTATAGTTCTGACACCGTGATCCTGGCATTTATGAACATTATCCCAGATCTGCTAACACTTTGAGCCGAGCGTTCGCCACAAAAATGAATAAATCCCAGCGCAAAGTGTTGTGGTGGGATTTACTTTCCAATGTAAATCATGATTTCCATTGGAAAGTTGCCTTAAGTAATGTAATGTAATTGTATAGCACATTAACATCTTGGCCATCTTGGTTGGAGAGGTGTGGTTGCAACAGAACCTATGTAGGAAGAGTAGGACGAGGTGTATGAGATCGTGACACATGGCTTGGTTGCATCACAGGGAAGGGTCTGTGAAAAACATAAAAGATCACGCTTAATTCATCTTTATCATACCTGAAATTGTTTATTTCTTATCCTTAGGATGTATTATGCTATTTTTTGTATAAAGTCAATGAGTTTATTCCTGACGATTGCTTGAATAATAACCTACTAGTCTCAAAGCTCTAAAAGCTCTTTCTATGGCGTTACACAAAGTAAGGAGGTTTCTAATTTCCATATCTGCGTGCATTAGGGGGGGTTCCACAGTTTATATGTGTTAGAAAGTGTTTTATTAGTAGTGATAAGTAGTGACTTACCACTAGTAATAAGGCCACAAACACAATGAAAGGTGCAGACAAGGACTCAATAAATGATTCCCTTGCTTAATCCTTGGTAGCTGGCAATGAGCAGGCAGACATAACTTAGGAGACAGGTGTGTAAAGCAGTTAAAAAATGTCAATACACTAAATAAGTAAGACACAACACACAATAAAAAATTCTTCTCTATTTTATAAAAATAGAATTGATTTTTATGACCAAATAGACACCAAAACGACAGAAATCCAAAGTAGGGAACCGGACATATGAATTTTTAAAGAATAAATACTTTCTAGTGCTTACAAACATATAGCACCACTTTGGGACATCTGGTTGCGCTTGGCCAGGACAAAGTCAAAATTTGAGGCTGACCATGATGGAGCCCTGGTCGGAGACACTAAGCAGGAGGCCTAGGTCAAAATTTTACCGTCGCACTTCGAAACTCTTCTGGAGGACTTTACTTCTCGACGTAAAGTGATCTCCTCCAGCAGGCCGATTTCAATGCAACATTGTCTGATTGCTTCTCTGTGAGACCTCTGTCAAATCCTGGAAGTTTGGAGCTTCGCAGCTTTAAGCGGGATGCACCTGGAATCCAGGCCAGGTCGCGGTTGAAGATAGCCGGCTTGACTCTCGACGTGGAGTCACTCACCTTATGGAGCTTTTTGACGATAAGTTCCCAAACTTCACCAAACTTCTGGAACTCTTCCAGAAGGTCAACATGAGAGTTCAAAGTTTGGAAAGCACAAATTCAAGGGTCTGGAATCTGCTAGATCATCCTTGGGATGTCTGGACTACAGTTCCCACAATGCATCTTGCCAAATCCCTAAAAGTCCACTGGACGCACTCCAGGATGGGGTCTCTGGATAGAGATTATGCAAGTGGGCTCTGTTAACTTGTAGCTTGCAGGGAGTTCATTCCTTAATCCTTCTTAAAGCAAGGCAAAGTCCATACGGATGTAGTAGCAGATTGTGCCTCAGGTGTAGTTCTTCAGAGTGTAGTCCTTTGGGTGCAGATCCAGTTTCCAGCTGGTCCTTCTTCTCTTTGTAGCTTCAGGCAGCAGATCTGAGGCACTATGCAGCTCTCCCATAGTTTTTGGGGGTTAAGCAGGGGGACACCCCTGACCAATGGGATTCAGGGTGCCGCCCAGTTGTATGCCCACTTCCTCCAAAGTGTGGCATATTTTTGTCCCAGAAAGCATGATTCTCTCAAAATTGAACATGGAGATATTCTCTCCATGGGGCTAGATCTGGACAAGTCAACCCACTGACTGGTGTGGCTAAGTTTCTCTAACACACCCCTTCCAGCCCCCTACTAATCTAAATACTGAGGCTCCTGTATGGCTGGGGGTGCAGGTTTTGAGAGTCAGCCTGTGAGGGTCCCAAACTGTTATTCTCCCTTTGAAGACCAGTTTGGCTCCCCTGCCCCCTTCCTGCCTTTTGGCTTCTGCAGCTAAAGTTCTCCACCCACGGGAAATCCATTGTCTACTCTGACAGGACGCATCACACAACTCTGACTCAGAAAGGCTGGCCAATTAGGAGACGGCACCTGGAAAGCTGACTTTGGTTCACAGTAAAGAAAGTTTAATAAGTTATTTTCTGTAATTGTTATTATAAATCTAACAGTGGCGAGATGTTGGATTTATCTTATCTATTAAATAGATACCTTGAAGTATATTTTCAGGTGGCTCCTGTCAGTATTTATACTTAAATAAAATATCTCAATGTTAACCTACAGAGCCATTCATTACAATGGAGAAAAATGGAATTGGCCGTTTTCTCTTCACCAAGGCTTATAAAACATCTTTTATAATGCCCTTGCTTAAAGTTAAGAGGCACCCTACCCCTGGGGGGAGACCTTAGGGGGGCTTATATGTAAATATAAGGTGGTTTGAGACTTTGGAAGTACCTTTAAACCCAAAGTCGAATTGCATATAAATCGAATGTAAAGGCAGTCTGAAAGTCAGTGCTGCGTTTAAAATGACTATAGCTTAAGACAAGTGTTCACATGGACAATGATGTAATACTGGAAATCCTGGATAGACTTAATCTCATGAAGAACATTAATATTTTCACAGAAAATAATTTCTGTTCTGATTAAATCCCAAAAGAAACACCGACCAGTGTTTGGAAAAAATGGAACTCAGCCAAAGCCAAATGTATTTTTTATCAATATCAAAATCAAATCCTGAATCACAAAAAATAACAGTCAAGTGAATAGTGAAGAGATGTTCTACAAAAACCCCAAGTGACAAGAACCAAAACCAAGAAAGAAGAAGTGACAATATAGGTGAACATAAATTGTATATTGGTTACTTTTATGCAAGATTGCCAGATAACATCACATCTTTTTCCAACACAGCGGGTAATGTCCCGGTGATCATTTATACAAAAATAAGGTCTGTCTTTGTTGGTGTCGACTGCGTTTCGACCTTTTGCGGATTTCAGGGTCTCATGAGGACAAAGATAACTTGGGGAATGGTGGTGTTCACAATGGAGTGAAGGAGCCACTGGAGATGGCCCAGCCAGCAGGTCCAGCTCAGACACCAGGGGAGGACCTCAGTATGTTGGATGTGAATAACAAGCCTCAATTCTGATGTACACTTGTTAGTTGGTACATAACCCTGAAAATTATTATTTTGTAAAAAGCTACTGCTGGATTTTCAGCATGGGTATATTGGCTAGTAACTCGAGCTGAACTGAGACAAGAGTAGAGGGGAGAGTGCCTACAAGGTGAACAGTGCACCACAGGTTTTTATCTTGTGCGCTGCGTTCCGTGAATGGATTAGAAGGAGGATCAAGGTGGCAGGCTCCTGATCAGTGACCGCTGCGGGGTGGTAACCAAATAAAATGACAGAATGTCTCATATACCAAATGGCGGGTTTAAATAAATGTATTAAACTAATATCACTAATTGTGAAAGGGCTGAACCACCCGGTAAAGCGACAAAAGATTGTAGATTATCTGAACAGACTAAAAGGTAATTGAATACTTCTCCAAGAAACCAAATTGGACAACCATATTGGACAACCAAATTAGACAACACGCTAGCTCAGAACTTTACACACAGTCACTTCTCAGATGGAGCCTAATCAGCAGCCTTAGGAAAAAAGAGTGGGGTACTTACAATAATTACAAAAAAATCCAGAATCAACTTAATCTCAAACACCTCTGACTCCCAGGGTAGATGGGTCATCTCAAAACTCAGTAAAGATAATACTGAATTCTATGTAGCTAACATTTATGCACCTACTAGTGACGTTCCATCTTTCTGGTACGATCTATACTCACAACGGGCAAAAATTCCTGATACAGCGTTCATTATTTTAGCGGGTGACTTTAATTTACCTCTTGACCCACATTTAGATAAAAACTCCAGATTACCATTCAATCCAAATAAGTCACACAAAATTCAGAAGAAAATCTGTTCGAAATACAATCTAATAGACGCTTGGACAATTCAGAACCCGACAGGAAGAGAATACACATTCTACTCCTTTCCGCATAAATCGTACTCACAGATAGATTACCTCCTGGTCTCCAGTAATACCTTATGTAAAGTTAGTAGACCAAACGACAATCGAACCTAGGATAATTTCAGATCATTCTTGCATCACACTGTCCATTTAAGACCCAACACCACACAAAAAAGAGACAAGTTGGCGGTTTCATGACGAAGTACTAAGTATCTACAGGCTATTAGAAATACAATAAATAATTTTCTAATTGAAAATAAAGCTGATGGCACGTCAGACCTAACAAGATGGGAGGCCCTTCAAGCGAAAGTAAGAGGGGAAATAATCAAGATAAGATCAAAAAAATAACAAAGAAGCCAAAGCTAAATGAAATACCTTAGAGAAAGAAATTACTGACCTAGAAAAAATACACATTAATAAGAAAGACAATGAAACCCTTAATAAAATCCTCAACAAGAAGTAGGAATATGATAAAATTATCAGTAATAGAGCAGGAGTTTGGATTAATAAACAAAAAAGCATCAAGTTGTGTGAGTCAAACAGAGCGGGCAAATCCCTTGCAACCTACCTAAAATTCAAAATACAAACATACGCCATCAAGGCTATGAAGGACAAATTCGGGAACGTTAATACCAACCTCAGAGGATAGCTGATATCTTCAAGGACTTCTATAAGGATTTATATGAGGAAAACACTAATGTAAATCACTCAAAATGTAATGACAATTTAAATGGTGTCTCCCTTCCTAGCCTCACAGATGCGAAAAACGCCACAATTAAGGGTCCGATTACAGAGAATAAAATACTAATGGCGATAAAAAATGTGAAAACAGGTAAAGCCTCAGGCTCGATGGGCTTAATGCTAAATTATTTAAAGCCTTACACCATTGCTTCTGCCCCCACTTCTGAAACTCTTTCATCACTTCACGGATACTGGTCAGGTATCGGGCACACCATCTGAAGCAATCATAACTGTCATACCCAAAGAAGGTAAATACCCCATCTTGCCTAAAAACTACAGACCAATATCATTAATTAACCTTGATTGCAAAATCTATGCTGCAATTCTCTCAAATAGGATTCAACAACACATTTCCAAACTAATACACCCACCCCAGGTAGGTTTTTTAAAATGTAGGCTCTCCAGTGACAACACGCGTCTATTGTGTCATACCATAGAAAAGGCTAGACTCCTCGACCCACCAACTGTAGCCATCACACTAGATGCGGAAAAAGTATTTGACAAGGTTGACTGGAGATACCTTAACCCGTTTACCGCAGCAGCAATTCTGCTGCAGTGCGGGCGTTCGATTGCGCGGGGCGGGGGCGCGTCGGCCAACAGACGTGAGCAGCACTATTGAGGTATCGCTCGCGACGGCCGTTGGCCGCCGAACTCACGCAAGGAGTTAAGGCTGCTCTGTAGAAATTTAACCTGGCAAGCTGGAGGCGTAGTCTCCTCTGCATTTAACCTAAAACAAAGGATAAGGCAAGGCTGCCCTCTTTCACCCCCCTCTTTCTCTTAGCATTGGAACACATCAGAGAAAACGAAGACATTACGGGTGTCTCATTCGGTAATGCAAATGTCAAACTGGCTGCATACGCAGACGACGTGCTAATTATCACTGAAAATGCCCCTACGCCATTCCAGCCCTGATGAACAACATAAATCCACTTTCGGAAGTGTCAGGATACTCCCTCAATAAAGACAAATCTGAAGTAAAATTGCTCAGCCGCTGTGGCGAGAAAAGCATCCTGGGCTCCTCAGGTCTCACTTGGCAACAGGATACTATCAAATATCTAGGCCTAGAGTTCATCAATGATCTAATTACAACCCTACATACAAATGAAAGAATACTGTCCCAAAAAATTGACAATCTTTTAGATACTTGGTCCCCTAAGTTTTTATCGTGGTGTGGTAGAGTTGAGACTCTAAAAATGATGCTCACTCCTCTTGTAAATTATCTTATTAGCATGCTACCCATGACCCTAACAGAGGAATTCTTAAAAAAGGTTGACAAGACTTTTAGTAAATTCCTGTGAAAGGGCAAAAAAACTAGAATCTCCATGAAAAAAACTAAAGTTGGCCAAGGGAAAAGGGGTCCTCTCTCTTCCTATTTTCAGGAATTATCAAACAGCCTTCCTATGTAAGCAGGGCACCAATTGATTATTGAAAACCCAACTTATGCACCTTACTGGGTGGCGATTGAAAAATCACTCATACAGAACACCCCTCTTGCTACACTAGCTACGATGGATACACTCCATCTACCACATTCTAGAAACATCATACAGAACACCAAAAGAGCTCTCATGACCCTTGACTCACAAATGGAGACTAAATTACATCATTCACACTTGTCATCTCTGTGGCATAACCCAAAGCTCAAAATTGACGCTCCCCAGTTTTCTGGGCTGACTGGTCACACAAAGGCATGAATCTAGTACAAGATATCTTCGAAGGCAACTCTCCGCTACCATACTCTTCGCTACAAAAGAGGTTTAATATCGATGTTTATAAATTCTTGCAGCTTAACACCTTGCCTGCTAGGGGGTTTTCCCCTCCTGTGCTGATGATGTTTGAATACTATAGTTTCATGACAAGGTCAACTCGTCATAAGCACAGCGCAGGTAACACCCATGACGAGTTGACCTTGTCATGAACATGGAAGGGGTTAAAGTATAACTTGCCAAAAAGAATCTCACGACTGTCACTCCACCCATTACCCTTATGAACTGCCAACTTAAAGTAGGCCACTTGGTATCAAGTATATACAAAATTCTAATTCCGAACCAAAATAAAGCTCTCTCTTGCAATCAGCGTAAATGGGAAGCTGAATCAAACAAAAGTGATATAACCTTTGACTGGGCAAATATCAACAAATCTCCCTTTACTCACAAAATCTGGCCTATTCTATTACAAACGAAATATATACTTATAAATAGGACATACTGGACTCCCGCAAGACTCTTTAAAGTTGGTCTCAAACAAGACCCAAATTGCTGGTGCTGCTATAAACAGGAGGGTTCCCTAGCACACATTATTTGAATGTCCCCTTCTCCAAGAATATTGGAATAATATGAAAAACAGAACATTATGGAAGGTCTCAGGGAATTATTTAAAGACCTGCAAGGTGTACATCCCCTTTCAGACATACGTATAACACAAAACACGTTGGGTCTGAACAGCTAGGTGGAACGTGAGTGGTGGAGAAGAATGAAAATATGTCAACAGGTACAGGTACCAGCCACCTCAGTTAGAGAGGAGAAAGTCTCTTGTCAGTACCCATCATTCACAGATTGTGAGATTTAATCATCTGGGACTGGCCTCCTCTCGCTCAGACATTCAGTCTTGGTGATTGACTGAGATATCTTAAGCCAGTTGAGAGACTAGAGGATGGCTGTTGACTCAGCCGAGTCTACCAAAAAGCCCATAGGCACAAGTTCATGCTGTGTGAAGAGGGTTCCTAACAAAAAAATAATCACAATTGTGCAGCGCTAAATTATACGAAAGAACGTGTGTTAAAAATAACTAAGGGGGCTCAATTCCCATTTTATTCTTAGAGAGCCCTTGTTATGTTTAAAAAGCAGTCTATTAATATTTGAAGTCATCAGATGTTAAACAGTATTATAGGTCGACATGTTTCTGCCCTCACAAAGATCTAAACGTATAGGGGCATTCCTTAGGACCAGAAAGGCAGAGAGCTGCTGGCAATACCCAAAATTGTGCAACATTATAATACAGTGAAAATTGTCAAAAGTAACAATTCTTATACTCCACTGGTAATGTCCAATCTAAGTAGTAGTAGAGGAAATTATCGGTTTCCTGTGAAGACAATATTTATATGTTAGAATGATACTACACACCACTCACAGTTACACCAAAACGTAAGCCTATAATTAGTATCCAGCTGGAAACCTTGAATGGTTTCCCAATAGTCTATATGGTGCATATAGTACATACACTTACCCAGAATGATTGGGTGTGGCCCTCACCTCAACCTGGTAATTACTCAGGGAAGGGGGCCCGCTCTGAAATAAAAAAGAAATGTTGTGATGTTGTTTTGAGAGTTGCAGTAGTATTTGTTTGAGCTTGAATTAACAAGTACGACCTGATAAAAAGTGATGCCATGACCATTTCTATCATGTACATTTCTTTTTTATTACTAGGCAGGGTATACTCAGACATGAGTCCCTTGCTCACTGCACTATCAGGATTCAAGCAAGCCGGGCAGACGACGGCTGAAATGCCAGAAACCGGTCCCCGGTAGCTTGTCTCCTTTCTGGGGAAGAATTGGCTTGGTAGTTTAGTCTGCCCTGTTCCCATGATGCACTGGGCCAGGGACAGACTGATTTGCATATAGCCAGGTTCTGAGCTGGGATGGTGCAGTGAGCTAAATAACGGTCATGTATCAAGCTCTGATCTTTGGACTGGGTAAGAGTGGTCTGCTTAATTCAGACACTCTGTTCATCACCACCCCCTTTTCTGAATCGTTTTTGGCCACTATAGGTGTGGCAGGGTATACTCAGACATGAGTCCCTTGCTCACTGCACCATCAGGATTCAAGCAAGCCGGGCCGACGACGGCTGAAATGCCAGAAACCGGTCCCCGGTAGCTTGTCTCCTTTCTGGTGAAGAATTGGCTTGGTAGTTTAGTCTGCCCTGTTCCCATGATGCACTGGGCCAGGGACAGACTGATTTGCATATAGCCAGGTTCTGAGCTGGGATGGTGCAGTGAGCTAAATAACGGTGATGGATCAAGCCCTGATCTTTGGACTGGGTAAGAGTGGTCTGCTTAATTCAGACACTCTGTTCATCACCACCCCCTTTTCTGAATCGTTTTTGGCCACTATAGGTGTGGCAGGGTATACTCAGACATGAGTCCCTTGCTCACTGCACCATCAGGATTCAAGCAAGCCGGGCCGATGACGGCTGAAATGCCAGAAACCGGTCCCCGGTAGCTTGTCTCCTTTCTGGTGAAGAATTGGCTTGGTAGTTTAGTCTGCCCTGTTCCCATGATGCACTGGGCCAGAGACAGACTGATTTGCATATAGCCAGGTTCTGTGCTGGGATGGTGCAGTGAGCTAAATAACGGTCATGTATCAAGCTCTGATCTTTGGACTGGGTAAGAGTGGTCTGCTTAATTCAGACACTCTGTTCATCACCACCCCCTTTTCTGAATCGTTTTTGGCCACTATAGGTGTGGCAGGGTATACTCAGACATGAGTCCCTTGCTCACTGCACCATCAGGATTCAAGCAAGCCGGGCCGACGACGGCTGAAATGCCAGAAACCGGTCCCCGGTAGCATGTCTCCTTTCTGGTGAAGAATTGGCTTGGTAGTTTAGTCTGCCCTGTTCCCATGATGCACTGGGCCAGGGACAGACTGATTTGCATATAGCCAGGTTCTGAGCTGGGATGGTGCAGTGAGCTAAATAACGGTGATGGATCAAGCCCTGATCTTTGGACTGGGTAAGAGTGGTCTGCTTAATTCAGACACTCTGTTCATCACCACGCCCTTTTCTGAATCGTTTTTGGTCACTATAGGTGTGGCAGGGTATACTCAGACATGAGTCCCTTGCTGACTGCACCATCAGGATTCAAGCAAGCCGGGCCGACGACGGCTGAAATGCCAGAAACCGGTCCCCGGTAGCTTGTCTCCTTTCTGGTGAAGAATTGGCTTGGTAGTTTAGTCCGCCCTGTTCCCATGATGCACTGGGCCAGGGACAGACTGATTTGCATATAGCCAGGTTCTGAGCTGGGATGGTGCAGTGAGCTAAATAACGGTGATGGATCAAGCCCTGATCTTTGGACTGGGTATGAGTGGTCTGCTTAATTCAGACACTCTGTTCATCACCACCCCCTTTTCTGAATCGTTTTTGGCCACTATAGGTGTGGCAGGGTATACTCAGACATGAGTCCCTTGCTCACTGCACCATCAGGATTCAAGCAAGCCGGGCCGACGACGGCTGAAATGCCAGAAACCGGTCCCCGGTAGCTTGTCTCCTTTCTGGTGAAGAATTGGCTTGGTAGTTTAGTCTGCCCTGTTCCCATGATGCACTGGGCCAGGGACAGACTGATTTGCATATAGCCAGGTTCTGAGCTGGGATGGTGCAGTGAGCTAAATAACGGTGATGGATCAAACCCTGATCTTTGGACTGGGTAAGAGTGGTCTGCTTAATTCAGACACTCTGTACATCACCACCCCCTTTTCTGAATCGTTTTTGGCCACTATAGGTGTGGCAGGGTATACTCAGACATGAGTCCCTTGCTCACTGCACCATCAGGATTCAAGCAAGCCGGGCCGACGACGGCTGAAATGCCAGAACCCGGTCCCCGGTAGCTTGTCTCCTTTCTGGTGAAGAATTGGCTTGGTAGTTTAGTCTGCCCTGTTCCCATGATGCACTGGGCCAGGGACAGACTGATTTGCATATAGCCAGGTTCTGAGCTGGGATGGTGCAGTGAGCTAAATAACGGTGATGGATCAAGCCCTGATCTTTGGACTGGGTAAGAGTGGTCTGCTTAATTCAGACACTCTGTTCATCACCACCCCCTTTTCTGAATCGTTTTTGGCCACTATAGGTGTGGCAGGGTATACTCAGACATGAGTCCCTTGCTCACTGCACCATCAGGATTCAAGCAAGCCGGGCCGACGACGGCTGAAATGCCAGAAACCGGTCCCCGGTAGCTTGTCTCCTTTCTGGTGAAGAATTGGCTTGGTAGTTTAGTCTGCCCTGTTCCCATGATGCACTGGGCCAGGGACAGACTGATTTGCATATAGCCAGGTTCTGAGCTGGGATGGTGCAGTGAGCTAAATAACGGTGATGGATCAAGCCCTGATCTTTGGACTGGGTAAGAGTGGTCTGCTTAATTCAGTCACTCTATTCATCACCACCCCCTTTTCTGAATCGTTTTTGGCCACTATAGGTGTGGCAGGGTATACTCAGACATGAGTCCCTTGCTCACTGCACCATCAGGATTCAAGCAAGCCGGGCCGACGACGGCTGAAATGCCAGAAACCGGTCCCCGGTAGCTTGTCTCCTTTCTGGTGAAGAATTGGCTTGGTAGTTTAGTCTGCCCTGTTCCCATGATGCACTGGGCCAGGGACAGACTGATTTGCATATAGCCAGGTTCTGAGCTGGGATGGTGCAGTGAGCTAAATAACGGTGATGGATAAAGCCCTGATCTTTGGACTGGGTAAGAGTGGTCTGCTTAATTCAGACACTCTGTTCATCACCACCCCCTTTTCTGAATCGTTTTTGGCCACTATAGGTGTGGCAGGATATACTCAGACATGAGTCCCTTGCTCACTGCACCATCAGGATTAAAGCAAGCCGGGCCGACGATGGCTGAAATGACAGAAACCAGGCCCCAGTAGCTTGTCTTCTTTCTGGTGAAGAATTGGCTTGGTAGTTTAGTCTGCCCTGTTCCCATGATGCACTGGGCCAGGGACAGACTGATTTGCATATAGCCAGGTTTTGAGCTGGGATGGTGCAGTGAGCTAAATAACGGTGATGGATCAAGCCCTGATCTTTGGACTGGGTAAGAGTGGTCTGCTTAATTCAGACACTCTGTTCATCACCACCCCCCTTTCTGAATCGTTTTTGGCCACTATAGGTGTGGCAGGGTATACTCAGACATGAGTCCCTTGCTCACTGCACCATCAGGATTCAAGCAAGCCGGGCCGACGACGGCTGAAATGCCAGAAACCGGTCCCCGGTAGCTTGTCTCCTTTCTGGTGAAG
Organism: Lissotriton vulgaris; assembly: GCF_964263255.1. Lineage (NCBI taxonomy): Eukaryota > Metazoa > Chordata > Amphibia > Caudata > Salamandridae > Lissotriton > Lissotriton vulgaris. Next base: position 938,938,357 of record NC_141689.1, on the reverse strand, counting down.
AATTGGCTTGGTAGTTTAGTCTGCCCTGTTCCCATGATGCACTGGGCCAGGGACAGACTGAATTGCATATAGCCAGGTTTTGAGCTGGGATGGTGCAGTGAGCTAAATAACGGTGATGGATCAAGCCCTGATCTTTGGACTGGGTAAGAGTGGTCTGCTTAATTCAGACACTCTGTTCATCACCACCCCCTTTTCTGAATCGTTTTTGGCCACTATAGGTGTGACAGGGTATACTCAGACATGAGTCCCTTGCTCACTGCACCATCAGGATTCAAGCAAGTCGGGCCGACGACGGCTAAAATGCCACAAACCGGTCCCCGGTAGCTTGTCTCCTTTCTGGTGAAGAATTGGCTTGGTAGTTTAGTCTGCCCTGTTCCCATGATGCACTGGGCCAGGGACAGACTGATATGCATATAGCCAGGTTCTGAGCTTGGATGGTGCAGTGAGCTAAATAACGGTGATGGATCAAGCCCTGATCTTTGGACTGAGTAAGAGTGGTCTGCTTAATTCAGACACTCTGTTCATCACCACGCCCTTTTCTGAATCGTTTTTGGTCACTATAGGTGTGGCAGGGTATACTCAGACATGAGTCCCTTGCTCACTGCACCATCAGGATTCAATCAAGCCGGGCCGACGACGGCTGAAATGCCAGAAACCGGTCCCCGGTAGCTTGTCTCCTTTCTGGTGAAGAATTGGCTTGGTAGTTTAGTCTGCCCTGTTCCCATGATGCACTGGGCCAGGGACAGACTGATTTGCATACAGCCAGGTTCTGAGCTGGGATGGTGCAGTGAGCTAAATAACAGTGATGGATCAAGCCCTGATCTTTGGACTGGGTAAGAGTGGTCTGCTTAATTCAGACACTCTGTTCATCACCACCCCCTTTTCTGAATCGTTTTTGGCCACTATAGGTGTGGCAGGGTATACTCAGACATGAGTCCCTTGCTCACTGCACCATCAGGATTCAAGCAAGCCGGGCCGACGATGGCTGAAATGCCAGAAACCAGGCCCCAGTAGCTTGTCTCCTTTCTGGTGAAGAATTGGCTTGGTAGTTTAGTCTGCCCTGTTCCCATGATGCACTGGGCCAGGGACAGACTGATTTGCATATAGCCAGGTTCTGAGCTGGGATGGTGCAGTGAGCTAAATAACGGTGATGGATCAAGCCCTGATCTTTGGACTGGGTAAGAGTGGTCTGCTTAATTCAGACACTCTGTTCATCACCACCCCCTTTTCTGAATCGTTTTTGGCCACTATAGGTGTGGCAGGGTATCCTCAGACATGAGTCCCTTGCTCACTGCACCATCAGGATTCAAGCAAGCCGGGCCGACGACGGCTGAAATGCCAGAAACCGGTCCCCGGTAGCTTGTCTCCTTTCTGGTGAAGAATTGGCTTGGTAGTTTAGTCTGCCCTGTTCCCATGATGCACTGGGCCAGGGACAGACTGATTTGCATATAGCTAGGTTCTGAACTGGGATGGTGCAGTGAGCTAAATAACGGTGATGGATCAAGCCCTGATCTTTGGACTGGGTAAGAGTGGTCTGCTTAATTCAGACACTCTATTCATCACCACCCCCTTTTCTGAATCGTTTTTGGCCACTATAGGTGTGGCAGGGTATACTCAGACATGAGTCCCTTGCTCACTGCACCATCAGGATTCAAGCAAGCCGGGCCGACGACGGCTGAAATGCCAGAAACCGGTCCCCGGTAGCTTGTCTCCTTTCTGGTGAAGAATTGGCTTGGTAGTTTAATCTGCCCAGTTCCCATGATGCACTGGGCCAGGGACAGACTGATTTGCATAAAGCCAGGTTCTGAGCTGGGATGGTGCAGTGAGCTAAATAACGGTGATGGATCAAGCCCTGATCTTTGGACTGGGTAAGAGTGGTCTGCTTAATTCAGACACTCTGTTCATCACCACCCCCCTTTCTGAATCGTTTTTGGCCACTTTAGGTGTGGCAGGGTATACTCAGACAGGAGTCTCTTGCTCACTGCACCATCAGGATTCAAGCAAGCCGGGCTGACGACGGCTGAAATGCCAGAAACCGGTCCCCGGTAGCTTGTCTCCTTTCTGGTGAAGAATTGGCTTGGTAGTTTAGTCTGCCCTGTTCCCATGATGCACTGGGCCAGGGACAGACTGATTTGCATATAGCCAGGTTCTGAGCTGGGATGGTGCAGTGAGCTAAATAACGGTGATGGATCAAGCCCTGATGTTTGGACTGGGTAAGAGTGGTCTGCTTAATTCAGACACTCTGCTCATCACCACCCCCTTTTCTGAATCGTTTTTGGCCACTATAGGTGTGGCAGGGTATACTCAGACATGAGTCCCTTGCTCACTGCACCATCAGGATTCAAGCAAGCCGGGCCGACGACGGCTGAAATGCCAGAAACCGGTCCCCGGTAGCTTGTCTCCTTTCTGGTGAAGAATTGGCTTGGTAGTTTAGTCTGCCCTGTTCCCATGATGCACTGGGCCAGGGACAGACTGATTTGCATATAGCCAGGTTCTGAGCTGGGATGGTGCAGTGAGCTAAATAACGGTGATGGATCAAGCCCTGATCTTTGGACTGGGTAAGAGTGGTCTGCTTAATTCAGACACTCTGTTCATCACCACCCCCTTTTCTGAATCGTTTTTGGCCACTATAGGTGTGGCAGGGTATACTCAGACATGAGTCCCTTGCTCACTGCACCATCAGGATTCAAGCAAGTCGGGCCGACGACGGCTAAAATGCCAGAAACCGGTCCCCGGTAGCTTGTCTCCTTTCTGGTGAAGAATTGGCTTGGTAGTTTAGTCTGCCCTGTTCCCATGATGCACTGGGCCAGGGACAGACTGATTTGCATATAGCCAGGTTCTGAGCTGGGATGGTGCAGTGAGCTAAATAACGGTGATGGATCAAGCCCTGATCTTTGGACTGAGTAAGAGTGGTCTGCTTAATTCAGACACTCTTTTCATCACCACGCCCTTTTCTGAATCGTTTTTGGTCACTATAGGTGTGGCAGGGTATACTCAGACATGAGTCCCTTGCTCACTGCACCATCAGGATTCAATCAAGCCGGGCCGACGACGGCTGAAATGCCAGAAACCGGTCCCCGGTAGCTTGTCTCCTTTCTGGTGAAGAATTGGCTCTGTAGTTTAGTCTGCCCTGTTCCCATGATGCACTGGGCCAGGGACAGACTGATTTGCATACAGCCAGGTTCTGAGCTGGGATGGTGCAGTGAGCTAAATAACGGTGAAGGATCAAGCCCTGATCTTTGGACTGGGTAAGAGTGGTCTGCTTAATTCAGACACTCTGTTCATCATCACCCCCTTTTCTGAATCGTTTTTGGCCATAATAGGTGTGGCAGGGTATAGTCAGACATGAGTCCCTTGCTCACTGCACCATCAGGATTCAAGCAAGCCCGGCCGACGACGGCTGAAATGCCAGAAACCGGTTCCCGGTAGGTTGTCTCCTTTCTGGTGAAGAATTGGCTTGGTAGTTTAGTCTGCCCTGTTCCCATGATGCACTGGGCCAGGGACAGACTGATTTGCATATAGCCAGGTTCTGAGCTGGGATGGTGCAGTGAGCTAAATAACTGTGATGGATCAAGCCCTGATCTTTGGACTGGGTAAGAGTGGTCTGCTTAATTCGGACACTCTGTTCATCACCACCCCCTTTTCTGAATCGTTTTTGGCCATAATAGGTGTGGCAGGGTATACTCAGACATGAGTCCCTTGCTCACTGCACCATCAGGATTCAAGCAAGCCGGGCCGACGACGGCTGAAATGCCAGAAACCGGTCCCCGGTAGCTTGTCTCCTTTCTGGTGAAGAATTGGCTTGGTAGTTTAGTCTGCCCTGTTCCCATGATGCACTGGGCCAGGGACAGACTGATTTGCATATAGCCAGGTTCTGAGCTGGGATGGTGCAGTGAGCTAAATAACGGTGATGGATCAAGCCCTGATCTTTGGACTGGGTAAGAGTGGCCTGCTTAATTCAGACACTCTGTTCATCACCACCCCCTTCTCTGAATCGTTTTTGGCCACTATAGGTGTGGCAGGGTATACTCAGACATGAGTCCCTTGCTCACTGCAACATCAGGATTCAAGCAAGCTAGGCCTACGAAGGCTGAAATGCCAGAAACCAGGCCCCAGTAGCTTGTCTCCTTTCTGGCGAAGAATTGGCTTGGTAGTTTAGTCTGCCCTGTTCCCATGATGCACTGGGCCAGGGACAGACTGATTTGCATATAGCCAGGTTCTGAGCTGGGATGGTGCAGTGAGCTAAATAACGGTGATGGATCAAGCCCTGATCTTTGGACTGGGTAAGAGTGGTCTGCTTAATTCAGACACTCTGTTCATCACCACCCCCCTTTCTGAATCGTTTTTGGCCACTATAGGTGTGGCAGGGTATACTCAGACATGAGTCCCTTGCTCACTGCACCATCAGGATTCAAGCAAGCCGGGCCGACGATGGCTGAAATGCCAGAAACCAGGCCCCAGTAGCTTGTCTCCTTTCTGGTGAAGAATTGGCTTGGTAGTTTAGTCTGTCCTGTTCCCATGATGCACTGGGCCAGGGACAGACTGATTTGCATATAGCCAGGTCTGAGCTGGGATGGTGCAGTGAGCTAAATAATGGTGATGGATCAAGCCCTGATCTTTGGACTGGGTAAGAGTGGTCTGCTTAATTCAGACACTCTGTTCATCACCACCCCCCTTTCTGAATCGTTTTGGCCACTATAGGTGTGGCAGGGTGTACTCAGACATGAGTCTCTTGCTCACTGCACAATCAGGATTCAAGCAAGCCGGGCTGACGACGACTGAAATGCCAGAAACCGGTCCCCGGTAGCTTGCCTCCTTTCTGGTGAAGAATTGGCTTGGTAGTTTAGTCTGCCCTGTTCCCATGATGCACTGGGCCAGGGACAGACTGATTTGCATATAGCCAGGTTCTGAGCTGGGATGGTGCAGTGAGCTAAATAACGGTGATGGATCAAGCCCTGATCTTTGGACTGGGTAAGAGTGGTCTGCTTAATTCAGACACTCTGTTCATCACCGCCCCCTTTTCTGAATCGTTTTTGGCCACTATAGGTGTGGCAGGGTATACTCAGACATGAGTTCCTTGCTCACTGCACCATCAGGATTCAAGCAAGCTGGGCCGACGACGGCTGAAATGCCAGAAACCGGTCCCCGGTAGCTTGTCTCCTTTCTGGTGAAGAATTGGCTTGGTAGTTTAGTCTGCCCTGTTCCCATGATGCACAGGGCCAGGGACAGACTGATTTGCATATAGCCAGGTTCTGAGCTGGGATGGTGCAGTGAGCTAAATAACGGTGATGGATCAAGCCCTGATCTTTGGACTGGGTAAGAGTGGTCTGCTTAATTCAGTCACTCTATTCATCACCACCCCCTTTTCTGAATCGTTTTTGGCCACTATAGGTGTGGCAGGGTATACTCAGACATGAGTCCCTTGCTCACTGCACCATCAGGATTCAAGCAAGCCGGGCCGACGACGGCTGAAATGCCAGAAACCGGTCCCCGGTAGCTTGTCTCCTTTCTGGTGAAGAATTGGCTTGGTAGTTTAGTCTGCCCTGTTCCCATGATGCACTGGGCCAGGGACAGACTGATTTGCATATAGCCAGGTTCTGAGCTGGGATGGTGCAGTGAGCTAAATAACGGTGATGGATCAAGCCCTGATCTTTGGACTGGGTAAGAGTGGTCTGCTTAATTCAGACACTCTGTTCATCACCACCCCCTTTTCTGAATCGTTTTTGGCCATAATAGGTGTGGCAGGGTATACTCAGACATGAGTCCCTTGCTCACTTCACCATCAGGATGCAAGCCGGGCCGACGACGGCTGAAATGCCAGAAACCGGTCCCCGGTAGCTTGTCTCCTTTCTGGTGAAGAATTGGCTTGGTAGTTTAGTCTGCCCTGTTCCCATGATGCACTGGGCCAGGGACAGACTGATTTGCATATAGCCAGGTTCTGAGCAGGGATGGTGCAGCGAGCTAAATAACGGTGATGGATCAAGCCCTGATCTTTGGACTGGGTAAGAGTGGTCTGCTTAATTCAGACACTCTGTTCATCACCACCCCCTTTTCTGAAACACTAGTGGGCCTGCAGCACTGATTGTGCCACCAACATGAGTAGCCCTGAAAAGATATCTCAGGCCTGCCACCGCGGTCCCTGTGCCCAGTTTATTAACCACCATTTCGACTTGGCAAGTGCACCCACTTGCCAGGCCCTAACCTTCCCTTTTTTTACATATAGGGCACCCCTATGGTAGGCTCAAGGTACTCCCCTGGCAAGGTGCAGTACATGTGAAAGGTAGAACATGTACTGGAGTGTGTAACATGCCCTGATAGTGAAATACTGCCAATTTCGTTTTTTCACTATTGAAAGGCTATCTTGCCCCATAGGACAGAATGGGGAATGCTTGATAACATTTTAGAAGCATATCTTGCCATAGGGATAAGATGGGAAAATGGAGTTTGTTATCCCTAAACTCAGGATTTAATAACACATCTTTTAGTAAAGATGGTTTTTAAATTGTGTGTTTGAAAATACCACTTTTAGAAAGTGCCTATTTTCTTGTTCAACCATCCTGTGTTTCTTTGCCTGTTTGTGTTTGACTGTCTGGCTCTGGAGTGACAGGGGCTGGGGAGGTGTAGTGGCTTCAGGAGTCTGAATGAGTCAGCTCTAGGCTGAATAGGTCTGATCTGCCTTTGGAGTGGTGGGAGGAGTATCACCTGTACCTGAATAGGGCAGTGCCTGCCTTCCACAATGCTGGCTCCCCCCCCCCCCCCTCTGTGGTGTGTCTTGATCCAAGGCTTACACTGACAATGGATGTTGTTGTGCACTTGCAGAGTGCCCCCCAGAATTGGTTTGAACTGGGCTCAGAGCCCCTTGCACAAAGAGAACAAAGACATTTTGGGGAATAAGTATCAGACCCCAAACCCCACATTTTAGATCATCCCTGGAATTCAAGAGGACTCTTTGGCAAGTAGAAGATCTGGAGACTGAGGAGAAGTACTGCCCCTTTGCTGTGTCCTGTGTGGGGTTGACCTGCAGTTGCTGTTTCTGCCACACCACTGAAAGTAGAAGGACATTGCTGTGTGCTGTGTCTCCTGTTTGAAGGAGATTTCAAAGGGTTTGTGTGTGCTTGGGTCCTGTTAAGACATCTCAGGGACACAAAAGACTTCCTGCAAATCTGCTGGGGCTGCTGGACTCTGCCATCTGTGAGTCCTACCCTTGCATGAGGTGCCTCCTTCCAGTTACAGTGCCTCAGAGGTGGGTTTTGTAGCTAATCTGTGCAAGAACCAGCGCTACGTATCGCAAAGCCGTGCAAAGTCTCTCGGACCCGACGCCGGATGACGCAACGCCTCGCCAAGTCTCGCCGGGCAAAGCAAAGTCTTGCCGCGCAGCCTCTAGCACTGACGCTGGACGGTTTGAAGCCTCGCAGAGCGACACATCACCTCCGGTGTGTCACGCATTGTACCTGTGCTCCAAGTTCTACACGCATCAACCGCAGACCAGAATTGTCTTGGATTTTGACGCCACCTTCCCCCTACACTCAGGATTGGACGCATCACTTCCCCTGTGTGCAGCAGAACTGTCGCCTCGCCTCCCCAAGGACTCAGGAACTGACGCTGTGTTTTCCAATGCTTCCTTCCTTTGCGGCTTTTTGGCCTTGTGAATATTGATGCATCATCAGGTTCTTTGTGTAAAAATCACGCATCCATAGTTTTCTATGGTACAAGTTCTAGAAACCTTGTGAAAGTCATAATTTTAATTGTGGATGTTGGATTTTTGTCATTTTGGTCTTGTTTAGTTTAGATAAAGATATTTTATTTTTCCAAACTGGGGTGGTGTTCATTTGTGATGTTTTTACTTTGTTACTGTGAGTGTTGGTACAAATACTTTACACATTGCCTTTGGGATAAGCCTGTCTGCTCATGCCAAGCTACTAAGAGGGTGAGCAGGGGTTATCTGAAGTATGTAGCCCCCTTACCCTGACTAGAAGCAAGGTTCCCTATTTGGACAAAGGTACCTACCTCTGCCAACTGGAGACCCCCTTTTCTAACAGTGTCCAAGCAAGCCATGTTATTTCGCAGCAAGGGGTATGCAGTGAGTGAGCGTGAACAAGCAGCATTTGACAGTGAGAACACACAGGACTGTAAATACTTCCAGATGGGCTGAGGAGAATGCGTGGTGGAGCTTCTTTGGCAGCGTTAGTGAGGCATAAACAGAACACAAGCTTCAATGGCTAAATAAAGTCTTGCAACAAGCTAGGCTTTCCAATAACATTAATGTTGGGACTAAGCAACACTAATACTGGTTAAAGGGACTTCAAGGGGAGTTGGTACAATGAAAACTAACGACGACAGCAGACGGAAGGTCACAAGTTAAAAAACATGTAATTGGACCCTTAGTAGCACATAAGCTGTTATTAACCAACCACTTAGGTATTATGTAGTAGAGAAGATGGCAATTATTAGACATTTACAAAAAAGAATAGTTTATGGGATGGTGCTGGCTTTTAACATAGACTGTTAGCTTTCCACAACTTTGATTCATTCCAGCTCTAAATACTTGCCAGTGCATGAAAGCATTTGTGCTTAATCCCTGTTTTTTTTTTTTAAACAATTTTTTATTGCACAATATTTCATATACACAAATACACCAAATAATTAATCAGTTAGAAACAAAGGTTTTGATAAGAAAAACACAGAATCATCCCAATAACATTTGCGCATTTTATCATTTTTTGGCCACCCTAGCACCCCCGTCCAGCAGCTGCTGAGAGATCCAAACAACATATATGTAATTCATTCTTAAGACTTTCATAAAAACCCCATTATTTAAATATAAATATAGATCTTAAATATCCAGCAGCCATATAAACCTGTAAAGTGCAGTGTGCCATAGAAGCAGTCTGTCAACTCTGTCTATTAAACAACTCCCCTCGACCTAATCCGTTAGTGGGGCACATATTATCAAACCTTTTATTCATGCACAAACCCCCCCTTCTCGCTTAAACAGCCTTTTCTAGATTATAGTCTGCTAAAAACTGGGCAAGCCACTGCTGAAATCCCGGAGGATTAGAGTCCAGCCAAACAGATGCAATGCACAACCGCAAAACTGCCATACCAATAAAAATGTGATTTTGCCCTGCACTCCCCACCCCCTCCAAAATCAGGCCTGGAGAAAGAGTGCATTCCAATCCTAATGCTTCGTTAAAAAAATTGGTGATATCCTAAGCATATTACATTAAGCAAGAATATGGATTAGGCTTGCCCGATACAATGCACAGCGAGGACAATATGTCCCCTTACCCTTCCCCGTTTAGCAATCTTATATGGGGTATAATAAAGGGAGAAACAGGTCTTTTAATATTGTGCTTGCAATCGAGCGGGCATTCAAACATTCTGTGCCATTCTATATGACTGATGGAACAACGTATCTGAAATGCCAATTTTTTCTTTCCATTTCAGTGACCATTGTTCCAAATCATCTTTCATCAATGCGTTAAGGAGATTATAGATGACCCATATTGACAAATCCCTATTCTCTACCAATTTGTCAACTATGACATTTTTAGAGAATCCAATTTGTCCACCTCCTTTTTTTAGATAAAAAGCCCCTAATTTGAAGCTATTTAAAGAATTCCCTCCGATCTAACCCAAACATCTTCTTAAGATCGTCAAAGGAGACAAAGCCTGCTGAAGAAAAGATGGACCCTCAACTAGCCAAACCGGACTCCACCCATCTTTTAATCGGTTGATCCCCAAAGATCTCTGGTAGATTTGGATTGTTTTCTAAAGGCGTATAAAAATTAAGCCTTCCTATTCTAATTAACCTCTGAGCTATCTTCCATATTTTGAAAACCCCATAGAGATGTCTTGAAACAAGCTCTCTTATAGTAGCTGTCATTTAAATATCGCCACAAGCATCCCCAAGCATCTTCCCCCATTATAAGTTCAAAGGAGGATGGAACCTCTTCAATACTCCTTTCTACCGGTTGCTCTTGTAAAATAACTAAGCTATGCAGTAGGGAGGTGGCCCATAATAAAATCTCAGTTTAGGCAAAGCCCATCCCCCTCTGACCCTGGGTAGAGCAAGAAATGTTAAAGCTATTTTTCGTTTAGCATAAGTCCAAAGAAACCTAGAGAACAGATCTTCCATTTTCTTCAGCCAATGGGATTGCGCGAAAAAGATATAAAATCTTGGGGAAAAATAGCGTTTTAACCATATTGCACCTGCCAACAACTGATAAATGCAGATTGTTCAACCTAAACAAATCCTGTTTAGTTTTAATTAAAAGGGGATTTAGATTTTCCTTAACTATATTATCTATATTTGCAGAAATGTTAATGTTAATTCCCAGATAGGTTGCATCTATCACCACTCTATCATCATGTATAGTTATTTTACCATTAATCACCACCTGTGTTTTATAATGGTCAGAGGATCAGTGGTCACAAGGGCGATATCATCAGCATAGGCCAACACCTTTGTTTCCCATCCTTGTGTTTGAATAGGTAAAATAGCCCTGTTGTTTTCCAACCTACGTAAAAAGGGTTAATATATTTTGCAAACAGCAGAGGGGGACATCCTTGTCGGGTCTCTCTAGTTATTAAAAAAAGGCTTCAACAATGCCCCATTCACAAAAACGCTGGCCATTGGTTGGTGATATAGCCTTTTGATTGCCTGCAAGGAGCCCTCCTTAATTCCCACCCTTGAAAGGGCCTCCCATGGAAATTGCCAAGAGATCCTATCAAAGCCTTTTTCTGCATCAAGCAGAATTAATGCCATTGAATCCTTAAGTATTGCTGTGGTGTCTAAAAGTGAAATCACCCTCCTTATATGATCTATTGTCCCCCTTCCTGGAATAAATCCATGCTGATGAGTTGAAATTGCCTTATAAATAATTGGGGGAGAGAAGTTGGCCTAACGGCTAGGGCGGTCGACCTCGAATCTGGGGAACCAGGTTAGAGTCTCTGCAATGACGCTGAACATCCTGTGATTCTGGGAAAATCACTTAATCTCCCGTCCCTAACAAAAATAAATGTGTCCTCATCTAACGCAACTGGTGATTTGTAAAACTCCAAAAAAGAAAGAAATAAAATTAGCGCTAAGGGGGAAGCGAGGATTTTTGAATAGATTTTACAATCGCTATTAATCAAGGTTATCGGCTGAAATGAGCTAGGATCTGCTGCTGGTTTATTTTTTTTAAGAAACATCACAGCGTGGGACCAGGCGCTCAGAGGCCTCCCCCCCTTAAACACATGAACAAACAACTGAGTCATACACTCTTTAAGTTGTTAAGAAAATGTTCTATAAAATTCAGCACGTATACTATCCATGCCAGTAGCTTTACCACTAGGGACAATATTTATACTTAATAGAATATCTATCCCTGTGGGGGATCCCTTTAGCTGCTGCTGTTCTTCTAAACAACATTTTTCTCCAGGGGTTAACTCCAGATACTCATTAATATCTCTAAGATTCTCCTTTAAATCACCCTCATACAGGTTTTGGTAGCATTAATGGAATGACTGTCTGATATTATCTGATTATCTGAGTCTGTAATTAGCCCCCTTGTTATGATCCCATATCACGCAGATTAGATTTTGAGCGCTCCTTTGCCTGGCTCGCAACGCCAAATGGTGGCCAATCTGCTCGCTGCATTCATAGTGGTGTGGCTCACTGGTTAGAGGCGGCAGACCCGGGAGCAGAAGTCGGCCGGGACCAGGGTTCAATTCCCGACGCGGCAGGGTCTTGGACTTGGGTCAGCGGACTCGATAATTCTCGCTTCGGTGCCTACTCTAATCAGGGGTCCCACTCGGCAACTCTGGGCATTAGCTTGCCTAATCTCCACAACGCCCCCCCCCAACGCCGGGGATGCCTGGCTCCACCCTTGGGACTCCCAGCAGGGACCATCCCACAGGGAAAGCCAGGACGGGTTCCCCAGCGTTGCACAGCGCCAGGAAACCTCCGGGTAGCAGCGCGCTTTACAAGTGCAAACATAATAATAATAATAATAATAATATGATTTCTCTTTCCAAACAGTAGTTTATCTGCAGCACTTTTGGCTATAATTTCCAAAATAGAGGACTTGAACACTGCCACCTTAGCCCGAGCTTCCTCCAAATCCGCACCCTGTTGTAGGACCTTGAGCAAGTCCTCCTCTGCTTGAACCAGCCCAGCTTGAAGGTCGTACACTTACTGTTGGCCCTTCTTATTTAGATTCAAAGAATATTTAAGAGTTTTCCCTAGTATTCCAGCTTTCAATGTATCCCAAACAATATCTGTTTCCGCACTCCCTAAATTTTCTTTAAAAAAATCCAGAATCCAGTTCCGCATATAGTTGCAGTATTCCTCGTTAGTTATAAAAAGTCTCGCTCAAAACTCCAGGAATTTTCCTTGGGCTTAAAACCATCCGCTTTAATCTCAACCACCACGTCTTGCAATCTCTATCCGTGGCCAGCCTCTCTGAGAAGCTGAAGATCTAAACACAATCGACCAGTCCCAAAGCTGCAAGTTCTGTGAGGCAACAGGAATCGTCTGAAGCAGCAGCTGATTCAGCACGACCAAACACCTCAGGCTCAGTGTCACAACTGGAGTCGCCTGGAGCAGAAGCTGATCTAGCGCAAGGCGCCACCGCAGGCAGAGAGAAGTTGCAGGAGCCGCCGGGAGCAACAGCTGATTCAGCGCAGGCCGCTGTGCACAGCCCGTTCCGAAGATCCTTCCGTGAAGCAAGCCGCGGTGATCTGCCTTTCCGATCTCAACTCACAGGTAGATCTCATATTACATGCTCCTATTCAATCGGCTATTTTCGGGGGATGGCGGTCAGGTTGGAGGAGCGTCTTCAGCGAGGAGCTAATCGAGCTCCATCTTGCCTCTTCACTTTCTAATAGACCTAATCCCTGTTTTATGATGTTTTTTCTGTTTTCTATTCTTTGTTTTCCATCTTTAGAAGGCTGATGATACTTTGAAGCTGTCAGGTGACACTTTAACACTTCACATAAGCCCCTATCACCCACTTTATATGGCATGTTGAAATAACTTCCAGAGAGCTGCAAATGATCGTCTCTTAATATAATCCAAACATTCCTCCTCAAACATGAAGATATCAGAATGTTTTATTGACTTTTTGTGGCTGCTTAGAGAGGCTGTGAAATATTCAGCTGAGTAAATAGAGCATACCAAATTTAGATCTCTGTATGTACATAATTTAATTGCTCATATGTCTTGTGATTCAGTTAAGAAAATGTTGCACAAACAGACATGGAAACGTTCAGCACGCTATTGCAACCTTGTTAAACTACGTGCTTGGGAGCTGAGCACTTGAATCTTTGTATCTCCTGTGAGAAGCAGAATTGTTTTTACTGGACAGATCTTTGGTTTCTAAACAGTGTGTGTAAGAAATACAGCAGGTTATTTGAAGGACAACTAGGGGTATGACAGTGAACGGAAGGCAACAAGTTAAACAAGCATTGGCATAGCCAATAGGACTCACCTGTGGAGCCTTATGAGTGGTTAGCCATGCAGCACATTATCTTGGTTTCTACTCACCCACACCTACAAATCCCTCCACAACACCGGATCCAAATACCTCAACGAAAGAGTCTCCTTCTACATGCTCAAATGAAACCTCTGCTTCACCGACATCGTCCTAGCAGAAACTACGCGCTTCCGCAGAATCAGAGCAGGTGGAAGAGCCTTCTCCTATATCGCAGCTAAAGCCTGGAAAGAGCTCCCAGTCAACATCAGATGCTTCCCTACTCTGCACACCTTTAGGAAGAGCCTCAAGAACTGGCTTTTCGGCTGACTCGGAGCTGCACCCCCCTCCTATTCGCCTTGAGACCCTCACGGGTGAGTAGTGTGCTTTAAACTTCCTGATTGATTGATTGACTGTTACTTCACATGCCACTGGTGAACGGCCACACACACAAAGTCGGGTTTTTGTGCTATTTAATGAACACTGGAAATGCAATTCATGCTTAGGTGGTGCTATCAAACAACAGCAAAAGGCAAATACCAAAACTTAACAATAAGAAATAAACACTGGAATAACCACTAACCGTTGGTTCTAAAGCAGCACGCTACCGCGCTTTAGGGGCTTCAAACACATTGTTAGGGGTAGTAAATGCTAGATAAAGGTGTTTACAATACTAAGCATACTGCATCGGTGAGTGATGGATTGTAGCTCTTTACTCATACTTGCAATCAATACAACTCATTTTATAAAACCAGATTTTATTGATTTTCTGTAGTACCAGATTGGCCAAGCCCGGCAAGTAACGTATATTTGAAAGGCATATTGTAAAAACTCTAGGTACTGAGAATTTCCCACCCTAAAGGTCTGTGGAACATCAGACCAGGAAAATAAAAACATCCCCTCCCCCAACCATGCACCATACATACCATAAAAAAATAGTATAAACACATCGAATGAGTTTCCATCTACATCCGTGTAACTCTATCACATTAAACTTGCAAGTCATTTACCACTAGCCATTCAAGAGGGTCTCGGTTTGTTGGCTGCGTTATTAAGGACAAGTCAATACCTCGATATTTGGCCCACCTGGCCCAGATCTTCCCATGCTTCTGTGGACATCCCCTCGCCTGAAACACCGCAATCTCCGCAGACATGCACCTATCCATGGCCTTTTCCCAATTTGATACACATGGTGGGGACATCGCCTTACAGTGAGGCCCAAGAACAGAAGGTGTCTTTTATATCTGTTCCCCCAATGTCTTCTGTGCTGTGTATGAGTGTCATTCTGGGGTCTGCTGAATTTCCCATGACAATACCCGCCCAATGCAAGACAGAACGCTCGACCAAAAGTGTTGCAGTGCCCCGCAACGCCACACCATATGGAGAAACGACCCCTCGTCCGAGTCACAGCGGAGACATGCGGAGAACTGGATAGCCCCCATCCTCCAGAGGCAGTGGCGTGTGCAATATATTCTGAGGAGATATTTAAATTAGATCAGCCTGTATCTAGTGGAAACAGTGGAATACCTGGGGCTAGCCAGCGCCTCGGCCCAATCGTCGTCTGTCAGGGCGGGCAAGTCCGCCTCTCATGCTGCCCGGGTCCGATGTATAGTGGTTTTTGAGTGTGTAGTGAATACTACTAATTTTAAACCCACATTTGGTTCATAGTGTTTTTTTTAAGAAGGCAAGAAAATTAAGAAATGTACAAATCAAGGAAACCTTTAACAAGAGAAAAAAGAAAAAACTATCATACCTCTAACGTGCAGCATGCTGACCCACAAGAAAGGGGTTCGATTTCTAGGGGGTTCATATTAATAGGTGAAAAAGACTGGACATGTAACATGGATGGAAGCGGAAGTGAGTTTATGACAGTAAGAAGTTACTTACAAGAGGGTGTTAATAGCTTTCCTGAATGTCAGGAGCAAGTCTGAGAGGCAAACAATAAGTACAGCGTTGGTTTCAAATGATTGCCTACCTTGTTTAGTCTGCCAGTGAGGTTCACAACAATTTTTCCATCTCTGTGGTCATCAATTATTTAAAATTCACCATTGTAACCTGCAAAAATCCAGATCGTGACGAGTTACCCACTGATATATGAGACTACAAAGAGAAACGTATGTATACAAAAGTATATTGATTGTGGTATTGGTCAATAGTCATTCAACTGGACTTAATACAAAATGTATACCGACCCCATATTTTCACACAAAAAAGACCTGCGCTCTGGTATGGTAATATGCTATCCAAATAATATGACTGTCAGCATTTATCAGTATACTTGCTAATTAAGACACTTACCATGTTTCATCATCACAGTTAATAAACACACAATCACTTTGGAGCAGGGCCTGATCAGAACCTGGCATTTTTTACGTTTTTCTGCTCTGTTGTGATTTTTAGAGCATCTGCAAGAACATTCATGCGCACCACGGTGCCTGTTCAACAAAATGGCAATTACACAAAAACTTTGCCGTTCCTTATAAACGTAATGTCCGATAGACCAATGGACATAAACACAATTCATACAACAGTTTTCCAAGTGCCCATGGTCAATAAGGAACGGGGTTGAATGGTTTAAATCGCAAGCTGTAAAAAGTCTATAGACATGTTTGCGAAACTTGCATAAGATACCAATATGCGGAAAGTGGCTTCGAAATACGCCAGAAGCTAGAATATAGTGGTTTCCATTCAAGGTTGCATAAGAAAACTCACATTTCTTCGAAATCCTGTTAACATTCACACGAGGCCGGCACAATACAGCAGTACCTAGGACAGAGGATGGCAAAAGGCTGTCACAAAGACATGGATCCAGCGCAGGTTTTAAAAATTTGCAGCACTTTAGAAGTTACCATGTCGCCCCCCCTATGATGAACTATGGCTACTGCGAAAGCTCATTTATTCCATAAACAATTGCAGCCGGGCAGCCGGAAAAAAAGTGTAAAAGTATAAAAATAGCACTTGTTTGTGGTTCTATACACAACGATATACAAAATTTACACAGAATACATTTACATGCATAGTGCTGCTACAGTAAATACGATAAAAATCGACTCTCACCGACATTAGCCCTTGCGCCTGGTCAGACCACTGTTTAATCAGCTGCTGGGTTCCTCTGGCTAGCCAACTGCTTCGTCCCCCTTCCGAGTGAAGAATGGTGCGCAGTTGGAATAAGATTGAGGCAGACAACCTAATTGGTGCTTTGTCCAATAGCTCCCCAAATAAAGCCTCAAATGACAACCTTGATCAGGAGTGTGAAGCGCTAATGGGAAATCTTTTTTTTTTTTTTTTGGAAAAACTTTATTGTGCAAAACCAAAATCATTACAAGTATGGGCCTACAACCACAGGGGCCGGCCGCTAGAACATGTAAAGCAATTATAAGACCTAACAAAGCAGCGACTGATCCCTCAAAGGTCCAGCAAACTACAGGATACACCTCTCAGCAACACAGGATGTAGTCAGGATATAGGTATTTTGGATTTTTTGGAAAAAGAACAAAGAGAAAAAACAGAAAAACAAAACTCAAGGCGAAAAACGTTCTAGACAAGGTCGAGCTCCGATGGGGGGGACCTACAGCATCAGATAGAGAAACAGGAGGGCAATAGTGATGACCAAGGGGGGAGGCAGTGAGGAAGTCAGGTAATCAGGAAAAAGAGTAAATTCTTTCGGGAACCTCAGGATCAGGGGGACAGAGAAATGTCTGGAGTATCCTCAAACGGGGGCGTACAGATGTTCCGTCGGTAGGCGTTCCATTGACCCCAAATTTTATTCCACGCCCTTGGCTTGCCCCAAGCCAAATATACCGTCTTCTCTCTAAACATGCACCAGTCCATATTCTCCTTCCATACTGACACGGTGGGAGGCCGTTGGGAACCCCATAACTGTGCGATATCTCTCTTTGCGATCATGTTCCCAAGTGCCGCCCACCGGGCCTGAGCAACGTTGTAATCATTCGGCTCCCACACATTCAACAAACATCTCCGAGCCTCAGGCAGCAGAGCGACCCCGGTGACACGCTCCATTACCGAATGTACACGTTCCCAATACGCCGCTACCTCACGACATTCCCAAATGATATGAAGAAAAGTGGCACTCATTCCACATTCACGCTTACACAACCCATCCGAGGAAAAACCCATAGCAACCAAACGAGGACCCGTAACATACACACGATGAAGGATTTTGAGCTGGACAAGATGGAGACGGGCAGGGATGGCGACCTCTTTCGGGGAAGATAGTGCGGACTTCCAGTCTTCGTCATCCAACTCGAACCCGTCTCCGGTCCAGGCCTCCCTGAGACACACAAGGAGATCTGCCCGATTGTTAATTATTTTCTTGTAAATCAAGGAGATCATACTATCGGGCAGATGACCATCAAGTATACGGTCCTCGAGTGGGGAAGACTCAGGGACATCAACACCGGCTGGGAAGACCGACATCAAAGCATGGCGAACTTGCGCATACCTGAAGAACTCCCTATCACTCAACTCATACTCACTTTGAAGCACCACAAAGGTCTTAACCGTGCCTTTCACCCAAAGATCACCCACTCTGCTTATGCCGATCATATCCCAGTTCTCAAAACCTTTCGTTGTCCAGAGGCATCCCAGTCTTTCAGAAGCATACAAAGGGGTCGCTCGTGTCAATCGATCATTCCATCCCATGGCCGCATTTGCATCTTTCCACGCACGCACCGCAATCTTGGTGGGTCCCGTTAGGTTCCTCCCCGCCGTCCGAGAGTAGAGCGCTCTATTGAAGTCACCGCCGGGCAACTGATGTTTATCCATATTGAAAGCTGGATTCGGACCGGGTGCATACGTTGCGTGGTTGATGGCGGACAACTGGGAGGCCCAATAATACCTTCTGATATCTGGGAGCGCAATGCCCCCGTCGTACCAGGGGAGAGTTAGTTTTGCAAGAGCGATGCGTGCGTGACCGTCCCAAACAAGCCTCCTCTGTAAACCTTCCACCTCCCGAAAATAACCCGCTGGAATAATGTCGAAAGAGTTCTGGAGTGCGTAGAGAAATCGAGGCAGGGACATCATTTTAAAGAGTGCCGCGCGACCAAGTGGTGACAACGGCAATCTACGCCACCGAGCCACGTCCAACCTTAATCGTCGGAGAGGAGGAAGGAGATTGTGTTCGTGGCGGGCAGCTGGGTCCAACGATATAAAGACCCCCAAATACTTAAAGCCGGATTGTGAAATTTGAATAGGAAACCTATGTGGTAAGGGGGGAAGGCCGCCCGAGATGACGTACACACACGATTTAGACCAATTAATGATCAAACCTGAGTTCTTGCTGAAAGAAGTGAGAACGTCAAACAGGACGTTAAGGGATTTACGAGGGGAGGTGAGGTACAAAAGTATATCATCGGCGTACAACGAGACTCGATCTTCAAAATCGGGGGCCCACTGAATGCCCTTTATCGACGGCTCCCATCGGAGCCAGGATGCGAGCGGTTCTAGAGCAAGAGCAAAGAGCAGGGGGGACAGCGGGCACCCCTGCCTAGTACCCCTCCCGAGAGCAAAGGACTGGGACACTCTACCATTGACGACCACCTGAGCCAGCGGTTCCGTATATAAAAGTCTCACCCAACTGATAAATTCCGCACCGAAACCGAACTTTGCCAGGGTGGCCCAGAGATATGGCCATTCTATCGTATCAAAGGCCATCGTGGCGTCCAAGGAAGCCAAGATGGCCGGCTCCGGAAGAGACTCCGCCCTAGCGAGAACGCCATGTAAGCGCCGCAAATTGAGAGCAGTGTTTCGGTGCGGAATAAAACCGGATTGATCCGGATGAATCAGGTCACAAATTACAGTGAGTAGACGATTAGCAAGAACCTTGGCGAGAATCTTCTGCTCAGCATTCAGTAGGGAGATAGGCCTGTATGACGTACAACGATAACGAGGCTTGCCCTCCTTGGGAATTACTACGATTGTTGCCAAACGCTGGTCACAAGGGAGGGTGCCAATATCACGTGACTCCAGAAACATATCACGAAGATATGGTACGACTTTGTCCGGGCGCAGTTTGTACAGTTCAATAGGCAAGCCGTTGGGGCCCATAGCCTTGCCCGAACGGAGAGAACGAATTGCGGTTGCAATCTCGTCCACCGACAACGACGCATCCATGCACTCTTGATCCTCCTCAGAAAGGCAGGGCAGCGCGATGTCCCTCAGCAATAAACAAGAGTCATCCTCATCTCTATCGGACACTGGGGAGTAGACCACACAAAAATAATCAGCAAAACACTCTACAATCTCGCCAGGGTCAGTCA
Source organism: Lissotriton vulgaris (assembly GCF_964263255.1). NCBI lineage: Eukaryota > Metazoa > Chordata > Amphibia > Caudata > Salamandridae > Lissotriton > Lissotriton vulgaris. The sequence goes on along the minus strand of NC_141689.1, from coordinate 938,918,622 downwards.
CATTCACACCATCCGAAGTCTGAATCACAGGGACCACACGATTCGCTCTCTCCTTCTTATCAAGCCAGGCGATCAATTTACCCGCCTTAGCCCCAACATCATACAGTCTACCTTGCTGCTCCCTATACATTGTCTTGGCCGCATCTGTAACAAGGGATTTATAGTCAAACTGCTTCAAACCAAGGGCGTGGAGTCTATCCTGGGTGACGTCTAAGTCTAGGTCAGCCTCCAACTCTAGTATTTCCGCCTCCAGACTCACAATCTCAGTATTCCTAGCTTTCTTGGTCTCAGCTATTAAAGATAGGGCCTGTCCACGAATAACAGTCTTGAAGGCGTCCCACAGGGACACAGAGGACAAAACGGACCCCTCATTCTCCAGGAAATAATGGTCCAGGGACTTTACCAGACTGTTACGGGTCTTGGGATTGCGCAGGTACCAAGGATTGATAGGGGCGATCCGCCCCGCAGCGTGTATTCCCGTATCGAAACTAAGCCACAAAGGAGAATGATCCGAAATGCCCCGGGCCAAGTGTCTGATCTCCCGGACAGAGGAAGACTGGGCAGCCGGCATGAGGATTTAATCAAGCCTGGAAAGACTCCCATGAGCCCCAGAGTGAAAGTTGTATTGACATTGTGTCGGATGCATTAACCTCCAGCAATCCACCAGACCAAAGGTGTCCAAGAACCCACTCAGCCATGATTGGGAATTGGGAAGATCCCTGGGGGGGTGGCGATCCAAACCGCCAGAAAGCACAGAATTAAAATCCCCACCCATGAGGAGAAGACTATTGGGGAGTTCCAGCATCATCCGGCCAACATCCGAGAAGGTAGAGGTCTGGAGACCCGGGGGAATGTATACAATAACCAATGAAAGAGTCTTACCCTCCCACCTACCAGTGAGGGCGGCGTAACACCCTCTGTCATCAAGGAGTACGTTATCAATCTCTAGAGGGAGAGAAGACCGGACCAGAATACCAACCCCTCTGGAACCAGTGGTGAACCCGGAGTGTGCAACCAAGCGATAACCCCACCTATTCATAGCATGACACACATTTCCCACCAAATACGGCTCCTGCAAGAGTACCACATCAGGAGACAAACAACGCAAATACTGTAGTACAACACCCCGTTTTATACGATCCCCTAATCCATTGATGTTCCAAGATATCAACCTCAACCCACTACCCCCATCCCCACAAGTAATGCATGAGTCACCCAACAATGAGCAGGACACTTGAAGCAAAGAAGAAACCAATATGTCGCCTTGAGAAAGAAAAACACGCATACAAACACCCCATCCCACCCCCAACCAAAACCCGTTATAACTCCCCCCTCCCTGCACCCCTGCAGTAGACTAAGAAGCCACCCCAACATGCAGTGTTCCTGTTGCCCTAATATTCCTATTCTACAAAAAGACCCCGGAGGAGGAAAAAGGCCCGTCTCCACACGCCACCCAGATGTGGACAACAATAAGACATAGTATACAAAAGAAATAGCACCCAGCTGAGCAATGTCCGATGTTCGGAAGTCAGGGACCGAAAAGTCACTTCTGCGTAGGCTCACCACCCTCGGCACTGCCAGGGTGTTCCGTCCGATCGCCTCGGCCAGGCAGGGAATCCAACCAGTCACTCACATTGTCCGGTCCTCGTATTCAACCTAGAAGCCTAGTGGGGAAAAGCATTGCGTACTTTAATCCTAAGTCCCGGAGACGTTGTTTAACCCCCTGAAAGCCCATCCTTTGTCTCTGGACAAGTTGAGCAAAGTCAGGGAAAAAATTGACAGTGGAGTTTTCAAATTTTACCGGGCCGTGCACTCTCGATGCCTGCAGGATCGCATCACGGTCTCTGAAATGAAAAAGTTTTGCGATGATAGGCCTCGGAGGAGCGCCCGGCTTGGGCTTGCCACCCGGAACATGATGTGCACGCTCCACTGCGAACAACTTGCTCAGTCTAGAAGGGGCAAGATGGTTCAGGACTAGATCTTCAACCAGGAGGTCAACCGAATGAGTCTCGGGATTTTCTGGAACACCTATGACGCGGATGTTATTGCGTCTTGCCCTGTTCTCAAAATCCTCCAGCCGTTGGGACATCAGGTCATTAGCCGATTTCAAGTTGCCAAGTTCAGTTTGAAAGTCCGACACATCGGCCGTGAGGCTGGAAGTCTTCAAATCCAGTGACTTCACTTTCTCATTGGTCTTGGACAGGTCGGCCCTGATCAGAGTGACATCAAGGGCGACCGTGACAATTTTACGAGTCAGTGCCTCATATTGCTGGCCGATGGTCTCCTTCATGTTGGTGATGGCGCCCATAATGTCCTGCAGGGACAAATCAACAGGAGCGGACGGGTCCTCTCTGACGTCCTCCGGGGTACGGCTGGAGAGCCCGGGGGATCCTTTGGCTTGAGTGTACCGGTCCATAACATTTGTCTGGACCGGTCCCCCACGAAGAGGCGTCTTGGTCTTCCGCTTCTCGGCTTCACCCCTGGCAGCCATGCTGGAAGATGCGCCCCGGAGGGGCCCGCGAGACCTAGTGAAAATGGCCGCCTGCGGGCAGGGCACCAACAGGCCTCAACAGCTGGCTCATACGGCCAAGACAAAGTCACGACTTGACCCAAAAGGCTGTGATGATGAAGCAGTGCGTACACTGAATGGAGGCCGGGTTGGTCCCCAACCGAGCGAAACGGTCTCGCAATCAGACCATGCCAGGATCCAGAAACGAAACCGAAAGTTGGGATAGGGCTCCCGAGGAGACCCCACTGCCGTTGTTGTTCAACTCCATCCCGGATCCACGAGTTGCCAAGTCCCCGGCTCGCCTCAAGGTGGGCCCCAAAAGTTCAAAACGCTATAGTTTCGGTTGCCCAAGTCCAAATTTAATTCTGAAAAGAGTTATGGACTCAGTCGAGGTTCATCTTCGAGAATCGCTCCAAGAAATCAGGATATCATCAGGATCAATTGCAAAGAGTGGCGAGGGTCCGGGGAGCCCTGTGCTTACGCGACCATCTTGGATGTGCGCTAAGCTCCTCCTCCCCGCTAATGGGAAATCTAAGCAGAGCTATAGATCAGGTGGCACCGGCCTGGACGGAAAGAATAAGAGATAAGGGTAACGGAGCCCCCTGGTTTAATGAAGATCTGGGAAACAGAAAAAAATCTTTCGTCAAGCTGAAAGATTATGGTGTAACTATACCATCCAGACGCACTTGCAAACTATAAAGTCCTGTTAATGTTATATAAAAAAGCCATAATAGCCAGGAAGGGTGAATACTATGAGGCCAGAATAATGGAGGCCGCCAATAAACAGAAGGAAACTTTTAGAATTCTCAAGGAGCTTAGCCAGAAGTCAGAACAAAAACTGGCAGCTGAAACAATGGACTGCAATACATTTCAGGACTTCTTTCTCCAGAAAGTCAGGGACATTCTCATTGAAAATGACAACAGCCCAATGTATCAGGTGGACCCGGACCAGACTCAAATTCCCTGTAATCCAGATGCGAGGCTCACCGTTTTTCTTAAACCTAAACTTAGCCTGTATATCATGTCTGATGAATGGCATCAAATCAGGCTCCCCCGTCAACCCCTCCCCACCAAGGATTTTTCGTACGGCCCTTACCGGGCTAGAAAGTAAGATTCTTTCACTACTCTATCACTCCTTGGAGGCAGGCTACCTGCCCATTAGCATGAAGGAAGCCAGAGTCATCCCTCTATTGAAGAAGCCAGGGGCGGATGTGGCCAACCTTAAAAACTATAGGCCCATCTCCTAGCTCTCCTTTCTAGAGAAGGTTATAGAGCAACATGTCCTCACAATACTGTCATCTTTTATAGAGGTCTAAATGTAGCAGACCTATTGCATCATAGGTCTCTCACCCTCGGCACTGCTGTAGTGGCTGAATCACATTCAGCAAAAATTCATATGAGAAATTCCCTTAGTCCAATTTACTTTTTTATTTCACGTTTCAACTTCATAATTTTTATCACACTTCATGTTCCTTATTCAGACAGTTCCAATTTCAAATAATCCAATGCATTTCAGAGCATTCAGCACCTTCATCAGGGTAAAATCTAGAACATACAAATAAACAAACTCAGTGAAAAATGAAAAACGAGCGTGGCCACTCTCAATGTTACAATGTTGCAATCATATTACGCTCGTGCCCATACTCTATAATTCCCTGATTTAGCTCTTCGGTGTGCTGTGAAAACATGTGCTCTATAGTTAGACCCGTGGGTCGTGTTGGTTTGAACAGCTTTCCTGTTATGCCTCAGTACTAAGAAACGGGTTGCGTGTGAGCGTTACATGAGCGGATGTTTTACTTAAGTAGCTAAATAGCTAAATACGCTGCCGTGTGTGCTTGCGAGTTGGTGCTATGAACGCGCTTAACGCGACCGTGGTCGCTCTTACCTCACGGGTGAAGTTCATGTTCTATCATTCCATCTCCGTGTTAATGCGGTTTACAGCCGTCCGCTCAAGCCGGGCATTTACGTTACGCACCTAGGTTCTGGGAGTGGCTGATTTTTTTCTCTAATCTAACTTTATTGATTGACCGCTATGTGCATTACAAACATCGGGACCTTTCATGTTTGTGCTATAGTCAGTACCTGTGTGAAATATGTCAATAATGTTATAGAGCATATTAAAGTTAATGGTTTGTGTGTATCGATACACGTCATTTAAACATTATAAATAACACATAAATTCAACACGGTCATTAAGCCCGTTGGGCTTGTAGCTGTTCAGATGATATATCCAATAATTTTCTCGATTAAGCAAGTTCTTTCGGTTTAATGAACCCTCCATTTTTGGAACCACTTCTAGAATGCAGGCTCGTAATTGGCTGATGTGGTGTCGATTTCCATGAAGTGTGTCGCCACTGTGGATTTGAGGGAACCAGTCTTTATGTTGCTCTTGTGCTCATTTAGCCTAAGCTTTCTCTCTGTTTGGCCCACGTACACTGACCCGCACGGGCACTTCAATATGTAGATAATGTTCATTGTGTCGCATGTAGAATTGACTTTTAGTGGAATTTTATGTCCCTTCATGGGGTGAGGGATTGTTTTTCCCTTTATTATATTGTGGCAATTGCTGCAGTTCATGCATGGGATGGTTCCTCTGAAGGAGTTCAATGCCTCTGTTTTTTTCGTGTGTTTTAGCATTTCTCCCAAGTTGCGACCTCTTGTATGGGCAAACAGTGGTTCCTTGTCGAATATTCCTTTAAGATCAGTATCCAGTTTTAACATCTGCCAATGTCTCTTTATAACTTTTTTAAATAGGAGGCTCACATTTGAGAATTTGCTTACACATGTGATTCTGTTCTCTGTTTGTTTGGGTTTGCCTGTTAATAATTCTTCTCGTGGTTTCTGTAAGGCTCTTATTAGCGCTGTCTTGACCGTGGTGCTAGGCTATCCCCTATCCAAGAATCTACGTTCCATGTATTCCAGTTGTTTGTGACACTCTTGTGTGTCCGAGACCACTCTCCTGACCCTGAGAAACTGGGAGTAGGGCAGATGGGTTTTGAGGGATTGGGGGTGATGACTATCAAATTTCAACAAGTTGTTTCTATCTGTTGGCTTTCGGTAAAGGTTCGTATGAAATGTGTTACCAATTCTGGTAATTTCCACATCAAGGAATTGGATGTTCTTCTGACTGATCTGCCATGTGAAGCTTATGCAGTCATTTCTCTGGTTTAGTGCTTCCAGTTGAGTGGTCAAAGATTCAGTCTCATCTTTCCATATAATGAAGATGCCATCAATAAATCTTACATACATGAGGAGTTATGATGCCCATTCTTGGTTATTATAAATGTATTGCTCTTCGAATGATGCCATGTACAGGTTAGCATACGCCGGAGCGGCGCAATTGCCCATACAAGTTCCACTCAGTTGTATGAACCATCTGTTGTTATATGTGAAGTAACTGTTCATAAGGGTAAATTCCATTAACTCCATCAGGAAAACTTGTAAGTCTTGTGGGTATGTGCTGTTCAATAAGGCTTGTTCTAACGCTTCCAATCCCTCTTGGTGGGGTATCGATGTATATAACGCCTTGACATCAATAGTTGCCTTCACAATATTTTCTTCAATGTATAAATGACGTTTGTTCAAAACGTCTGTAGTATCTTTGATGCAAGATAATGATTTTAGTACCAAAGGTTGTAAGTACTTATCGAGGAATTTTCCCACTGGTTCGTGGAGGCTTCGTTTGGTGGACACAATTGGACGACATGGAGGTTTATGCAAATCCTTATGTACCTTAGGTACCATGTGTAACGTTGGACTCATAGGACATTCTTGTGTGAGGTATTTTTGGGTCTTTTCAGTGATGATTCCTCTTTCCTGGACTCTTTGGAGGATCACTTGTAGGGTTTTCCGAATGCCTTCACTTGGGTTATGTTCTATCTCCATATATAGTTGCTGGTCCTCTATATGTTCTCTGACCGTTGTTTGGTAGTAGGATGAATTCAATACCACCAGAGCCCCGCCTTTATCCGCTTTTTGGCATGTGATTTTGTCGTTATGGGCTATGGCTTTAATGATGCCATTTTCTTTGTTTGTCAAGTTTTTCCTTTTGCTTTTCTTGTTAAAATTTATTTTAGCGATGTCACGTTTACATAATTCCTCAAATAGGTCGATGGTCTTGTGACTGATCGGCGGCATATAAGTGCTGCTTGTTTTTAAACCTCTGAGTTCATCTTCAGGTTTAGGTTTGATGTCGGTACCCACGTTCTCAAAAAAGTGTCGCAGTCTCATTTTTCGGGTGAGTTTGAACAGACTGATGTCTAATTCCAATTTGTTAGTATGTGCTGTGGGTACGTAAGACATTCCTTTTTGAAGTGTATCAATCTGAGTTTTATTGAACCTTTCATCCGAGATGTTAATGACTAGATTTTCTATGTCTGTTGTTGTTTTTTCGCCTTGTCTCTCTTGGTAGTGGTTCTCGTTTGCGGTGGTGCTTTTTCTCAGTTTTTTTCGACCTCCCCTCCGGGGTCTTCCCCCTCTATGATGCCTTCCTCTAAAAAAGGCACCGCTGCTGGTAAAGTGGTCTTAGTTGCTGGGGGTTCGGTGCTACGGGCTCGCCCTTGGGGGGCTGTTTGTTTTTCACTGTCCGTAGACGATGTATCAGTGTGTGATGTGTAAGTTTTCATCTGGCGTCTTTTGGCGTACACCTCCGCCCACGTATATACTTCCTGTAGCTTGTAATCAAGCGTATCTCTTCGATATTTTCTCAGTTTCCTTTCGTTAACTTCTTGAGTGTGCTTGGATAATTGGTTGTTTATATCCTCTAGTATTTTCTGTAGTTTTTCTTCTGAGATTGTTTTTTTGAGCTCTTCTGTGGTGGTTTTGATGTCTGTGGCTAGTTCTTCTAGTATCTTAGACAATTCTTCGATTATCAATAGGATCAAGTCCAGGCTGCACTTATTGAGGATAGCATACCATCGTTCGGTAAATGGTTTAGAGTTCTTGCATAAGGATGGTCTGAAGGAGATTCGGAGGCCTCGGGGTATCCGTTGGGCCTTGTGATATTTCACCATGGTACTGGCATGTAGCCGCTGATTGATTTCTTTTCTGGTTAGGTAGATAAGGTGTTTTATTTGTTGTTCCTTGTTTTTGATGCAGGTGTGCTGGGATGTTTTTGCGTTTGTATCAAAGAGTAAATTCTCTCACTGGCTTCTGCCGTGAATGCAAATGTTTCTGCTCTGATGTCCGTAGATAAAGTTATATCATCGTATTGCACGTTGATTTCTAGGCGTGCCCCGTCCCAGTGGGGTGTGGTAGCTAAACAGGCTTTTGGTTAAGGGATGTGCACAGCCTTAGTTTAGATATCTTTAGCGTGCTCAAAGGTATCACTCCCCTCCGGGAGTGTCACTGAATATGTCTAAATGTAGCAGACCTATTGCATCATAGGTCTCTCACTCTCGGCACTGCTGTAGTGGCTGAATCACATTCAGCAAAAATTCATATGAGAAATTTCCTTAGTCCAATTTACTTTTTTATTTCACATTTCAACTTCATAATTTTTATCACACTTTATGTTCCTTATTCAGACAGTTCCAATTTCAAATAATCCAATGCATTTCGGTGCTTTCAGCACCTTCATCAGGGCAAAATCTAGAACATACAAATAAACAAACTCAGTGAAAAATGAAAAACGATTGTGGCCACTATCAATGTTACAATGTTGCAATCATATTACGCTTGTGCCCATACTCTATAATTCCCTGATTTAGCTCTTCGGTGTGCTGTGAAAACATGTGCTCTATAGGTAGACCCGTGGGTCGTGTTGGTTTGAACAGCTTTCCTGTTATGCCTCAGTACTAAGAAACGGGTTGCGTGTGAGTGTTACATGAGCGGATGTTTTACTTAAGTAGCTAAATAGCTAAATACGCTGCTGTGTGTGATTGCGAGTTGGTGCTATGAACGCGCTTAACGCGACCGTGGTCGCTCTTACCTCACGGGTGAAGTTCATGTTCTATCATTCCATCTCCGTGTTAATGCGGTTTACAGCCGTCCGCTCAAGCCGGGCATTTACGATACGCGCGTTACGCGCCTAGGTTCTGGGAGTGGCTGATTTATTTCTCTAATCTAACTTTATTGATTGACTGCTATGTGCATTACAAACATCGGGATCTTTCGTGTTTGTGCTATAGTCAGTACCTGTGTGAAATATGTCAGTAATGTTATCGAGCATATTAAAGATAATGGTTTGTGTGTATCGATACACGTCATTTAAACATTATAAATAACACATAAATTCAACACGGTCATTAAGCCCGTTGGGCTTGTAGCTGTTCAGATGATATATCCAATAATTTTCTCGCTTAAGCAAGTTCTTTCGGTTTAATGAACCCTCCATTTTTGGAACCACTTCTAGAATGCAGGCCCGTAATTGGCTGATGTGGTGTCGTTTTTCCATGAAGTGTGTCGCCACTGTGGATTTGAGGGAACCAGTCCTTATGTTGCTCTTGTGCTCATTTAGCCTAATTTTAAGCTTTCTCTCTGTTTGGCCCACGTACACTGACCCGCACGGGCACTTCAATATGTAGATAATGTTCATTGTGTCGCATGTAGCATTGACTTTTAGTGGAATTTGATGTCCCTTCATGGGGTGAGGGATTGTGTTGCCCTTTATTATATTGTGGCAATTGCTGCAGTTCATGCATGGGATGGTTCCTCTGAAGGAGTTCAATGCTTCTGTTTTTTTCGTGTGTTTTAGCATTTCTCCCAAGTTGCGACCTCTTGTATGGGCAAACAGTGGTTCCTTGTCGAATATTCCTTTAAGATCAGTATCCAGTTACTTACACATCACACACTGATACATCGTCTACGGACAGTGAAAAACAAACAGCCCCCAAGGGCGAACCCGCAGCACCGAACCCCCAGCAACTAAGACCACTTTACCAGCAGCGGTGCCTTTTTTAGAGGAAGGCATCATAGAGGGGGAAGACCCCGGAGGGGAGGTCGAAAAAAAACAGAGAGAAAGCACAACCGCAAACGAGAACCACTACCAAGAGAGACAAGCCGAAAAAACAACAACAGACATAGAAAATCTAGTCATTAACATCTCGGATGAAAGGTTCAATAAAACTCAGATTGATACACTTCAAAAAGGAATGTCTTACGTACCCATGGCCCATACTAACACATTGGAATTAGACATCAGTCTGTTCAAACTCACCCGAAAAATGAGACTGCGACACTTTTTTGAGAACGTGGGTACCGACATCAAACCTAAACCTGAAGATGAACTCAGAGGTTTGGAAACAAGCAGCACTTATATGCCACCGATCAGTCACAAGACCATCGACCTATTTGAGGAATTATGTAAACGTGACATCGCTAAAATAAATTTTAACAAGAAAAGCAAAAGGAAAAACTTGACAAACAAAGAATATGGCATCATTAAAGCCATAGCCCACAACGACAAAATCACATGCCAAAAAGCGGATAAAGGCGGGGCTCTGGTGATATTGAATTCATCCTACTAACAAACAACGGTCAGAGAACATATAGAGGACCAGCAACTACATATGGAGATAGAACATAACCCAAGTGAAGACATTCGGAAAACCCTACAAGTGATCCTCCAAAGAGCCCAGGAAAGAGGAATCATCACTGAAAAGACCCAAAAATACCTCACACAAGAATGTCCTATGAGTCCAACGTTACACATGGTACCTAAGGTACATAAGGATTTGCATAAACCTCCATGTCGTCCAATTGTGTCCACCAAACGAAGCCTCCACGAACCAGTGGGAAAATTCCTCGATAAGTACTTACAACCTTTGGTACTAAAATCATTATCTACATCAAAGATACTACAGACGTTTTGAACAAATTTCGTCATTTACACATTGAAGAAAATATTGTGATGGCAACTATTGATGTCAAGGCGTTATATACGTCGATACCCCACCAAGAGGGATTGGAAGCGATAGAACAAGCCTTATTGAACAGCACATACCCACAAGACTTACAAGTTTTCCTGATGGAGTTAATGAAATTTACCCTTATGAACAGTTACTTCACATATAACAACAGATGGTTCATACAACTGAGTTGAACTTCTATGGGCAATTGCGCTGCTCCGGCGTAAGCTAACCTGTACATGGCATTATTCGAAGAGCAATTCATTTATAATAACCAAGAATTTATTGATGACATCTTCATTATATGGAAAGGCGAGACTGAATCTTTGACCACTCAACTGGAAGCACTAAACCAGAGAAATGACCGCATAAGCTTCACATGGCAGATCAGTCAGAAGAACATCCAATTCCTTGATGTGGAAATAACCAGAATTGGTAACACATTTCATACAAACCTGTACCGAAAGCCAACAGATACAAACAACTTGTTGAAATTTGATAGTCATCACCCCCAATCACTCAAAACCCATCTGCCCTACTCCCAGTTTCTCAGGGTCAGGAGAGTGGTCTCGGACACACAAGAGTGTCACAAACAACTGGAATACATGGAACGTAGATTCCTGGATAGGGGATACCCTAGCACCATGGTCAACACAGCGCTAATAAGAGCCTCACAGAAACCACAAGAAGAATTATTAACAGGCAAACCCAAACAAACAGAGAACAGAATCACATGCGTAAGCAAATTCTCAAATGTGAGCCTCCTATTTAAAAAAGTTATAAAGAGACATTGGCAGATGTTAAAACTGGATACTGATCTTAAAGGAATATTCGACAAGGAACAACTGTTTGCCCATACAAGAGGTCGCAACTTGGGAGAAATGCTAAAACACACGAAAATAACAGAGGCATTGAACTCCTTCAGAGGAACCATCCCATGCATGAACCGCAGCAATTGCCACAATATAATAAAGGGAAACACAATCCCTCACCCCATGAAGGGACATATAATTCCACTAAAAGTCAATGCTACATGCGACACAATGAACATTATCTACATATTGAAGTGCCCGTGCGGGTCAGTGTACGTGGGCCAAACAGAGAGAAAGCTTAAAATTAGGCTAAATGAGCACAAGAGCAACATAAGGACTGGTTTCCTCAAATCCACAGTGGCGACACACTTCATGGAAAAATGACACCACATCAGCCAATTACGAGCCTGCATTCTAGAAGTGGTTCCAAAAATGGAGGGTTCATTAAACCGAAAGAAGTTGCTTAAGTGAGAAAATTATTGGATATATCATCTGAACAGCTACAAGCCCAACGGGCTTAATGACCGTGTTGAATTTATGTGTTATTTATAATGTTTAAATGACGTGTATCAATACACACAAACCATTATCTTTAATAGGCTCGATAACATTACTGACATATTTCACACAGGTACTGACTATAGCACAAAAACGAAAGGTCCCGATGTTTGTAATGCACATAGCGGTTAATCAATAAAGTTAGATTAGAGAAAATAATCAGCCACTCCCAGAACCTAGGCGCGTAACGTAAATGCCCGGCTTGAGCGGATGTCTGTAAGCCGCATTAACACGGAGATGGAATGATAGAACATGAACTTCACCCGTGAGGTAAGAGCGACCACGGTCGCGTTAAGTGCGTTCATAGCACCAACTCGCAAGCACACACAGCCGCGTATTTAGCTATTTAGCTACTTAAGTAAAACATCCGCTCATGTAACGCTCACACGCAACCCGTTTCTTAGTACTGAGGCATAACAGGAAAGCTGTTCAAACCAACACGACCCACGGGTCTAACTACAGAGCACATGTTTTCACAGCACACCGAAGAGCTAAATCAGGGAATTATAGAGTATGGGCACGAGCGTAATATGATTGCAACATTGTAAGATTGAGAGTGGCCACAATCGTTTTTCATTTTTCACTGAGTTTGTTTAATTGTATGTTCTAGATTTTACCCTGATGAAGGTGCTGAATGCACTGAAATGCATTGGATTATTTGAAATTGGAACTGTCTGAATAAGGAACATAAAGTGTGATAAAAATTATGAAGTTGAAACGTGAAATAAAAAAGTTAATTGGACTAAGGAAATTTCTCATATGAATTTTTGCTGAAGGTGATTCAGGCCTCCGGGTATGTATGCGCTATATAAATATAATTTTTCATTTCATTTCATTTCATTCAGCCACTACAGCAGTGCCAAGGGTGAGAGACCTATGATGCAATAGGTCTGCTACATTTAGACATATTCAGTGACACTCCCAGAGGGGAGTGATACCTTTGAGCACGCTAAAGATATCTAAACTAATGCTGTGCACATCCCTTAACCAAAAGCCTGTTTATCTTTTATAGAGGAACATAATCTCCTCCAAGTGAGGCTGGCTGACTTCAGGGCTCATCACAGCACTGAACTTGTGATGGTGGCCATGCTTGATGAGCTCAGAATTAGAGCTGATAATAAAGACGCGAGCGCCCTGATTTTGTTTGATCTGTCAGCAGCATTCGACACGGTCAACCATGCACAACTCTAGCAGAGAATTGATAATCTGGGTATCGGTGGGCTGGCTCACCAGTGGATTGAGTCCTTTCTGTCAGGAAGGTCCCAAAGGATCCAATTGGGTGACCAAATATTAAACAGGGGGGACCTCTCCTGTGGAGTCCCCCAGGGCGCAGCTTTGTCACCTCTTCTTTTCAACGTGTATCTGCAACCATTAGTGGCAGCATTAGCCGCTATGGACCGTCAAGTATTTCACTATGCAGATGATGACCAACTTATTCTGCAGATTAATAACTCTCCGCAAGCTCAGTCTTGCACCCAGAACATCCTCAGATACACTGTAAATTGGATGACAGCCAAATCATTAAAAGTTAATCCAGACAAGACTGTGATCCTTGTAATTTCTCCTAAGGGGAACCCTTGGAGCGACCTCTTTTGGCCGCAGGAGTTTGGCATCGCCCTTAGGCCAGCGCCTGTCGTTAAAAGCCTGGGCATTAAGATCGATGCCAACCTTTCCGTGACCAATGAAGTGTCCTCAGTGGTTGGCACCTGCCTGGGTCTAATGCGACAGTTGCGGAAGCTGGCCCTCCTGCTCTGACCTACCAGTCTAAAAATGATCGTATCTGCCATGATCGTGTCCAGATTGGACTATGGCAATGATTTGTATATCGACCTCCGAAGATGCAGGTCATCATGAACGATGCAGCTAGGTTGATTTTTAGGCTGCCTAGATGGGCTCATGCCACCCCTTTGCTGCATAGGCTACATTGGCTCCCTGTTAAACAGAGAGCCAAGTTTAAGGGCCCCTGCATTGCCCATAAAGCCATTTTTGGCCAGACGCTGTGCTACATTAAAGAGCGACTGATGAATTATGCTCCGGAACGCACATTGTGTTCATCCACGGCCGGCCTTCTGGCCCTCCAAAGAGCCTAATTGGCATGGAAACCCTGTGCGAGCATTCTCTGTTCTAATTCCCCAAATCTGGAATGGATTACCGGAGAACATTCAGAAGGATTCTACCCTCCTCTCCTTTAGGAAAAGTCTTAAGACTTATATGTTTAGGGAAGCCCTGGCTACAGTATAATACACTGGCCTGTGTGTTTCTGGGATTTCAGTGGCTACCTGAGCATTCTCTACAAGCGCTAAGAGACCTGCAGGTGATTAGGCGCGATGTAAGCTACAATTAACAATAACAATAGCACCAGATATGCAGAGGTAGAGGTGCTTTTAGCTCACATGATGTGACGCCACAACCTAACGGTCTGTCAGGCACCGAGACACCGGGATCACATGGGAAGATTGAAACCTGTACAGCACGAAACTCCGAGAAGATTAATCATCGAGTTAACAGGGAAAACACCGGTTTCTTCATCCACCCGCGAAAGGGGCTACAGGTGCAGCGTATCCACTCCCAGGTTCCCCGGAGTAAAAAAGGGAGTCAAACAGATGGCTGGAAAACATACTGAAGGCGGGATGCCCCTGATATCCTAACAATGTTAATAAGGCCAGAACAAGACCGCCTACTCACCTGTACTGCAATATAGCGGAAAGAGGGAGGGGGAGGACCAGCGGGGGGTTTCGGCACTTTCCTATTGTTGAGAGATCCTACCCTTGGTATGGGGTACTCTCGAGCCATACCTCGTCAGTGTGAAGGAAAACCAGTCGATTGCCAAAATAAGTTCTACAAACTAGGATATTGAACAGCCCTTGGTTAAAAAAGTGCATACAAGTGTAAAGACAGCCGTTCCTCCTCAGCAATTATGTGGATAGAATAATGAAGCTCTAATACCGGCAATACGCAAATAGTCCAAAGACCTTCTAAAAAGAAGTTCTCCTTTTTCGGTACTTGGTGCTAAGTGCCTTGCAGCCAGTGGCAACAATTGAAATTGTCAAAAACAAGAAAGACTACAGTGCAGCTGTGGAAGTAAACAACGAGGAGGGGCTATCACACGCTGTAGAGTGTGATGGCAAAACAAAAGGTTCTCTGAGTGAAATCACCAGAGAAGGAACTAAACATGTAAAGGCGGGCGTTTACACCAATGCACCAATTACAAGCCAGCATTTCTGAACGTTACAGATAGCATCCAATGGCAATTGGTGGGTTTGCCAAACCCCACAGAACAGATAGAACAGGTCAATCGAAGCTCGATAAAAAAAACGAAAAAAAATTAAATTAAAAGCAGTGGCCGGAACGTGTACATTAAAACTAACTGCACCTGGCCAAATGATAAACTGTTATGGGCGCAAGGTGAAATCAACATGAGCATTATTAAATGCACTCAATGTGGATAAACCGGAAACACATCAGCGCCGGTGCAGGCTGTTGTTGCTGCCCATACGGTGCAGGAATAAATAAAACAAAAAAAAAGGGAAACAAACAGGCACCTTGAAGAACAGGCCAGATAAAAAATAAAAAGCTCAACACTCACTTGCATGTGATGGTTGTTACATAAGTGTCCGAATCTCGTAGTGGGCGGCGGAGGACTCTTCACCCGACCTCAACATCGTCTCATACGCCGATGACACCCAGCTGATCCTTTCCTTCACCAAGGCCCCCACCACCGCAAAATCCAACCTTCATGAAGGAATGAAGGCCATCGCCGAATAGATGACTATCAGCCACCTGAAACTGAACTCGGACAAGACGGAGGTCCTCATCATCGGACCCACCCCCTGCGCCTGAGATGACTCATGGTGGCCGGCCGCACTGGGGGCTGCACCGATGCCCACTAACCACGCACGCAACCTGGGAGTCATCCTGGACTCAGCACTGTCAATGACTGAGCAAGTGAATGCCATCTCCTCCTCCTCCTGCTTCAACACCCTCCGCATGCTCCGCAAGATCTACAGATGGATCCCAACCGGTACCAGAAGGACAGTCACCCAGGCCCTCGTCAGCAGGAGACTGCACTACGGCAACATTCTCTATGCAGGATCATCAGCCAAACTCCAGAAGCGGCTACAAAGCGTACAGAACGTCTCTGCACGCCTCATCCTCTGCATCCCCGGCCACAGCCACAGCCACATCTCAGCTGCCTGAAAGTCTTCACTAGCTCCCTGTGAAGTAGAGTATCACCTTCAAGCTCCTCACCCACGCTCACGAAGCTCTCCACAATACCAGACCAGCGTACCTCAACTAACGACTCACCTTCTACAGCCCGAACTGCCAGCTATGCTCCGCTGATCTCGCCCACGCCACCGCCCCCGCATCCGTCTAGCGACTGCCAGTGGCAGGTCGTTGTCCCACCTTGCTGCTAAAACCTGGAACACCCTACCACCCTATGAACACCATCCGCCTACGACAGACCCAGGACCTGCTGTCCTTCAGGAGACTCCTAAAGACCTGGCTATTCGAGCAGTAGCAACAGCCCCCCCCCCCCCCCAGAGCCTTGAGACCCTCACTGGTGAGTTGTGCGCTTTACAAATGTATTGATTTATTGATTTATTCACCGGGCTCACTGATTATGCAGCCCAACAGAGGCGTGGGTAGTGGTAAAATAGAAGACAGACACCATATTTTGTGTATTTGTTCTTCTTCTTGTTCTGCTGTGTCTGATCGGGTGATGAAAATTAAAGGAACACCTCAAGCTCATTTATTCACCCGGCTCACTGATTATGCAGCCCAACAGATGCGTGGGTAGTGGTAAAATAGAAGACAGACACCATATTTTGTGTATTTGTTCTTCTTCTTGTTCTGCTGTGTCTGATCGGGTAATGAAAAATAAAGGAACACCTCAAGCTCACAAAGTTAAAAAAAGCACAAGTAAATCCAGCTTATCTGAGTTTAATGTGCTAAGGCAGGCATATTAGTTTTGACGTACGCAATGAAATGCACACCCACAGGCACGCATTGAAAATAGGCACACGTATATACAAGCCTTAATCCTCATTATGAGCCCGACCCTCACAAGACCGATCCAACAGAGGGGATCAATAAATAATGGTTAGTTACGGCCCATTCTAACAATGCCGTCATCAGCCTGAAGAGAAGAATGCAGTAGAGGAAAGAAGAGAAAGAGTTCCCCAAAAAACAGATGAACAATGAAGGCGTAAGGAAACAGTACTTTACTAGTGCTCCTTAGCATTCAAAGAAAGTGACGTATCTGCTATTGGAACCACTTAGGAGGCACCAAAGAAGAGCGTCACGATGGTTAACCAATCGTAAGCAGTAGATGGGAAAAATGTTGGATTATCGATTACAGTAGGTCTTGCAGAAAGGACATGCGCTGTAGCTCAACATAAAAAGGGGGTGATCAGGGCAAAAAGGATGACTTTCTCACAATATGCAAGGTTAGCCTGGGTAGACATCATGCAGCCCCATACCCAGAAATACAGCACGGTCCACGTAGGCCAGTTCAGATTGACAGAGCTCTCATAAGCATTGGAGTGGGGCTTGAGCTTATATTCACATTTGCCTAGCAGCCCCTTGCCAATCAGATCAGGTGCATTTAATAATTTTAAACAGTCGCCAGTCACGCTGGGGCGTATTATCCCTCGTTCAAGAAGATAGTGGGTAGTTCAGGATTAACCGCCTAACCAAACGGAATTGAGACACATGTTTTTTTCTTGATGCCACTCTCTAAGGGTCACCTCTGGTGGAAATCGTGTGTATTTCCTCTAGATAGGCCCTGGGGACTCTAAGAAATTTGACTATCAGTTGAGACGGGCAAGAGCCCTGCTCAAGTAATAAACACAGTCCTTGTCAGGGTGAACCACAAAAGTGACTAAATAAACATGTGCTTAACCCTCTGATAGCTAGCTTGGCACAAAAGCAGCCAGGCTTAATTTGGAGGCAATATGTAAAGTATTGATGCAGCACTCAAACAGCAATAAAGCGCCAACACAACACAAGAAAAATCCAAATGAATTTAGAAATACAGAGTAAATTGTACTAAATAAAATGACAACAGAATGGCAAAAATCCAACACGTAAACCCAGAGTTATGCATTTTTATAGTTTTAAGTAACAATAGTGCGGAAAAGCAAAATGCGCAATTGCGGTTATCTTGCCGTGCTGGACCGGTTCAATGTCAAAAGTTCAGGCTGACTGCAATGGAGCATGGGGTGGATACAGGGAACATGTTTGTCATGGGGAAAATGTTACCTTCAAACTCGGTCCAGTTCGATGCTGGGAGTCTCAATCAGAACTTTGAGTAGGCAGATGTCACATGTAGAACCTTGTCAGTGCTAACAACTGGTTGCAGGTTGGGGTTTGACTGCAAGGAGGTCATTGCTGGCGCAAGGAGCTGGTCACTGGCCAGAGCTATGCTTTGACTGAAAACACGGGTTGTCATTGCTGACACCAAGAGCACCATGCGGGTGAAGTCTGTAGTATGTAGACAGGGAGGTTGCGTTGGAAGTCAGATGCAAGTCTCATTTTGGTCTCAATGAAGTACGTTCATGTTTAGAATGAGCCTGGAGATGGTTCTTTTTCAATGTGAAGAGCCCAGAACCTCTGGGCTTTTTCCTGGAGCCCATTCCTTGCAGGTTGGAGGAGTACACTCTGTCAACAACCAAGGTACCAAGTCCTAGAGAGGCAACTCTTGGGAGTCATGACTCACTCCAGCAGAAGCCAGCAGCAGAGTCCAGGTAGGTCCGGTGTTTACTTGTCAGCTGGGAAGTTGCAGGGAATGCCTCTGGAAGCTATTTATATCCCTGTAGCTCAAACAGGCAGTCAGTTTACTAACCCTGGTTGTCAATTCTGTGATCCTGGGTTCAAGGCAAGCATGTGCAGTCTTCCTTCTTCAGACAGCAGGGCAGTCTTTCTTCTGAATCTTCACATGACCCATGAGTGTTCTGATGAGAGGTTCCGAGAGGTCCACTTTTTAACCAGTGCCAGCCTGTGTGTGGCGGTCACACCCATTGTCTCCCTCTAGGCTGGTTCTGGTCAGTTCGCCCCTCTTCCATGGGTTGGGTTCCAGTCTGTCTAGGGCAACAAAGGGCATCCAGGGCTAGGTGTGTCCTGCATTTGCCAGTGACTAGGTAGGCAGTTTCAGAAGCCTGGAGGAGGTCGGCACAGCTCTCAGACTACCCATTGAAGCTCAGAAAATGTTGTGTACAACCCAGAGGCCTTCCTACTCAGGAGCGGAACACCATTTCCCTCACCTAAAGCCCTTTCGTTCGCTGTCTGGAAGTAATACACATCACCCTGCAGGAGAGCCATTAACAATAATGCAACCTGTTAGACCTGGCACCCTTGGCGTGGGTCTCCCTTCCATTTTTACTGTTGCCTCATTTGTTTTTGCTGGTGTTCGATGCTTTGGGCACTGTGCCACTGCTGTTCAGGGCCACAGTGCGAGTGTTCCCTACTGTAAATTGATGTATTGATTAGTGGTTCCATGATTGGATATTTGGTTTACTTTTCAGTCCCTAGTACAGTGCACTGAGTGTGCCCAGGGCGTGTAAATCCAAATGCTGCTAGTGGGCTTGCAGCACTCGTTGTGCCGCCCACAGAAGCGGCCTTGTAACATGTGTCTAAGGTCTTCCATTGCAGAGTCTGTGTGCAGTCTGGTACTGTCATGCTGACTGGGCAAGTGCACCCACTTGCCAGTCCCTAAACCTTCCCTTGACTTCATATTAGTCACCCGTATGGTAGGCCCAAGGGCAGGGTGCATTGTATTGTAAGTATAAGGTAGGACAAGCCCTGATGTGTGTGGCATGTCCTAATAGTGAAGTACAGCCATTTTCCTTTTTCACTATTACAAGGCTACCTGTTCTCCATAGGCCAGAATGGACTGTTAGAATTATTACATTTTATAATCCTAACTGACTCAGAGAACATTGTAGAAATTTGAGTTTAGTATGCCTGGACTCAGAATAATAAAATACATCTTTTAGTGAAGTTTCTTTTAGTATTCTGTGTTTGCAAATACCACTTTTAGAAAGTAGGTATTTGCTTGCCTAACCATGTGAGCCTGCCTCTGCGAGGTTGTGCATTCCTTTGTCTGGTTTTGTGAGTGACAAGGCTGGGGAATTCCAAGAGATAGGCTGGGGCAGCCCGTGGTGAATAGGGAGATCTGCATCTAGATGGGAGGGAGGAGTTGCACCTGAATACGGCTGGGCCTTCCCTCTACAAATCTGGCTCCACCCCCTGTGGTGCGTCTGATGTCTCTGCCCTGCACACTGAAAGAAGAGAAAGAAGGCTGTCAACAAAGTTCTCCAGGACTGTACTTGCCTTCCACAACTACTGGCTCCACCTCCTGTGGGGCGTCTGATGTGCCTGCCCTGCGCTATGAAAGGAAAGGAGAAGTCTGGTGCTGTGACCGCCTCTCACGACTGGCCCGGTGTCCTGTAGGCACCGCGTCAAGCAACGCCCGCCTCGAACAACGCAAGCTGTGCGCTCACCAACTCCATCCTGATGCCGTCACCGAGCCATAGCCTGCACCGTGACTGGTGGACCCCACAACGTGCAACGCCTCGCTACACCGACTCGTACTGGTCTGACCGAAGAGGTTCCTTCTGCTGACTTCGAGTCCTGTGACCACACCGGAGTTGGGCACCGCCTTGCACACTTCGCGACACACCGCCTGACTCGCACTGCTGTCTGGACTGATCGACGCCAGCTCCCAAACTCCGTCTCGTTCACCGCACCGGAAGCTGCAAGCACCGCATCGAATCACTGTCTCGCCCTGCAACGCAGTCTTGGATCCACCGGCTCTGTCAACCAGCCGTTGCCTCACCGCATCGAGGGACAACGCGTCTTGCAACGCTTCCTTTCTGCACCGCGACGATCACCAGAACCGGCTCGCATATCCATGCCGGCCGCCCCACGTAAAAGGTACTGTGACTGAGTCTGTCGACATTTGAGTGGGCCTGTACCAACTCTGTCCTCTCGATTTGCTAGAGTCTGTGTTATATTCAACAATGCTGTAGCCGGACCAGGCTACCGACTCGCAGAGAGCCTTGATTTGAGGCTGTTTACAAGAACTCTTGAAATCTAGTAGTACTATGGATTCATTTTGTCGTTTATTGGTCTTTTGGTAACTCTATATAAAATATACCTATTTTTGATATAAAACCTTGTGTGGTGTCCAAAGTCAAAGTCAAAAACCACTTTAATCGATTAATTAAAATCATAAAAGATACACAATCAAATTACATCACACAATTCATAAATATAATTTAAGTATTACAAGTATTAAAGTTGCAGAATATTTAAATCCATTGAATGACAATTTAAAAATAAGGGGGGTATATCATAGAATCAGTTTTATGCGACTTAGTTTTTTTCAGCCTACCAGCTGCTACAAAATAACTTGCAATATTAAAAATATTCCAAGGATTATCCAGCGATTGTAAATACAGTAAAGCGGGCTTGGCCTGTAGAAACCTGTTCAACTTTATTAGAGGAATAATACATTTAGCTCTGATTTCACAATCGTAGTCGCAAAAGAACGTAAAATGCATTGTGTCTTGTATTGACATTTTGTCACAGTTACAGGGTGCACTATCCTCAGGGTTACACCATCCTTCATAAGATCCCAGAAAAAAATGAATCAAGTTAAAACGAACCTTTGTTAACAACCAGCGATGGTATGGCCTTGTTACTAACTTTAAATAGGGCTCGATGGAGGGTGAAGTGACCAATAAAAAATGGGCCCTCACAAGAGGTTTTTTTAGTTCCTCTCCCTCCCGGTCCTGGGACCTTTGGGACAGGAAATGCTCCTTGACCCAGTTGATGTCCCTTCTCACAATACCTTCAGGATTTTTAGGTTTCGCTGGGGGGCGGAGCCGTTAGGCTCCTCCTCCAGAGAAATCTATTGAGTACAGTAAGCACTATGGAACACGCCCCCCCGTCCCATTGGCTAGCTCCATAAATGGAGCCTAGCCATTGGACGAGGGGCCTGTCCATCAATGCCGGACCAGACACGGGGGCGTTCCCGAGATTCTTTGGCTTTGGCGACGTCACGCGACGCCGGGAACGCCCCCGAGTCTGGTCCGGCCGGGCCGTGCTTGCTGCTGTCCTGCCTTGTGTCCCTCCTCCCGCCGTCCCCACGTTTCCCGCCTCCCTCCCGACGTCCGTGTCCTTTCCCGCCCCCCTCGTCCTCTCCCGCCCGCCCCCCTCGTCCTCTCCCGCCCCCCCGTGTCCTCACAAATAGTGGTATCCCGTCCCGCCCGGGGGTCAACCGGCAGCTGCTCGGCACCTTGGCCGAGGCACGAAGGGGCTGCGACCGCATTGGTGGCTTTTCGGAGGCTCGTCGGCAGAGGCGCGCTCTGATTGGCCGCTGCAGTGGGCCTGTCCCCGTGAGCTGCGCCGCCGTTGGTTGGAGCCTCGCCGCGTCATCAGGATCTGCCCCGGGAGCCGCGCTGTGAGTGGCTGACTCCGGGGGAACCCTCGACGTCAGCGGAGGCCAGTGGGAGCTGCGACGGGGGCCGTGCCTGCGAGGGTGAGTCTTCGGCCCAGAAGCTGGGGGAGATCGCCTTCCACCCCGCACCAGGTATTGACACCGGCTGAAGAGAGGAAGCGCTGGGGGGCTGTGCGCTCGCTCGCCTTCCGTTTCCCAACTCTCTTCTCTTGCTTCCCCAGTTCTCTTGCCCTCTCTCATTCCGTACTCCCACCTCTCTTCTCTTCCTTCCCTTTTCCCGGCTCTCCTTCCGTTTCCTTACTCTCTTCTCTTCCTTTCCTTTCCCTTTCCCGGGCTCTCTTCCCCTCTCTCCTTCCGCATTCCCACCTCTCTTCCCTTCCCTCCCCTGTCCCCGGCTCTCCCCCAGCTCCCTCTAGCTGCAGCCACAAAAGTAATCTAATAATGGCGCCGGTTCTGTGGCAGGCCGGCCTCTGTAATCTTTCGCCTGTAATTGCCGCGTACGTGGTTTAGCTCGGAGGAGTTAATGGAGACTCGCAGTGTAGCACGGGGTAATTAGTTGTTTTTAAATAAACTGCAGGCACACTTTAATTAAGCCTGCAGTGTGAAAGGTGTGGTGTTATAGCAGAACAAAGCACAGTAGGCTGGGAAGGGGGGGCGGAAGCGGGGGCAGATGGAGAAACACTGAAAGCCAAGAAGGGACGCGGGTCTCTTTATCTCTGGTTTCGTTAACAGCTGTTGGGGATACAAACATTCGACAGGACGGGAAACCAAGCGCCTGTTTCCCCCTACACAAAACGCGGCTTCAGAGCCACGTTTGGTTGCGGGAGAGAAGAAAAGTCTTCAGAACACTAGAAAGGGAAGAAGGGAGTTGCGCCACACGCCACTACCGATAGACGGAGGGTGTTGGAGCCAGGCAGAGAGAGAGGGAGGGAGCGGGGAAGGGAGGGAGCGAGTGAAAGAGAAGGAGACAGAGGGAGTGAGGTAAAGGGAGAGACGAGGAAAGAAGCAAGAGAAGGAAAGAAAGGGGGCAAGCGAAAGAAAAGAGAACAAAAGAGAACTATGTAGAAGGAAAGAGGCCTATGCGAAGGTAGGAAGGGGCAAGGGAGAGAAAGTCAGCCAAAAATGAGGAGGTAGTGGATAAAGGGAGACCTGTGGAGTGGAACAGGGAGTTCTGTGTTGTAGTTCAGGAATTGTAGGGCCACTTGGAATTCTTGAGTGGGAAACATGGACTTTGATTGGTCTCAAGCTTCATCATCTTTGGCAGCACTGACAGCACTTCAGAAAATAACTCCCAGGGGCTGCTGAACCACAATGTACTGCCAATATATGTTCTGAACTACTGTATGGAACTTTACACTACAATCCCACATGAAGAATACCAAGTACAATTGCGCTGCTGGACGAATCATTATATCTACGTTTTCATTCCTGTGCTCAGTCTTCATCTTTATCCTGATGATGACCCCAGAATTTTGATTCAGTCGAAACGCTGTCAACCATACTGAGGATTAAGACTATAAAATCATTGTGCCTGATAGCTGATGCCCCCACTGCAGCTTTTGTAAATTGTATAAACTTACATTAGCCTCTTTGATATAGACCTTCCATACTTGCTCTATTTGTAATATATAAATGATACTTTATACACCTTGTATATATGTTTGACATATAAAACATACTGAACTTGTAATACATCCCCTTTTGTAATGCTTTGTTCGCCCTAAATTGGCAGGGTATGCGCAGATGTGAGTCCCTTGCTCACTTTGCCACTGGATTCAAGCTAGCCTGGTTGAGGACGGCTGGAATGCCAGAAACTGGTCCCAGGATGCTTGTTTCTAGTCCAGGGAAGACATGGCTTGGCAGTTCGGGCTGGACTGTTTCCATGAGGCACAGGGTCAGACTGATTTGCATATAGCCATGTCTGAACTGGGGTGGCGGAGTGAGCTAAAGAACGGTGATGGATTAAACCCAGATCATTTGACTGGGGGGTGAGTGTTTGATTTGCTCAAACGCTCTGTCCGTCATCCCCTTTTGTATCGAACTTGTAATACAAACAGCATTATTATAAATCTTTTGTTATGTAGTCCTTTTGTTCTCCAATTATTGTTCAATCTTTGCATTTATTTCCCTTTTACGTAATTTTGGGTACACTGCATTTTGTATTAATGTATGCGATACTTGTCTTTAATTAAAATGTATTGTCTGGAATATTGATTAATAACAGGGCACAAATCCTTATCAAGGTGAAGCAGCAGCTCCTTCACAGAGCCAGGACTCAGGCCCCAAGGTCAGGGTTCACATCTCTATAAGATGAAGCATCAAGTGACTCCCAAGGCCAGGGTCTGATTCCAACCAAGACCAAGGGGGGCTCTTGTGTGGTGTGTGTGGGGGGCTCTTGTGTGTGTGTGTGTGGGGGGCTCTTGTGTGGGTGTGTGTGTGCAAATGCAATACGTCTTGCATTTGCGACAGAGTAAGCTATTGGCATTGTAAATGAGAATGCCATTTATTTATCTGTTTTCAAAACCAACACATAAATAAAAAGTTTGTCATTTACAATGCCAATAGCTCAAACTTTTCCGAAGGCGAAACCGTTGCATTGTAAATGCTTGTTAAAGATATCTACATGCCAAAGTTTCGCAAACATGTTTTTTATATAAGAGAGCCACTGTATTTCATTCCCCTTTTGTAATCTGAAACAATCTTTTATAATCTGTCGATTTAAAGTCAATTCCCGGCTAAGCCATGTTTTTAGCCAGTTGACAAGAGGGGCCAACCCTATCTGATCACACAAGTACCCCAACCCCAGTTCCTGATGGGTGGCAAATGTGGGTGATGATTGGGGAATTGATAGGAGTGAGCGGAGGAAATTATTTTCCACCTTTTGTATTACATCCACTTGTTTGTATCCCCAGATGGCTGCACCATACAGTGCTGCAGCCAAGTATTTTGCTTTGTAAATGGAAAGGTTCGCTTCACATGGCCTTCCCACTAGCCGCTGTGCAAAATTTAAAACTACGGTGGTTGATCTTCCCAGTGCAGTTTTTTTCGCTAAAAGCTGGGGAGCCCATGAGCAATGATCGTCAAACAGGACCACTAAATACGTAAAAGCCTTCACCCTTATGACTTCCACCCCCTTGCAATGGAAAGTCCTTACTTTATTTTTACGTAACCCCATGGACATAGTATGAGATTTCCCACTATTTACTAACAGGTCCATAGAGTTCATAAACTCCCCAAAGGCATTCAATAGTCTCTGTAGACCTATCGGGGTGCGAGCTAGTAGGACCGCATCGTTCGCGTATAGGAGAACCGGGATGGTACTGTCCCCTATAAGCGGAACGTCCAAAGTAGCAATATGCAAAGATTTGACTATGGCATTAATATACAAAGTAAAAAGTAGAGGGGCCAATATACATCCTTGTCGGACCCCTCTGTGTGGTGTCCATTTTTTGTTTCGTCACTGGGTTACTGTATGTGGTCACAAATGCTTAACTTACAATGCCTCTGAAATAAAGCCTTGCTGCTTGTGCCACCAAGGGGGTGAGCAGGGGTTATTTTAGGAGTGTAATCCCTCTTACTCTGACTTGAGGAGAGGGTCCCTATTTGTCACAAGTACCTACCTGTGCCAACTAGAGACCCCCAATTCTAACACAACCCTAGACAAAAGGCACATTTGGTTTAGGCCGAAAAATGCCAATTTTCTAAAGCTCCATTTTCAGAATAGTAACTTAAAATTGGACTTTACCATTAAAGAGGATTTGAAATTGCAATTCAAATGAGTGGAAGAAGTATTTTTCTATCTGCTCAATGAACTGACACCATCACTAAGGTAACCCAGTGTTAGTCTAAGGGAGAGTTTGCCTTGCCACATTGAAAACCGACTTTAGGAGTTTCTCACTGTCAGGGCATGTAAAACGTAAGTACACATGTCCTACTTTTTCAATACGATGCACCCTGCCCTATGAGCCTTTAGGAACTACTTTTTGGGTTGCATATAAATTAAGAGGATGGCTTAGACCTGGCAAAAGATTTATTTTGCCAGGTCAAAATGATAGTTAAAAACTGCATTATATGATGCAGTGGCAGTCCTGAAACTTGTTTAACAGTGCTACTTTAGTGGGTGGCACAATGAGTGCTGCAGCCCACTAGCAGCATTTACAGGCCTGGCGCTCATGTAGTGCCATTTACTAGGGACCTATAAGTAAATTAAATGTACCAATCAGGTGTAGGCCAATGTTGCCACACTTGAAAGGGAGAGCACAAGTCCTTAACACTAGTTAGCAGGAGTAAAAGTGTGTAGAGTCCTAAAGCCACTAAAACGAGTTCAGCAAGGGAAGGCAAAAAACCAGAGTGACCCTGCAGAAAGGGCCAGGTCTAACAGGAACAAACAAGCAAGAAGGAAGAAGGTGAAGTGGAGTGGGTTTTCAGTATGATTCTCCTGTACACTGCTGCTGTTCCTCATCTTAAATTCAACGTTCACCCAAAAAGATGTTTGTTGTTTTTTAAGGTCAACCCCAATGCCCGGTGCAAAGATGCGATCCCCATTAGACTTCAATAGTCCTCAATTGCCAACGCAATCCAGATACTGTTGAGTAATATGCTAATTGAATAACAAAAAATAAACAAAAGGGGCCCAGTTTAGCAAAGTTCATGTGATTTAATTTACAATGGTTGGCAGAAAGCATGAGACATGGGCAGCTGTTTCTCAAAACTATGCAAAGACCACCACCAGCCAGGGCTTGGAATGGGGAAACCCCCTCAATACTATGGTGTAGGAAGACCAGTTTGGCATCTCCGCTATCCTAGATGACACCAAGGGGGCCCGTAGGAGCAATAGACTTGCAGTTTGGTTTTAGAGGCCCTTGAATCTGAGCAAACACTGGAAGAATGCACGGGAACTTTAAGGGCAAATGAAAAATAGTAAAAACAGCAAGGACCGCTGCCACAGGCAGCTGCACATTTTCATAATCATGCCCTCAACACAGAAAGTAAAAAAGAGATGTATGGAAATGTTTGATCCAGTTTCAACGACTGAAAAGTCGTTTGTATGTCATTCCATTCCATCTTTTTAGAGATCATTGGCATGCACAGAATCTGATCAACCGTATGTTAATGTTATTCCATCCCTAAATGAGAAGTCTCCTCTGAAAAGGAACACATCTCCATGGAGTAGGGTGTTACCTGTCTGCAAAGCACATAAACGCCTCATCAGGAGATACCATATTAGTAAGTTGAGATGTGTCAAAGCCTTGAGATGAAGATTGAGTCCCTATGGTACAGCAAGCTATGAGTCCACATATGGGCATACTCCAACATAAGGACTGGAAGCTTTTCCACTGAGACCTTTGGGAGAGGTTAAGAGCTTAGGAGCATATCATCAAAGAACAGCGTTAAATATCGCTGAGCGGGCTTTTCGTGGATTTGCTTAACGCCGGCTATATTTGATCGCCGAGATATCGCGTTATTAACAACGCATAACTCCACAGCACTATTAAATCTGGTGATAGCGGCGAAACCCGCGAACATCGCTGAAAATCCAGCGCAACAGCGGAAGCGATAGGTATTCCTTGCAAATAGGCGGATGTGGATTCAGCCATAGAATCCACCTCCCATCATATGTATAGCTAAGTCTGATTTTTTGCAGACGTTAGGTTTCGGCGATATCCGCATTTAGCGCGGATTTTAACATCAGTATTGGTGTCCTGGGCCAGCTTGTTGATAGGGAGAAGTGCTGTTAGCCATGATTACCGTGTTGTGTTTGAAGGAAACGCCCACTTAGCATCCCATTAGAGCCACACAAAGCGAGACATCGGTAAAAAGGCTGCTAACATGCACTAATACATGTAAGCACTGCCTTGTTAATAGGGCGAAAACATTATCTCCGCTTTTTTGGCTTTTAAAGCCAACAAAGCAGAGATAAGGCCCTTGATAATATGCCCCCTAGTTTTAAAAAGTCATTTAGTATGCGTCGACAGCTGCATTCTAACATTATCCCCTACTCACCTCCATTTATGCACACTTTCACCGAGCCACACCATGTGTGAGTCATATATGTAGTAGCTGTTGGGACTGTTTAATGAAATAATTTGTGGAGGTGAGTACAGAGGAAGCTCCCATATACAGAAAAATGACTTGTGAAAGGTCTGGGGCTCCACTTATTTTTAATTTCAATAAAACATACAAACAAAGCCCCTGCAGCAGCTGCATTACCTCACAGACTAGCTCTGGTGTATTCCGAATCCACGTCCTGCTCTGTAGACTTCTAACACTGGACTATGATTGATACCTGTGTAACTTCCCACGAGAATTCTGTGCGTTCACCTTTGCGCTTCTCTGAGTGCATGTTTATTCCAGGAAATTATCTCTGCTCCTTGAAGCACCCATGCTTTATAACCCGAAAGATAACATTGTTAAACGGCCGTTCATCCACCAG
Organism: Lissotriton vulgaris; assembly: GCF_964263255.1. Lineage (NCBI taxonomy): Eukaryota > Metazoa > Chordata > Amphibia > Caudata > Salamandridae > Lissotriton > Lissotriton vulgaris. The sequence continues at coordinate 938,890,001 of NC_141689.1, read as the reverse complement.
AGCGCGCAGCAGCGAGGAGAGAGTTACAACCCTTCCTACAGAGAATCCTCGTTGACCTTTTGGTTGCACGTAATTTGCAGAACAGTGTACCTCGATTTGCTGGTGTTTCCAGCTGGAAAGCAGTGTTGTACTTTGACAGATAGGTTTTGAAGAGTTGGCAGAAGTTATCTACTTAAAAGACACGTGCTACATAGCGCCAAGCTAATGATTAGGGGACATCTTTTGGTGCAGTGTTTATTGCGTGTGAGTTTCTTAAGAACAGAATGAAAAAAAACATTGACAAAACCAATAGCTATTGCTTTTTATTTAGTGTAAAATCGCTGTTGTTGAGCATAACTGTCCTGTCAGAATACCAATTTTTAATGGGACTTTAAAAGTGAATGGCTATTAGTTAGCTGGGTCAAAGTTTGCCAGTTTCTGAAGAGATGCTGTCCCTACGTGCAAGTTCATCTTTTGACTTGTAACACATATGTGCACCTGCCCAGAGAAATTCGGGTCCAGAAGTAAAAAGCTTGCCTTTCTCACCTGAAGGAGGAAACAACATATGTCAGGATTAAGGATATGCCCTTAGGAGGAGGTACACTGCCTGGCATCCTGATAATCTGCCTTAGTCATGCTGAGAAAAATAACTGAGCTGGTCCACATGCTGCTGTGGGGTCGTTTCATCAACCAAGACTAGAGACTACTAATATTTATAACAGAGCTCTTGTTGTAAAGCCGTCCTTTTTTGCCCGGCTTCACCCCCGATTTTTGTGCTGATGCTGGTGGTTACGGACTCTGAAAGAGCCCTTGGCTCTGCTAAGCAGGCCCAGGGCCAGTGCTCTACCCTCTAAAGGTATATGCGGATTGGTATAATTCTAATTGGTAAGGATAGCCTAGCTTTGAGCCCTTAGTGTATGGTAGGCCATATAGGCTTGGAGACCCCTGTTGCCTTAATGTACTTAAGTGTACACTGCTGTGGTCTGATGTCATTTTAAAGCCAGGCTTGCTTTGCAGGCTGGTTTTGAAATAAAACTATATCCAAATTCAACTTAAAAGCCCTTCCAAAGTTCAACACTACCTTTTTATTATTTATAAGTCACCCCTAACTTCTGCCCTAGTAGCCCCAAAGATAGGGTGTATTGTTATACAAAACATGGACAATTTAAACATTTTCCCTGCAGTAGAACTGCTAGCCCCATGTGCTAACATGGGGAGGACATCATTACATTTTATAAAGTAAAACTTTGGATTGGAGCTAGCCAGCCATATCATTAACAGTAACTAATTAATAGTTACATTAAATCCAACAACTTTCCAAGGTCGAATTTAGTATAACTATTACAGTAAAGTAGTTTTAGAACTTACTATCCTGAAGTTACTTAAAGCAGACTCTTCTGAGTTGTCAGCCTTTGCCAGCCGGAGCCAAGCTGCCTTCTGAGTAGGTGTGAAGAGGCTTGAGGCAGCAACAGATCAGCCATTTTTGTTGGAGGAGATCTCCTTTTTCTTCCTGGTGAAGCCAGGGAGAACAAGCATTTACAATGCAATGGTTTTGCCTTTGTTAAAGTTAGAGCTATTGGCATTGCTCTTGACATTATTTTTATTTATGTTTTTTTTAACATAAATAAATGGCATTGTCATTTACAATGCAACTAGATTTATCTCTCGCAAATGACACACACAAACACACACAGAGCCCCCCCACACACACACCCACACAGAGCCCCCCACACACAGCCACACAGAGCCCCCCACACACACAGCCACACAGAGCCCCCCACACACACAGCCACACAAAGCCCCGCACACACACAGCCACACAAAGCCCCCCACACACCCACACAGAGCCTTCCACACACACCCACACAGCACAATCAGGCAACGGGGGCACGAAAACTGAGGCACAAGCAGGCAACAGGGGCACGAAAACTGAGGCACAAGCAGGCAACAGGGGCACGAAAACTGAGGCACAAGCAGGCAACAGGGGCACGAAAACTGAGGCACAAGCAGGCGACAGGGGCACGAAAACGGAGGCACAAGCAGGCAACAGGGGCACACAGAGGCACAAGCAGGCAACAGGGGCCCACGGAGGCACAAGCAGGCAACAGGGGCACACGGAGGCACAAGCAGGCAACAGGGGCACACGGAGGCACAAGCAGGCAACAGGGGCACGAAAACTGAGGCACAAGCAGGCAACAGGGGCACGAAGACTGAGGCACAAGCAGGCGACAGGGGCACGAAAATGGAGGCACAAGCAGGCAACAGGGGCACACGGAGGCATAAGCAGGCAACAGGGGCACACGGAGGCACAAGCAGGCAACAGGGTCACGAAAACAAGCACAAGCAGGCAAAAGGGTCACAAGCAGGAATTGTAATTTAGACGGGGCTGAAGTGGAGAACGGTCAGTAGGGAAGTAGTGCGGCTGGTGCAGTGGTACCAGGCCGAAAGGTGAGAGGGGCTGTCTGCACCCCAGTTTGGACAGTTTCCACTACCTAAAAGGGATTGGTGGGAGGGGGGCGTACTTCTTGCTTGCTTTAGGGCTGTTACTTCGGGGACGCAGTGCACGCTCTTGCCTGCTGCCTGCTGCCACCGGGACACGACAACAGGCAGGGAGAGGACAGGCTGGAAGAGGGCAGGGAGGGGACAGGCTGGGAGAGGGCAGGCTGGGAGAGGGCAGGGAGGGGACAGGCTGGGAGAGGGCAGGTTGGGAGAGGGCAGGCTGGAAGTGGGCAAGCTGGGAGAGGACAGGCTGGGAAAGGTCATGGAGGGGACAGGCTGGGAGAGGGCAGGCTGGAAGTGGACAGGCTGGAAGAGGACAGGCTGGGAAAGGGCAGGGAGGGGACAGGCTGGGAGAGGGCAGGCTGGGAAAGGGCAGGGAGGGGACAGGCTGGGAGTGGGCAGGCTAGGAGAGGGCAGGCTGGGAGAGGACAGGCTGCGAGAGGACAGGCTGCGAGAGGACAGGCTGCGAGAGGACAAGCTGGGAGAGGGCAGGCTGGGAGTGGGCAGGCTGCGAGAGGACAGGCTGGGAGAGGGCAGGCTGGGAGAGGGCAGGCTGTTAGAAGGCAGGCTGGGAGAGGGCAGGCTGGGAGAGGGCAGGCTGATGACAGGCTGGGAGAGGACAGGCTGGGAAGCAGAGAGGGTCTTACCTGAGAAGTCTGCCAGCGCGGGGACAGGCTGGGAGAGGGCAGGCTGGGAAAGAGCAGGGAGGGGACAGGCTGGGAGAGGGCAGGCTGGGAGTGGGCAGGCCGGGAGTGGGCAGGCCGGGAGTGGGCAGGCTGGGAGAGGGCAGGCTGGGAGAGGGCAGGCTGGGAGTGGGCAGGCTGCGAGAGGACAGGCTGCGAGAGGACAGGCTGGTAGAGGGCAGGCTAGGAGAGGACAGGCTGCAAGAGGACAAGCTGTGAGAGGACAGGCTGTGAGAGGACAGGCTGCGAGAGGACAGGCTGCGAGAGGACAGCCTGTGAGAGGGCAGGCTGGGAGTGGGCAGGCTGCGAGAGGACAGGCTGCAAGAGGACAGGCTGGGAGTGGGCAAGCTGGGAGTGGGCAGGCTGCGAGAGGACAGGCTGCGAGAGGACAGGCTGCGAGAGGACAGGCTGCGAGAGGACAGGCTGGGAGAGGGCAGGGTGGGAGTGGGCAGGCTGCGAGAGGACAGGCTGCGAGAGAGCAGGCTGGGAGAGGGCAGGCTGAGAGAGGACAGGCTGCGAGAGGGCAGGCTGCAAGAGGGCAGGCTGGGAGAGGACAGGCTGGGAGAGGACAGGCTGGGAGAGGACAGGCTGGGAGAGGGCAGGCTGGGAGAGGGCAGGCTGGGAGTGGGCCAGCTGCGAGAGGACAGGCTGCGAGAGGGCAGGCTGGGAGAGGACAGGCTGGGAGAGGACAGGCTGGGAGAGGACAGGCTGGGAGAGGACAGGCTGGGAGAGGGCAGGCTGGGAGAGGGCAGGCTGGGAGAGGACAGGCTGGGTGACGACAGGCTGGGAGAGGACAGGCTGGGAAGCAGAGAGGGTCTTACCTGAGAAGCCTGCCAGCGCGGAGCTCTCCGGGGCACAGAGCAGCAGCAGGGCCCAGCAGAGCAGGGCGGGGGGCGGGAAATAATGGTGTGGAACCTTTGTTTCCAGCAGGCATCCTGCACAGAATTCCCAGTTTCATGGGTTTAAGGCAGGCATTTACCACCTGCCCTGAGCTGGCTGAGAGGGCTTAAGTGCGAGGCCGGGGTGGAGGAAGGAACGAAAGGGAAGATGCCAGCATTACACGCTCTTCGTGCTGTGACTGAGGGTCGAGCAGGGTCAGGGAAATGGAGCCCTCTCCATAAGCGATTACAGTGGCAGGTTTTAGGTCCGCTGTTCCTGCATCTGGAAAATACTATTGTGGGACAACGCCAAGGTGTGATTGAGACTGGAGGAATTCCATACAGGAATTCTGCTGCACTTTAATAATAATCCTTAGGCCTAGGTCATCGCTGGTCAGTTTGTCTCTCTGCATCAGTAGCTGTAGTTGGAGTGACGTCATCGCCTCGGTAGGATGGAAGCAGACATTCTGGTTTAGGGAAAGTACCAGGTTATGAGAGGCATTTCAGTATTTACCCCCTCCTAATCCAGTGGTGTAACAATAGACTATGCATCCCCAATGGAGTGGGGCCCCTAAGCTGGGGGCGGGGGCGCTTCCGGTACTGCCCATGAGTGGTGGGCCCCTGGCTTGAGAGCTCCTGATTGGGTCTGGAGCAGGGTGGCCCCCTCCCTGTACTTTGCAAAGGGGGGGCTCCATGTACCTTGCAGAGGGACCCCCTCACATTTTGTTGAGCCACAGCCCCCATCCCGAGGAGGGATTGACTGCAAAGTTAATATCTACAACTAAAATGTCACACACACGTGCCCTCGGCAGCATGGCCAATGGGTGTCAAGAGTCCCTGGTGATCGCTTCTCACCAGGGTCTCAGTAGCGCCCATGCCGCTTGTGAAGAGGCCTCAGTGCGCAGCACCGTCCACCCCCCGTGCTGCACCAGGCTTGATTCCACAGAGGGACAGTGGATAGAAGGCAAGGTCGGTGCACAACCTAGAGGGTGCAAGGGAAGAGGATACCTCACTAGTGCTCCTGTGCTTCAAGGAGCGCATGCGCATTCACAGAATGTGCCCGTCTGTCGTCATCAGCTGCACAGTCCATGCACCATGGACAAATGAGTGATCGAAGCGAATCGGGAGTACAAGTTAAACTATGATAAATGGAAACATCAATAGTATGTGGCATTTAATGCACAGAAAAGATTCCAAAAAGCCAGGGCGCCATCGTGTGTCTAAACTAGGGAAAGCTCAAAAAACCATGGAGTGGACCAGCGATAACGCTGGCTTATCTGCTCGGCTGCGTTGGAGCGTCCTACACAACAGCTAGTGCTGGAAACACTGGCAATGACTGACGTTTTATCCTTCTACGTCGAGCGGATGCAGGGATGAAACAAGCCGCCTAGATCAGGAAGTTTTACACGCAGGGCATGATTCGCTCTCCAAGGCATGCTTTGCTCTCCATGAAGCACAGAGTCCAGGCTCGGCAGAGTTGTTCTGTTATTTTATTCTCGCGTGTGTTTTCTCGCTCTGAACTTTTCTCCTCCCGCAGCATTTCCCTTCACCGCCTCTCGCTCCCTCTCCCGCCCCCTTTAGTTTAGTGCAGACCACACATCCTCTCCTTGTCCCAGACGCACATGCAAAGAGGGAGTCCGCACCTGACCCCCGTGCAATGCCGGCCCAGATTCGGGGGCGTTCCCGAGAACAGGCTTTCGGCTGACGTAGCCAAAAGCCAAAAATTCTTGGGAACGCCCCCGAATCTGGTCCGTCTTCCAATGGCTAGCCTCCATTTATGGAGCTAGCCAATGACTGGGGACGTTCCATGCCCCACATACTGTAATCAATAGGTTTTCGCCTAGCGAAACGATGCTTTCGCATCGTTTTCGCCAGGCAAAACCTAAAAAGGGGTCTGGATATACCAACTGGGTTTCAATGGCAGGGGCTACTACAGAAAACAGATGTCAATGGACCCAGGACCTCTACTTCCTTGATCTCTAGCCAGGTGTGAGCCCCCATAATTAGAGTAAATGATGGGCTGAAAGGGGAGTGCAATCAGTTGTTAGCGATACCTCTGGGTTGGGTTACACAGACACACTACAAGGAGAGAGTTTTCCATTTTGATTTTTGGGAAAATCTTGAATTCTGGGCTGGATGTTTCCCACACTTCACAGGAAATGGTCATGCTAGAGAGAGGTAGCTTAGTTCAGTTCTACAGAGCTCACTATAACACTGCCTGGAAAAGAAGAAGAGAAGGACAGCCCTGCTGGACCCCTGGACTGCACTAAAAAAAGGTTTGCACTCCAAAAGTCAGAAGTGTTGCACTCACAAGGCTCCACAAAGAAAGGGTTGTGCCTGGAAAGGAGTGGATGCCCTGATCAGCAACAGGTACAAAAGTGCTGGAGCAGTCACCTCTAAAATCCAAAGACAAGACCCCCCAATTAGCCAGTTGCAGCTGGATTTGGCCTAGACTGGACAAGAGCATTGTGGGAGATTGTGTCCTAGTCCCCATGTGGCATTCCAGAGCCTCAGAACCCTTGGCCAGTGCTAGAGGACACTTATCTCACAAAAGGAACCAAGAAACAGCAAGATCTGGAAACTTAGAATCTCTCTGCAAAGTTTTGCAGAAAAGCTCGAGTAAAAGACAGCTTGAAGTTAAGAGTGAAGCCACCAATGTCAACTTGCTGATTGAACTGACTGCACAGGTTCGTCTTGCTGAAAAGCTCTAGAGAACCAAAAAAGTTTCTAAGTACGAAGGTACAGGAGAAGACCGTGACCTACCTGGAAAAGTAAGCCTTTGTTGGCGACGCCTCCATGGCCTTGGCCACTGACTCCACCAGCTCCCTGGTTTTCCTTGCTTTCAAGGTCAAGGACCCCACTTCTGCCATTTTACCGAGCTGCAGCAGGCCACTGTCATTGAATCAAACTTTGGATGTGATCAGCCTGAGGTCCCGTCGATGTGGGCATTGACAAGACAAAACAACCAAGAACGTTTATAAGTCAGAAGGTAACTTTGACCAGGACCTAGCCCCAGCCTAGACTGCCCCAAGTCCATCATGGTCGGCCTAAAACTTTGACTTTGTCATGGTAGCGCACCCCGTAGTGGCTGTGAACAGCACTTTAGGATTTTGGGTGCTATAAAGTGAATTTTTTAATTTAAACTGTAGTAAATCTTATCTCCGGTTCTCTACATTTGATTTTTTGTCATTTCAGTGTAGTTTTAAAGATAAAAATATTTCCTATTTTTATAAATTGGTGTTCGATTTTTATTGTATTGTGACTTTTTACTTATTTACTATTTTGGTGGTATTAAATACTTTGCACATGTGTGACTCCTATGTTAAGCCTGACTGTTTGTTTGCCAAGCTCCCAAGAGTTGAGCGAGGATTAATTTACTGAGACATTACTGGATCTAATAGTGATTGTGATATTAGTACTGGCTAAGGGGGAATATTCCCACTTACTAATATAACCCACTTCCCTAAAGCTCTCCTTACCTCCTGAGAAAGGATTGTATCCAGAGCGATACCAGTTGCCTTAGACGAGAGAGTAAAAAGTCAAGAAAGCTATGGGGGAGACTGCTTTAGGAGATAGGGACTTCTCAAGGCACTCTTCTTCCTCTGCGGTTGACTTTCCCCATTTCCCTAGGACATGCTCTGGGGAGTATAACCAGCCTTCTTTTGTCTTTCTTACGATACCCAGCATTGCCAGGACATGCTTGCAAAGACAACATCATTCTGAACATCCCTTCTTCTGCTGACATTTTGTTCACTGCTGACTGCAAGAGTTGAAAGAAATTGGAATAAGCATCTTACAGCCACAGTTCCTGCTGAACAGTGGCACACAACTGCACAAATTCAAGGATATAGGAGCTCTCCCACTTAGCTGGATCGGACTGGAGTTTCTGGAAAAGTGGCAACACCAGACAGTCCTTGTCAAAATTCCAAATGGTGTGTGCATGCTAAACTGAGTAGGATTGCTTACCTGCATTATCTAGCCGTTTTCTATGAGTAGGCACTCCAGAAAATGACTGTAATTAAGTTAGCCCCATTATAGGGCCTAAATGAACCTCGCACAGAAAGGATTTAAGAACATTCCCACACAGTAACGATTGAGTTACGATAATTCTGTTGTAAGAGGAACCTTTTGTCTAACTTAAATCAACAGGAATATGAGTCATCTTCTTTATAAAAGAAAGTAATGCTCACTAGACAATATATTTATTGATCGTTATCTGTGTGTTGATTGAATTTACCAAGTGACGCCAACCAATATTATAGACCTTGACTTTTCAACTTCAATACCCAATGACATTTAGGGGTTGCAAACAAAACAAGTGATGGACCGAATAGGGATCAATGTCACACATTCAACCCAGTCAAAAGATCTGGGCCCAAATCTTTGGACTTGGGCCCAGGGTGGTGTGGAGTGCAAAAAAACGATGGATTTGGGCCCAGATCTTTGGACTGGGGTGAGTGTGTGACATTGATCCACATTCGGTCCATCACCTGTTGTGTTTGCATATTCCGCCCTAAGTGCGCTGGGGATGCCCAGACGTGGGTCCCAGGCACTCCACACCACTGGAGTCAAGCTAGCCGGGCTGATGAGAGGTGTTACCTCGAAACCGGTCCGTTCCTCGGATGCTTGATTCCGTTCTGGGAAGGACATGGCTTTTGTAGTTCGGACTGGACTGTTCCCATGGGGCACAGGGTCAGAGCTGATTTGCATATCGCCATTGTCTAACCCAGGGTGGTGTGGAGTGCAAAAAAACGATGGATTTGGGCCCAGATCTTTGGACTGGGGTGAGTGTGTGACATTGATCCACATTCGGTCCATCACCTGTTGTGTTTGCATATTCCGCCCTAAGTGCGCTGGGGATGCCCAGACGTGGGTCCCAGGCACTCCACACCACTGGAGTCAAGCTAGCCGGGCTGATGAGAGGTGTTACCTCGAAACCGGTCCGGTCCTCGGATGCTTGATTCCGTTCTGGGAAGGACATGGCTTTTGTAGTTCGGACTGGACTGTTCCCATGGGGCACAGGGTCAGAGCTGATTTGCATAACGCCATTGTCTAACCCAGGGTGGTGTGGAGTGCAAAAAAACGATGGATTTGGGCCCAGATCTTTGGACTGGGGTGAGTGTGTGACATTGATCCACATTCGGTCCATCGCCTGTTGTGTTTGCATATTCCGCCCTAAGTGCGCTGGGGATGCCCAGATGTGGGTCCCAGGCACTCCACACCACTGGAGTCAAGCTAGCCGGGCTGATGAGAGGTGTTACCTCGAAACCGGTCCGGTCCTCGGATGCTTGATTCCGTTCTGGGAAGGACATGGCTTTTGTAGTTCGGACTGGACAGTTCCCATGGGGCACAGGGTCAGAGCTGATTTGCATATCGCCATTGTCTAACCCAGGGTGGTGTGGAGTGCAAAAAAACGATGGATTTGGGCCCAGATCTTTGGACTGGGGTGAGTGTGTGACATTGATCCACATTCGGTCCATCACCTGTTGTGTTTGCATATTCCGCCCTAAGTGCGCTGGGGATGCCCAGACGTGGGTCCCAGGCACGCCACACCACTGGAGTCAAGCTAGCCGGGCTGATGAGAGGTGGTACCTCGAAACCGGTCCGGTCCTCGGATGCTTGATTCCGTTCTGGGAAGGACATGGCTTTTGTAGTTCGGACTGGACTGTTCCCATGGGGCACAGGGTCAGAGCTGATTTGCATATCGCCATTGTCTAACCCAGGGTGGTGTGGAGTGCAAAAAAACGATGGATCTGGGCCCAGATCCTTGGACTGGGGTGAGTGTGTGACATTGATCCACATTCGGTCCATCACCTGTTGTGTTTGCATATTCCGCCCTAAGTGCGCTGGGGATGCCCAGACGTGGGTCCCAGACACTCCACACCACTGGAGTCAAGCTAGCCGGGCTGATGAGAGGTGTAACCTCGAAACCGGTCCGGTCCTCGGATGCTTGATTCCGTTCTGGGAAGGACATGGCTTTTGTAGTTCGGACTGGACTGTTCCCATGGGGCACAGGGTCAGAGCTGATTTGCATATCGCCATTTTCTAACCCAGGATGGTGTGGAGTGCAAAAAAACCGATGGATTTGGGCCCAGATCTTTGGACTGGGGTGAGTGTGTGACATTGATCCACATTCGGTCCATCACCTGTTGTGTTTGCATATTCCGCCCTAAGTGCGCTGGGGATGCTCAGACGTGGGTCCCAGGCACTCCACACCACTGGAGTCAAGCTAGCCGGGCTGATGAGAGGTGTTACCTCGAAACCGGTCCGGTCCTCGGATGCTTGATTCCGTTCTGGGAAGGACATTGCTTTTGTAGTTCGGACTGGACTGTTCCCATGGGGCACAGGGTCAGAGCTGATTTGCATATCGCCATTGTCTAACCCAGGGTGGTGTGGAGTGCAAAAAACGATGGATTTGGGCCCAGATCTTTGGACTGGGGTGAGTGTGTGACATTGATCCACATTCGGTCCATCACCTGTTGTGTTTGCATATTCCGCCCTAAGTGCGCTGGGGATGCCCAGACGTGGGTCCCAGGCACTCCACACCACTGGAGTCAAGCTAGCCGGGCTGATGAGAGGTGTTACCTCGAAACCGGTCCGGTCCTCGGATGCTTGATTCCGTTATGGGAAGGACATGGCTTTTGTAGTTCGGACTGGACTGTTCCCATGGGGCACAGGGTCAGAGCTGATTTGCATATCGCCATTGTCTAACCCAGGGTGGTGTGGAGTGCAAAAAAACGATGGATTTGGGCCCAGATCTTTGGACTGGGGTGAGTGTGTGACATTGATCCACATTCGGTCCATCACCTGTTGTGTTTGCATATTCCGCCCTAAGTGCGCTGGGGATACCCAGACGTGGGTCCCAGGCACTCCACACCACTGGAGTCAAGCTAGCCGGGCTGATGAGAGGTGTTACCTCGAAACCGGTCCGGTCGTCGGATGCTTGATTCCGTTCTGAGAAGGACATGGCTTTTGTAGTTCGGACTGGACTGTTCCCATGGGGCACAGGGTCAGAGCTGATTTGCATATCGCCATTGTCTAACCCAGGGTGGTGTGGAGTGCAAAAAAACGATGGATTTGGGCCCAGATCTTTGGACTGGGGTGAGTGTGTGACATTGATCCACATTCGGTCCATCACCTGTTGTGTTTGCATATTCCGCCTTAAGTGCGCTGGGGATGCCCAGACGTGGGTCCCAGGCACTCCACACCACTGGAGTCAAGCTAGCCGGGCTGATGAGAGGTGTTACCTCGAAACCGGTCCGGTCCTCGGATGCTTGATTTCGTTCTGGGAAGGACATGGCTTTTGTAGTTCGGACTGGACTGTTCCCATGGGGCACAGGGTCAGAGCTGATTTGCATATCGCCATTGTCTAACCCAGGGTGGTGTGGAGTGCAAAAAAACGATGGATTTGGGCCCAGATCTTTGGACTGGGGTGAGTGTGTGACATTGATCCACATTCGGTCCATCACCTGTTGTGTTTGCATATTCCGCCCTAAGTGCGCTGGGGATGCCCAGACGTGGGTCCCAGGCACTCCACACCAATGGAGTCAAGCTAGCCGGGCTGATGAGAGCTGTTACCTCGAAACCGGTCCGGTCCTCGGATGCTTGATTCCGTTCTGGGAAGGACATGGCTTTTGTAGTTCGTACTGGACTGTTCCCATGGGGCACAGGGTCAGAGCTGATTTGCATATCGCCATTGTCTAACCCAGGGTGGTGTGGAGTGCAAAAAAACGATGGATTTGGGCCCAGATCTTTGGACTGGGGTGAGTGTGTGACATTGATCCACATTCGGTCCATCACCTGTTGTGTTTGCATATTCCGCCCTAAGTGCGCTGGGGATGCCCAGACGTGGGTCCCAGGCACTCCACACCACTGGAGTCAAGCTAGCCGGGCTGATGAGAGGTGTTACCTCGAAACCGGTCCGGTCCTCGGATGCTTGATTCCGTTCTGGGAAGGACATGGCTTTTGTAGTTCGGACTGGACTGTTCCCATGGGGCACAGGGTCAGAGCTGATTTGCATATCGCCATTATCTAACCCAGGGTGGTGTGGAGTGCAAAAAAACGATGGATTTGGGCCCAGATCTTTGGACTGGGGTGAGTGTGTAACATTGATCCACATTCGGTCCATCACCTGTTGTGTTTGCATATTCCGCCCTAAGTGCGCTGGGGATGCCCAGACGTGGGTCCCAGGCACTCCACACCACTGGAGTCAAGCTAGCCGGGCTGATGAGAGGTGTTACCTCGAAACCGGTCCGGTCCTCGGATGCTTGATTCCGTTCTGGGAAGGACATGGCTTTTGTAGTTCGGACTGGACTGTTCCCATGGGGCACAGGGTCAGAGCTGATTTGCATATCGCCATTGTCTAACCCAGGGTGGTGTGGAGTGCAAAAAAACGATGGATTTGGGCCCAGATCTTTGGACTGGGGTGAGTGTGTGACATTGATCCACATTCGGTCCATCACCTGTTGTGTTTGCATCATTTAGGGGTTGCCAGGAGTCTCAGCTATGATACCTGGCCTGCACCTTGCACGCCCTGGCCTAAGAGGTGGCAAAATAAGTGCCAAAAAAATAAGGGTGGCTATATTCATAGTAAATAATAATCCACTATTAACTATTAATTAATAAAAAAATGGAGTGTACTTAACTGAAACTAGACCTTTGGTGGCAGCCGTGGTAAGTAAAAATGGTTTTACATTCATGTTGTGTGCCTGCTCGTGAATGACAGTGTGTCTATGTGAAAGAAAGAGTGTTTATTTGTAAACATGTCTCTGTATGTGTAAGAATGTGTGTGATAGAGAAAGTGAGGGAGGGTCAGTGACAAGCAGTGGTTGTGATGGTGTGAGATTGAGGCTCAGATTTGCTATCCTATGACGCAAGGCAACGCTGCACCAACGTTGCTACACTGCCTTGTGTCAAAGGGACAGAAACAAGTGCACCACATCTACTATTTTTTATCTCCATGTGTGCTAGTGCACTTTTGGCAGCCAATCACCAACACACACACTCTTGTCATGGTGCAAGGGTGTATGCGTTGTCTGAAGCATAGGTTGTGTACTGGAAGGGGGTAACTTCCATTACAAAAACTATGTTTGAAGGTTTTTCTCATCTTGCATGTGTGCAGCACAAAGGTGGAGTTGAAAAAACGTGGAAAATTTAAAACATTTCTTCTTGCTACACCTGCCTCAAGGAGTGATAAGATTTTGGTGCAATGTCTGAGATAGGGAATTGCATCAAAACACATGGGTGGTTGCATGAGAATGCCCATGCACCATGCGTGGAGCATCTCCTTTATGCAAAATTTTGCGTTACTTTGGGTTGCAATTCAATGCAAATCAGGATTTGTGTTGGATACTAAATCCCGTTTAGGGAAAAGAGGGGCCCCCTTACACCAAAAAGGGATTAGGGCACTTACTCAGTGAGAAAAGGAAGATCCCTTTGGGTAAGTATTGCACAGTAGAATCTATATTCACATATCAAACATACCTATATACTTTGTCTCATTGTCCACACATACTACAATTGGACCATAAATAATAGGGAAAGCCACATAAACACTTAATATAACAAATATCACGTATATTTAAAGTTTGTTTGTATACAAAATATCACATTACAAAAGCCCATAAAACCATACATCTGATAACACAAAAATTCATAAAAAAGATTAATCATAGTAAGCATGAAAACATCAAAGGAGTGAAACAACCAAAAGCTAGACAGAATAAATTGGTCTTAACATTTTACACCTCCGTCATAACATTGTATCACAAGCACGGGAATATGCCATATATAATTATCCTTCTTTCACCAATGCTCAACGACCGGATTGTGTATCAAAATGTAGCGTTGACGCGTTTCGATGGGAATTTGCCTTATAAATCCATCTTTCTCAAGACCTGTATTTTATACACTCTACCTTGTATTGAACGTTTTCATGCAGTCTCCTATAATGAGATACAGTTAATGCTATTTTTATTCTCCAGGGGAACATAATGCAATATATCTATAAAACAAATGACAACCTCAAAGTATATCTACTTCAACAATGGGTATTTTACATTTCCTATTTATTGAGCGAACAGGTTATAAGTGGTATAAACCGAATCTCTTTTGTCCTATTCATTGCCCACCCTCTATTTTGTGGGAGATAATCAAAGTAAAAAGTGTCAAACATATTGAGTAACAGACTATGCTTTAAAAGCAAAGAAGGGGCATGGCTTGATTACCAAGCCCATATCCCTAATATGCTTCCCCTTTAGATATGGTGCAATCTTATTACCTCCCAACTTCAAACATACCATTATCATCAAGCATTTCATACCTTTATACATCTAATGCTACCACATTCTCACTCCGCATTACATGGATCCACACTTGTTGATGTGATCTTATGTCTCACCTGCTTCAATTAGTGAGACTTCCCTGCTTGCACTCTTTAATCAGCTGTACGTTGAGGGAATCAGTACAAACCAAATACTAAATCCCACCCTAAAACTTTGCACAAGGTCTGCATCACATAAGTGACATAGACAAGATGCAAAGTGTTAGTAAACATGAGTGTCAAAGAGTATGAGTGAGCATGAGTGAAATCAAGAGTGAATACAAATCTGTGAGTGAGAATGAATAAGAATGAGTGTAAGGGGTGTACAAGAGTGTGCATGTGATTTTAGGGTTATGTGAGATGAGGGTCGTATGATCTCACTTCCTTTTATGTCATTAAGGTCAAAGGGTATGTGATGTCATTTCCGCTACACCTGGCATTTTGATGTATTGACACCCATGTCAATACCCCCTTAAGGTATAAAAAGTACTTGCAATTTAGCGAGACTGCAGTATATATGGATGCTGAAATAGATGCAATAATACACACATTGGAGCAGATAAATAATACAGAATGACCCTGACTTTCTTCATCCTTTGTACATATTTGATATGCCAATTTATACTTCTAAGAAGTTTACCCCAATTTTTAAGGTGCTCAGCTTGTAAGGTCAGTCCTTAGGGGCTTTGGATTTCATTTCTCTGGCTATAAGGTAGAGATAACAAAGAAGTGGTTTGACTAGGCAGTGAACTTCTTTTTAAACTCTTAGGGCCCGATGTAGGTAATTTTTTTTTACCGGTTGATAAATACCGAACGATACCGAATCGGTATTTCTCAACCGGAAAACGCAATGTAGGTAAAAAGTCGGAAAACAATACCGATTCGGTACCAATCGGTATCCAAAATCGGTAAATACCGAACCGGTATTGTCCGAATCGGAAAACTCCGATTCGGTAACACCCATACACTCCAATGGACCGACAGTCCCATAGGAATGAATGGGAGTTACCGAATCGGAGAATACCGAATCGGACAATACCGAATCGGTATTTACCGATTCGGTAAAATCCGCTCTGGAAAATTCGAAAACAGACATGTGAGCACAGTGAACCAATCAGGGAGACCCACCACACCCAACAACAAAGCCTCAGGGAATCCAACCAATCAGAAGCAAGTACCACACCCCAGTACCTGTAGCAGGCCACACCCATGCTGGTTCAGAGCAACAGAACAGCAGAGAAAGAGCAGGAGGTGAGACAGAGGAGCAGGCTGCACTGAGCCCAGCACAGCAAACACATGGAGGGCCAGGAGGCACAGAAGGATGGAGGTGACAGGAAGAGAAAAATAAAATTCAGCCCCACAGAGCTCCAGGTGCTGGTGGAGGAGGTCGTGCAGCACTACAGTCAGCTGTTTGGGAGGCATTCACTGCAAGTACCAGAGTCCATCAAGAGGAGCACCTGGCTGGAAATACAGAGCAAGGTGAATGCGCTGGGAGTGACTCACCGTGGAATAGATGACATGAAAAAAAGGTGGTATGATCTGAGGATCACCACCAAAAAGAAGCTTGCCAGCCAGAGGAAGGAATCTGGACTCACAGGTGGGGGGAGTAACCGTGCACCACGACTGACTGAATTGGAGCAGCTTGTTGAATCCACCATGGAGTCAGAGAGCATATATGGGCTCGGGGATGCAGATAGCACAGACAGAGCTGCAAGGAAGAAAGGTAAGATGCATGTCAATGCACCCCACACATTCCCTGTCCCCTTCCCCAATGTAGGTGAATCGCTCACAATCCAGTACACATCACAGTAGTCAGCAGCAATGCATCATGGTAGTTGTAGGCGTAGACATAAACATAAAAGCTGCCAATAATGAACACAGCATGCCATTTCACACACACCAAACACAACCAGTTGAGTGACAGAGTCATGTGTAGCAGGAATATGTGTGATGAGAACACACATCTGATCATTTTCCATGTCTCTCCACGGGAGAGACATCGCGCAGAGCAGCGCAGGGAGGAGAGTCAAGAGCACCAACAATGGTACAGACAGAAAAAAGCACAGACACTGCAGGACCTAGCACTGTCCATGAGGACACGGAGACCACGCAAGCACCCACACCAACAGAGGAAGAGGCCAATGCACAGGCACTGTCACCCCTCCTTTTCGAGACACAGCCAGCAGCACCACCTGCAGGTGCCACAACACCGAGCTCCGGTTCCCCAGTGCTTGTGAGGCCAAGGAGGCAGGACGTACTGCCATTGCACATAATGGACAGCTCTGATGATGAAGTGCTGCAGGCCCCCAGACCAAGCACACCACCACCGGCTAGCAACGCAGGCCAACAGGGGTCAATGGGGAGCGGCGGTGAAAGAGACCGTGGCCGTAGGGCACGTCAGCAGGATGAGGGGCAGTATGAGCAGGGCGTATTTGCCGGCCTGGAAGACACAATGGTGAGGGTGCAACACATACAGGCAAAGGGTATCCTGGCTGTGCATAGACAGGTGCGCATCCTTAACAAAAGGATGGCTGACATCGATCGGGGGATAGGTGCCATGGCGAAGGGAATGGAGGCCATGGGCAAAGGAATGGAGTCAATGGGAAAAGGAATGGAGTCAATGGGAAAAGGAATAGAGTTCATGGCATAGGGGGTGACGGACATGGGAGCGTGCATGGGCACCCTCTGTGACACTCTGGAGACTGACCACCAGGAAAGGCGCAGGTACAGGCGCAAGGTACAGGAGCTGAGTCAGTCCATTGACCGTCTGGCTACCTCTAATACACTGCTATGCCACAGGTCTGTGACCATGCAGAGTAAAATTGTTCACTGCTGCAGTGACATGTCCAGGGGGATGAGGAGGGTGACCTCTGCCATGGAGGTATTGCTAACACAGCAGACAGCCACTGCTGGGGGTACGTGTGTACTGGACACGGAAGAGTCCACAAGCAGGAGTGAGGCAAGCACACCAGTGCAGGACATTCGTCGGAGCAGCAGACTCAATGCTGATGGCACGGTTCCCACTGCGCAGGTTGAACCCCAGCCCCGTGGCTCACTCAACAACACATGCAAGCGCAAGCATTGAGGGAATGTAACATTAAAGGGACTGCTCATAGTGAATTCAACTTTGGCAACCCAGTGTGCATGGTGAATTTATTTTTGGTTTTTTGTGATCTAGAATAGTGCAGTTGTGCACATTAAAGTTAGTGTTACAAAGCATGGACATGCCTGTGTGTCTTCTGTGATTCAAAAGTATCTATTGGTTATTTCTGCGCGTCGCAGTCTTCCATCTGTTGCAGGTGCTGCTCCTGCTGCTGCGTAATCGCCTTGTTCAGGCACGTCATCTATGTCCTCATGATAGGTAATTTCGATGTCTGTGCCCTCCTTTGTTGCAAGATTGTGCAGCATGGCGCAGGTCGCTATTATCTTGCAACAGATAATTGGTGTATATTGGCGTGCACCCCCACTCTTATGGAGGCACCTGAATCTGCTTTTCAGAAGTCCAATGTGCGTTCAACAACGCTACGTGTTCTTCGGTGTGCCATGTTGTATCTCCTTTCTCTCATGTTGGATGGGTTCAGGTACGGGGTGAGTACAAATGACCGTAGGGCATATGCACTGTCACCTAGGTGGGTAATGAGAATTTTATTAGTCACATACTCTCAATGTTTCCTACAGCATGGACTATCATGGTGTCTTGCACATACTTACCCAGCAGGTATCCATCACCAAAGTCGCCAGCCACAAGGCGTCTATAAATCCCACTGTTGGTGAATATGTAGGAGTCATGGCTGCTCCCAGGATATTTTGCTACAATGTCCCTTATAATGTTACCAGCGTTGCAGATCACCTGCACATTGAGTGAATGTGTGGATTTCCGGTTTCTGTAAATATGTTCCGTGGCTGCAGGTGGGCATAGTGGGATGTGTGTCCCATCGACGCAGCCTATGATGTGCGGAAACTGGGCGAGTTGATAGAACTCGGTCTTGGTCCGAGCGAGTTCTGCCAGGGTCTCAGGGAACTCTATGTAGTGCTCCATCCTGTCCATCATGGTGTTTAAGAATTTCCTGAAAATCCTTGATAGGCTGCTCTGAGACACACCACCGACAGCGGCTATGACGTGCTGGTAGCTACCAGAGGCGAGGAGGTGCAGGCAGCACAGCACCTGCACATGTGGTGGGATTGCATGTGCTCTTGGGGTTGTGTGTTCCAAATAAGGCTGGAGGTCCGCAATCAAGTCAAGGATGGTCCTGGGGTGCAGTCTGTACCTTTGCAGGATTTCAGCTTCTGTCAATTGGAAGAGGGTGATCCGCTGTCTATATACCTGCTCCTCCCTTAGCCAGACCCTCTGTCCTGCTGCCTGTATCCGTAGACGCCTGGCTATTACGTACAATGCCGCCATTGTGGTTGCACTGTTGCATTTTGAGTCCTACCTTTATATCCTGTTCCTGGTTACCACCTGCTCCCAGTCCATGGTAAATACCGATTCTTAAATACTGAATTCCATGGAATTCGGTATTTTTAGTTTTTGCTACATCTCAATGGGCCTTTTTTACCACTTGTTATTTATCGAGTCGGTAAATGTGCATTCGGTGATTTCCGAATCGGATTTTTACCGATTATTGTTTTCCGATTCGGTAAATATGTATTCGGTAAAATCCGATTCGGATACTACCGATTCGGTGTTTTACCGACAGGTATTTACCGATTCGGTACCTTTTCCGTCTCTTACATCTCGATTCTCTTTTACCGGTCGGTAATAGCCGAAATTACTGAATTTCGGCCGTTACCGACCGGTATTTGGCTACCTACATCGGGCCCTAAGTACTGTGCTGAGAACAGATTAGCATCCAAAACATATTTTCTGCAGATGTATGTTGTTATCAAGTGGTTAAATTGGGCTTATTTGTAGTGGCATAGCGGACTTGAGGGGGCTTCCCTCCAAGATATGTTGATGGGGCCCCCACCACATGTCTCCCACTCCAATAAATCCAGTAAATATATATATTTGTGGGATGAATTATAGTCTAGATATGTGATTGCTCATAGTGAAACCAGCAGACCCAACTTCTATTTATTATATTTGTATTTTGTTTTCAGGTACACAAAACAGGAATATTTGACTGAAAAAAGATTTTTAAAAGTCCAATTTAAAACATTAATTTTTTTGTGTTCTAAAACATTTATTGAATTTTACAATATGAACAACAGACAATACGAAAAAGAGCACCGAAAGAGGTGCAAAGAATCAACAGAAATGCCATTGCATGATAATCGTAATAGAGCTACTGACATTAACTTCAAAGTTCTTAAATAACAATGACTTATATATACATTAATATAAATTATCTATAAATATAGAACAATATATTCATCAATCGGTTTCCAAAATAAGTGATAGGTGATGAGTTATGGACTACACCCAACAGAGTCAAATTAGCTCCTCTTCTACTGGAAATTATCCATGACCACCAAGCATGAATTGATAGTAATGAAGCATTTTTCCAATGAGTAGAAGGTAATTTTAAGGTATCAGATATCAGAAAGTCTAAACATTTGTTATTTAAATCAGACAAATTTACAGAAAGTAAAAGAGACTAACAAGTCAACCTATCATATGAAACATTATTTGAAATTGTAAAGATTTTTATGATAACATTCCAAACTTCCTTCCAATATTGAGAGCTAGCATTGCATTCGTAAAGCATATGTTTTAACGAGCCTGGAGTCAGATTACAGTGCCAACAATTAGGGGAATTTTACCTTTTTCACATTATACAACCTTAAAAGAGTCCATAAACAATTAAATAAAATGAAAGAATTAGTTTGGAATAAAGAAACAGGCAACCAGCCTGAAATACTAAAACCATTGTTTCTTCCATAAATCATTAGAGAGAGTTATATCTGGTTCCTTATTCCAAAAAGTAGAGAGAGAAATCATATTATCGCCTGTAGAATTGTTCAATTTTTTATAAAACATTGATACAGCATGTGAGGAAGCAGCTAAATCTCCAAATAAGATGTGACCTTTGAAAGAACATTTTTTGTGAACTAATCAAGGATGGAATTACATAATCGCTTATATTTAGAAATATCCAAGGAGGATAAAAAACATTTTTGTTGCATTACATCAAAAGGTAAAAAAGCACTATAATGATATTTATCTTGTAAGTAACACATGCCAGCTTTTATCCTGGATTGTCAAATTGTTGTAGTACGGTCAAGTTTCAGTTAAAGGTTATGCCAAAATGACATTTTTGAGGTATGTGAAATAGGATATTGAAAAAGAGTCAAGGTCCTGTAATATTAGTTTTGTAGATTTAAGTATGGTGGACCTTTTCAGTCATGTGGTAGAATTAGACATAGCCATAAAGAAGGTAAATTGATTGAACCAAAAAGAACCTTGCTTTAAAATGAATGCTTATGATAATTGAGAAAATCAGGCAAACCAAAAGCACCATTAAACTTTGCAATTTTTAATTTTTCATAACTTATATGAGGGGTTTTGTTCTCTATATAAATAAATATGTAAATGTTCGTTTGTTCAAAATCACAAATCTCAGAAAGTTCTTCACCGATTGCTTTGAAATTTTGACACAACGTTGTATTCGAATAGTGGGGTGTTTTTATATACACAACGTTGGATTCCAATACGCACATGTCGAATACGCGCGTGTTTTTAATCGAAAGACTGAACAGACACATAAACATGTCAATGTTACTTTGTTCAAAATCTTAAATCTCGGAAAGTTCTTCACCGATTGATTTGAAATTTTGACACACCGTTAGATTCGATTGAGCGTGGTTTATATATACACAATATGGGATTAGAATATGCGCGTGTCCAATACGCGGGTGTTTTTAATCGAAAGGCCGAACAGACCCTATCGATTTGGTTGCTGCGCAAAAACTACAAGGGAAAGTTCTTCACCGATAGATTTGAAATTTTGACACAACGTTGGATTCGATTGAGCGTGTGTTTATATATACACGACGTGGGATTAGAATACGCGCGTGTCCAAAACACGTGCGTTTTTCATCGAAAAGGCCGAACAGACCCTATCGATTTTGTTGCTGTTCAAAAACTACAAGGGACACATAGAACAATAGTCTACATATATTAGGATGGACAGTTGGTGTCAGGATGGCAGACTGCGAAGTGGGTGGAGGGAAGGGGGAGGAGTTGGTTCACTTTGTAACATGAAGAAAGGACGCATAGAGACAATAGTCTACATATATTAGGATGGACAGTTGGTGTCAGGATGGCAGACCAGGAAGTGGGTGGAGGGAGGGGGGAAGAGTTGGTTCACTTTGCAACATTAGGGCGTGTTTATATATACACAACGTTGGATTTGAATACATGTGTGTCCAATACGTGTGTGTCCAAGCCTTTTTAACAGAATCAACTTTCCCCCACCATGGTAGAAGTAGGGCAGACCACTTATGAGATGTGTCTTTAATATGGTTATGAATGTATTTACAATTCAAAGAAATCAATTGTTTTATGGTTTGAGAAAATAGGATACCAAGATGTTCACGTTTTTCATTTTGCCATAATATTTCATTATTGGGAGCATAGCACATGTACAATGAATATTTAGAAGAAATAATGTTGTTTTATTAGTATTTAAAGTATAACCTGAAATCTGAGAGTATTTGTTAATTAGATTTAATAAAGGTGGGATGGAAGGGTCAGGCTTACTAATATAAAGAAGTGCATCATCAGCATTTACTAAAGTTTTTACAGTTCCATCATTAATATTAAGACCTTCAATTTCAATTGAGTTTCTAATGGTATTACATAATGGCCAAATAGCAAGGAGGAAAAGTAAAGGAGATAAAGGACATCCTTGCCTAGTACCTCTTAAAAGTGAAAATGTTCTAGAGATTTATCTATTAATAAAGATTCTTGCAGACGGACCAGAATAAAATGCTGAAATCATGCAAATAAACTGAATACCAAAATTAAATTTAGACAAGGTATGACATAGATACTGCCAATGAACTTTATCAAAAGCTTTTTCAGCATCAAATGCAAGGAATCCTGAGGGTGTCAGTAAGGAATAACCAGCTTCAATTCCATGGAATAATAGTCTTATGTTATTCACAGAAAGTCTATGTTTCATGAAACCAGATTGATCAATATGAATACAAGAGTCAAGCACAGAGGCTAAACTTGTTGCAGGAATTTTTGCATACAGTTTACAATCTTAATTATTTAAAGAGATAGGGTGATAATTAGAAACAATGGTAGGATCTTTACTAGGTTTTGGCAGAACTATACTCAAAGCTTCATTAAAGGACATCAAAGTTGCTCCCATTGTACTAAAGTGAGTAAATATCTCAAGCAGATGAGGTACAAGGTGAGGGGATTTATACAATGTATGGGATTTAATGGCTGACTCAACCTCTTCTAATGAAATTGGTATATCCAATTCTTCTTTAACTGATTGAGATATTTTAGGTAAGCCACACAACTCTAAAAAATGTACAATATGAGGAGTATCAGTAGAAGGAGGATTACTGTATAAAGCGGAATAATAATTCCAAAGTAAATTGATGATATCTTCATAAGATAAGGCAATCTTACCATCTGGACCATGAAGTGCAGCAATATGCATGCAATAATAATCTTATATTATTCACAGAAAGTCTATGTTTCATGAAACCAGATTGAGCAGTATGAATAAAAGAGTCAAGCACAGAGCCCAACCTGCTTGCAAGAATGTTTACATACAGTTTACAATCTTGATTAATTAAAGATATAGGATGAGAATTAGAAGCAACAGTCCATGAATTACAGCAATATGCATTGCATCTTTTTTGCTATGAAGATAATTTGCTAAAGGTTTTCCAGATCTATTTGCCCTGAAACAAAATTTAGTCTTAGTATTAGAAATTTGTGTGCCTGCCCTCTTACTAAGTATGGGATTTATTTTGTAACACAGTTTTTGTAATTGTAGTTTATATTTGATATCACTAGATGTGATAAAAAGACATTCATACTTTTCTATATGCTTATCCAAATCTTTAATTTTCTAGTTAAATGACTTATTATCATGTGCCTTAATGGATATGGTTACACCTCTGATATATGCCTTAAAAGCATCCCAGTGATTTACGATTGATGTAAAACATTCAGGATTGAAATCAAAAAAGTCATGAATTGCAGTCAAAAGTTTTGGTTTATTTTTTCATTAAGGACAGCATTAGTATTCATACACCCCCTACGCTGAGATGGGAGTGTGGAGTTGAGTTGAAAAACACAATAAATTAGCACATGATCGGAAATATTATTATGAATAAAAGGATCAGAAATTGATTGAATTAAATGATGGGATACTATGAAACAATCTATTTGAGAATAGGAATTATGAGAGTTAGAACAAAAGTAACATTTTTATCTGTTGAGTGATGTAAGCGCCAAATATCCACCATTGTGTACTTTTTTTTAAGTTTTAAGAGTAAAAAAAGCCATGGGAAAATGATATTTTATTAAAGATATTCTGTCCAATTAAGGGTCATGTATTAGATTAAAATCTCCTCCAATAATAAGTGCAACATTACGTCATTTAAGTACTTCAGATGAAAAAGGGACCAGAAATTAGAGTCATCATTTGTTGGGCCATAAACATTAGTCAAGTGCAAAACAGTATTATCATTTTTAATTTTAACTATAAGGTAATGACCATCAGCATCACAACATTTGTTTAATAATTGAATCTGCAACTTTTTTGTAAAAATAAATATCAGCTTTTTGACTCGCCACGTAATCTAACACTTTAACACGCTTAACAGGGTGTTGTAACCCTTTAGCATTATGAGAAATGATTTTAATTCTTTTAACATTATCCGTTTGCATAACAGAGAAAAAAAACTGTAAGAAGTAAGAAAAGAGAAAATTATGGGAGTAAAAAGTAGCTCTTCAAATTGAATGCAGAGAAAAAAGAAAGGCAAGCACATAAAAGACGACATAGAAACATAAAAAACATTTCGAAATCATGCACACACATGTGCAAGAATGGCTCGCAAAGCCAATGCCTTAGCGCCGAAAATCATGGAAAAGGCTAGCCACAAATAAATATTAGAACAAAAGATTTAGAAAATGCTGGTCTTAAAAGACACATACCTCATCAGGACAGTGAAAGGACCTAGACAACCCATCTTTCCATAATCTCATAATGGACGGGTCAGTAAGGCTGTATTTAAAATCAGAGCTTTGCAGTTGAGGTCGAAGATCTGTGAACTCTTTACGCATTACGACTGTTTCCTTGGTGAAGTCTTGATGGAGAATGATTTGGTTACCGTTGACTATTAAAGACGGGATCTCTCTTGCTTGTTTCAAAATCATGACTAAATGATGGTGACGCAGTACTTTACAGATCATTTGGCGAGGTTTGGTTTGACTTGGGTTACGATGCAAAGGAATTCTGTGCGGCTTATTGATTTAGAATTTTTCCATGAGTTTTAATTGCAATAAACCAGGTAATAATTTCTCAAAATACCTTCTACAGTCAGTGCCTTCAACATATTCTGGCAAATGAAGGATGCAAAGTTATATTGCTGATTGCCATTTTCTAAAATCCAATAAAATAGTATACATCAGCTTAATTTTGGCTGAAATAGGCGTAAGACTGTCAATTTTGGTTTTGTTATCCTGAATTTAATTGAATTGTCGGAGTCTTTCATAGAGCGACTTGCCATGTCCTAACGGATATTGTTGATCTCTAAAGCAATCTTATCTGTATTAGCATAAACTGCTAAAACTAATCAACAATTTTTGAAGGAAGTGAAAGAAACATGAAGGAAATGATGCCCAGGTCAGATGGGGGGCGCAAGGGCAACTGACACAGCCCATCCCAGTCAACAGGGGAGTTCGACAATATGTACGGGGTGGTTAGCTTTCTGCAAGAAGATCCAGTAGACGCACCAACCCTAGGGGGTGATAAGGTACCAACCCTCCTGTTTGCTAACGACACATTACTGGTATCCCAGACACAGCAGGGTTGCCGAAACTGCTCAATAGGTTCCATCTTTTCTGCGAAGACCGGGGGTGGTTATTAACACCCTAAAAAACAAATTTATGGCTTTCAACCCCTACAGGTCTTACAAAAGCAGCCATCAACTAGGTGGGATATCTCTGGAAAGGGTGGGCACCTTTGACTATCTTGGTGTCTGACTTTCCTAAAAATTATCTTGGAAGCCCCACCTAGCAAAGATGCTGCTGGGGCACAAACGTGTAGCTGGAGCACTCGGGAGGGAACATCGTATTTCACAAACCAGACAGGTAGCCCCAGCCCTCCAGGTTTCTGATGCCAAAGCAGTTAGTGCAGCCTTGTACGGAGCAGAGCTATGGGGATTTGAGAAGGCCCATGATCTCTGCAGATGTGAGTATAAGTTCCTCAGGGACCTGGTGGTGTTCACCAATACGTCCCCCTCACCCATCTAATGCTTGATATGAGGAGGCAATCATTTTGTGACATAGCAAGGTTGCATCCGCTTCTCTTTTGGGCTCGCATTGGGCAGACCCCAGAGCTCCTCCCCTATGCTGTAGCTCTTACTGAGGTGAAACGATTAGACACTGGCTGCAAAATTGGCTGGAGTTCCAATGTTAGGAAAATGATGTCAGCCTTGGGGCTCAAGGGCACTGGGATAGGCAGGATCCACCAACAAAAGTAGAGCTCAAACACCTTTATTGGGAATGGGGGGATCACTAAGAAACCTGTGAACTGAACTTAGGCAGCTTAACGGCAGAATTTTATCTTCATAAACAGACTAGATACTAAGAGCCTTTTTTAGATACTTTCCAAGCCCCACGGGATAGGATGTTATACATCCATTTCAGGTTTGGCACACTTCCTGTCTGTGAGACAACAACGAAATGGCACCCACACAATCAAACACAAAAGGTCTGCCCATGTTACAGGTCCCCGTTAGAAAGTGTTGCCCATGTTTTGTTTGCATGCACGGTATATAGCATCCAGAGGGCTAAGTGGCTGAACCCACTGTGCCGGCAACTAGGTACACAGGACTATTGGGTTGGCCTGCGCATTCTTAGATCTGATCCCGGGTCTTTTTTTGCTTGTTGTGTGGCAAAGTTCCTCAGTCATACATTGCTCATTAGACGGAAGTTTTTGACACGATCGGTACAGCTCTCTGCACGAACTATGCTGACACGAAATCATTGCAGGGCTCCATGGTTGATCCTTCTAGTTTTAAAATCACAAGTTACGCACATGCACTTTTTGCTTATAAACATATATTTTTACCTTATGTGCTGTTATCTCTAGGAGGGTTGGAACACTTTACAAGTCCGCAGGGGGTTGAAGCCGGCTTCCCGGCCCTATGTGAGATGAATATTATGCCGTTCCTCTCTCTCTCATTTTATTGTATCAAATGTTTGTTTTTACTATAACAACTTTTTAACCAGAGAACACGGTATCTGCACCTTAGTAGATCTGCATATCTTGTATCTCATTTATAAAATGTCTTTTATTGCTTTTATGACATTGGATGTCAAAAATTAAGTTTTACAATGACAATGACTTGACTAGAGAAGGGGATAATGCTTGTTTACATTTGATATTAATTATATGCATATTTTCCCCTCCATTATAAAAAAAGAAAACAGTACTGTAATAAACAAACAAACGTAAAATTAAAAAAAAAAAAAAAAGTAAGGAAAAGGAAATTAAAGTCACCACAAATGCAGACTGTGCAGCAGCTAACACCATCTGTGAGAGTGGTCGAG
Organism: Lissotriton vulgaris; assembly: GCF_964263255.1. Classification (NCBI taxonomy): domain Eukaryota; kingdom Metazoa; phylum Chordata; class Amphibia; order Caudata; family Salamandridae; genus Lissotriton; species Lissotriton vulgaris. The sequence goes on along the minus strand of NC_141689.1, from coordinate 938,862,890 downwards.
GCCTTAGCCGTGTCCTCTCCTTGAAGTAACTCCACCCTCCTCATAGGAACTTCAGCAACAGAATGCAGGAGAGACCGGGAAGAGGAACCTGAGGCAGCCTTACATGAAAATCGCAGGAAATGCTGCAAAATAGGATTTTCTTGGAACACTGGTAATATTAGGTCGATTTAAGGCAAAAAATAAAAGTAATGCTAGCTTTAAATTGTACTCCCTTTGTTGATATTCAGGGCATCGGGAGAGAGCTAACGTGAGGCAGTCATCTTTCTTCCATGCTCATGTGAATCCAAACACATTACCTTTCTAACCTCAACATACCACTTGAATATAAATTAATTATTTACCTAACATAGAACCTAACTATCAAAGAATTTTGGATTCCCAGTCTCTGCGATTCAGAAAGTCATATGGTTCACAATCACAAAATAGATTTTTAATATGCACTAAACCCATTTTGCAATCGAGTAAAGCCTTTCAGCCTCCCCTTTCAGCAATAATTTACTCACAGCCACCTGGCATTATCATCATTTGCAAAATAAAATTATGTGCTTGGCCCCCTTCTTAGTAGGCCCATAGACAATGCTTTGATATCATGGACTTCCTTGTTATACATGAGAGAAGGATTTAAGTTTGGAAACTAAAATTGCAATGATGTTGAACATCTCTGTGATTTCAGTATGAAAACACAAACTTACTTTGTGGAAACAATGAAGGAAAAGACTTTCATGCTGTATATGTGTACACAAAATCATCCATTAGAACCCAACACAGTGACCTCGCATATTTCCATTTCCGGTGTGAGTAGTTGATGCAGGCTGACAGCTCCCACATATCCTGATAAATGTGGGCTAAGGGAAGAACCCAAGTGAGTCATTGGTCTGGATAGTGGACTGACACACTCACTGCAACAAATTGGGATCTGTCACGTGCCCACTACTTTTGTTAGCATGAATATTACATTTCAACTATAGCACATCACAAATACATATACAGCATTTACACTAGTGAGGAATGTTGTTTTGGTATCTAAAGCCTTCTCATATGGTCACCCAAGTCCACTGGAGTCCAACTTTGGCTAAACGCTGAACAATAGATACATGCATGGATTCTAGAACAAATTACTGTTTGAGTGGCATTGATGTCTGACATGGCTTCCAACATTCATACAGTACCAATTTTGGTAGAGTGGAGGAAGGCACTCTGCAGGTATGTGCATGGTAAGTGTGAACACACAGTAGGATACATTTGAAAAGTTGTTCACGGTGCACATGCCAACATTAGATGTGCTGTTGATAGTATTGTCTGAGATTTGTATTACGCCTCGACCACACCTGAGTCCTGTGCAAATTTTGACTAAGGAAAACATATTGGTCTCCATTTACAAGAGGCATGCACTGCTGGAGTGTCACTTTTTATGACTATGCGGTGGTGCAGGCCTCTCAATCATATCTATGAGGCAAAGCAAAGCCACCATGCGTGGCTTTGCATGGCCTAATCGATATGGAGTAAGGCAAGGCAGTGGATAGCGCTGCGTTGCCTTACTCTATATCAAGGAGGCATTCCATGTGTGCTGCTGTGGGTGCTCCCATGCAACACCCAATGGAATTTTGACACTGCCCTAGATTTACAATATCACGTAAACTTGGGGCAGAGATATAAACATAGCCCTCTCCAGAACAGGCGTAACAAGGGTAAATGTGTACATTTCTCCTTGGTTTTCCTCTTTCTATGTCTGCTGCATTCTGAAGCATGCACAGAACAAGGAAAACGCCTCTTGTGATTGTTTTTGGCAGGAAGGTGTACCTTGGTGATCAGAAACAATGATGCCAACTGTAGGAAGGTGGATATCTGACTATAGTTACCCCCAAACTTTTTGCCTGGTGTTTAGCTGGTTTTTGACATAGTTGGCCTGGGATCCTGCTATTCAGGGCCCCAGGCTAATTGCTCTCTCCTTAAAATGGACTCCATGTACCTTAGGTGCATACACAATTGGAACTGGTTCACCTTATGGGCCCCTGTAACAGTGTACCATAGGTACCCAGGGCATAGGTGCATCCAAGGCCTACCAGGGGCTGCAGCATGTATTGTGCCACCCCTGGCCTGGCCTCCATATTTGACACAACTGGCTGATCACTCAGCTGGGGTAAGTCGGTGTAATCACCTCTTACTTAGGTATAGTATCCCTATGCCTGACCTTAAACTGGACACATATGTTCCTATCAGCGACTCCTATGGAAGGCCTCTTCAATCCTGGAGGCAGAGTGCTTGGAAATATGTGAGATGGTGCTCTAGCATGAGCTGAGCCTGTCTGCAGCTGTCGGGAACCACTTCCTAAGCTGTTCCGGGATATTGCCATACCATATACTCTTAAGTGCATTATAATCCTCGCGGTTATATGCTATCTTTGGTTTGGCTTTATCAAAACATGTCGAGTAAGGTGTCATACGAATTGGAATACTATCCCCTCAACAGTTCTGTCGACAGGGATAGCATTCCACCCTTCTAGAGGGACACGACATGTGTGTAGCCTTAACCCCGGTTAAAGTTAACCAGAGCCTCAGCATCACAAAATGGATGCTGCCACCACAGACACGAGTCTGACCTCCTGCTGCTGGGAGTCCTTCCAGCGAGGGAGGCTTGGACAAAGGGTTTCCTGCCTTGGGAGGTGCGAGCACCTCCCCAGACAGGGTTTTGTGTATTGGGTAGGACAGGGCTGAATAGAATCAGACATGCCCGGGGCACACAAGGTGTCCCCGTGCATAGGCCAGTCCAAACCGGTCCTGGGACTTTCCAGACCCAGGGCTGGCGAGGAGCTGGACAAAGGAAAGGGGGTGTAACCGCCCCCCTTCCTGGTTCCTCCCAGAGGAGGGACCTAGTAGGTGATCCACCCCTCAGATTGGGAATAAGAGTGGGAGCAGTGCCATTGCACAGCAGATCATCCTGAAATCAACTTTAAACAAGAAGAAGACTGGACTTCGACATTCTGCTGCTCAGAAGACTGAAGAGAATCTCCCTTGTGGCCTAGGAGTGGCCACCCTGTGAACACAGGCACCAACCAGCAACTCGATGTCTGCTTTGCCGCCGCCTCCCGCCGGAGCCCGAGCCCGAGCCCAGAGCCCGACAAGAACCAGACTTCCAGACCACTCAGAGCCCGATCCACAGTCCCTGCAAAGAAGGGACCCGTGGAGGCACCGAGTGACGTGGGACCGGACCTCTTGGAAGACACTCGAAAAGCTGACTGCGCAGCTTCTGAGGTATCCTCGGCGTTGTGCTTTGGGGACTGAGAACCCCCACCATCGAGCAGCCCTTGCACCGAAGATCAGCCCCCCAGCATCTCCACGATCTGCGTGGGGCCCTTTTGCATTGTGCCACTCGACGCGCCATCCCGGCCACTAGCCACGTGGTCAGCGGCCATCTTGGCAACGAAACCGACAAACTACACAGCGGGTCTGGTTGCTCCAGACTCACCCAAGCTCCTGTGAAAAGGAGCACTCGCTCTGACCTTGCTGGTCCGAGTGTTAAGCATCTTTTGATTCATGCGTGGCTTGCATTAGCCAAGGCCTGTTTGCTCCGATCAGGTCGCCGACACCGCCAACAGCAAGAAGCCTGCGTGGGACAGCTTGTGACCGACTCCTGGACGTCCTCGAGCCCCGGTGTCCACGTGGCTGCAGAGAGAAGCTACCCAACAACACCTGTTTGCACCCGACATCGCCTGGTTCCAATCTGGTTCCACGGTAGTCACTGGCTAGTGACTTTGAACATTGTCCCCTCTGCTTTCAGGTCTTCACAACTTTAGATCCACCCTTGGATCCACCGGAACTCTTCACATCGAGCCGCCTGCAGCATCTTCAGCTCCAAGCACCATCGACCAGCGTGACGAAACCCGACACTACTTCGACCCTGTGCACCCGCTTCCTGTGGGTGAGGTAACTCAGCTCCGCCAGTGTTCATACACTGGTACACATCTCAAGGGCCTGTGTCTTAAGTTTCAGCGTTCTAGGTCACTCGGAAGGTTCCTAACTCTTTAACTTTGTACTTTTTACGCACCATAGACTTTACATTGGAAAGTGCGTGCACTTTGAACATTGCACCGAGTCCCGCGGGCCTTTCCCGACTTAATCATTGATAGTCTCGAATAGCTCCAGCGATTCCCAAGGCCCTAGGCCTGTTCCCATTCCGATTGGTATCTCTTATACCACTTTCTTAGTATATGGTTTAGGTGGCCCCTAGGGCTCATCCATATTGTGCAACTTTTGTGTATTTTAAACTGTCTTGTGATTTAACGCTTGTGCTTCTGTGCTCATAAAGAGTCCAGGGGATTTTATAGTTAATAAATCAATATATATTTTCAATATATATCTGTGTGGTGTCCCTTTCATTTGGTATTCAAGGGGGTTGTGTATGGTAATACAGCTGGCTTCACATGCCTTTCAGAGTTTAGCCTAAGACTGCTTTGTCCACGTTACCACTAGGATAACTGGTCTACAAGGTTGAATTACAACCAATCATCATAAGGGTTGCTTGGCATGGTACAAAGTGATCACTAAGAATTAGTGAGCATTATATACCAGGCCAACTTCTCACATTGGTGGCAGCGGTGGGATCTGAGCTTGCTGTTGTTTTACCATTACAATCTTTGAGATTATCATTTGAAAGATCATACAGGTACCTGCTAGGTACATATAAAACAAGACTAGTATACATAAGTTCTACTGAACTTAGTTGTTGTAGAGCAAAGGGAGTAGCACACCCTGACTACAACTACTAGATAGGTTTAGTAGGTAAACACCAGTGTAGGTAGATTGCAACACATCCACCCACACTAGAGCAATGTCTGGAGCAGAGGGTTCCACTGGGAACATCCCTGTTGAGAGTGACCCTCCAAGGGCACCATCCAAATTTGCTATTTTTTCCTTTAAGGAATTAAGACAGCTTTGTGTCTTAAGGGGTCTGAAGACAGGGCCTTCCCCTACTACAGACCACCTAAGAGAGCTCTTAGACCAGTCTGAGACTCTAAAGCCCTCTAAGGCAAACCCCACAGGGGATGCTGAAGGAGGCCTTCCTTCAGAGGATGACACTGTAGACACCCCTGGCCCTATCATCCTGGTAGATGAGGAAGCCCCCATCACTGGAGCTCCTCAGGTAGATGAGGAGGAAGAGGAAGAGGAAGAAGAGACAGAGGGGGGAAGCAGTGAGTCAGATGATGACAGAAATAGTCAGGTGCTGGTCAGTAGACTGAACCAGGCTAACTTAAGCCTATTTGGGACTGAATCAGGTAACAACCCATTCAGACCCCCAGGTGGACTCAACCAGAAGCCTAGGAGGAGGAGGACTCACTCAGGTGACTCTAACAACTCCCATGCTTCTAGAGGCTCTCATGGCCACTCCAGAAAGGAGCTGGCTAGCCCTCAGAGAAGGGAACATGAGGCCAAAATGAGAGAGGCTGAGCTTAGGATCCAGAGGCAAGAGTTAGAGGTTGCCCTGGCTAAGGGGAAACTTGCTAAAGCAAGACAGCCTAGAGAGAGTGGATTAGGATCCACTGGTGGCAGCACTATCCAGAAGGATAAAGACAGGTCTTTTGATACAAGAAACCTGAGTAAGATTGTGCCCCCCTACAAAGCTGGGGATGACATCCACAAATGGATGACTGCACTTGAGAGAGCCTGCATGGTACAGCAGATCCCTCAGGAGCAGTGGGCAGCAATCTTGTGGCTCTCCTTTGAAGGTAGAGGCAGAGACAGACTCCTCACAGTTAGTGATGAGGATTCTAGAAACTACATGGTCCTGAAGAGTGCTCTGATTGATGGGTTAGGCTTAACCACTGAACAGTACAGGTTAATGTTCAGAGATACCCAGAAGACACAGACTCAGGACTGGTCTGAATTTGTTGAATGTGCCACTAAGGCTCTGGAGGGCTGGTTGCTGGGAAGTAAGGTTACTGACTATACAGGATTGTATAATTTAATTATGAGAGAGCAAATCTTAAGTAATTGTCAAAATCAGCTTCTACATCAGCACCTGGTTGACTCTGATCTGACCTCCCCACAAGAATTGGGTAGGAGGGCAGACAAACGGGTCAGAACCAGGATCAGGCCTAAGAACCAGGGTGGTGACCAAAAGAAAGAGACTACCAAGCCTCAAGAGAAGGGTGGGGATAAAAGTAAGGAAAAGACTTCCCCAGGGCCCCAAAACTCCAAGAATGGGGGTGGGTCCCAAGACACTTCTACAACCCAGAAAAAGCCTTATTGTCATACCTGTAAACAGGTGGGGCATTACAAAACAGATAGCTGTTGTCCCAAGAATGGCAATAAAGAGAATATACCTCCAGGTAAGGCTCCAACACCTCCTGTCACTGTTAGCAGTGGTCCCCCAGGTGGTGGGAGCACCCCCAAGAATTTGGGTGGGTTTACTTTTGGAGGACAAGTGGACTCTGGCCTATCCAGGTCCCCTAACTCAGATACTCTTGTCTATGAGACTGGCATGGGGTTTGCCAATTTCACTGCTTGCCCAAACACTTTGAGCAAGTATAGACAGGAGCCCCTTATCAATGGTTTGAAAGTTGAGGCCTTCAGAGACACAGGGGCTAGCATCACCATGGTGGCTGAATGTCTAGTGCCCTCAAGGCAACTTTTACCTGATGCCAAATATCAGGTGACAAACATTGATGGCATAGAAACCAATCATCCCATGGCAGTAGTCAATCATAGCTGGTGAGGTGTCACTGGCCCAAAGAGAGTGGCAGTGTCAGCAAACTTGCCTGTAGATTGCCTTCTGGGTAATGATTTGGAAATCTCAGCCTGGGCTGAGGTTGAACAGCAAACCCATTCTAGAATGGTAAATCTCCATGGAAAGGTTAGTGGGGCTGTGATGGCTACAGCCCCAATCCAAGATGTCCTTCCTGAAAAGGTTGGGAGGGCTGAGCAAACCTCAGCCCCATCTGTAGATAACTTCCCTCCTGAAAAGAGTAGCAGGGCTATACTAGTAACAGCCCATACCCAAACTGAGTTTCCTCCTGAAAAGGTTGGTGGGGCTGTGATGGCCACAGCCCAAACTCAAACAGATACATGGATAGTGAAGCCTGGAATGATGGATCACTCCACCCAAACTGAGAGCATGGAGGAGGAAGAGAAATCTCCCCCTCACTAGACTTTAGGAAAGGATCAGCCTCCTCAGGGAACTGATCTTACCCCTGATGAAGGAACTGTCCCAGAGGTTGTTAGGCCTGGCCTGACAGAGCCTCTGATGGCAGTGGACCCTTCTCAGGTGGGACCCAGTCTGGAGCAGGTAACCTGCCCCTCTCTACCTTGCCTTACTCAGCCCAGGGCTGCAGAGGACAAGAAGGACAGTGAGACCCAAAGGGCCCCCTGTCAAATAAAGCACCCCCATCAACAGATTAGGGGCACCGAAACTAGTAGCCCTAGTGAGGTGCAAACTTTAAAAACTCCTGAGGGATCCCCCTTAAAAGTAGTTAGGGACCTCCCCCAGATGGATATTGTTGGGCACAGCCAAACCTGGGACCCTAAGGGCCCAAACCTGAACTGTCCCTCCAGTAAGCCAAACAGAGGGACTCAGCCTCCAGCTTTAGGTAGCCAGAGGTTGACCCTGAGAGCACAGTGCAACTCAGTCAAAGAAAGAAAGGCACACATGGTGGAGAGTGATTGGAGGAAGCTGAGTCCTACAGAGGAATCTCACTTCAGTACTCCATCCCAACACCAGCCTTTAACTTTGCAAAGACACACCACAGGTAGAGATTCCCTATGGTGGAGACCCTCAGATACCCTTAGGGTGAGGGATTGCTTAGTGGACCATGAGACAGGGGGTAACTAAGCCAGAGCTGGTACTTCCTTATATGGACACTTAGGCAATATAGGCTTACCTGGTCAAGGATAGCCTTATCTCCTTTCGTTTGGAGGGGGGTTATGTAGGAAGGTGGATATCTGACTATGGTTACCCCCAAACTTTTTGCCTGGTGTTTAGCTGGTTTTTGACATAGTTGGCCTGGGATCCTGCTATTCAGGGCCCCAGGCTAATTGCTCTCTCCTTAAAATGGACTCCATGTACCTTAGGTGCATACACAATTGGAACTGGTTCACCTTATGGGCCCCTGTAACAGTGTACCATAGGTACCCAGGGCATAGGTGCATCCAAGGCCTACCAGGGGCTGCAGCATGTATTGTGCCACCCCCTGGCCTGGCCTCCATATTTGACACAACTGGCTGATCACTCAGCTGGGGTAAGTCGGTGTAATCACCTCTTACTTAGGTATAGTATCCCTATGCCTGACCTTAAACTGGACACATATGTTCCTATCAGCCACTCCTATGGAAGGCCTCTTCAATCCTGGAGGCAGAGTGCTTGGAAATATGTGAGATGGTGCTCTAGCATGAGCTGAGCCTGTCTGCAGCTGTCGGGAACCACTTCCTAAGCTGTTCCGGGATATTGCCATACCATATACTCTTAAGTGCATTATAATCCTCGCGGTTATATGCTATCTTTGGTTTGGCTTTATCAAAACATGTCGAGTAAGGTGTCATACGAATTGGAATACTATCCCCTCGACAGTTCTGTCGACGGGGATAGCATTCCACCCTTCTAGAGGGACACAACATGTGTGTAGTCTTAACCCCGGTTAAAGTTAACCAGAGCCTCAGCATCACAAAATGGATGCTGCCACCACAGACACGAGTCTGACCTCCTGCTGCTGGGAGTCCTTCCAGCGAGGGAGGCTTGGACAAAGGGTTTCCTGCCTTGGGAGGTGCGAGCACCTCCCCAGACAGGGTTTTGTGTATTGGGTAGGACAGGGCTGAATAGAATCAGACATGCCCGGGGCACACAAGGTGTCCCCGTGCATAGGCCAGTCCAAACCGGTCCTGGGACTTTCCAGACCCAGGGCTGGCGAGGAGCTGGACAAAGGAAAGGGGGTGTAACCGCCCCCCTTCCTGGTTCCTCCCAGAGGAGGGACCTAGTAGGTGATCCACCCCTCAGATTGGGAATAAGAGTGGGAGCAGTGCCATTGCACAGCAGATCATCCTGAAATCAACTTTAAACAAGAAGAAGACTGGACTTCGACATTCTGCTGCTCAGAAGACTGAAGAGAATCTCCCTTGTGGCCTAGGATTGGCCACCCTGTGAACACAGGCACCAACCAGCAACTCGACGTCTGCTTTGCCGCCGCCTCCCGCCGGAGGCCGAGCCCAGAGCCCGACAAGAACCAGACTCCCAGACCTCTCAGAGCCCGATCCACAGTCCCTGCAAAGAAGGGACCCGTGGAGGCACTGAGTGACGTGGGACCGGACCTCTTGGAAGACACTCGAAAAGCTGACTGCGCAGCTTCTGAGGTATCCTCGGCGTTGTGCTTTGGGGACTGAAAACCCCCACTATCGAGCAGCCCTTGCACTGAAGATCAGCCCCCCAGCATCTCCACGATCTGCGTGGGGCCCTTTTGCATTGTGCCACTTGACGCGCCATCCCGGCCACTAGCCACGTGGTCAGCGGCCATCTTGGCGACGAAACCGACAAACTACACAGCGGGTCTGGTTGCTCCAGACTCACCCAAGCTCCTATGAAAAGGAGCACTCGCTCTGACCTTGCTGGTCCGAGTGTTAAGCATCTTTCGATTTCTGCGTGGCTTGCATTAGCCAAGGCCTGTTTGCTCCGATCAGGTCGCCGACACCGCCAACAGTGAGAAGCCTGAGTGGGACAGCTCGTGACCGACTCCTGGACGTCCTTGACCCCCGGTATCCACGTGGCTGCAGAGAGAAGCTACCCGACAACGCCTGTTTGCACCCGACATCGCCTGGTTCCAATCTGGTTCCACGGTAGTAACTGGCTAGTGACTTTGAACATTGTCCCCTCTGCTTTCAGGTCTTCACAACTTCAGATCCACCCTTGGATCCACCGGAACTCTTCACATCGAGCCGCCTGCAGCATCTTCAGCTCCAAGCACCATCGACCAGCGTGATGAAACCCGACACTACTTCGACCCTGTGCACCCGCTTCCTGTGGGTGAGGTAACTCAGCTCCGCCAGTGTTCCTACACTGGTACACATCTCAAGGGCCTGTGTCTTAAGTTTCAGCGTTCTAGGTCACTCGGAAGGTTCCTAACTCTTTAACTTTGTACTTTTTACGCACCATAGACTTTACATTGGAAAGTGCGTGCACTTTGAACATTGCACCCGAGTCCCGCGGGCCTTTCGCGACTTAATCATTGATAGTCTCGAATAGCTCCAGCGATTCCCAAGGCCCTAGGCCTGTTCCCATTCTGATTGGTATCTCTTATACCACTTTCTTAGTATATGGTTTAGGTGGCCCCTAGGGCTCATCTATATTGTGCAACTTTTGTGTATTTTAAACTGTCTTGTGATTTAACGCTTGTGCTTCTGTGCTCATAAAGAGTCCAGGGGATTTTATAGTTAATAAATCAATATATATTTTCAATATATATCTGTGTGGTGTCCCTTTCATTTGGTATTCAAGGGGGTTGTGTATGGTAATACAGCTGGCTTCACATGCCTTTCAGAGTTTAGCCTAAGCTGCTTTGTCCACGTTACCACTAGGATAACTGGTCTACAAGGTTGAATTACAACCAATCATCATAAGGGTTGCTTGGCATGGTACAAAGTGATCACTAAGAATTAGTGAGCATTATATACCAGGCCAACTTCTCATACCAACAACACAGACTCCCTTGCACCGTGGTGCAAAGGTGCCTGCATTAGCAACAGCTGCTAATTGTGCGCTGGCGCTGGATGAAAGGAAAGGAATGAACTGTATCTTTGTAAATATGGTGCTTTCTTGCCCTTTCAAATAGGTGTAGGGCAGCACTGCAAAATGAATTGTGGCGCTGCTGTATGCCAATTCTTAGTAAATGAGGCACAGTGTGTCTTGAAAATCACAGCCTATCCCATGCAACATTTCTGTCACATAATCTGGGTAACATGTCACTTTCTGCCCATAATATATTTTATATGAGAGAGACATTTGAGGTAATAATCATAATTTGTTTTTTTGGGAAGATGATGGGAGGGACATGTGCAATGAGTATCCACTCCATAGCTTGCACACAATTTGAACACCAGATTCTGAGGCATCCATCATGTGGGCCTGCATACATTGGGATTAATTTCAGATAGCAATTTGGACCTGACATTTGCATACTCAACTTTGTCCTGCTTCTGTTGGGATTCTACATGTAAGGTAAAGCTTATTTCCGCAGACTGATGATACCCCTTACACATCTCACTGCAGCCAATTAATGGGAACCTACACACTCCTTCCTGAGCACAGGAACAATCAGTTGATACTCACTTGTAGCATTTGGATCTCTGAAGGTCACCACCTCGCCAATGGTGTATGGGCTTGGTACACCTACAAAACAAAAAAATGGAACATTGCTCTTTGAATGCTGAACATATACACTGTGTACATATGAAACATAGTACATTGGCTTCACAAATGCCTGCTATTGTTGGTACATTGGACTGGTAGCATTAGCCAAAGTTGGATTGTCCTAATGCTGGACCGATGTAAGCCATGTTGCAGTGTATTCATATAATGCAAAGCACATCATGTATCAGGTGCACAGAGTGCAGACAAGGTACAAGGCCAGCCTAGCTTGCAACAAGATGCAAGGGTGCCAGGCTTTGTGAAGATTCCAATTTGATTGACCACATTCTGCATAGTATGACAATGCCGGGGCATTCTCAAGTCCATATTATATTATATTATAGTTGGATTTGTAATGCGCATGGCTGCCCCCGTGACGGGGCGTCCCAGCGCCACCAAAGACATTGAGAGTGAGCGTGGAGGGAAAAAGTTACGCCCGGAAGAGCCAGGTCTTTATGGCTTTACGAAATGCAAAATGAAAAATGCAAAATGATTCTGGATCCCTCTGATAGAGACTGGGAGCGAATTCCATAGTTTCGCCGCAAGACTGCGAAAAGAGCAACCACCGGCTCTAGCTCTTGAGACTCGAGGTATACAGACCAGGGCTTGGTCGGCAGACCTTAAAATGCACCGCAGCGCATAGAACGCTAGCAAATTAGCCAGCCCCAAAGGTGCTTGTTGAGTCAGAATCCTGTGAGACACACAAAGTGTTTTAAACTGGATTCGTTTTACGACTGGCAGCCAATGTAATTTAGGTAGAACATGAGATACAGAGCAAAATTTCAGAAGTGCCACAAGAATCCGTGCCGCTGCATTCTGTATTCTCTGCAGCCGCCTAATAACATTGTGTTATTTACAATGCTGCATTCATCAGACAGTACTCATGCTTCTTTGTCTTCTTCACCTATTTCCTTATATGTGTTCAGTCACTGTAAATGAACAATGATCAATCAAGGCCCATACAGACTCACAAAAGAATGAGTACCTTTGTTTGTAAAATAGACATATGTGTGACCATTTGGGAGGAAACAAACACCCTGTCCAACCTGTGGCCTGATGACTTGTGAGTGTGCTCCCCTGCAACATATATGGCAGGTAGCCCCCACAGTTCTGAGTAAGAAATGACCTAGCACCCTGGTTGACACTATTCCCTGCGCAGTGCCAGATGGATCCCACATCACCTATGGGCCTCTCCTGTACTGCATGGTATGGTTTGGCTTTTGTAATTCCCCTCTCCTGTGAACATGCCCTTGTGGCATGTTCAGTGTATGTAATGGTGTTAGCCTGTATTGTGCCATAGTAACCTACATATATATATATGGCCCTTTTGGAATGTAAAGAATGTAAAGTATTGTGTGGAAGCCACACAACTACTAGCTCATGGTATATATGGACATACCTTTAGTCCCACTAACTTCTGTTCCCAGTTGATCCAGGAGATCTTGCTCGGGGCTGATGACATCTGCCCACCGGTGCTTGAACAGGTAGATGCTACGCTGGACACCAATTAATCAACTCATCCGGAACTGCACCTTCTCCCACTGGTGCAGCCTCTCAAGGGTTGGGTTGCCTGGGCTAACCCTGCCTCCAAATCTGACCATGTTGGACAGGTACTTGACTAACAGCCACAGCAGGGCCCACAAACTCCTCAACCATCAGGTTCTTGGCCCTCTCCCTGCCTGAAATCTCACTACCCCCACTAACCACCCTAAACCCAACAACAGATACACTATCCCTTCCCCCTACCCTTATACCATAAACCCCTATTTAAACTAACACCCCACAATACACTACACAACACATAATTATACAGGACATAAATGACAGTTTTGGGACATAACAAGGACAGCACAGACACCAACAAGACCAAGAAAGAGCACCAAATTCTCCAGCATCCAACAAACACCTCCACCAGCCAGCACATACAAAAAGAATGCACGTGAAAGTTAAAGGAACTTTACATTTCCTGGTTTGCATCATTCCCTTTGTGGGTGTGTCATATTTCTGATGTATGCACTACGTTTTCTACTGAAGCATTGTTTTTCTCTGATGATTCACTAGAGAAATAGCCAAGTCTTGAGGTACACAGTGCCCAATGCATTGTATTTGATGCTTTGGCATTGATGCGTGACTTCCGCCCGATGCTCTTTCCACTAAAGCATCATGTTTCTGCTACAGTGTCACATTTAGTACAAACGCATCATGTTTACTACTATAAGTCACCTTTACTAGAAAAGTGTAAACTTTCCTACTCAAGCGTCACGTTTTGTGCAAAAGCTTCACTTTTCCTACAAATGCCTCACGTTAACTACTAAAAAGTTACTTTTCCCAGAGAAGTGTCAATGTTCCTACTCAAGCCTCACTTTTCCTACAAATGCCTCATGTTTACTTCTAAAAAGTCACCTTTCCTACAAAAGTGTCACCTTTCCTAGAAAAGTGTCACCTTTCCTGCTCAAGCGTCATTTTTTGTGCTAAAGCATCACTTTTCCTACAAAAGCATCATCTTTAGTATTAAAAAAAGTAATCTTTCCTAGAACAGTGTCACATTTCTTACTAGAGTGTCACGTTTCCTAGTAAAGCATGTTTTTTACTGACACATTGCTAGAGAAATGGGCAAGAGGCAAGTTACACAAAACACATCACAATGCACAGTACATTGTTTCCTAAACTTTGTCATTGATGCTTGCCTTCTGACCTGATTGTAAAATTTTGAGGACTACTTCTGGTTGATGAGATGTGTGTAAGTTGATGTTTTCTGGGACTGTGAGATAAACTCAAAGACAACTAATGGTTACATTTATTGTCATGTTGAACCTTTATAACATGTTGGTTAATGGTCCATTCCCGAACATGTGGATCAAGTGAAGGAATGTTGCACAATATGTGTGTGTCTGCAATTTGTAGCAGCAGTGTTGGTCCCAGTCCCAGGGGACATTAGTCCGCACACAAATATATTGTGTAGTATGGCACCCACCAGTATTATTTTGCACACCATTGGGGGGAGTAGAGCAATCTACCCCCTGAAATGTCTAGACAGCGCAACCTAGCCTTGAGCAGGCTAAAAGTTTGCTATACAATATTTTGTGTCTTGCTGAGGGACTAGTTGTATACCTTCTCCGGCTCAGTCTGGGGGTGTGCATATGGGGTCATTACCCACGGCTGAAGCCCATATCCCAAGTCAGCTGAAAGTTAAAAGAAAGGACTGTTACAGATACATGCCAGGTCAAGCTTGTTATGTGTAGTAACACTGTCATACAGATTTCTAACTTTGGTTTCACAATATGTGTTAGTCATACAGTTGTTCATACGCTAACACGTCTCCATTACTCTGTGTAATCGCAAATGCTAAGCATGGGCAGATACATTTTACACTTCTACATCCTGACTGTCACGTTGATCCTGTAGTTTTCTGTAATGTCTGTTTGGCGGTGCTCCTGACCATGCTATGTGCTCCCATTACATGTGTGAAGTGGCTGATTGTGGATCAAATATTTGTGTAGTTGAGTCTCCTTAGGTAGGCAGTGACATAGCAGACATGCCTTACATTGACACATGCATATGTCCATGGTAAACCACATATGGCAGTGGTGGGATACATGACATGTCTAGTAAACCATGTGAGTGGCATGTAGATATCCTCATGGAACCCCTCCCTTATACGCAGTAATGCTACACAGCATTTGGCCCAGCAATGCATTGCTCTGTACCCTTCCACCATTCAACGCAGCCACAGTGACTAAACGTGGCTTGACATGTGTAACTTGGGTGCTTACATGACACATGTACCATGGTGCATATAGCATGCAACAGGCACACCTTTCATACTTATGTCCTTATCTGCGTCAACAGAGAGATGGGTGTTATGTCAGCCATTTCTAACTGTTAGTTGGTGTGCTAGATATTTAAATTTTGCTTATGCACAAGTAGGACACTCTCATATTGTCCATTCTGCCTGAATATGTATGCGTCATGAACACTCCTGGGTTATTTGGCCAGCATGTTAGTGAACAGACCAGATGATCCAAGATGGCCTGGACATTCATGGAGTGGGTCTGCTTCCGGTTCCTGCAGAGATGGATGTGACTGCAAGGGGAACTAGTTGCACATGTGCAGTCCATGACACCTAGGTCATTTGGAACCCATTGATGGCATAAAGCCCTTGGTATGTCTCCATCTGCAGTTTTTGGGTGCTGGTGAAGAGGAGGTAGTGGGGGTCAGATGAATGATGGCATCCAGGATGGAGGGAAGGAATGAGGAGAAAGGTGGCTGGGAGATTCTGGCCACTCTGGTGGCAATCATGGAAAGACCCCGATGCCAGTATGCTTAGTACCACCATGAGCATCACCTGTGGAGTGATATGGTAGACCTGGCAGCTGTTAGATGGAGCGTTGGTACACTCAGGTGTAGCAGCTCTACAATTGACTCCCGTCAAAGCTGGTAATAGGTGATGACCTTATACTCCCTGAGTCTAATTAGGGTAGTCCGCTGGTGATAAATGTGCTCCCTTCTCCTGCATTGCCTTTGTGGTGGTGAGGGTGGGGCTGTTGGGGGTTTGGATGGTTGGGCTGGTCGCCTTCTTGTAACTCCAGGCTGCAGTATGAGCATCTCCATTGTGTAGTTGTGGTTCCTTCACTATTCCATCTAGCTTCTCTTTATGTACTAAATGTCAGTGTGTCATTTCCTATGTTTGGGTTTCCGAGGTGCAGGATTTTTGATACTATCGGACCACCGCGCAACTCAAGCAGACGATGCGTCACTTTGGTAAAATCTCGTAAATATCCATGCATCTGTTTTATGGTGGAATTTATGAAGGAATGCCTACCTTGTATATTTTAATACTTAAGTGATGCAGGTGGTTCCGATGCAGGGCATGATCCATCCTCCATTATAAATCAACTTGTAAATATGGAGTCCTGACAGCACAGCAAATGCTTCAAAACGATTGATGCATTGGTGATGCATGCTCCTTGCAAACAAGCCCCTTTGTTTATCTGGTAGTGTTAGGCCCCCGTTCTGCCTTGGCCTACATAATCCTTTATATGCCATTTGTGGCTTCGCTCCATAAAAAAAAGGTTTTTGGTATTATTTTGGTTAGATCTTGAAACAGATACAAAAGTCTGGCCAAATTATTCCTTTTTATTGTATTAATGCCGCCCAGCCAGGACTCTGGAAGTGTCTCTCATCTTCAAAGGTCCCTCCATATCTCTAGAAGTAGGGGTAGCATGGTGCACTCATAGAGAACAGAAATGTTTAGGGTTATTTTCACCACCAGGTAGGTAATAGTTTCAGTAGCCCACCTAAAAGCCATGTGTTCACGGAGTGCTATTACCTTCTCTTGTGGAAGAGTCAGGTACAGTATTTGAGATTTGTTGTGTTTATCTTGAATCCTGATGCTCTTACAAAAGTATCTATAATTTTGGGAGAGATTTCTCAGGGCGCAAATATAGTTATTAATTTGTAGTCTATAAACAGCACAACTTTATGTTCCTCTTTCCCGAAATGGAGATCTGCCAGCTCCCCATCCTTGTTCGAAGTTACCCTCACATTGAGATAAGCACCCTCTGCTTTTGGTGTGCAAGAGACATTCTGTACTCTTCTTCTCATGGTTTTAGTTCAGTTTCTAACTTCTCCCTATACTGAGTGTCTGAGTATTTTAAGTAAGCTACTTTGCTAATACAGATGCCCCTCAAGACTGTTTTAAAGATGTCCAAGAGGTGTGCTGTTAAAATCTGTGTATAATTTTCCTGGAAGCAATTTTTAATATGTGTTTTTATTTACTCTGCAAGAACTCGGTCTCGTTCGTCACTGTGTTGCTCCCTCCAAATATTATGTAGACCTAGGTCCTGAAGCTTGGCTTTAAGGTTCTTTGAAAAATCACCTGAAAGTTGAGTACTTGAACCTATTCTGTTTACTTTGGGATCCCAAACCATGTTGAAATTGCTTAGACTGCTAAGGTATCTAACATCTTGTATGTGCCATCATTCTGGTTTATGTTGTGAGGCAAAAATCACTGCCATGGTTAATAGTTTCTCTCTAGGGAGCCCTTAATAAAGAGATATCTGTCCTATCCTTTTGCTATTTAATTTGATGACGGGTAGATTTTTAGGGACAAAGAGGGCTACTCCATTATGTTTAGAGATCCCTGATGAATACGAAGCAAGAGGGTATTGTTTATGCTTCCGTTTGATTTCTTAATATCACTTTAAACGCGTCTCTGGGAGAGCAATTATATCATGGTCTCCCCTTCCCATATAATGCCATATCCTTGAACATTTATTCAGGGCATTTGGGGCATCTAGTCCCTTCACATTCACTGCTAGTATCTTAACCAAGGGCAAATTGTTGTGTGTGCAAGCTTCTGTTCAATTTCTTCCAATCTAATGTCAAGGATATTGAAGAATCGGATTAACTCACTTACTGGGTCTCGGCGGCGGGGGAACCGCCCAAGCCTTCCATACCCTTCATACGTAGTAAAAGGAGACACAGTAGCCTTCGTCTGCAGGAGGAACCCAGATTTATTCAAATAGCCCGGGGTATGGAACAGAGTCCCAAGCTCGTCAGAAACAAGACAGAGGAGGCTGCTGCTTTACCCTGCAGCTTACAAGCCTTTTATACTTTTTCATCTCAGTCTTTTGGTTGTTAGTTCATTGTTCAATCAGGGCAGTGTTTGTAGGTGATAACCAGATCTAGACGACGTTTGTAGATGGTGACCTGGTCAAGGCTTGGTACACAAATCATTGTTCACTCAGCTTGATCAAGGCTCAGTCTTTCAGGTCATTGTTTAATCACCTTGATCAAAGCCCGGTCTTTCAGGTCATTGTTTAATCACCCTGATCAAGGCCCAGCAGTCAGACCATTGTCCAGATAACCTGATCACAGTGTCAAGGATGTTTACCAGGCTGGGAGCAGGAGATGGAAAAAATCATTTACACAGGGTGTGAGTGTCTCATGGCTTTCTGTTGAACTGCAAGAACAGAACAGGGGGGGTTGGGTGTGCGACAGTTCCTGGGCAGAAATGCAGGCTGCAAGATGGCTGTTGTCGTGTTAGCTAGATTTTCCTCAGGCATCTGCAGAAACAACCAGGTGGGTCGAGTGGAAGTGTTTGATACGTGATGGCAATGAAAAAGCAATGGAGTCTCGGTACAGATGATGCCGATCAGAACACTTTTCCTCAGACCCTCCTTTTGCCATTGAGTGGTAAATACTTTGAGAAATGTTCATAAGGCCATCGGTTTCTTGTAGACAAACAGCGTCACCACGGTGGCCAAGAAGCATTTACTATGTCGGAGACTGACATCTTGTTTTTGGATTCAGGTGTTTTGGATGGCTGCCATTGTGCTAAGGCAGGGACCTCTAGTGGCTGTCTGTGATTGGTGGTTGCTTCACTGGGCGCAGGTGCCAAGGTCCCTATGGGGTACCTTAGTCTGACACACCAGCACTACTCTCAGCCGGGGAAGATCATAGCCCTACAGCCTATAGGTACTTGGCGAAGTCAAGGTCAATCCTTCCCTTGGGGGCGCAAGTTGTATCGGTCGGAAGTAGGGACAGTATGGTCGGGAAACAATTGTTCTTGGTGTTGAGCAGAGATAAGGGAGGGTTCCACCCTTCCTTTCAGTATGCTGTCACTCTCTGCTTCGGTGGATGTAGAATGCAGTCTGGCATCGCTGAATGGGACAAACGTCGGGACTGTTTCTGTTTCTGAGTCTCCTTATCCTTCCCTCACCCACTAATCATAGGGGAGGGGCAGAGGCACATGCCTACAGTGCGACAAATGCACCCAATTCTTCCGACCTTCTACTTTCACTGCTGTGCGGGTGGCCAGTAACACCTGATGGGGCTGTGTCCAGCGGGGCTCGAGGCTCTTAGTCTGTTGAAACATTTTCACCAAGACCCAATCCCCAAGTTGGATGATGTGTCCTAGGCCCTCGCTCTTGTCAGGCATGGCCTCCTGCACCTGGTGATAAAGAGTACGAAAGGTATTAGTCAGACTGTACAGATAATCAGTTAATACAGGGTAGTCAATGTCAGACAGTTTCTTAGGCCGCGGGACACCCCATACATTGTCAGGCCTTCCGAACACAATCTCATGGGGAGATAGCCCTATCCTGGTGTGGGCCGTTGTTCTTGTGGACAGTAGGGCTAAGGGCAGAGCATCAACCCAAGTGACACCTGTTTTGGCTACTATTTTGGCCATTTTCGTTTTTAGGATGCCATTGTACACCTCCACTAGACCTGCTGACTGGGGGTGGTTAGCTGCATGAAATTTTTGTTTTATACCCAATGCTGTACAGACATATTCCATAATTTGAGCCATAAAGTGGGATCCGTTGTCACTCCAGACCAAGCGGGGCAAACCGTATCATGGGAGGTACTCTTTTAATAGTGCTTTCGCGGTAGTGATAGCGGTGCAGTCATTTGCTGAAGGTACAGACCATTGCCAGGATATATTTAAAATTGTTACATCTGTCCATATGGATGTAATCCATTTGAAGGACTTCAAAAGGGAAGGTAGGAGGAGAGAATCCATGCATGTTTTGACCAGTTTGTCAGCTTAGGCTAGTATCTTAGAGTTGTACCATGTAGGTTCCAACAGTTTACATATCCCTTTTGCACTGATGTGAGCAGGACCATGGGCCATCGTAACCACTGGTAGCGTGTGACTGTCAGGTAGCATTCATTGTCTTTCCATAGTCGTATGGGCCCAGCAACCATCAATTCCCTCCTTTGCTAATTGCTCCTTCCACACCCGTAGTTCCTCAGGAGTAGTATGGGACTGAATATCAATCACACTCTTTACTGTGTGTTCAACCATGCCCTTGTCTGCCACCCACCTAGCGGGACCTCCTACATACATTCCTTCCCTTTTCCTAAGAGCTGTTTGTCTGGCCGTCTGGTCAGCCAGGGCATTGCCTTTCCCAACATCATCTGTCACTTTCTTATGGGCCTTATATTTTATAATGGCCACCTTTCTGGGGAGTGTCAGGGAGTCTAACAATCAGTGAATTAGGGGGCCATGTTGAACCTTAGTCCCATGGGAAGTAAGGAAATTCCTTTCTTTCCATAGCCTCCCGAAGTTGTGGGCCACCCCAAAGGAATATTGTCTGTCAGTAAAAATATTTACAGTCATCCCTTTGCTTAACTCACAGGCTCTAGTGAGGGCCACTAATTCTGCTGCTTGAGCAGAGCACTGCGGAATCTGAGCTGTTTCTACTACTCACCCTAATGTCGTGAGGGCATAGGCGGCTGAGGTGTTACCATCTGACCCTCTGAGACATGATCCGTCCACATACAGTGTACCTTCTGGTTCTGCTATCGGGGTATCCTGTAAGTCAACCCGTCGTTTCGTCTCCTCCTCTGTCCTTAATATGCAGTCATGTGGGTCTAAGCATGCATCCTGCATCTCCAGTGAGAGTAATGTGGCGGGGTTTAGTACAGTGCATCTTTTGATGTTAATGTGTCTGGAAAAGAGTGTCAGTTCATATCCTGTGAGTTGTGAGCTAGTGAGGTACTGTGTCTTGGTGTTATTAAGGAGGGTATCTACAGAACGGGAGACCATCAGAGTCAGGGGGGAGTTCATGACGATTCCCGCACTCTGACGGACCATGAGGGCGGCCGCAGCGGTCGCACGTAGGCATCCTGGGAGAGCCCTTGCAACAGGATCTAAGGTGGCTGAAAAATAGGCACATGGCCAATGGTGACCTCCGAACATCTGTGTCAAAACAGCGCATGCACAGCCGTCTGTCTCATGTACAAAAAGAATAAAATGTTTGTTATATTCAGGAGTACCGAGGACTGGATCAGTACACATAACCTTTTTTAAATCTTGGAAGGTCGGTGCATGCTCTCTAGTCCATGGAACAGAACTGTTTGATATGTTTTTAATGGTGACGGCAAAAAGAGGTTTGACCATGGCCGAAAAATTGGAAATCCACTGTCTATAGCAGGGGTACTCATAGTGCGGCCCGTGGGCCGGTGGCGGCCCGGCAAGCCTTCCTGGGCGGCCCGCGGACATTGCAGACACCTGTGTTTAAAATTAAATAAATTAAATAGTGTTCGCAAATACAGCCGCAGCAGCGCGGACTCAGACTCTGCTCTGTGGGGGCCCGGGGGATTCCAGTGATTGTCAGAGGGGACCTGCAGGGGCCTAAGAGGTGAAATTCAACAAAGCCTAATTAACATGTAAATGGTCTTTTAAAGACCCATGAAGTACTTGGTGCGGCTGTGTGCGTGCGGCCGGGGAAGCTGTCTCAACCCGGGCTGAGGGCTGACACACACACACACAGGTGAGAGGACAGAGAGGGAGGGAGGGAAGGAAACAGAGAGTGGGAGACAGGTAGGGAGACACAGAGGGAGAGTGGGAGACTGGGAGGGAGGGAGGGAGGGAAACAGAGAGTGGGAGACAGGGAGGGAGACACAGAGGGAGGGAGTGTGGGAGACTCGGAGGGAGGGAGGGAGACACAGAGGGAGGGAGGAAGGGAGACACAGAGGGAGGGAGGGAGACACAGAGGGAGGGCAGGAAACAGAGAGTGAGAGACAGGGAGGGAGACACAATGGGAGGGAGGGAGACACAGAGGGATGGAGACACAGAGGGAGGGAGGGAGACACAGAGGGAGGGAGACAGAGAGTGGAAGACAGGGACGGAGACACAGTGGGAGGGATGGAGACACAGAGGGAGGGAGGGAGGGAGACACAGAGGGAGGGAAGGAAACAGAGAGTGGGAGACAGGGAGGGAGACACAGTGGGAGGGAGGGAGAACCAGAGGGAGGGAGGGAGGGAGATACAGAGGGAGGGAGGGAGACACAGTGGGAGGAAGGGAAACAGAGAGTGGGAGACAGGGAGGGAGACACAGGTGGAGGGAGAGAGACACAGAGGGAGGGAGGGAGGGAGACACAGGAGGAGGGAGGGAAACAGAGAGTGGGAGATAGGGATGGAGACACAGAGGGAGGGAGGGAAAAAGAGAGTGGGAGACAGGGAGGGAGACACAGAGGGAGGGAGGGAGACACAGAGGGAGGGAGGCACAGAGGGAGTGAGGGAGACACAGAGAGAGGGAGGGAGACACAGAGGGAGGGAGGGAGACACAGAGTGGGAGACAGGGAGGGAGACACAGAGGGAGAGTGGGAGACTGGGAGGGAGGGAGGGGAGGAAACAGAGAGTGGGAGACAGGGCGGGAGACACAGAGGGAGAGTGGGAGACTGGGAGGGAGACACAGAGGGAGAGGGGGAGACTGGAAGGGAGACACAGAGAGAGAGTGAGACTGGGGGGAGACACAGAGGGAGAGTGGTAGACTGGGAGGGAGACACAGAGGGAGAGTGGGAGACAGGGAGGGAGACACAGAGGGAGAGTGGGAGACAGGAAGGGAGACACAGAGGGAGAGTGGGAGACTGGGAGGGAGACACAGAGGGAGAGTGGGAGACTGGGAGGGAGACACAGAGGGAGAGTGGGAGACTGGGAGGGAGACACAGAGGGGGAGTGGGAGACTGGGAGGGAGACACAGAGGGAGAGTGGGAGACAGGGAGGGAGACACAGAGGGAGAGTGGGAGACAGGGAGGGAGACACAGAGGGAGAGTGGGAGACTGGGAGGGAGACACAGAGGGAGAGTGGGAGACTGGAAGGGAGACACAGAGGGAGAGTGGGAGACTGGGAGTGAGACACAGAGGGGGAGTGGGAGACTGGGAGGGAGGCACAGAGAGATAGTGGGAGACTGGGAGAGAGACACAGATGGAGAGTGGGAGACAGCTAGGGAGACACAGAGGGAGGGAGGGAAACAGAGAGAGGGAGACAGGGAAGGAGACACAGAGGGAGGGAGGGAGGGAGGGAGACACAGACGGAGGCAGGGAGACACGGAGGGAGGGAAACAGAGAGTGGGAGACAGGGAGGGAGACACAGAGGGAGGGCAGGAAACAGAGAGTGGGAGACAGGGAGGGAGACACATTGGGAGGGAGGGAGACACAGAGGGAGGGAGACACAGAGGGAGGGAGACACAGAGGGAGGGAGACAGAGAGTGGAAGACAGGGAGGGAGACACAGTGGGAGGGATGGAGACACAGAGGGAGGGAGGGAGGGAGACACAGAGGGAGGGAAGGAAACAGAGAGTGGGAGACAGGGAGGGAGACACAGTGGGAGGGAGGGAGAACCAGAGGGAGGGAGGGAGGGAGATACAGAGGGAAGGAGGGAGACACAGTGGGAGGGAGGGAAACAGAGAGTGGGAGACAGGGAGGGAGACACAGGTGGAGGGAGAGAGACACAGAGGGAGGGAGACACAGGGGGAGGGAGGGAAACAGAGAGTGGGAGACAGGGAGGGAGACACAGAGGGAGGGAGGGAAAAAGAGAGTGGGAGACAGGGAGGGAGACACAGAGGGAGGGAGGGAGGGAGACACAGAGGGAGGGAGGCACAGAGGGAGGGAGGGAGACACAGAGGGAGGGAGGGAGACACAGAGTGGGAGACAGGGAGGGAGACACAGAGGGAGAGTGGGAGACTGGGAGGGAGGGAGGGAAGGAAACAGAGAGTGGGAGACAGGGCGGGAGACACAGAGGGAGAGTGGGAGACTGGGAGGGAGACACAGAGGGAGAGGGGGAGACTGGAAGGGAGACACAGAGGGAGAGGGAGACTGGGGGGGACACAGAGGGAGAGTGGGAGACTGGGAGGGAGACACAGAGGGGGAGGGAGACTGGGAGGGATACACAGAGGGAGAGTGGGAGACTGGGAGGGAGACACAGAGGGAGAGTGGGAGACAGGGAGGGAGACACAGAGGGAGAGTGGGAGACAGGAAGGGAGACACAGAGGGAGAGTGGGAGACTGGGAGGGAGACACAGAGGGAGAGTGGGAGACTGGGAGGGAGACACAGAGGGAGAGTGGGAGACTGGGAGGGAGACACAGAGGGGGAGTGGGAGACTGGGAGGGAGACACAGAGGGAGGGAGACACAGAGGGAGAGTGGGAGACAGGGAGGGAGACACAGAGGGAGAGTGGGAGACAGGGAGGGAGAAACAGAGGGATAGTGGGAGATTGGGAGGGAGACACAGAGGGAGAGTGGGAGACTGGGAGGGAGACACAGAGGGGGAGTGGGAGACTGGGAGGGAGGCACAGAGAGATAGTGGGAGACTGGGAGAGAGACACAGATGGAGAGTGGGAGACAGCTAGGGAGACACAGAGGGAGGGAGGGAAACAGAGAGAGGGAGACAGGGAGGGAGACACAGAGGGAGGGAGGGAGGGAGGGAGACACAGAGGGAGGCAGGGAGACACGGAGGGAGGGAAACAGAGAGTGGGAGACAGGGAGGGAGACACAGAGGGAGGGAGGGAGATACGGAGGGAGAATGGGAGATAGGGAGGGAGACACAGAGGGAGGGAGACACAGAGGGAGGAAGAGGAAGGGAGAGAGAGGGAGGGAGACACAGAGGGAGAGGGAGGGAAGGTGAGAGAGAGAGAGGGAGAGAGAGAGAGAGAAGGAGGAAGAGAGAGAAAGATGTGTGTATGCTGGGTCTGGTGGCTCAGTGGACGAAGCTGTCTGCTGCAGGGACCTGTGTTTAACCTCATGGTCACAATTTGTGTTTGCTTTAGCCCCGCCCCCTCCGACCCCGCCCCACCGGTGCAGCCCTCAGCCACAAACCACACTGTAAATTTGGCCCCGAGAGAAATTTTGTGAGTACCCATGGTCTATAGTATGAGGTTAGGCCTATGAAGGCTTGCACCTGCTTTTGTGTTCGTGGGGCCATCATAGCATTGATAATGACTACATGATCAGCGGTGAGCTGCCTTCCCTCCTTCGAGAGGAGATGGCCTAAATAGGTCACCTTCTCTTGACAAAAATAAAGCTTTTTTAAAGAGACTTTGTGATTATGGAGGGCAAGGTGGCGTAACAAACAGAGAGTAGCTTCTTTACATGCTGGGGCAGAATTTACAGCAATGAAGAGGTAATCTACATATTGTAATAGTGTGGAATTATCAGGGAGTTCCAAGGAATCTAGTTGACTTTTTAGGGCTTGACTATAGATACTGGGGCTTTGGGTGAAACCTTGAGGGGCGCAGCAGAATCTAAAGCTCCGCCCACCAAGGGAGAAACCAAAAAAATGTCTGCTGTCAGGATGTTTAGGAATGCTGAAAACAGCATTCTTCAGGGCTATGACAGAAAAGTGCGTGGCGTCAGAAGGGACCATCGTTAAGAGGGCTGTAATGTTGGAGACAACAGGATATTGGGAGATTGTTGTTTTGTTAAGGGTTGTCAGGTCAATCACAAATCTGTATATTTTAGGGGAGAGAGCATCTCCATTGGTCTTTTTAGGAACGGGAATAATGGGACTGTTACAGATATTGCCACGTGTCTCCTCCACTACGCCCTTGTCCATTAAATCAGATATTATTGTTAAAAGGGCCATTTCTACTTCCGCGGGCAGTCGATACTGCCGGAGGTGGGGGAGAAGTGCACCTGGCTGGATACGTACCACATGAGGGGATATGTTGAGACACCCTACATCAGTGTCTGATGATGCCCAGAGGGAGGAAGGTAAAGACTGAAACTCTGGTGGGAGGGGACCTGATAGATACATATAGGAAGCTGCGGTGGGGGAAATTGTTAGGGATACACCTTGGGGACTACATGATATGGTCGCATACAGAGCTTTCAGTAAATCCATACCTAACAAGTTTTCACTGCAACCTGTAATAAGGACCAAGGGAGCATCAACATGTGCAGGGTCAATAGCGAGAGGAAGGGGTTCAGAGACAGGGCTGGTCACAGGTGTTCCTGCAAAACCCACGGAGACATTCATATTGCCAGAAAAGGGTGCCTCCGGGACTGACAGACGTGCAATAGAAGACCTGGTGGCCCCAGTATCCAAAAGAAAATTCTGATCGTTCCCCACAACTGACATTTGAACATACGGGCCACTTTGATCCACTGGAATTTGCACTCTGGTAATACCCCTTTCCTGGCTGTCATATGGTTGGTAGGACCCTGTCTCATCAACTTCATCATAATCATCATTGTAATAAGTGCGTGTTGCATCGTACCCATCAAACCTATTGGCCGGGCACTGCAGGATGGGAGTGTCATCCCTGGGCCTGCGTTCTTTATCCTGTGGATGGGGCGGGCCATGGTCTCTAGTCGGCCTCCCCTCCCTGGGAGCGCGAGGCAGAGTCTTCCCTGAACGGATGTTTTCAGCTAACTCAGGACACTCATCTATCCAATGGCCGTACCCCTAACAATAAGCACACTGATCTGTTTGGAGGGCTCCCAAACGTTGAGGGCTGGAGGGGGTAGACTGGCGAGCCCTCGGAGGGGGTTGGGGTTGAGGTCTGAAATTCCCGCTGGCATCGGGACCTCGGGGAGGGTAAGCCTGCTGCAGAAGTGCCTTAGTCTTTAAGATCCCTAACATTCTTACTTTCTTTGTCTCTATCTTCATTCTCCCTATTCTCGTGATATTGTGCCATAGCCAAGATACCAGTCATAGTTTGGGCAGACCACGTACTTTCAACTTTCTTAAGCCAGGCGGAGATCTCAGGAGGCAAGTTGCTGACAAACTTATCAACACATACTGGGCCAGAACCTGGGATCCGGGGATCCAAACCACTATGTCCCTTGTATTCTGTCTTAAAAAGGGGAAAAGAAGTCAGCCACATTCTCATCTTTTCGCTGCCTACAGGCGTTTATTTTATCCCAGTTAATGACAGTTTCCGGCAAAAGTGTTTTCATAAACGTCATTATTTTACCGGGCAAAGTCAGGATGGCTGGTTTAGTCCCTCCTACCCTTGCTTCTTCCATAGCCTCTAGGTCAGCCCATTTACATCCCAACGCTACTTCATGGTCAGTATGTCGAATTTTGTCCCAAATTTCAGTGGGGACAACTGTACCAAAAGGTAAATCTATATCCTCAAGAACGAGAGTACCTGCAGATATATTTGACCTAATTCTCTGTAAAAGCCAGCCAGATTCTTCCGGGGATCTGGTAATTGTCCTTTTAACTGCATTACTTCTGACCTTTTCCAAGAAACAAGAACCCAAAGCCTGCGCCAGTGTGCGTCAACAGCCCCCTGGCCATTCTTTTGGGCATCGGTAAGTGCGTTAACAAAAGCAGGGGCCGCCTCTCTCATTGGCATAGCTGTTTCTAGAGGGGTGTTGGGAAAAGCGGTCATATCACGGTAAGCCATTAAAGCAGACATAGTGCCAAACATCCCCTCTCCCTGAACATCGCCTCTTTTTATTTGCGACCTAAGGTCCATTAAATCCGGTGGGTATCTGCATAAGCGCATTCTCAAATCTTTGCATGACCAGGGTACACATGTATTCAGCCCAGGTGATCTGTTCCATAATCGTCCACTGAGAAAAGGTGGACCATATTTCTTTAAAGGCATAAATATTCCTGTTATTTATCCAACATTCACACTGTTGCCTCTGTAGGTCATTTTCTCGAAGGGACGAAAAGCTGACTGCAGAGCGCAAGGCGGCCAGTCGGGGGGAATTCAACAATTTATATAAATCCTGCTTAACTGTAGACCACGGGGAAGCAGGAAAAGGGAGTGTAGGAGTAAAGCCGCAGGGGTTGGCCGGATGGAGACTTGCTGTCATGCCCGTAGCGAGGACAGGGTTAGCGGGCGTGGTCGGTGTCATAGGAAAAATCGTGGGGGATGGTGTGACAGGGAGAACAGTAAGAGGGGCAGGAGTGGGCTGTGGTGGGGGGACATGCGGGGTGTGAGGCGTCAGGGTAGGTACATTGGGGCATATGCAGGAGGGCTTTCTAGCATGGTATCAAGCAATGAATCACCTTCTTCTCCCCCTTCCATATGGCCCTTTCCTTTCTCCTCACGAGCTGGATAACATTTTTGTAGCCGGGCCCCATGCTATTTCTACTGATTTTGGTCATTTGATTTTGTAAATTTTCTCTGGCGTGGTCGGCCATTGACATACGTTCTTGTTTTCTTTCTAGAACCTTCTGCTTTCTAGCTCTCTGCTCTATCTCTTTCCTCCAAAATCGGCCAGATTCAAACATAGACGGCGCGTTTTTCTTTTCATTGGTTATTCCTCTAGGTTGGCGAGAACTTGGGAATTAAAGGAGCCATAAAGTGGCCACTGAAATTCCGCGTTACTTTGTTTTGTATATTTTACCCAGAATGAGGAAAACATTATGGCAGAAGGGCCATGTTTAACATACATCGTATAGCCAGGGGGTCCCTTCTGGAGGAAGCGGACAAGCCGCCTCCAGCTGAGAGTCCTGCGTACACATACAACAACATAATCTCTTCAACTTACTACTGACTGGCATGCTTGAAAACAGATAACAGACACCAGCGGGTTTTAAAACTCACCTCGCTTGCTTGGCTTTTGCAAAAGTCAATAACAGCAGAATCATACAGAACAGACACCAGCGGGTTTTAAAATCTCACCTTGCTTGCTTGGCTTTGGCAAAAGTCAATAACAGCTTGACTTTTGCGAAAGTCAATAACAGAATTATACAGATTTGGTGGGTGATCAGTCCACCCTTACCTTACAGGGGTAGTTCTCTTCTGCAGACGTAGGGCTGTGTCCAGCTCCAGAAATGATTTACTAGGGGACTCCAGCGAGAACGCGGTCATGTGGCCCAGACCGGGTGGGGAGTAACAGCGGGCGAGTCGTTCGGCTTACCGGATTGCAAGAATCCCTCGGGTAGGGCACCTCCGTCGGAGTCTCTCTGTGCACCTCCTCACATCCACCGGGCCTGACCTTCATGCTCGTGGAGTCCCTGTTCAGGCGCCATTTGAAGAACCGGTTTAACCCACTTACTGGGTCTCGGCGGCGGGGGGAACCGCCCAAGCCTTCCATACCCCTCATGCATAATAAAAGGGGACACAGGAGGCTTCGTCTGCAGGAGGAACCCAGATTTATTCAAATAGCCCGGGCTATGGAACAGATTCCCAAGCTCGTCAAAAACAAGACAGAGGAGACTGCTGCTTTACTCCGCAGCTTACAAGCCCTTTATACTTTTTCATCTCAGTCTTTTGGCTGTTAGTTCATTGTTCAATAAGGGCAGTGTTTGTAGTTGATAACCAGATCCAGACGACGTTTGTAGATGCTGACCTGGTCAAGGCTTGGTACACAAATCATTGTTCACTCAGCTTGATCAAGGCTCAGTCTTTCAGGTCATTGTTTAATCACCTTGATCAAAGCCTGGTCTTTCAGGTCATTGTTTAATCACCCTGATCAAGGCCCAGCAGTCAGACCATTGTCCATATAACCTGATCACGGTGTCATGGATGTTTACCAGGCTGGGAGCAGGAGATGGAAAACAAATCATTTACACAGGGTGTGAGTGTCTTGTGGCTTTCTGTTGAACTGTAAGAACAGGGGGGGTTGGGTGTGCGACAGTTCCTGGGCAGAAATGCAGGCTGCAAGATGGCTGTTGTCGTGTTAGCTAGATTTTCCTCAGGCATCAGCAGAGACGACCAGGTGGCTCTAGTGTGGAAGTGTTTGACACGAGATGGCAATGAAAAAGCAATGGAGTCTTGGTACAAATGATGCAGATCAGAACACTTTTTCTCAATATGCATGGTTTTCTTATGTGTACCTTCTCATTGCCATTCCCTCTCCCAAATGTTTTCCCAATTAAGTAAAACAGGGCATAACATTTATAAAGAGCACAGTGTTACCTCACATTGCAGTAGTGTCCAGGAGCCCTCCCTTTCAACCGGTGGCAATTTGTGTACCACCGCTGTGTGGCTAAACATGGTGTTTAGATGTGTCCGGATTCCCTGAAGGTGCTGTGTCTTGTATATGTCACCTTTGGCATTACAGTAAGGCAAGCTGTAGGTATTCTTACTGTTTTGAACTTGTTCTTGCCCTTTTCGTAAGATATTGAATTGAAGGAGATTTATAATGCGCAAAACAATAACCCGCAGGTATCAAGGCGCCTAGCCAAATGATCAGAGAATGATCAGGAAAAAGACATAAAACCCTACACATATGCTTGCTGAAAGAGAAGGGTTTTTAAAGCAGTGCGGAAGTTCTGTAAGGACGGGAGAGATCTCAGATCCAGAGGAAGTTCATTCCACCACTTAGGAGCAAGAGTGGAGAAGGCTCTGCCACCCCATTTGGCTCTTCGTACACGGGGGGCTGCCAGACGCAGTTTCCCAGAGGAACGCAGGTTCCTTCGGGGGACATAGCGGGAGATGATGGATCCTATTCCAGTATCGCTCTTTTTGGCAATGGCTCTGTAGGTCATACATAGAACTTTAAACCGGATTCGGTGTTCTACCGGCAGCCAGTGCAGCGTTTTCCTGGCTGCAGTGGCCGAGGAGCGTCTGGGAATATCCAGGACAAACCTGGCTATGGCGTTTTGGACTACCTGTAAGCGCTGCAGCTGTCCTTTGTTAAGTCCAGCATACAGCGCATTACAGTAGTCCAGACGCGAGCCGATGAGAGCAACGGCTATTTGTTTTCTTGCCTGGAAGGAGAGATATTTCCTGATCCTTCGTAGGGTGTGAATCAGGCCCCAACAGGTGGAAACAGTTCTGCTCACCTGGCTGCCTAAGTCAAGGGCAGGGTCTATAAGCACCCCGAGATTCTTGGCAGAAGATGTGGGGGAAGGGCATGTTCCAAGTGAGTCGGGCCACCAATTGGCTGACCAGATGTTTTCTTTCCCCCCAAACACCATTACCTCAGTCTTCTCCCCATTCAGTTTCAGAGAGTTCTGGATCATCCATTGACCAACCGCCTCCATACAAGATTTAAACTTGGAGGCGATTAGTTCATCTGAATGGGGAAGAGAGACGAGGATTTGAGTGTCGTCTGCGTGCGAGACTACCTCCATCCCGAACGATCTTATTAATTTGGCTAGTAGACACATCGATTGATCAGAGTTCATCATAATTTCTTCTTCTGTTACTGCCCTTTGAGTTCTTATAATGTTTTGGTCCTCAGAGCCTCTGAAGCCATGGCATCTGTCAAGATGATGCTAATTGTGTTTTTTCTTTAAAATGTGTTGCTTGGGTTTCCGATTGATTAAATAACATTTCCTCAAGAGTATTTCACACAAGCCAAGAATGTGCTACTAAATCAGAAAGTTGATGGGACCTGCTTCCAAGTTCAAATGTAATGCAAAAAGGAAAAAGCCAATGGATATTTTCAGTTTTTCATGATCTGTGACAGGAAACAGGTGTTATAGCCTATGTAGCGCAGCTGGTGCGATATCTCGGAAGAGGAAGCAGTTGTGCCCATTTCAGTTTTTTGATCTTTTTCTCTTGCTGATGTTAACATTTTCTCTTTGTAAGTAATTGGTTTATTGTTTGAGGGGGTGGAAACCTCACTCAGACAACAACCACAATCCTTTTCAGGGTGAACCACAAAAAGTCACTAAATTACCCTGTATTTAATTAACCTTTTGATTGCATTGCACAATTCAGTCACACTTAACTTAGGTAATGTGTAAAGTATGTATGCAGCACACAATCAGAAATAAAATGAAAATACAATACAAGTCCCCAACAAGTAGAAAAATAGAATACATTTTTATTAAAACAATGAACAAGAACAACAAAAATCTAGTCACTCGAACCGGAGATATTGAAATTTAAGTGAAAACAGCAGCTAAAAACAAGAAGTGCCACTTGCGGTCATCTTGTTGCACTAGAACGGGGAAAGTCACAAGTTCAGGCCAACAATAATAGTGTGCAGATTGGATACTGGAACCAGATAGTCCTGCTGAAAAGTTACCTTCTCAAGCTGAGTTTCTTTTGCGCTGGAGAAGGCCACGAGGAGGAGATTGAAAATTGCAAATGGTTGACACGTTAGCGTAAACAGTAGGTCTGGTGTCGCAGACAAATGTATGATGGTACTACGCATACTACTACCACGCGTGCTTTTACAACGCGGGCGTTACTACGCTAGTACCCCAACAATGACCTACTATTACAACGTATTCTTCTACCACGCATATGTCTCTATCACACATGCCATTACAACGCAAAGACATGCATGCTAAAGGCATACACATGGTAAAAGTGTCTAAAGTAAGTTACACTATCCTGCCCTACCCTAAATCAGTACCCCTACACGACCCCCCGAGCACCAATCCTTTCCCAACCCTAAATTACTACCCCTGCACAACCCCCAAACCTTTCCCTACCCTAAATCACAACCCCTGCAACAACCCCGACCCCCAGTCCTCTCCCTACCATAAACCCTAAAACACAACCCTGCACGACCCTCCCAGACCCCAGTCCTCTCCCTACCCTGCATGACCCCCTGACCCTACTCTAAACCCTAAAACACTATCCCTTCACGATCTTCCCCCGACCCACAGTCCTCTCCCTACCCTAAAACACTACCCCTGCACGACCCTCCACTGACCCCTTGTTCTCGCCCTACCCTAAAACACTCCCCCTGCACAACCCTCTCCCGATCCCCAGTCCTCTCCCTACCCTAAAGCACTACCCTGCATGACCCCCCGACCCTACCTTACACCCTAAAAATACTACCACTACACAACCCTCCCCTGAACCCCAGTCCTCTCCCTACCCTAAAACACTACCCCTGCACAACCCTCCCTTGACCCCCAATCCTCTCTCTACCCTAAAACACTACCCTGCACAACACCTCCCCTGACCCCTTTACCCTAAAATAGTAACCCCCATCCCAGGGCCAATTCCCCTTACCTGTATCTCCTCATAGTTCCTGTCTTTACTCGAGGTTCCTTGTTCCTGCGGTCTGAGGGGTGGTGTACGTCATTGTTAGGAAACAGAAGAGTGTCTGTTTCCTCACAACAACGTGGATCGCTTATACTTTTTTACAACATATGTGCTTTTAAAATACGTACCTTTACAACAAAATTCATTGTAAAGGCATGTGCGGTAAAGACTACGCCTTGTTACAATGCATGCATGATAAGGCTTGTGTTGTAATGGCATGCGGGGTAACAGCCGTGATGTAATGGCTGTTTCCCATCATGGACGGTTGTCGCTGTAGTACAAAGAGCTGATTGCGCGTCATGAACAGTCGTTGCTGTAGCCTCACACTGGCAGTCACTGCAGGCTGTTTACTGTTGCGTAAAGTGCAGCTCTCACATTGCCGGTCATCGCTGATGTTCTCTGGAACTTCATGTTTGCGGTCATCACGGACGGCATAGTCTTGGTGCAAATGGGCTGCTCACTGTTGTGAAGAGCCTAAACTTACAGATTTTCACATTTTCTAAGGAGTGCACTCTGCTGCTATTGTGTTTTTATCTAGGAACCTGAATCAATAGCGCTATTTTATGCCCTTGTACGGCTATAATCAATAATATTCCTATAATGGCATAAGAATCAGATCCATATTTCAGTAAATCGCCCTTGCAGTCCAAGGCACGGCAAAAGCCACTTCCTTAGATTCCTAGAAAGCACAACGAGTTCTTTCAATACACCAAACCTCCAGCAACCTGGGAAATCCCCACTTGCTTTGTTTTGATTTGTAATAGAACTCCTGCGAGCACTGTAAGAACGGCCAGTTCTTAGTGACATCTTTATTGACGTCTTATGTCCAAACCTTACGTCAAACTCGGAACCTTTCAGGTATAAATATACCAACGTTGCCTTAAGCAAACACACAGTGGTGGTTTTGGAGCAGAGCAGCTAATCTACTTGCAGAGAGCCCAGCTGATGCGAGAGCCCACAGACGCTGCCCCTCCTCTTTGACGCGCTGAGAAAGACGCTGTCTTTTCTCCTGCCGAGAAAATCCAGCTCCGGCGTTTCCAGCCTACCCTTGCGGGTGACTGGGATATCGAGTCCTGAGAGAGAGATACCAGACCTCCTACATTCTATTCCCAAGGTACAGTGCTGACTAAACCCTTAGAGAGAATTCTTGAATCAGATTCTTGGGAAAACCTACTTAAGTTAAACTTCCTTACTTACTCCTTCCCATGTATTAGGCTTAGGTCAGGTACACCGGGGTAGGCGTATTTTAGAAGCACCAGTTGAGCACGTTAACCTATGTATATATGTATGTATATATTTTATCCATTTTAAAGTGTCTTAAGGCTAAGAAACCATATCAATGATTTTACAGTATTATTTTATAATACTCCTTTTACTGTACGTACTTTACTTTATATTAAGTATTGCAATTGTGGCAACTCATTTCTCTTGCATGAGAAGGAAGACTGCTCAATAAATAATACCTTTTATTGAAAACGCCCGTCTCTCAATTCTCTGCACTCTGGTGAAACCAAGTACGCACATCTGACTAAGTGAAATAGCTGTCTATTGTTTTCACACGACTCTAGAGATTTACTCTTATTCTGAGGGAGCAAAGTTTTCATGTTTATGCGGTTGTCGGAAGCTGAATCCCTTCTTGTCTGAGCCAGGGAGGCTGATCCCTTCCTATTCATTCAAGAAACTTTCCAGTGACCTCTGAGCTAGCTGGCGCAAACCTAAATTAAGTCTAACATAGTCAGTAGAGACCTAGAAGACCTCAGTCCCACGTCTACACTGTTGTTTACGTTATTCCAATGCGCAGAGCCTATAGTGAAAATAGGAACTACACTACACTGCCAACCAAGGGTTCAGGACATGGGGGCAGGACTCACTACAGCAGTGCCAGCAGCAGGGCTCAGGCAGGTCTAGTTGCAGGTCCACTTGTAGCAGATCAGCTAGTCAGTTGAAGAGAGGCTTCTGAAGCATTTTGTGTACCTGTAACTCACATAGGTCAGCAAACTGACCCTTGGAGTTACTCTAGGTAGCCGGGAATGAAGGCAAGAAGGTCCAATCTTCCTTTCTCAGACAGCGAGCAGTCCTGCAAACATCAGGGATAGTTCTCTGGCAGCAAGGCAGTCCTCCTTCTCTCACTTCCACAGGTTCAGGAGTGTTCTGATGAGTGGCTCTCGAGGTCCAATATTTATACCTGGAGTCAACCTTTGTTTGTGGGTCTCTCTTTCCTACCACCACATCTGGTTCTGGAAAGTTCTTCTCCTTCCCCTGTCACAGCTCCAAACTGGTGTGGTGTGATAAAAGACAAGGGAGGACTGGTGTCAGGTTTCTTTGTGTGTGCAGGAGACAACGCCCTTTGAAGTGTAAGTGGGGCTGGTTACAGCCCTTTTTCAGTCATCCAGTCAAAATGCATCCTGTCCATTCCTAAACCCCCTGTGTGTTACTGTCTTGAAGCAATACACAAACCCCAATAGCAGAGCAATTCACAGTCATGTGACCCAGGAAACTGGCAAAAGGCACAGATGGTTGGGACAAGAAAATGCTAACTTTCTAAAAGTAAAAAGAACCATTGATGGATAGAATGCAGAATAATGCCATACATGCACCCCAGTACAGAGATCTGGGCCTAAATCATTGCTTTGTTGCTCACCATGCCATTCCAGTTTGGACCCAGCCATATGCAAATCAGTCTTCACCTTGCGCCCAATTGGAACAGTCCAGCCCAAACTGCCAGGCCAGGTCCTCCCTTTTAGGATAGCTTGACTCCAGTGGCATGGACAGCACGGGGCCCACGTCTGGGCGTACCCATCCCACTCGGAGAGACAAATGCAATAAGAGAAATTAATGGACAGAATGCCGAACAGTATTATACATTCACCCTAGTACAGAGATCTGGGCCTAAATCCATTGTTTTTCTGCTCACCATGCCATTCCAGTTTGGACCCAGCCATTTGCAAATCAGTCTTGACCCTGAACCCAATGGAAACAGTCCAGCCCGAACTGCCAGGCCAGGGCCTGGCTGATGAAGGGTAATACCCAGAAACCGGTCCCAGGATGCTTTTTTCTGGTCCAGGGAGGATCTAGCCTGGTCAAGAATGATTTGCATGTGGCTGGGTCTAAACTGGGGTGGCATGGTGAGCAAAAGAACAATGGATTTAACCCAGATCTCTTGACTGGGGGTGAATGTATGATTTATTCAGCATTCCGTCCTTCATTTGTTTGCATAGCAACTTTCTAAAACTGCCATTTTCAGAATTGTGACTTAAAATCCAACTTCACCATTAAAGAGGATTTTAAATTACAATTAATTTGAGTGTAAACAGCATAATTCTATCTGATCTCAATCCAAAGTTCATTCTTATTAACTCTCATAAGGTAACCCTGTGTTAGCATATGGGAGAGATAGGTCTTGCAACAATGAAAAACGACTTTAGGAGTTTTTCACTGCTAGGACATGTAAAACATAAGTATACATGTTCTTTCTTCTAAATGCAATGCACCCTGCCCCATGAGCCTTAATGGCCTACCTTAGGGGTGACTTATAAGTATTAAAAAGGAAGGTTTGGGCTAGGCAAAGGGTTGAATTTGCCAGAGTGAAATGGCAGTTTATTGCTACTCTAGTGGGTGGCGCAATGGGTGCGGCAGGCCCACTAGTAGCATTTAATTTAAAGGCACTGAGAACATGTAGCACCACTTTACTAGGGATATACAAGTAAATTAAATGTGCCAATTAGGTGTAGTACAATTGTATCAGGTTTGAAAGAGAGAGCACAATCACTTTAGAACTGTACAGCAGTGGCAAAGTGTGCAGAGTCCTAATGCCAACAAAAAAGAGTTTAGCAAATCAGTGAGTGAAGGCAAAGGTTTGGGAGGATACCAAGTATGTCAAGTCTAACACTCTTAACATAAGGAGTAGTAAAATGTTGCCAGTTTTATTCATTTTTCTGTGAGTCATGGTCCAAAGCCATTAACTCGGTCTAGTTTGATTTGGCCAGATGAACTCAAGATATTGCAGAAGAGAGATCTTTAGTGAAGATTTCAATGCCCAAGCCTTCTTCTCCTTTCCTTAGGCTTCAGATTCTTATATTTTCTCATCTAGCCGACCAGTTTTAAAGGACCTCAACCTTTCCAGTAATGACATAACTTTGTGTTTGGAAGGAAATGCATTCCTCCATTAGCTCTGAGTTTTCTCTTACATTGACTCAATTTGTCTTTCTGCCTCTACCACCCTGGGCCCTGCTGAATCTATGTCTGCCCTTAGGGCAGTGATTTCCTCTCCCAGGTCTGATCTTAGGATATTGAGTTCTCTGGAGATGTCTGTCATAGGTCCCTTGCACAATTGAGTCGTGAATGCTTGTAGCCAGTTTAGGAGATCCACTTTTAATTAGGGTGATGGGTGTGTGGTTATCTGTAGAGTGTTTCCTACGATCATCTGAGGGTCCATCCCCTTGGTAGATTTTCATAAAATCAACAAACCTGTGACTTTTTTCTGGCTTTGTGTCTTTGATGGCATGAGCTAAGCCTAGCAGTAAGTATTTCCAAACAGCATATGTTCAATGGACAAAACTGAGTGACATTTAGATCTCTGAGGTTGCTCCTTAAGGTGGTGACACTGATATCACATTTAGTTTAGATGTCTCTATTATCTGGTGGATAAAAACTCCTTTCTTCAGTTTTATTTCGAGATATAGTACAACGTAAAGAGTTTAATCAGTGCCTTTTTGAAAAATGTTCTGTCTTCTTCCTAGGTTGAGATTGCCTAGTTGGTCATATCTGCAACCTTGCACACAAGGTTCATCAGTCTCTATGGGGTAACTGGGTTAGCTTGGTCAAGTATGTATTTGGTGGTCTCTAATTGGGGCTGAAGAATAATTTGTTATTATGGGTGATCATCTGAATTTTGCCAACATGGGTGAGGGTCTAGATCGCCTCCCATTCTCCCAGGTTTTGGCCATGCCAGGCCTATTTATATCTTATAAGCACCTGCTGTGGCCAAGGCGGTAGGACGTATTGCAAATGTGCTTTCTGTTTCACTCATGTGATGTGCACCCTCCAGGAAATGTTGAGCTGCTTTACTCCCTCTGGGCAACGTATTAATAAGGTTTGTGAAGGGGTCTGCCCTCCTAATTTGTATGTAACATACCCCAACCTCTCAAGTCATTTACTGTTTTAATACTGTTTAGCATAGGGATGCAGGAACATTTTTCCTTATGTGGCCCACCTGATGCAGCCGTCATGCAGTAGCCTTGTCGCTATCTTCAGAGTGGATCTTAATCAGGAATGCTCAGATCTCTGGAGGACTATGCGAGAGGTGCGATTTTATGGGCAGGACTTC
This sequence comes from Lissotriton vulgaris, assembly GCF_964263255.1. Lineage (NCBI taxonomy): Eukaryota > Metazoa > Chordata > Amphibia > Caudata > Salamandridae > Lissotriton > Lissotriton vulgaris. Next base: position 938,824,533 of record NC_141689.1, on the reverse strand, counting down.
TGGGTCGCAGGTGCTCATATCCTCTCCGCAATGTTTTTGTCCTCAAATGTGGAGCTCTGATGTGCTAGAGAGTTTAAAACGTCTCCTCCTATAGTCATGTTCAAAACGACCACAGATTGAGAGATTTACTTGCTCCCTGCAGGATCCAATTAGGGAGATCCTCTAGGGGGCAGCCATCATAGTCCACACTTTAGCAGCCTCTTTTTGGGAAGGAAAAGGGAGGAGGAGTTCTGAACACTGATACATCTGAAGTTATTAAATGGCTTTGGACATTACAGAAATGTAAAATGGAGAGCATTCATTGCATAATGGACTCTGTGCAGGAAGCGGATTGAATAGTCAAACTTGACTAGAAACATGTTAATATTTGGTTCTGGTGTAGCCTCCACACTAGCAGTTTGTTCAATTTTTTTGGAATCAACAGAAGTTCTGGTTCAAACCTCTTACTTACTGCCTCTCCCCAGCCCCTCAGAGCTTTACAAAGCTCCTAAATCAGTGGTAGCTCCGTTGAGATCAAATACTAGTATATTTAGATGATGCCCTGTTCATGTCTAAAACCAAATGATTATAGAGAATCAAACTGAAATGGTAGTGACAGTCCTACAGCAGCTGATGGTTGTGATCAATCACAAAAAGTCCGAGTTAGTTCCTACCCAGAAGATACAATTTCTTAGCGTGTTGGTGGATTTAGTGACGATATCTACCTTTCCTACCAATTAAAAATAAACACAATAAATGTTCATTGTATGCTAATTTAAATCTTGTATTCCTAAAACGGTAAGTCAGTATTGAGGGTCCTTTATCAAGATAAATAAAACTGCCATTTCCTGCCTCCTTGCAAAACAGGATGATGAAGAAACAGTGGCGCTTAAAAAAACAAAAGATCTTCTCTTGAGATTGGGTCTCCTTTACTCTATACTACTTTTCCTATTTCTGGAAGCAAGGTATGAGTTCGGCTATTGAACGTAGACCTGACACATCAACAAAAGGGCATTATGAGATAATGAAACCACAGTACAACTCAGCAACATATCGACAAGAAAACAAACCTACAAAACAAACTAAAATAACAAGTAAGCAAAGTAATATAATGTTACATCAACACCACAAAATAAAACCAAAAACCAATATTGCACACTCAAACAAAACTCCAGTACAACACAATAACAAACCATAAGCCCGACTTGACACCACAACACAATAAAAAAGTACAACACAATACAATAAAACAGAAATAAAATGTCACAATGTACTAATTCAACGCACAAAAAAACACATCACAAAAACACAATACATTAATACTCCACAACAGATCACACCTACACAACCCACAATAGAACAAAAAATAACAAATATAACACACAAACAAAATACCAAACTAACACAATAATAGACAAATACAGCTGTGTTGGTTTGGATTTTTGTTTTATGTTGCAGTTGTGCTGAAATCTGTCATGCAGTGTTGAAGTGTGTTGCATTCGGGTGTGTTTTTATGTTGAAATGTGTCTTAATTGTGTTTTGTGGTTGTGTTTTCTTTGTGTTTATATAGTGGTTATTTTATTATGTTCTATCATTGTGTTCTATTGTGTTTTGTTGTGCTGCATTTGGATATTTTGCTGCTTTATTGTTTTTGTTGTAGTCTTGTTGTGTTCTGCTATTATGGTATTATTTAGCTTCCTTTACAGACTCCAACAAAGGCGTCTGTGTATTCATTCAAAAGCTACATATTTCATTAATATTACAGTGAAAACAATTACCAATACTACTGCTGTGCAACTGCAGTGCTTTAAGACACCAGTCTATCTAAAACAACGTTATACATTCAGTCCTTACTAGCGCTTTCTAAGATAACTTTATGCGACTCAGCCCTATAAGCCTAAAGTAAGTAGTGTCATTTGGGGTAGCAGAACCAGCTACTACACATTGTGATTAATTTGAAATGTGCATGTATCCCTCAATCTGTGTATGCAAGATATGTGATGACAGCCACAGTGCTGCCACTGTTCAAAAGAACCACCATAGGTGACACAGAGGCTAAAGCAGAATTTGAAATAGCAGTCACACGCTGCACAACATTCAAATTTCCAACACTCACAGGGTCATTTAGAATGCAGTGTGAATAGTGGGAGCATTAGCACCCTAGTGGAAATAATATTTGTGCCAGAAAATGGGTGGGTTTTCCCATTACATACGTGTCAACTCACCCTCATTTGGCAGATGTCACCCTCTTTTCACTCATGTTCAATTTCCTGACAAATATAATCAGGGCTATTAACAGAGGTAACTCACACTTGTATTCTACACATGTAAGTTCACTCTTACAATTTGAGCAACTTTACGACTTTTGGCTGATCGCCATTTAATGGAGTGTAGACTCACATGTCTCCACCCCCTTAAACTGGAGGTGGTGCCAAACCAGGAGTCTAAGTTTAAGTTTAAGTTTAAATCAGGAGTCTAGCTTACTAGAGCCAAAAAGGAGCAGCAGTAAATCCAGGACCACACATTGCCAACCACTGATACTGCAACACCCTTCCATAGAAAATAATGGCGGTAGGGATTTAAAATAAAACCCCATAGAAAATAATGTTCAATTAAAATATTGTATTTTAATTTTTTAATACATATAAATAATGTGTGTGTGTATATATATATTCACTTAAAAAACCATAGGTTTCAGCCCTTATATATTTAGGAATTAGCATTTAAAAAACCATTGAAATTGCTCCTATATAGTTGGTTGTACTAACTATATTTTGCGCACCCGCAATCCACTGCTGATGATGTCACATATTACATCATTCATGACATGGTCAGTGACATCACTGATGACATCACTGATAACATCTTAAATGACATCACTGATGACATCTCATTTGACGTCACTGATGACATCACTGATGACATCATCCAGTGACTGTGTGTTTCTGTAAAGTTTAAATATGTTTTACATATTGAAGAATGAGTGGATGTATAAGTGTCTGGATGAAGGATTTAGTAGGTGCGTGACTGACTGTATGAGTGAGTGATTAAATGTGTCTTACTAAATGCATGGGTTAGTGACTAAACTGTCTGAATGTGTGCATCAGTATGTCTGTTGTTGTGTAAGCTGCTGCATGTGTTGATCAGTGCTATATGAGTGGCTATATGGGTTATTGATTGATTGCCCAAGTATTTGAATGGGAGACTGACATCTCAAAAGTCAGCCAATCACATTGCTGCCTTAGCAGTGTTGTGATTGGTCTGAGTGTCTTGGTTCCGCACTCAGACGCTGACTGGGAGCCTGGGCACATTCTCCACACAGGTTTTAATGCAGCCTGCATGGAGAACATGTGAAATGAACATGAATGTTTGGACTGCCCGAGAGGGCCGGCCAAACAGTCATTGCGCACCTAGGAGGGTGCCACCACTTCTCCCCTGCTCTGTGAGCAACAGCAGCCCCACTCCGCCCATTGACGCAAAGCTGCAGGAAGTAGGACAAAATAAAATTATAATAACGCAAGTTATTATTTTATTTTCACTTTATTTCACTGCTAAAAAGCTCCGCTCTTGACTGATTTTTGCTCTGAAAGCTCTCTGCATAAATAAACTCAAGTTAAAGTGTAATGCTGTTTTACAGAAAACTTATCACGTGGAATCAGAAGAAGACACCTCTCGAAAGTCATATATGGTAGAAGGTAGAATAAGCACGCTGACCCTCTGACGTCGGCTTTCCAGCACTCTTGCACAGTGACATTTCGCTGCTCTGTCAGCAGGTGTGACTCCGTCCGCTCCAGTGACAAAGCGGCGGTATCTTCAGGAGCAATGGGCTATAAAACAAGGACAGGAGCGGTGAGCGATCGACCCTTGCTTTCTTCCCGTAAGTTCAAGGGTAAGGTGGCATTTATGGCTCCAAAGAAATGTAACGTAGATGAGACCGTGTGCAGGCGCCTCCTCCCCCTTCCTGCAGCGCCTCTCAGCTGCTGCGAAGATACGAATCGGAGGTTGATGCGATGCCACTGCCGCCGATCCAGCCCTCTCCGAGACCGAAGACCTCGGTGAAGCCCAGCCTTGAGGTGGCGGCAGCGACCCCTGCAGCAGGCGGCCGGCAGCTTCCCGCCACGGCGCCCAACCAGCGGAGACATGAAAGTTCAGCTGAAGGTAATTCACGGAACAAAGTAATGATATTTGCGTGCCCTAAAAGTATGAGTGCGTGACGCGGACGAAAGGTACGTCATAGCGCACCACCGCTTAGGTGAGCCCGTGCATAGAGTCGCAGTCTTTATTTTCATGGTTGGTGGCCGAGTGCTGTGTGGCAGGAAATGCGCCGTCAATTAGAGTGCGCACAACACCAAGTTCCAAAGCGTTTTCTAAATGCAATCTTGTCGGGTTGGTTTGGGTTGGGTTGGGTTGGGGGGGGGGGGGGGCGTTGGGGGCTGGCGGGAGAATTAGTGTTTTCCAACGATACCTGCATAAGATGCAAACATGCCTGGACTTAGAGCAAGGGGCAGTCAGTCGTCCGTACATGAGACAGCGCCAGACTTAGTTAGAGGGCGCTCTACTTTTTAAGCAAAAAGTTGCTCTATTTTAGATTTCTCCCTCTTAAAAAACGCACTCTTCAGTACAGAATAACCAGAAAATTAAATTCCTCAATTTTTTAGGTAAATCTCTGTTATTTATTCTTAACGGGAGTGTAGCAATCAGACGAGCAGCAGGTGCAGTGTCACCAGGCCTTGGGCTGCGAGCGGCCCTGCTGCACCCCATTTTTGAATACTTTTTACTACCGTGTAAGGAATTAGGGGGGCATGTCCCCTGCATGCATTAATGTATGTTGCACCCTAACTCAGCCACTGATTCCATGCTCCCACTGATTTAGGAGGTAGGCTACTGCTTTTTCTATAAAACGATTGCCTACATATTTATTGGAGCCCTTCTATAGCTGATTGGGTGTCTGGGTATTGAAGGCGTTAAGAGGCGAAATCCCGCTGCCTGAGCAGGAAGACAAATGCTAACAAGCCTGTAAAAGCTGCGCAGCACCTTGAAATGCATGACTCAGAGCAGCTACCCGAGTTACTGACATCACTGTACTGCTCGTGCATGTTTGCTTGCAGCGATATTTGTTACTGAATTTAAGACAGGCAACAGGGTAAACCACACTGTCATTTTCTCGGCTTTGGGTGCAATATCTTGAGTTGTGCTTCCCGGTGAAAGCATCAACAACCTTTCTGCAAACTGTGCTATTTTCAGTTATGTCATCATTATGCTAATTGGGGGTTTTGAACCCTTATAATCCTGGGACATATTTACTAATTGGTGGTTTTGAACCCTTAAAAATCCTGAGACATATTTACAAATCAGGGACACAACATAACGCAGCGCAGCAAGCAACATTCCTTGGTTGTATTGCACACCAGGAGAGAGCCGAACTGTGCAATATCATCAAAGAAATGTGTCAGTTCTGCTCTCTCCATATGCTGGCATTCTTTGTGCTGCCTAGCGCCAATGCATGCATCCTTGCGACATGGTGCAAGGGTACCTGCGTTGTGGGTGGGAGGCCTTAATTTGAGATGGTGGCCGGCTGTGAGGGGGCACAGCATTTATTTTTGGGGACCAGCACACATTTTTCAGGTGCAGATAATTACTGAGCGCAAGAGAAGGAAAAACACACAGATCGGAAAGACGGGAGAAGAAAAAGACAGAACAACCATAACTTATTGAGAAATCAGGACCATGAAAGAGTGACATAAAGGGACAGGGAGGGCCTGGTAGTTTAAGATTACCAGCCTTGGTATTTCACATTCTGATGATTAATTGTACCAGCTGCAGGCTTCAGAGCAGACCTTTGGGACAAGTACTATTTCTTTTGAAATTTAAGCACTGGTGGTCAGGATAGATTTTGTACAGAAAGGAGTATCTTCCTGCCCAAAACTATCCATAGAGGCTATTTCCTCTTTGTAGGAGTGCTGTAGAATACAGCACCTTTGCAAGGAGGAAATAGCAAGGAGAAATAAAGATGTTTCTCCTCATTACGCCAGCCCTAGCAGTCACACCAGTTTAGTGCAAACCCATGCCTACATCTCTCTGTAAATGAGGCTCTGTGTTAAAGTTCATGAGAGGATGCACAAGAACGCCCATCCATCACCAATGGATGGATCACCAGCGCCTTCCTGATGCAAATTAACGCAAGGCAGCACAATGCACTGTGTTGTGTTACTTTTTCTTAAAACGCCACACAAAATGACATTTGCTTGGCTTTGTAACTACCAAAAATAGTTTTATGTCGAGCTGCGTCAAAAAAGTGACGCAAGCCAAACTCAGCATTTTTGTAAAGCAAGGCCCTCTTTTTGAACACAGAATACTAGCAAATATGTGATTCCCAAATATTGATATGTAAGAGTCACAGAGCTTTAAATCACAACACTCATTTTAAGTCAGGAAAGAACTCTGGCATCACCTGGTGCAAGCACTTTGGCTACGTGGGACCCGATTGCGTCTTTCCCACATACATCTCAGGGGATCATTGGGAAATGTTATTTTATTCAATGTGAATTTGAAGGAGACAAAAAGTTGGCCCCCAACCTTTCAAAACTTCCAGATGCATGCCTGTCTGTAAGTTGATATGCGTTCACATATGGCAGCCTGTCAAGAGTTCTAATGGACACCCCACTTGAGTTCTTAATTGAAGTACATTGGACTGAGTGAATATATTAGATATAATGGAGACTGAAAGTTTCTAAACTGTTTACTCTTTTTATACAATAAAAGTTTTACAATAAGGTTGCCTCATTTTTCAAAGACATATCTGAGATACCCGAATCTAGGTCCCTCATTCAGTGATACATACTTAATTTGGTACTTATTCTGTGATTACTTCAGGCTGTACCAGTCATTTTTGCTGTTAATTTTTATGCATTGTTTCAGAACTATTTTCAAAACAGTTTATAGGGTTTTTTTGCAACATATTTTTTTATTAAGTTACTGATATAACATCCATCAACTGTAACAAGTTAGTACAGTCTGTGTAGGAGTCCACAGCAAAAAAACCACAAGTGCTTTATTGAACTACATCTTCGGTGTATCAATGAAAACAATGGGGCTATTTTAAACAGTGAGATACAAAAACAAAATGCTGCAATAGAAATGTGCATGGATTGATAGACAGAGAGTGAAGGGAAAAGGAAAAACTAAACGACTAAATAAAATAAAACAACTTTAAAGTGCCACTGAAGCAAATGTACAAACACACGCAACATAAACTTTAATGCTAGGTGAGGGTATGGCGGGTGCAGGGTCCCCACCAGAGCGCCCTCTATAGGTCTGGAAGGGGCAGGGCCAGTTGTAACAACCCAATAATTCTCTACTGCTCGGTGAGCGTAGGGCTGTTACTCCTCAGATGTATCTCCATCTGAGAGGGAGTGCAACTGGTCATCATAGGCGATCAGTAGGTAGTCTTGTAGGATCATCTCTCAGACCTGCGTGTGGTCGGGTCTGCGCTGTCCCCTCTGCACTTCCATTTAAACCAGTTTCTAGTTGAAGGCAAAGTGAAGCATAAAACTCAGGTGAGAATCATTTTGCATAACACACAATAAGTGTAAGTTCAAAAATGCATGCACATTTGTTATGCCTGTTTTTATGAAGCACTTTGCAGTGGTATCCAAATGAGGCCCATGGTGTCCGAGTGAGACATCACAGTGTCCAAGTCGACCAGTTTCAAATGTGAAAAGGGCCACTTTAAAGAGCTGGGTCAGCACTAACAATCATAATACACTGGTAACGCATTAGAGGGTTAAACAGAAAGATTTTCTAATGCACATGAAACACCTAACTCCCATTCGCTCTTAATCCTCTAGCAGAGCCACCTTCCCCAACATGACTTTCTATAACTGTCAGTCCCCCTGACAAATGTTTTCCAACGAATGATACCTAATTATTTTCGCCATGATTCCTCTCTGCTCCTTCATTGCCCATCAAGTGACGTAATTAGTCAAGCAAGAGTTTCAGAGCATCACAACTCAGCTCCTTCCCAAACCTCAGCCCAAGCTGTCTCACCAGCCTATGGTTCAAGACAACTATTATCCAGCTTGCACAAGCTATGCATCCTTCCTCAAATTTTCCAAAGGTAGAACCACTACCAATCTGTCCTACAAAGAGCAGTGCATACTACCAAACACCCTTTGCCCAAATCTGTCTATAAAAGCAACCTGAAGCCCCTTTTAGCACATGCTTCCTTTTTCTAAAGCTACACACATCAAGCCTCTATATCTACAGGCTGGGTGGGCCCAAAACTTCCTGAAGTTACAGGTGTGCATGGAACAGGTAAAAGAGTAAGCCTTCTTTTTAACCCTCTTTCATACCATGTTGTCCTCCCGGGCACTCTCATCTTCTCTTGCCTCTCAGATCGCTGTCAGTTTGCAGAATTTCCCGAGAGATTGCCACAAAGGCCACATCTCCCCTCAGACCCCAAGTTATCAAACTATTTTCAGGCTATTTCTTTGAAAAATAACAGAAGTTTCATGAAGCTATGAAGGGGAGAGACAAAGCTTGTCAGAGCCCCAGAAATCTTATTTTTGTGCACCAACAAGGACAGTTTTATTACCTGACAAGAAAATAGGAAATATTTTATTATAGCCAGGTTCAGGCTGGCACAGTTGAAAATTGTACACCGACTTTACTAAACGCTAGAACACATTTGTGGGGTATGGTGTATATTACTTAAAATGAATGCCAGTAAGGTTGCAGCTTGATGGGCAACTTAGTGCACATGCTATCGTAATGCCCATTGGACAACCTTTTTGGAGCAAGATCAGAGACTACATCTTTGTGGTGACTGGTGCTGATGCTGGGACAAGATAAGGGGCCCGAATAAGGACTGGATGTTAATGTGATATCTCATCCTGCGTTTTCTATTTTCAATAAGAAAAATACAATATTTACAAATAAAAATCGACTATACTGATTACGCTGAATTTTACTCCTTGGATTCCCTACTAAATTCAAGGCAGATGGTTGTTTATAGCCTGCTAAAAGTGTTTGAAGGAAGTAAGACAATTCAAGATTATACTTTCAATTTAGTCATGCTTTTAAAGGACCACAGACTCCGAATTTCAATTTTGTGGATTTTTTATAAGGCCAAAAATAATTGAATATAAACACACTTCATTATCAGAGTATATAGATACATAAAAATCAATACAGAGCCGAATCTATGCATATAATGCATTCAGCATAAAAGGCATAATATGATGAACTCCAAAATCAAAATGCAACAAAGGATAGAAGCTGAGTCCAATTCTCTTTTCATTCGAGGGAAAACCAAATGTATCTTTCCCTACTCTGCTCTACATGACAATCCTACCTATTTCTTGATATACTATCCCAAAGGTGTCAGCACACGTTGACTTCCTAAGAAGTACTCACGTCAAATGGGTCTGGTAGCTTAAAGCTATGAGCTCAGTCTAAGAAGCTCCTTCTCCTCCGAAATAAGCAGAAGTCTCTCGAATCTGTCCCTGCGCATTATACAAAAAGCCAATGTTCAACCCACAATATGTCACATGGTAAACTTTTCCATTTGCACCATCCTTCAGTACATTTCCACAGAAGCCTTGATTCATTCTTCTGCCAGTGGCCTTAATTCCCAGATAGGACAAACATGGAAGACGTCCTCCCTTTTTGCCTTCCATCCTTCTTCAAAGACATTCCGGGTAACTCCTTAAATCTAAGAATAACGAGGTCGAATTCCTGCACCTGCAGTAGGATGAGAACACACTGTCTTCGAGCACAAAATGATTAATTTAATTATAATTCTTGAGCAACCAAGGAGAACCAAAACTCAAAACAGCCTGTAATAAGGACCTACAATTCAGGCAACTTAAATGAAACACAAATTACATTGCAAGAACAATATTTCATCTTGTACATTCATAGAGGAATTACAGGCTTCTTTAATACATACAAAATCCTACTTAAATGTGTACCCTACATTTCAATGCTAATAAAACTTGAATTAATGCATCTTAATAATCATGAAACACTGCAATTTTAACAATACATGTGAGTGCCTTTAAACCATGAGTACAGTGCACCCATACATTTTAGAGTGCTATAAGCGCTCTATCAATACCTATTGATAGACCTTGCAAATATAAAACATTATGGTTGGTTTGCTAGTACACCCCTTTATGGGATGATGCTTCCAGACATGGCATCTTCCACTCTACCACACCTACACCGGTCAACTGGCTCGCCAGTGTACCATCAGCAGGTAAAGGAATGTGATGGAAGTGGGGCAAGAGGGTTTTGTTGGTCTACTGGCTAATGTGAACACTTCAGTTCTGTGATCTTCATCTGAATCTTTGCTTCTCCACCTAACCAAACTGTGCTACTCTGGGCAGATCGCTTTATTTCCTTTACCGGGGGTGGTTTGGTGTGTTCCTTTTTGCAGTGTGTTCTTTATAAGCATTAGTTAAGAGAGAGCAGTCATGTGTTGAAGTAGCAGGCACAAGACACGAAAGCATGCACAAGAAGGAAGTCAGTAGAATTTAACAATTGGTTTAAATTATCTTGCAGAATTAGGGGTCTTGTTTCGACAGTTCTAGTGAATGGATTTTCCTGAATACTTTTAATTGTATGTAAGAATAACAAACAGATTGATTTTTTAAATGTTTTCTCGTCACATAATGGAAAAATAAAATTGCAATCATCATTTTATCAGCAGTGTGTAAGTGTTATTGTAATGTAATTTCTTCCTGAATGATATTCCAGGAACCATTTCTTGTTTGAGTGTGACAGCATACTTCTCACACAGATCGGCTTGCAGTAAGGAACTAGCATTGGCAATGCCAAAAGTTCTGACTCTAAAGAAATTGTATATGGTAATATGAAGCGCTACAAGTAAATATGGGAATAGTTATGTATTTGTATGGAAGCAAAGAATTATAGAATAATATAGGTGTAGGTTAAAAGGTCATAAGACAGTTGTACTCTCAGGCCAGACTTAAAAATCCATGTAGGTTAATGACTGCCCTTCTCTCTTCTGTGCTGCTGCCAAAGAAACAAAACTAGGCTGCCTAGAGGGCATGGGCAAGTACGTTTTTGTGGAAGCACATAACTTCTACCCAATCAAAACATGCTTGCCTAGCTCCCAACATGTAGGTGAAACCAAAGCCCCTCTCTGGTAATGCACACTTAATTGTCTGGCAACAGCTGTATTGTCAAGCCGAGGAACAAGTGGATTTTCAAAGCTTCACACTGTCTCTGATTTCGTTTTGTATAAAACTCGCACTCCTTAGTAGATGTGAGATTACCCAGAGACAGCACTGACAGTGTTAACTCATTCCAAGGACCTTTGCCACTCAGCTATTTATTTCAGCCAACAAGCTGCCCATTCCTCCCAGCAGTGCTCTAGATAGCCATGAGTTAAATGACACATGAACTAGACATTTTTAGTGCCACTGGATAGTTGGGGACACACAGCTTAGAACTCTAGGACAGCCTTCTAATTCAGGGACGAATACATACAACCATACAAACAGACAAATGCAGTGGGTTTGATTTTTGAATGGTGCATTCACACAGTGAGACAAAACAATTATTTGCAAATTGCCAAAGATCACATACACTCAGAGACATAGGTAGTCAGAGTTACACTGGTACATACATCCATGGAGGAACTCAAACATCTACTGACTGCCACACTATGTGCAAACATGCACACATACCGAAAGCCATACAGCCCCCAAAGCCAACAGAACAATAGGTACATATGTAACAATGCACGCAGACCAGCAGAGCGAAGGTCACATTAACAGATGACTAAATCACTCTCCCACTTACAATGCCACCTAATACAGAGGCAGGCACAAACAGACAGGAGTCACTTGGACAGACAGTAGCAGGACAGACAGATCGATGAATAGTTGATGCCCTGCTTTAACTTAATATGTAGCCCATTTACAGAAGAAGTCATAGTTTATGTGAACAAAGTAATTGATAGTCGCCATCCATTCGGTTCTTGGTCTCTCCTAGGAAAAATCATTTTTGGTAAAGGCTAATTTTAATTTTCATGCCTGTGCAACCCTTGTCATATTTCTAATGAGCAACTGTAAATAAAATTCACTCTTCTCTTTTTTCCAATCTTGGTTTTATGCAACAGTGCCGCTCAGTTAGTCAATTTTTCTAGAAATAACATATGTCTCATTAAGGGTTGTCAAATCGCTCTTCGTACAGTGCACAACACGTCTGGTTCTGGGCTGTCGTTTTCCAAATCACTGTTTGTTAATTCAGTTAAGTCAAGCGCAATACATATACAATACAGCTCTGGAAAAAACGGAGTTTATGTTGAGGCCTGGCAAATCTAGTTACACACTGTTGTTGTCTTGCATTACCTCTGACACATGTCACTGTTTACATTTAGAGACCATTCAGAATGTATCATTTACATTCATTTTGTTTTCCTCGTTTGAAGAGTGTAGCCTATCGGCTTGTCATTTTCAATTGGCCTCATAAAAAAATTGTTTTGTTTTCTTTTAGTTGTACATCTTGTTTTATTGAGCACCAAGTAATTAAAGGCACTAGACATTAAAAGTGGCTTAAAGAAAGATGTCATCAAACTGGCTTGTCTGCCGAATACTGGTTGAAGATAAAACAATGCTTTACAATTTAGCATCAGGTGTATAACAATTCTTTTAGAACCACTGACACCCGGAAACCTATCTCGAGTGCAAATAAGACGGTGAACAGACAAAATATCGACTCCAAAATATCGACTGGACATTATATCGAGTTTTAAATATAGACTGGACAAAATATCGACTGGACATAATATCGACTACAAAAATATCGTTTTTCAGGTAAGTGAAGTAATATCGACTGTTTAAAATATAGATAGCAAAAATATCGAATTTTTAATAATATATAATATTTTATAGTGTATTTTTATGTAATAATATGTGTGAAAAGTGTGTATTAATGTTATAAAATATTTTATTAAATGGAATTTGTTTTTTTAATAATTGCGTTATGTAATTCTGTAGCGGGTTGTGGGTTTATAGGGGAATAGGGTGGGAAGTAATTTAATAATAATTAATTAATTAATATATGTTTGTAAATATTTATAATTAATAATTATTTGATAATTAATAATAATTAGTTAATTAATTAATATAATTTTGTACATATTTTGAATTAGTAATTAATTGGTAATTAATTAATTGTAATTAGTTAATTACATTAATTAGAGTACATTTTAATATATATAATTTTGTGTTATTCTTAAGTAATTAATTGGGAAAAAATAATATTAATTATTAAAATAATTACAGCTAATGTGCTAATATATTTACTTTATTGTTATTGTTAATTAATAATTAATTGGTAATTAAATAATATTGATACATTTTGGGTAAAGGAGTATTTTTAGGGTTCAGGGTCAGTTTTCAGTTTTTGGGTAAAGGGGTATTTTTAGGGTTCAGGGTCAGTTTTCAGTTTTTGGGTAAAGGGGCATTTTTAGGGTTCAGGGTCAGTTTTCAGTTTTTGGGTAAAGGGGTATTTTTAGGGTTCAGGGTCAGTTTTCAGTTTTTGGGTAAAGGGGCATTTTTAGGGTTCAGGGTCAGTTTTCAGTTTTTGGGTAAAGGGGTATTTTTAGGGTTCAGGGTCAGTTTTCAGTTTTTGGGTAAAGGGGCATTTTTAGGGTTCAGGGTCAGTTTTCAGTTTTTGGGTAAAGGGGCATTTTTAGGGTTCAGGGTCAGTTTTCAGTTTTTGGGTAAAGGGGCATTTTTAGGGTTCAGGGTCAGTTTTCAGTTTTTGGGTAAAGGGGCATTTTTAGGGTTCAGGGTCAGTTTTTAGTTTTTGGGTAAAGGGGTATTTTTAGGGTTCAGGGTCAGTTTTGGGTTTTTGGGTAAAGGGGTATATTTTAGGGTTCAGGGTCAACAAATAAGATTGTAAATTTTTTTTAAATTATTTTCATTTATTATTTAATTATTATAATTTAATTTAAGTATTTGTAAGTATATTTTAGTCATTTAAATTTAATATTAATTTAATTTAACACTGTTTTTAATAAAGTCGATATTTTTTACATCTATATTATTTTTAACGATATTTTGTACTCGATATTTTTGTACTTACCTGTTTGTAGATAGAAAGTCGATATTTTGTCTGTCGATATTTTGGCAACGATATTTTTGCAGGTCGATATTTTGGCAGTCTATATTATTTCAGTGATCCAAATAAGACATGAGGGAAGCAGAGAGAGAGAGGACAACACATTAACATAGGATAAACCCCAAGGGACCGTTATAAGTTTTCTAAGTTCGAAGGAATGCATGCCCAAATATTGCTCTCATCGTTGACCATAAGCAGGACACACATTCAGTCAAGCCTATATTTTGTTGCCACTGCTGTACGTCAGAATATCAATAACAAAAATCTCAATTGACATAAATGTGGTCTCCCAAGTATTATTTACAAAAATACCATTAGATTTTCTAATAATTCCAACAGAACAATATTTGTTTAAATATTTCAGACATGCATTTTTGTCAGGCAATATTTTAGGCCTCGATGTTCTGGGACCAGAGCATTACAACTCAGTGTTACTCTTAGATTCATGTAAGCCTCCCTCCAGCTGCTTGTGACATGCCTACTACTCTCAGTACTACAGAAGAGAAACATCTTTCCCCAGGAAAACATACATAACCTGGTGAGATATAAGAAGGATATAGCCAACCCAGCCAAAGCAACTCCTTTTTGAAGGTTTGCATGCTTTTTCACACCATTAAGGTTTCTTGACACCAGTCTGGGACAATATTAGATCTTTTCATTTACAGGTTTCTATTCTTCCTCATAGCCCTGGAGAGCAGTTCTGGTTTATGCTCGCCCACTTCACTGGTTAGTGTACCTTTCCAAGCATCCGTGCCCTTGACGATCCTTGTATTGGTCTTTTAGAAACTCTTACTACTTGCAAGATTTTATTTCCAGCCCTCTCTTCCATCCAGAACAAACCGTTATACTTCAGTCTTCCCCACCGCTTTATTGGAATAACTTTACACTTCCAGAAATAGAATCGTCAAGGCTTCGGTCTTATTAACTAGAAATTCCACCGTTGATTCCAGATTGGAAGAGATGCAAATGCACGGGCTTCAAATTTCTCTGAACTCTCTTGCACAAGCATTGCATTTTTCTTTATCTACAGTTGACTTTCCAATTCTTCCATCTCTTTTTTGGGTTAGTACAAACCTATGATTTCCTTCAATGCTCCCTCAACTAAAGACACTGTGGGGCTTATTATGATGTCTGGCGGACTTGCGTCCACCCTTCATCCCTGCAGATTGGAACCGCCCGACCCTAAACAACATATGTATTAAAAGAACTAAAAACAAGTAATCAATTTACATAATTACTATTCAATAAAAAAATTACCAATTCATAAATAATTGTTATTCTGTTATCAATTAATTAACTTCCCAGCCTGTACCCTGTTGGGCTAGAAAACTGCTTTTTCTGAATTTCCCATGCACTGTGTGATTTAAGTTAGCATTCGCTGCACCATTTTCTATTCAGCTGCCATTTTGAGCCATGATTGAAACTAACTTCAGTCTCACTCTGTGTCTGCCTCACAGAAAAGCAGCTGCCAATGTGTTCTCTGTACATGTATTTCTTCAAGGCTGAGTTTACTGTGCTAATGAATAGAATGTCCTATCTGACTAGATAGGCTTGCTCCCACCGCTCAGAACGGTGAGGGCAGGCAGAGTAACCTTTACTACAAGATAATGTGTGCCCGGTCCCAGGGTTGTAACTCATCTTTCTGTATCTCCTTTGTTGGTTCGCTCCCAACTGGAAAAATTCAGTGTGGGCGTGTTTTTAGGGGTTCTGGAAATGTACTTTATGCCTTACCATGTTGTCTGAGGTCAGTCCCCTCTGCAGCAATCCAAGGAGACTGGTCAGACTGGACTCTGCTCGAGTGCATGACTAATAAATCACTTTGGTTTGTATTCTCTATTGTCTGACCAACTCTTTATTTGTATGGAAGGCTGAGAGGTGGTCGCGGGTGACCTGGGTGGCCCTAATGGGGTCACTTCCTTCAATTGGCGCCCAAACAGCTACCCCATTGGGTGAGTTACCCATCCTTGCCCGCGGACGGGTGAGGAGGTCGGGGCCACGTCGTGTCGGATGGGTGGATCGGGGATCCCTGCATTAGAGAGTCTTGGACTCGCAGTTCCCCCGTTTGTCTGACCAGACGGTGCCTCGTCCAGTGGCCATCCTGACTTGGGTCCTGAACGGCGAAACCCTTGGATCTGACCGTTTGGTCCGAAGAGTCGGCAGTGGAGAATAACTTTGTTTGACCTGTGTGCACCAGGTGGTTTTGCATTGGTTCTTTGTGGATATAGCGCCATTTTGGTTTGTATTTGGCACGGTCTGAGGACCGTCTTTGGACAAGCGCTTGAATTTGTTTGGGTTCTTTATGAACATGGTACCACTTTGGTTTGTATTTGATGAGGTTGGAGGACCGACATGGGTTAAGATATTTGCAAATATCTGCTAGGCATAAGTAGTGAACTTGTTTCTCTCTTAAAAATGTCTTGTTGTAGCAAATTACTTTGTTTGAGCTGTTGTTGTTCTACTAATACTCGATTGGAGAAGAGTCCCGCCAGCGCCTCCGGAAGGCTCCCCAAATATTACTTATCTCAAGAAACAGGATTCTTGTCAACGATAGTTGATCATCACGATATTTGTGCCACAATATTTAATTCCCTATATTTCGGTCTCCTGATACTTTTAAATGATATATGTCCAAACACTCATCGTTCACTGCACACTGGTGTTCTGTAGGGTATCATAGCCAATGAATAGCTGGAAAACAATACAACAGCATTCCTAAGCCACAAAACTGCATCTGAAGAGCAACAGTCGATCTCCAGAAAAATCCAGTGACAAGAGTTTTTTCCAATCCAAGCTCATCTTACGTTCCCACCATTACTAGAAAATGTTTTCTCCACTGTAATTGGTTCCGAGCATTGGTGCCCCAAGTTGTGGCAATAGCACAGAAGAGGGCAGTGAATGGAGTAAAAACAAACAACAAAAGAAAAGTATATGTACTTACCTAGATGATATAGTGTTATTCCATATCTTTCACTCGATATAATTGCAAGCAGTTATTTTTTGATTGTATGTTGGGACATCAGAGCTGTACAAGCTGGTGCGATGCTTATTTATTTATTTGCAAGCATGACTCAAAACGAATAAGAATACAAAGTGGATGTCTTAAACGTGGCAACCATGTGCATGTGGTAAACATATTACATTAAAAAAATAACCATTGGATATAATTTTAATAGACAAGTATGGGGATCTCCTAGGAGCAGTCGTGCTTGGAACTGATATTGAAGCCTTTTTGAGTTTTAACGCACATCACAGGATACAATGATTCTTAGTGGTGCAAAAAAGGTAACATTGGCTTTGAATTAATGTAACCTGATGGTACAGTTTAAACACACGAGGGCAACTTAAAAAAAGATAAAGAATAAAAAGAATAATCCATTGGCGAAGTATGTACTGGCCACCAGTCCTGGCACTGAAGTACACTACGTTTTAGGCGAATCTGCACACGATCAGAAAAAAATGGCATCACTTGTGCAAGAGGGACAGTGGTTTTAAGAGTTTGACCCATCGGAATTCTGGGCTGGTCAGAGAGCGAAATGTTGAACACATCAGTGGATGAAGATAGCCGACTTAAATTCCCTTATGTTTCTATGTATGTGTGCATTTTTAAATTATGATTTTTTTGTAATTACATGAGACTGGCGAGATAGGAAAAGCTGTCTTTAGGGCAGACCTAAAACTAGGATTCCCTCTCCTGAAGCAAATATACACAACTACTCTACCAATGAGACGGCTTCCTCTGGGTGCACAGGCAACACTATACAGACGAGGAATGACAATTACAATGAATGAGTGATGATTAGCACAGGCTGATCTGTATTGAGTGGCACAGAGGTCAAAGGCTGAGGGAAGCGCTTTGCTTCTCTCTCAATATTCACTATTGGGACAGACTTCAAGTTCTGTGATACAGTTAGAGCTGTCACTCGCTGTCATTAGCCACTGCAGTAAAGCTACAGCAGTCATTAGCCACACCCAAAAATAAGAGAAAAATGAAGATGGCAGTTGAACCTTCCAAGTGTAATTTAAGGCGTATAATATGGACTGGGTGAATATTTTGCAGAGTCATTTGGGAACTAGCTATTTTTCTATTCCAAACCTTTTAAATGAGGGTAGACCCACCCATAACGAAGGCCTGTAGATAGTTGTATGGAAGGCATCGATGAGGGAGAAATGTGAAAAATAATTTAAACAAGTTTTTTTAAAATAAGTGCGTATTGTGTATATTTAAAACTCCTGCGTTTAGATAAGAGTTCATTGTGAATCACTTTGTTATACAATCACAGTGTGAGCAATCTTTGCCTGACTGTAGAGTGGGCGAAGTTGCTGAGAAGTGTGAATACTTATATGTGCTCTGAATAATTCAGGATAAAAACATGTAGGTTGTTGTTAGTGCGTGGAAGGCAGTTTGCAGAGAGTCTGACATTTGGCAGAAATAGCAGAATAGAATTCAGGTAGTCTTAAATTGTACCCTTGTGCCATCTTTAAACGCTGCATTTTGAAGTGTTTAGTGACTTGATGCTGGTTCCAGGTGACTTGGGTACCTTTCAAAGGAACAGGCTGAGCATGCAGGTAACATTATATCGACATTCCCGTTTAAGGCATCATTGGCCTTGCCTGGTACTTCGACAATTGCTCTATAGTCACTTCTTTAAAAACAGCTAGCTGTGTATCGATGAGCTATTCCAGGCTTTTAATCATGACCTAATACCTCGAGTTAGTCCTTTTCGCTTGGTGACCTTTCTCACCAGGGATTTCAAAAAACTTGATTTCTGACTGCATTTTGAGCACTTGAGTTGACTTGGGCCTGCATCCTGGCCTCTCCTTTACAAGTTCCTAAGTTCAGCACACCTTGGTATAATGGTTGATCTTTCCATGGCTGAATTGCAAGAGTCCTATTGCTGGGCAAAGCCTATTGTAGGAAATCTCCACCTCAAATTAAACACTGAGATTGCCCATTCAGTACAGCCTGATGTCAATTATTTTTCTTTAGTCTCAGTGTCGTCTCTTTCTCTTGATGACCTCACTGCAATTTATTCCAATCATGTTCACTCCTTCTCACTTAAAGATGTGTCAAAAAACGTCAATTGCATATACAAAGTCCTTCCATTAGGTGGCTGATACACCTTGTCCAGATCGAGGGCAATAGCTGCTTCTCATAGAACCTACATGCCTGAAACTTGGACAGCCTGCACCCGTGAATGGCTTGACCCCCGACCTCCTCAACAAGGTTCCCTCTCAGCAGGGCCGGACTGGGAACAGAAACCGGCCCTGGCAAACTGCTCAGCTGGCCCCCCCCTGGGGTGAGGGGGAGTGCAGCCGAGCAGTTTGCGAGGGCCGGTTTCCAGGGCCGGTTCTAGCCATGGGCGGTATGGGCAGCTGCCCAGGGCCTCGCACTCAGGGGGGCCCCTCTGCCGGCCCCACAGTTGCGGGCAGCGCCAGCAGGAATAAATAAATTTACAGCAGCGCCAGCGGGAATAAATAAATTATAATCATGGGCAGGAGCAATAAGGGCTGCTGCACTCTCGTCGCGCTCGCGCAGGGGCCGGGCCGCAGTAGGCAGTAAAAGTAAGGCAGGGAAGGAGGCTCGGGAAAACACTGTCTGCGACTGCGCAAGCACCGCACGCACCGTGACGCATGCACCCCACCACCTAGCTTGGTGGTGGTGGTGGTGCCTTGGTGGTGGTGACGTGACGCCGGCCGCCCTTGCTCATGATGCGGGTGAGTGACTGACAGTGGGTCCCAGGGCCGTCAATCTGGTAGCACGCGAAAGTACTACCAATGACGGCCCTGGACCTGATTTTATGGCCAGCCCCCGCTCAGTGTGACGCACTCAGCATGCGCACACGCCATTCGTGAGCAGTCAGTCACTACTCGGATCGGACCGCGTGGGCAGTGCTGCAGGCAGGAGGAGTCGGTCGGGCCCCGGCCTCCTCGTTGAGCAGTTAAGGTAAGAGACCTGCTTCTGCTTCGTATATATTATAATACTTAGAATGTTTCACGAACGTTCATCACTACAATAAGCCCCACAGAGCTCGCAGGTTTCCCCACCCCATGCTTACATATGTTATCCAACCATGTTTATTCTCTGCACTCTGAATATTAGTCAGGATTTTATAATGGGAATGTATCACGATTCATAAGGACTTCACATTCCAAAAGGCAAAAAATGAATAAAGCCGGCACTTGTTAAACTACTTAGGTACGGAATTGAGAAACCGGAGAGGTCTGACCCCATTCGCCTGTGGAGTCTCAGACATACGATTCAAAAAAATGAATTATTTATCATAATGATCACAGTGCATGTTAGTTGTATATTTTAATGTACACTGTGACTAGCAAACCATTTCATCATGACTAGCATCTTTTGACTCGGTGACCGGTAAAATAAGTGACATGGTAAAAGCTAAAATGATTCGTATAGGAGGAAATTGTTCTTATGGGTTGAATACTAAATGTGATATGTTGCATATTTTGTTGGACTGCTTAAAAATCAAACAACTGCGGAGACAGTGGTTGCGCCGAATATTCCTTAAATATGGGATAATGACTCGTTTGAACGCTACAGAAATATCAACTGACATGGCTCTTTAGACATAGCATGTGCTATTCGAAAATTCATGAGCGCAGCAAGTGCAGTGTTTATTGAGATTTAGTATCTAGAAGGGTTGATGGATTTTATGGGATTATCTGCAGATTTTATTGGAAAATGTATTTTACATGGGTAGTTGTTTATGGTCTTATTTGATGGAAATTACCATTATATATGTTTTTGCTCTCTTCTTATAAAAAATAGTTTTATAAGGTATTTATATAGTGTAATGGATATAAATGTTGTGTTGTTTAAAGGCCAATGATGTAAATAAATATATGTTTTATTGATTTGATTGATATGCAGATTTAGGAATTAATTCACGACAAGCAGACATCAATTCTGTTCAGAAAAAGTAGTGAAGAGAGCACAAACAGAATGCTTTGGTTATCGTACTGTATTGCAAGTGCATTCATGTAGTGCTTTCTTCCCCTGAAGAGGTGTTGAAGCGTTTTAATTGGGAAAAAACTCTGTTCTGGAATCCAAGCGTAGTGGTTAGTCTAGTGCTATTGATTATTGTTGATTATTTGGGTTAGCAATGTGCTCGCAAGGGCACCATTCCATGATTTATACCAGTATCTTTGTCGGAGATTAAATGATTATATTAATGTGTGACCATTAGTAGAGGGACAGAGGGGAGTCTGCTCTTATTTTTCTTGGACCACAAAAAGCCCTCAGTTCGCCAAATTGAAGTCAGTAAACCAGAAACCTCCATGGATTATGCCTTGGTTTAAAAGTATAATTTTGAGTGTGAACCCTTAAGAGTATATTGAACTTCCACAACAATATTTTTCCAAGAGCTGGTTACAGTGTCCCACAGAGGGAAGCCACGTGTGGGTTGTCACATCCACCAGGATGGAAACAACCTGAAGAAGAACCTACCTCCTGTACTGCAATCTCTCGCTTCTGACAGCAGACACTACTCGCTGAGCACCTGGACTGCCAAGCGCCCAAAAACCAGATGTATGGATCTGTGAGCTAAATGCTTGCTGCTCCCAAATGCGGTGTTCTAAAGATCATGACTCATTTCCAGCGTGGAAGATTCAGCCTTTCACCTGTCTGAGGTGGGGAAATTGTTGGTTTCTTTTAACCATAAATTGGAAAATTGCACCATATGTTATTTACTGCACTTAGAAACAGCAAAAAAGTCGCATTTATTGCTTTATAAAAATGAGCGATTATTATTTATTTAGCAAATGCACCTCACATGCTTAACTCTCTGTCTACACCTATAAACGGAAGATGCTAAGGAGCCTACTTACTAGAGACTAAGGGGCAGATTTACAAGCCCCTTGCGCCTCTTTTACGCCGCCGTTGCGTCACTTTCTGTGATGTCACTTAGAGGGGCTTCACATCTTCCCTTTCGCCCGGGGCCTCAGAAGGCCTAGGACCGGCACTGCCGGTTTCGGCCGATTTTGTTACCCGGGGCCGATATTGCCGACCCCCGGTAGCAAAACCGGCCCCCCAGGGGCCCAAAACCGGCCCCCACCCTAGCGGCCTACCAGGGAAACCCCCGGTGCCCGCTATGGCCAGTCCGGCCCTGCCTCTCAGCCTTTTAGAACTGCTGCAGCACAGCCCATTAGTGTTCTGAAATGAGGGCTAAACTGGCTTGTGAGTGCTGCTGACGCTGAAGCAAAGACGTCTTCGTCACCATTGTTTACAAGAGTGTGAAATAAAGTAAGCACATTGCCACCTACAAAATGACTCTGCAGTGGCAGCTTTGGTTCAAACTGTGTTTGTTTTCTTGTGGTTGGTCTACTTTGCTATCCACAACTTCCAAATCTGACCCTGCTAATGTGGGTGTCCTCCGAGGTTGCAATGGTGTCACCTTTTTAATAGACGCTGCACTTAAGGACCCGACGAAGGGTCTTGCAGCATCATACATACCTTTGTTCTATGTTCGGGCAGCACATGAGTTAGATAGTGCCTGCTTCCTCACCATTTGTTGGAGGGCATACCAATTCAAAGGCCCAGATGGTCCGGAGTCCTCACTTTTGCACAAAGACCTCCCTACATTATCTCTGGTGCCAACAGTGCACTGGTCCATTTGTTGGGCAGTGCCCTGACAAAAGGGAGTAGTGCTAGTGTTTTAGTCGTCAGTATAAATCACCTGGTATGATGTAGGTGCTGTGACCCATTCTGTTGACTCAGCCTTTCATGTTCCTGTGGTTGATAACATGAGTAGGACTGAGATAGGCAGTAAATCCTTATTTGAAGTGCTACAAAGCCACAACAACGAATGCATTTTTTAAAATGTTTTTTTAAGGGGACAACACTTTACTTTCAGTAAGAAGATGATATTAAGGAACTGAAACCACTCATATTCAGATTTTGGGTAAAATGTTTTTGGGTTTTATCACAAGTGTATGCTTATGTACATTTAGATTAACTTCTAACCCACTTATTAGACATAGATAGAAGAGTGTGCTCAATTAGAGGGTAAAGTCTGGGTTAACCAGGCTCAATAGAAGTGTATCTTTTATTCGTAAGGGTATAAACTATTATACACCATCAGGAATCCTAGGGGACAGTGAATTTAATGCATCTCTTCAGAACTTGGGGGCGATTAAGATGGCGTGCTGACTTGAGTCTGCCCGCCATTGTAGCGGGATCGGGACCGCCCGCCTGTAATGCGGCGGTCCCACACCCCTGATCACAATGTGACCGCCACCCCGGCGATCGCATCCAGCAAATTAACATTGCGGCAGGTGCTGCTGACTGCAGCACCCAGCACAATATTAAATGGCCATGTTGTGCCTGCCACCTTGTGCATGGAAATGTAGGGGGGTACCATGGGTATCCCCCCAGTGCACAACTGCCCCCCCCAACAATAAGGGGGCCCTTCAACGGGCCCCCAGAATCCAGCCTGGCTGGCTGACGCCAGCATTGTGATCGGACGGGCGGTGCCTTCGAAGCACCGCCCCCATATCCCCGGCCTTTTCCGCTCCACCAGGCAATCGGAATGATTTCCCCTGCCATCCTGATGTGGCGGGGGAAATGGGCATGCAGATGGCGGAGGGACTGCCACTGCCAGGCCTGCGGTGGCGGTCCCTCTGCCATCGTAATGAGCCCCTTTGACATTTCTTGACCAAGAATTGAGAAGAAGGGCATTGGTAGATCGTCATTAGTATCTCAGGTACAAGTAGATGTGCTGACAGCAAAATCATTACATTCATATTTATAAAGGGGCTGGTCAAACAAACCACTGCTGATCAGAAGTCCCGCCCCAGAACAACATTTGAATGCTCTACCTGAATGGGAGATCTTACACGTGTGTGCAGACCTGTGGAGTTTAAGTTGCTCTCTTCAGATCAGTTAGTGTACTTTTGTGAATTTGGGCAATTTATTCCTTGCTGTTGCTAAGGTAGGCTGAGAAGTGAAGGGTTGCACATGAAATTCTGTACATGATTAATATATGCCCCTTTGTTGATGATTTAGGAAAGCAGGGAACACTTGGGGATAATGTGTACGTAGGAAACTG
Source organism: Lissotriton vulgaris (assembly GCF_964263255.1). Lineage (NCBI taxonomy): Eukaryota > Metazoa > Chordata > Amphibia > Caudata > Salamandridae > Lissotriton > Lissotriton vulgaris. Next base: position 938,800,330 of record NC_141689.1, on the reverse strand, counting down.
GGTTGTTAAGCTAGGTGAGGCTAAGGTGACAGTCTTGACGTGAAAAACATCTGGGTCCCTACAAAATACAGTAACATGGCTCCTGTCAGATAAACAGGTTTCTGTGAGGAATACTTGGTTCACTTTTGATTGGTGGTACAAGAAACAAGGCTTCCTTGAGAAACAAATGTGTGCTTTACTAAGAATTAAATAAGTAAAATGAAACAAAAATTCAGGAGTTTTATGTAGGGATCAAATGCTATGTCGAAAACTTGATAGTTATTATTGCTAGAGTTTGTTTTTGGAACACAAATCAATTAAAGCAACTTGCCAACTGTGGATCTCCTAAACAGCTACTAAGGTCACCAGTGAATTTGTTTTTGACAGTGAAATAATGAATTTTCTTAAACGAACACAGTTTTTGAAGGGCTTATGTCCTAAATATTCACTAGTACAGCAGCAAACACATGATGACGTGGGGATAGTTGAACCTCAATCTCTTGGTGAAATGATCAAACAGAATCCCTCACTGGCCGTATGGACCTTTGCTTGTCGACTCAAAGCTTTGAGATGGAGCTGACATTGGAAACACATTGCAAATACAGTAAACCTGAGAGGCTTCACATAAAGGTTTATTTTTTAAGTTATTAGTCATCAATCAGCAAATTTGGCAATGGTTCAGAAGGTATATTAATTAATACAGCCATTACATTCAGGTGCTCAAGTATTCTAAATGTAACTATAACAAAGTGCAGAATAGTAACGACCAGCCTGTAAATCTCCAAATAATGTGTTCCATAAAGATACCCACACTGTCTACATTAAAGAATGAAGGAGAGTCGGGAGATTTTTAAAGAGGAAGAGAGGAAGGTGTTGCATTCTGTGAACTTCAGTAGAAGTTCAGAGGAAACAAGAAGAGTGTCTAGCAAAACGTTTTCTACTCATGGAAAAACCCAGCAGAAAGATCTGCTCTTTGCTAAATCGGGGTAGGGTCTCATCATAACTATGGAACACCAATTAAAAGCCCATTTGAAGGCTCCTTAACATCCATATCTCAAGCCCACAGTCTGAGAACAATCATCTGGCAGCAGTAGACTCCAGAAATTCCCATTCTTACACACATAGGTACACATCTGCTTATCCTTGAGAGTTGCATGTTCCAAGCACACCAGGTGCAGGAGTCTCCTTTCACCTTGAGCTCTACATGTTTGCTGCAAGCTTGCTAGCCTCACTTTCAGTCTAGTACATAGCAATAAACCTTTCTCCAGCTAACTAGGAACCCAATAACACACCTGCAGAGGAAAAAAAGCAGCATACTGGCAGCTTTTAAAGTGTAAAAATGCTCAGTTAAGGTCCAACGTCAGGCTAATCTAACTCGAAAATCAAAATGGGACATTATGATGATATTAATCTTTCAATCAAAATATTAATATAATTAAAGTGTAAGTACATTCAGTAAATGCGGTTACATTGATTATTATTCAACTTAGTACAGTTGCATATGACTTCTCAGCAGGTTAGAAGTGATGACTTACTAAAATTCTTATTATAGTGGAACACTCAGATTAATGAAGTTAAGCTCACATTAAATGTATGAGTTATGCATAAATCCATATAACTCATAAATAGAAGGTGAATCCTAATATTACACTGCTTCACACTCTTGTTTTTAAAAAGCAGCTGATGAAAAGAAATGCCTGCTCTTTAGGACTTATTCCTCAGACACCAGTCCACAGCTTCCCATCAAGGAGGCTATCAATAACTTCAGGCCTTAGCAGTTGTCCAGTTTCAATTGCTCCCTGGGTTCTTACCTACAACTCATTCAGTATGGAGGGCCTTCTCCACACCCCAGATACACAGGAGAGGTTTCACATTGATTGACTGAACAAAATGTTCAAGTCACTCGTACATTGATTCTCTTCCAGGAGGCCAGAGCTTTCTCTCCGTCACAGACTTTCTATGCTAACTAACCATAGTAGAGGTGTTTCTGAAAACAAGCAGGCTTCCCTGTCTAGAACCTAGATCTCTTTGTCCATGTGGTCAGCTAGAAGGTATCTTTCTTTATACCTTGGAGCAACCTTTCAAGTCCAAAGATTCAGGATAAAGCCAGTCTTTCCACTGACATTCTCCAGGCATGTGGACATTCTTTTAATGAGTATCAGGGAGTCATAGTCTATTATTCTGACCTGATCAACACTTTCCCTTCAGAGTGCATTGCAGCAGTTTTATATAGTGAACTTAACAATGAATGGTGACAATCTTTAATGAATGACCATTCTTGCACCTTTCCCACCTACGTTTTGAAACTAAGTGACCCACTTCCTGATTCATGATGGTGCTTTACTGTAAATCAAATTACATAGTGCTTTGTGCAACATGTGTCATAGATGAGAGGTTCTAAACCTTTCCTGGTATTTCCTACCTCGTGTCCAACACTGCCCTTGGTCAGCCAAATTCAGCTTCCAGAGAATCAAAGAAACCCTCCTCATCAAGAACACACTTGCTCCCAACTCATGCTTGGAAGTGCTTCTTTGAGTGTGGAATACCTTTTCCTCACAAAGGAACCATAAGTCTTGGGTCCTGTTGATAGGAAGTTGTGATTAACCAAAGTAAGAAAATATAGGTTGCAGATGAAAATGCTTTTGAGCAGCTCTTACAACAAGCATTTGCAATGCAATAGGTCTCACATTTACATGCGTTTGAACTATTGGCATTGTAAATGATAATGCCTTTTATTTATGTTTTGGTTTTTAAAACATAAATAAAAGGCATTGTCTTTTACAATGCAAATATCTTAAACTATCACAAATGCGAGACCTATTGCATTGCAAATACTTGTGTTATTAAAGCTGCCTTTCTTTTTCAAACCGAACCCCCAATTTATTCTAAACTGAAAGAAGGAGAGGGAAATTCTCAGGGGAGACAGGAAACAATTTAGAAAAGCAGATGAAGAAACATATTTCATGTTAAAAACCAGAAAACTGCAAAAAATGTTATGTCTTGTGCCCGACATATCGTGAAATCTGGAGTTGTGGCGCTATGCCGTCTAAGGCTCAGTTTGTAAACTCCACATTTTATTACCCACTATGTTGTTGGGCCACCCCTTAGGCCTCATCAACGGCAAAGCATTTCAACAATACATTAATGAGCACAGCGAAAAACCACTCAGTGGTTGCCGGACCTGGCCAGACTGAAGGTGGAGATAGAAGTGACTATCCGCCTCAAGCACACGCACACATCATGTGTTGTGCCTACACCTCTATGGCTCACAACGTCAGCCTTGCATAGAAAAGGGACAAACAAGTCGGCAGAAGAGGCGAGCATCTGAAATCGTTTCTCAAACATGTCGACCATCTTTAAGTGCACAGACTTTATTTTAATTTAACGTCTCCTAGGAACATAAACTACTATGAAAAATTCATATTTAGAACATCACATACGTGCTCTGCTTTTACATGGCAATATGCAATAGCAACATACAATTTGAAGAAACACCGAGGTAAATACCAGCTACAAAAAAATGTAAGTTGCAGGAGACCCACGTCTGCTGTGATTTCATGTGAATAAAATAAAAAAAACACACGTTCCATCCCACGAGTGGTGCATGCGATTCATTGTGAATAAGCACGGCCACTCTGTAATTAAAATACATTACTAAAAACGTGCAGCACGCTGCGTTGTCGTGGAACATTATTAAAAACCAGCTAAAGTAACACATTTTGTGCCTCCAGTAGGAGACGATAAAGAAAATAGTGCTTACACACTATATAACACATACCGTGTAACAACCGAAGTAAATGGGGCCTGTCGACATCGGAATTTACAAATGAAGACAAGGCGGTACTAAGAAGGGAATAAGAAGCCTATTTATGAATCAGAAGCCAGCATTTACGAAGGGCATTGACTCAAACCAATGAAAAATGCATACTCCAATACAGCATGCCTCGCAGGGCAGCGCATGCGCACTGACTCTAGGCTCGACCTAAAAAGCACAATAAGTGCAATATTTTGAAATGTAAGCGGCAATCAATCTTTTAGTTCAGATTTGATGTGAGTTATCACACCTTTAATCTATATGTACACTTTACTTACAAAGTTTTTTAACTTACCATTTTATTAACTAACATTGAGTTCTTTTTCGGTTTATTCACTGAACAAACCTGCGCACCCACATGGGCTGTACTAAACCCATCTTGCTTGTTTTTCCTGGTGAAAGCGGGGAGCTTGTTCTTCTGCAACTTAGGTCCAAGATGTAACTTTTGTGCAACTGTGCCATTTGTACGCACAATTCATCAGACTTTCCATAGAGCTAAACATATCAATTTAATTTCAAAATCGTTTTTAATTCATAGGGAAGTGCACACACAGATGGGAACTGCTTAGAAAATGCAAGCTGAAAAACAGGTCACAATAACATAAGCAGAGCTCAAACGTCAAAAAAGTTAGGAGTGCTCAGCAAAAATCTAGACATGGTACAGTATTCTTCAATTGAAAGGTGGAGAGAGAGAATGTGAGAGAAGGCCAGACAAAAAAGGTAGAGCGAGGAAGATGAAGACAGAGCTAGAAAGAGAACCACAAGTCACAGTGGCCCTTGGTCACTCAACCAAGTTGTGCTTTTTGGCACTCCAGGAAAAGTTAGTAAGTGTGCCTGATATATATGTATTATCACTGGCATCCCCTGCCTTAATATAACCAATTCATACCAAGCTCAGCTACTCAAACGAAGCAATAGACCTTTAGTTCGCAAAGGTCGCATATCATTAGTTTAGAGGTCAGAGCTTCTTCTTGGAACAGATCTGTGAAGTTGAACTGCTAAGCACATTTTTCGTTCTTGTTCCACATTTATGTGGAAGCTGTGCTGAATGGGACCCTTCCTTAGTACTCCTTGAAGCAGGCTTGAGGTCCGAGCTGGCATTCAATGAACCTGGTATTTTTTAGCAGTACCGAGTATTTGTATTTTGAGCCCCGGATTGCAGCATGAGCAGTTACTAAGATGATGTGAAGAGGAGAATCCAAGCAGTCAGATCCATGCAGAGGAGGACATTTCTTGTTTACCAGCAGCACCTCCATCAGAGCCTTTGCAATGGAGGAATACTGTCTGTTTTAAAATTTGATCGTCAGACAGGCACATAATATTCTTCATTTTTGAGGAGGCTTCACGTTACAAAGGGTAACCATTCGTGGATGTATTCATTTCTGTTTTAAGCTGCATTCTCTTTGAGTCTCTAGAATGAGCCCTACTTGGGGCAGAGTGGGATGCCAAGTTTCTTTAGTCTGGTGTTTTGAGAAATACATTTGAAATGTGAATAATTGCATCTGGATTTTTAAAAAGTGGGTCATCTACAATGTACAACTTCTCTCTTAGGTTGAATTAAGTAATGAAATATCAAATAGCTATCAGTTTTGGCATTCCAAGGGTTTAGCTTCTGGGAAGGTGCATTGCCTCCAATTATACGATTATCATCTCACTTGTTAAGTGGTGCCAGTGTCCATTACAAGTGTAACAGCCTTGATAAGAAGTGATGATACTCTTGTGTACAAGTATAGAAGCCCTGTCAGAAGGCTTAACGTTGCCCATTAACTAATAGCGGTCCTTGTGAGAAGTGTTGGTACTAATTCACTTGTGATATAAGCATCTCTGCTGGGTAATGTTGACCAGTTCTTCCAGGGCTTTTGAAAGATTTGTCAATGTGTCATGAAAATATGGCAGCAGCCTTGAGATGTGCCAGTACTAATGCAGAGGTGAGTGGTGGTGTGATGCGTTTTTCTGCAGGATATTTCATCCAGGTAGCCTATTACCTACCTGTCACATGACTTGGCTTTGATTCGGACCATCATTAAAATGAAAAAAGATGTCAAGCAGGTCAAATATTTGGCTCAATACAGTCTTACGTTCCTGTGAGAACCTCGATTTTTTTTGGGCCCACACCCAGTTGATTTCCCTAGTTCCCAAAGGAAACTGCGACCTTTGGTGAGAAATGGAAAACATAAAAATGATTCTTACCTATACGTTTGAGTTGTACTTATCAGGAGTTGAAGGCACGCTTAGAACCCATCAAATCGGACAGAGAGTTGTTCCTCCAGGGGAAAAATAAGGAGGTAACCCCAATTCTCAAATCCGTGCACACACAAAATGTAGTTGTTATATTCACCCTGTGCTCTGTGTCGCTGCCCATGTCGCGCGCTGTGCTCGCGCTGCCTGACTCGGTGACATGTCCTGTGTTCGGTCCAACGGCTGGCAGTTGCCCGTTTGGTCCCGATCATGATGGTTGGGTTTTCCTACGTCTTTACTCAATAAAAGACCCTGATCTACAAAAAAAAAAAAAAAAGCCTGACTCGGTGACATGTCCTGTGTTCGGTCCAACGGCTGGCAGTTGCCCGTTTGGTCCCGATCATGATGGTTGGGTTTTCCTACGTCTTTACTCAATAAAAGACCCTGATCTACACAACGCTGGTGTGCCGCCTTATCATCATTTTATAACAGTAGTATTTTATCATGATTGGCATTTATAATGCGCGACTCTGCAAATGTTGAGAGTAAGAAATTTCACTCTGATAAAGAATCGCTATGTAATTACAAATATTATTAGAATGAATAAAAGACACACCCCAAACATTATTCATCACATGAATTATTCAGATGCTCTCTAGCTGCCTTGCAGTATTATACTCTTAGGAGGGGGGTGGGCGCACACTGCCTCACACTTCAGCACTCAGTTTTCCCCGATGCATCATAATGAATGCAGTGCATGATAACACTTTCTTCAGTGTCAGGCTTTAGTTTTTCACCCTTGGTGCAGCCAGTGCTGTGTATCCCTAGACACGTGTTTCAGGATTCATTGTCCTTCTTCAGTAGAAAGCAAAACTTTTTTGGGGGTGCTGGAGATGCTGCCCAAAGTCTTCTCAGGTCTCGGTACCACTCGCTGGGCGCAGGTGCATCAACCAGAGCTCGTTAGCTCAAGGGAGCCTTTGCAAATAGGAGGGGGGGTGGGCGCACACTGCCTCACACTCCCGCGCTACGTTTGCCCCGATGCATCATAATAAATGCAGTGCATGATAACACTTTCTTCGGTGACAATATTATACTCTTACTGTTCAGTTTATTTCAAAGTCATGCAATACCCCTGCACATCAGCAAACAGCAGGTCTTCAGTTCGTTGTCATGACTGACAGTATTACTCCCAACATTTTATCTCTCTCTGTCCCCGTCCTAGATTAGGGTGACTTTTAATACCTTTTCTCCCTTTGCATTTCTGGGAAGTTGGAGATGTCTTATGCACTTTGAACCCAGTGCTTACAACACAATGCTAACAACAATGTGGCCATTGGTAGGAGATTGGAAGCATTAGTTATGTTGAAAGGTTTTAGCCACAGAATCCAAACTAGTTACAAGGTGGCCCTGTAAAGCTCATCGGCAGCCTCTGTTATTATTCAGCACTTCGAAATTTTCCTTTTAACTAAAGCAACAGAAAATGCGGCAATTTGCATACACAAAGCATTTGTTCAGCTTGCACGAAATATAACCAAGAAAATTGCTTTTTTTTTTCAAAGCCCAAGAGCCTATATTGTATGCCATTCAAGGAAATATTACCTCTCTGATGTTCTGCTGCTATAATGACGATTATTATCTCCGTCTGACTTCACTTCCGCCTCCTGCTTCAATTGTTTTAGACTGCTGACTTGCACTTGATGATCACCGATTTTATTTACTGTAAGCAAACCTCGGTGAATGTAACATCTATACCCTCTGTTCATATCCCTCACCTGTTTCCACATTGTGATCTGTTTTCCTGACTACTGGCCAGGCCCTTAGGGGGTGATTAGTTTGACAGTCCGTATTGTATACGGTCCTGCAATAGGCACTAGGATGCGGCTGCCACCACTGGGGTCGCAATGCCTATCTTTTGCATTGTGGTGGGTGCTGCTGGCGGTGCCCCCCAAAACCCATAGTTTAGGGCCAGGGGGGAAGTGGGCCTGCTACGGGCCCCCATTGTCCATTTCTGCCTGCCTGGTCATGGTGGGTTAGCCGCCGCTGACAGACACGCGGAAAGGGATATCATTATCCGTATGGCAGTGCCTGGCAAGCACCGCTACCATTCTGTGGGATGCGGGAGGTCCGATGGGCAGTTGGAATCATTCCGAATGTCAGACCTATGGCACTCGGTCTTTCGGACTGCCACACATCTGCCCGCCATCCAAATGTGGCTGGTGAAAAACATGATTGGGATGGCCGTGGGACGCAACTGGAAGGCTGTCGTGGGCGGTCCCATCGTAGTCACAATTCGGCTCCACCCCCCACCCTTCCACCAGTTAACATTCTTTCTACACATTGTCTAGAATAAATACATTGAACATGCTATAATTCCACTTCACCCATTATAATTCAAGTCTGTACTTCCATTGTTTCTCATTTAATTTTCTCTCACTTATCACCAGCTTCTCAGGCTCCTTGGATGTGAAATCAGTTTGTATTTAATCCCTGGGACAATTTCCTCATCACTGAAGCACACTACCTTGCCTTGCTTTCTCTCTTAGGAGTTAGTTAAAACTAAGTTTATGCCATTTTCTGCCTTGAGTAGCCTTACAGCTCTGCCTGCCGATCAATGGTTAGTTGCAGCTATAAAGTTTCTGAAGAATATTTTCACAGTTAATCCATATCTCTGCAATCATTTTCACTAGTGGTCAGACACCGCAGCCTTTTCAACATTCTTACCCTTTCTTACCTTTCACCACTGCACACCATAGTAAAGCCAGCCTGTGCTCCCCCAAGACCTGCGACACACCTCTAACTACCTCCAGTTCCGAAAAAAATTAAAAACACACCTATTCCCTACATTTTAAGCAACGGCCCGCAGAATTACTAGCTAATTTGGTTTCAGCGCCTTGATATCCCTCGGGATGAGTGCCGCGCTCTACAAATAACAAAAATAAATAAATAAATGTGCATAGAGTCTCAGTTTCCTCTCTCTACTCAGTTGAACCACAAATTACACCACCTGCTCGGGTGCCAATGCTAACAACCTCATTCTCATCCACACCCATCATGCCCAGCAATGCTACTTACCCTGGCCATAACTTTGGCATGCCACACTTGCTTGTAAATGCAAGATCTGCTAATGTCCTTTCCAATTAGTTATTTGGGATAATATCTGAACATAAACTAGACGCCCTCTTCATCACTCAATCTTGGTTTAGAATTCATCCTTGATACTTCCCTCCGCAAAACTGCAACAGATGACAACAGAAAGAAAGGCTTCTTGGCAGTAAGCATCAAGAACTGAATCATAGCCAAGTGTTGTGGTGCGTTTTAGGCTCCGAGTGAATTTTCCTGATTCATGCCCTTATCTAGGTACAATTCACATGGACCTTATATAGGCATAGATATCAATCCCTTATTTAGGCATAGCCCATGCGACCCAAATACAGGCATGGCTCTTACCACCCGTACCAAATGTCACAACGATTTCTTGGTAAATCGGCTTAAGCAGTTAGGGAACTTCCCCTTGCTTGAATATTGATTTGTCCAAGAACTCATGTACTTTGTAAAGAACAACTCGCCGAGAATCCAGCTCCAGTGTTTCCAAGCTCCCCTTGCGGCGTGTTGGGAAATCGAGCCCTGAGACAGAGATACCAGACCTCCTTTATTCTAACCAAGGTATGGAGCTGATTAGAACCTAGAGAAATCTTGGATAGATTCTTGGCAAAAACAACTAAACCTATGCTACACAATACTTACTTCTTCCCGCGTACTAGACCTAGGTTAGGTACATTGGGGTAGGCATATTTAGAAGCACCAGTTGAGTATTTTAGTCAATGTTCTTTATGTATGTACTTTTATATGGCTTAGAAACCATACAATGCTTTTACAGTATTATTTATAATACTATTCTCGCTGTACGCATTATACTTTGCAGTCTGCATATCGATTGAAGAAGTTCACTTCTCTTGTATGAGAAAGAAGACTGTTCAATAAACGTTTTTATTAAAAACGCCCTTCTCCATTTCTCTACAAACTCTGTTGAAACGAAGCATGCACGATTGACTGAGTGAAATACTTATCTATTGTTTCCGCGACTCTAGAGATATATTTCTAATTCTTGGGAAACAAAGTTGTCATGTTTATGCGGTTGTCAGAATCTAATCTTTTCTTGTGAATCGAGAAAGTTTCTAGTGACCTCTGAGCTAGCTGGCACTCACTATTAAGTTTAATATATTCGATAGAGACCTAGTCGACCTCAGTTCCACATCTAATCTATAGGATATATTATTCCAATGCGTAGAGCCTATTGGGAATATAGGAACTACACTACACAAGATCTCTCCTTCCAGCAATTATGAAACTTTTGAATATCTTAATTATCTCTTACTGACACCTTTCCATATACACACAATCTACAACCCACCAAAAAACACCTCCTAATTAATAGTTGATTTCAGAATACATTGATAGCAGCACGTGTGCTGAGCAAAAGTTCTCTGGTGACTTTATTGTCATATAGGTCATTCCAGAAATAGGTTTTTCACAATTCTAAACAACTTGCTCATGTGTCAAGATATGCATCATACAATCTAACTGCTCACCAACTCCAAAGACAAAGATTGTGACCTCATGGTCAATAATTCCAGCTGAGTCTACTGTCCTCCCTGCTTTTCCTTTGACTGATCTGATTACTTATTGCTTTCTTTTCATTTTCAATTTCACCTATAAATCCAATCCAAACTGTGTATAGGCTGTGTAGGTAGGAGTGTTTGGGGTGCTGCAGCACTCCCAAAATAACCATGCTAGAGTTCCGAAGGTGACTGAGCAATAAAGATGTCTTTAGATTTTGCTTTCATCTTGGCCCAGAGGTCAAATGTTAGGCTCTGATTCCGATGAATTGCTGCTTATTCTTTTAATACAGAGATTGGTGTTTACTTTTCTTATCCAGCAAAGTAAGGACATTTTGTAAAGTGAGCTATGTAACAACATTGCTGAGTGTGAAAGGAAAGGCTGTAGGACGGTAATTTGTTTTCTAAACACAGAATTCGAACTGAACATATATTTCTAAATACATCAGCAGTTAGGATAGCACAGATGAAGCACTTACATTTGTAATTCTGCAGCGCGATGGCAACATTTATTGGATAGGATCAAACCAAATCAAGGCACTTTGTGATGCGCAAATAATAAGTTTTTACTACAACCCAATTTCCACATATTATCATTTGTGCGCTGTATAATTCTGTTCAAAATTAGTGGCCATTTCAATGGAAAATTGGCAGTCCTTAAATGCCAGTGCATTACAACACCATGCTTTACTAATTTATTTGCATCAGCATTCTAAAAAATGCACCTCTGGCTACATACTACACCCTTACTGTGTCAAAGTCAGCAAAAACGTGTCCTCCCAGCTGAAAGTGAAGAGAACTACCTAACCTCTTGGGAGTTCTCTTCACATGGGCAGTGGAAACTGGAGAGACTATCAGCACTGGTGTGGTCTGTTCCGGGATGGTGTTCCACCGTAAAGTCCATTCCCTATAGGGAGATGTATCACTTCAACAGTTTGTTATTCTCACCCCTCATCTGCTTTAACCATGTGAGTGGTCTGTGGTCTGTCTGAACCTGGAAGTGAGCAACAACAGATATGGTCTCAGCTTCTTCAGTACCCAGACCACAGGAAAGACTTCACTCTCTGTTGCATTCCACCTCTGTTTCCAGCTATTGATGAACGCTACTGGTGGATCCAGGCCCTGTTTGTTTAGCTGTGAGAGCACAGCCTCTATGACATGCTCTGAGCTGTCTGTCTGTACAATGAATTCTTGGGCAAATTCAGGGGCCTTGAGCCTGGAACAGACCACTGGTGTGGTCTGTTCCAGGATGGTGTTCCACCGTAAAGTCCATTCCCTGTAGGGAAATGTATCACTTCAACAGTTTGTTATTCTCACCCCTCATCTGCTTTAACCATGTGAGTGGTCTGTGTTCTGTCTGAACCTGGAAGTGAGCAACAACAGGTATGGTCTCAGCTTCTTCAGTACCCAGACCACAGGGAAGACTGCACTCTCTGTTGCATTCCACCTCTGTTTCCAGCTATTAATGAACGCTACTGGTGGATCCAGGCCCTGTTTGTTTAGCTGTGAGAGCACAGCCTCTATGACATGCTCTGAGCTGTCTGTCTGTACAATGAATTCTTGGGCAAATTCAGGGGCCTTGAGCATGGGTGCAGTGCACATGGCCTCCTTTAGGGTGTCAAAGTGTTCTGGCCCGCCTCTGTCCGGATCACCTCATACGGCTGCTTCTAGGAACTCAGCTCTGTCAAGGGTGCAACAATGGCACCATACCACTTGATGAATCTCCTGTAGTAGCCAGTGAGGCCTAGAAGGCTCTCACCTCTGTCTGGGTCTTAGGGGTTTCTACGTCAGATTTTTGGGGATTTTGGCCTGCAGGTGCTGCACCGGGGCTTCTCCCACTTGGTGACCCAAGTAGGCCACTGAACCCTGCATTTACTGGCAATGATAGTCAGGCCTGTCCTCTGCAGAGCCTGAAGCACTTCTCTTGGTGGCACAAATGATCCTGCCAGCTAGTACTGAGGACCCCAATGTGGTCTATATAGGCAGCACTGAACATCTCCAATTCAGTCAGAACCTATGTGATCAGCCTCGGGAAACAGCGTTTACAATGCTGTAGGAACAACGCAGTGCCATTAAAACGTAGGCACTACAACGTACGCGTCAGTACCATGCGTTCCAATACAACGCGTTGTATTACAACGCATTTCATTCAACAACTTACTTTAGGGAAATCAGTGTTGGTTTTTAAATCTAACACCTTCCCTACTGTTGCACAGACTGGAGTTGGAATAGTAAAATATACTATTCCAAATTCCAGCGCTTTCCTAAATCAAGAAGTTGTAACGACTTCCGTTGTAATGGATTGCGTAGTAATGACACGTTCATTGTTTTGCCGCATTGTTAACGCAAGCATCAATACAACCGATCAGCCTCTGGAATGTGGCAGGGCACATTCTTCAACCCGAAGTGCATTACCCAGAACTGCAAGTGCTCTTCTGGGGTAGAGAATGCAGACCTCTCTGTGGCCCCCTCAGTCAAGGAAATCTGCCAGTACCCAGACGTTCATTCAGACGTGCTGAGGAACTTGGCAGCTCCCAACTGATCTATGAGCTCATCAGCTCTGGGGATGGGTTGTGCATCCGATTTGATGACTGCACTGAACCCACTGGGCTGGGCCAAAGGCTGTTTAAGGGCTTAATATCACTTTAGCTCCAGCATCTTGGCTGGCTCACCCTATCAAATAATCTGTAGAGTTTGCTGTTCACAGGTTTGCTGTCCCCAGTGTCAATATCATGGGCACACCAGGCAGTGTGCCCTGGGGTAAGGGAGAATATAGAGACAAACTTCCCCAACTACTGGTGGCAGTCTCTCTGTTGTTCTAGGGCCACTGTATGGGAGAAGTTGACACCCTCCATTGATCCCTCCTGCTTCTTGAAAGAAAGGAGGTCAGAGAGAGGTTCACTCTCCTCTTCCACCCCATCATCCCTAACCAGGAGCATGGTCAACTCAGACCTCTTGAAGTGGGGTTTGAGGCGATTGACATGCACAATTCTTAAGGGGTTCCTGGGAGTCTTGAGAGCCACCAGGTAGGTGACATCACTCTTGCGCTCCTTCACCTGATTGGCCCCAGACTTGCGGTGGTGCGCTGGACTCCACATTCTCCATTACCCACACTTTTTGGCCAGGCTAAAACTCGACTAGGTGGCTTCGAGATTTGCTTTAGCTTGCTTCCAGAAGCGCTTCATTTGGGTCTGTTGAGCCAGCAGATAGCTAACCACATTCTGGGAGGTTTCCTAGGAGCTACTCCCTGCCCTTCTTGACCAGATTGAGAGGTCCTCTCACAGGGTGCCCGTACAGAAGCTCCCCTTTCTGCGATACCTCCCTGTAGACAAACAAAAGGCATGGCAGAAAAGTGCCCCACTTCCATCTCAAGGGCTCCAACAGGGCTATGATCATGCCCCTAAGGGTCTGGTTGAACCTCTCACATGCCTTCCACATGCCCTTCATGTACCCCAACAAGAAGTTTGCACCATGGTCTAATACCACCTCCTTGGAGAATACCACATGATAGAGTCCCATCAGAGCCCTGGCCCCTGCGGGTGCAGTCACTGTTCTTAGAGAGATACTCCGGGTCCCGGGTGGCATAGTCCACCAAGATCTGGATGAACCTGGATGAACCTGTTGCCCATGGCTGTCTTGGGGTATAGAGGCCCAACAATGTTAATGCCGCCAATTTCAAAGGGGGTGGCAACAACAGGAAAAGTTTGTAGGGGTTCCTTGCCACAGGCCTAGCTGGTAGAACAGGACCTGCAGAACGCATCGGAGGCCCTCCTTATTTGAGGCCAGGATCAGGAACCTTAGAGTCACTATACGGGAAACCATTCTCCCAGTAAATCAGGTGATCACCAGCTCATTGGGCCTACTGCCATAGAACCCTAAGAGTATGGCACTCCATCTGTGCCTTGCAGATCTCCTCCCTGGTGGGACCCCCTTCCTGCTGCTAGTTGACCAGCTCATGTAGGTTACCATGAGTATCAACATCCTCCACTGTAGGCTCTGGGATGCCTCCATCAGGTTCAGATAACTCCTGGACCATGAGAGTTTCAGAAGCTGGTTTCCTGCACCCCCTTCCCTTCCTTTTTGTGGCAGGCACCTGGGCCATTCCTCCAGGTGGAAGGGCCTCCACACTACCCTCTCAGACTGCCATGGACCATGTGGTCAGGCACACCTACTTAGGAATCCTAACATCTCCAAGTTGTGCATGAGCTCCACCTTCTTCCAGATAGTGTGCTCCAGGTCATTGTCAAGGTGACAATCCGCAGGCATGGACATACTTACAGCTATCCTCAAGGAACCTGAGATGCCCCCGCCCACTCAAAGGGAACCAGAACCACTGGATGGTGACTTTCATGTTTGTTAGCTGCACAGACTTGGTGGAATGCATTAGGGACTACCTAATCTGAGGTCACCAAATGACATCTGACAGTTGTCATGCTGGCTTCAGTGTCTCTCGGAGAATCCACTTTTTGCCCATTGATGGTGACTCACTGCCTGTATTTCATAGTGTTACTAGGCATGTGAGTTCTCTGCACCATCTCTCTGCCTCCCAGGCACAATAGGGTAACCTCTACTGACTGCATGCAACAAAGAATGGATCTCCTGTGAACAGCAGCTCTGTTCCACAGAAACTCCAAAGAAAGACTCTGAGCCTGCTGAGAATGAAGAAACTCGATGCCTGGAACCACCACTGCACCCGTCACCTATGGCCCAAGTCCAAGCGGCCGACCAGTCCCAGTGAGGTCTCCCAGCGCTCCAGAATCTGAGTCCATCGTGAGTTGACCCCTTCAGGACTCCCCAACGTCACCTGCAGGAGACCCCCTACTGCGAGTGGCCCGGTAAGGTGAAATCCGACCACAAAAAGTACCTCTGCATCTGTCTGACCTGTGTCCTGAAGAAGAGGATCTGAGGTGCACCTACATCCCCAAGCTCTCCAATGTACCTGCCAAGCTGTTGGCTACTCCCTGAACACTTCCTGGGCCGATCCTGCAGCCTAAATCCAAACCTGACAACCTCCATAGGATTGCATTCGGGTCCCGACACCTCCTAAGCTCCCTGCTCCCGGCCACCCCTGTGCTGCTGGTGGTGTAGACTTGGTACCAACCTGGGACCCCTTTTGCCCTGACCTTAACCCTAGGAGCTTGGCTCCCTCCCAAGACCAAGTGACCTGCCCTTGAGCAGCTCCCAACCAAGGTGCCCCCATTAGCTAACATTGGCACCCTGCTCTCTGCCCTGGTGCCTCTGGTGGTGCCCTCTGAGTGCCAACTTGAACCTTGGTTCTAACCCCAGACACCCAGCATTGTAAGTAGTTTACTTACTGGCAAACGAACAACATTCTTGTTTCTCTCCAAAGAAAGTTGGAACCCATGTTGTGTTTTAAATCCTAAATTGTCATACTTACCTTTGTATTGTATTGTAGGACCCACAGCGTGACATCTAGTTATATCACCCAGAGTAGTCGATGTAACTAAAAAGTAAAGTAAAAGTAATTCAAAGTAATCCCAATGTATTTTGAACTGTTTTAAAAGCAAATACAAACCTGTTATGATTCCAAGTTCAACTACAACTGCATTTCTGTGTACAGCCTTGCATTTGAAAATATATTTCACCTACTTGTGCTAACTTCTGCTTGGTTCCAGAAATAAAACATAAGTATACCTTTTTTTTATACTTAGCTAATTGGTCTGGAATCAGTCTCTGAGTGTGTGCCATCAGTTCTTGCCTGAGTTAATACAATAAATGCTTAACACACCCTCTTGATAAGCCTAACTGCTCAACCACACTACAACAAAGAGAGCTGTTAGTGATTGTCTAATTGAGCCTCTGCTACACCTCTAGGTATCCACTGGACTCTGTGCCCGCTATACCTTACTTGGTATAGTATATATAGAGCCAGATTCCTACACTGTGGTATTAGGCATGATCTAAACACAGCCTCAGTTCCCTGAACCTGCCAGTTTTTTGTCCCACAAATCGATTTTACATCTGTAGTGTTCCTCCAAAAGTCAAAACCTTGTTAGGACAGCTGGGAAAGAAAAGATGCAAAGTATATCAGCTTGGGTTTGGTTAGCATATATTTTTTGCAGGTAATGGTGCAAGCCTATAATAATAAGTGACTGGGTCAGATGTATCATACCCAGAAAAATAAGCAAACTTCTGTGCAAATGTTTTTGAACTACCGAGTGGCGGTGTAGGACAATGTTCCCATTGTGTGCCATTGAAAACAGCATGTGGAGTCCTTGCTTTGTGCAGAAAATAATGATGGCAATGTTGGAAACGAAACATTTCATCATAATTGGATGTGCCTTCATACAATTCATCAGATGAAAACACAATAGAATGCTCTATATCGTTTAGCATTTCATCACTGTATCAATGTCCCAATCGTCAGAAATAGTACGAGGGGTAATGACATCATTCAATGATAGTTTAAACAAATATGGAATTTGTAAAAGTTGAGTGAGGCGGTACACATCAGACAATACTGGAGTAAAATAATTAGATGACACCATTCTTCACACTCCTCTGTTAAGTTTTATTCATCAGAGACAGTCGTCACACAACTGTCACTGTCAAGCGTAAATACAATCCTGTCAACTGCTGAACCATGGAATATTCAATATGTCACACTGAACTATAACCATGTCATAGCAGTCTCGCCTGGCTGAGACTGCCTAAAAATATTATAACATCTCTTTTTCTTCTTATTGGCACAAATGTCTAACAAAGAAATACAAAGTAACTCAAACTGAGGCTGAAGAACGAAACCTCCAATAAGAAAGGTAAACGGAGAAATGACACAAGCAAACACCACACATCCGGTAAATGGGCAGGCAAGGGTTGGACAAATACACAAGGAAGAACACAATGTAGGTCAACCATAAATGAAACTCCACACCCCCTGTACAATGCTCTTTTAACACGTAAAAGAATGTACAACTCTATTCATTTTCTTGAACATCAATTTCTGAGAACAATTATCCACACATGTAATCTTTCAAATAGCTAAGAGTCCTCTTCAGTCTCACATCCTATCCTTTTGTACAGAAATCCTTGCTTCCTGTGCCCCTTCCCTTGAGGACATAGTGGCCTCGTCCCAACTTTTCTTGAATTCATCATCACTCTTGAATGACCAAGGGGACTCAAACTCCTCCACTTCCCCTGAGTTTCTGATAAAGCGCCACCCTCCCAAGATTCAACATTTGACCATTGTGCAACTTTACCCAATTTCCACCTACACTTTCAACCTTGTAGAGCCTCTGAACTTGGACAACCCCTTACTCACTCCTCCTGGTTTGACTTTCACCGAATCACCCTCCTGGATAATTCTGGCACCTCCTCCCACAACTCTCATTACATCTTTTCTATGTTTGTTCACTAACCATGATGGGACCAATTTAGTGTCCGGTTGTTTGCCGTTCATTAATTCAAAATGACTCTTTTCCATACCATCATTTTGTATGATATGCCCACAACTTCTCTTTTATAGCCAGCCCATTCCCTTGTGAATTATAGAGTGAGGTGCACCCATGTTTTGAACCCACTTTTCTAAAGAATTATTCCATCTCCCTCGAGGTGAGTTGTGTTCCATTATCAGTAAGGACTACCATTGAAATTCCATCTCTCCTGAAAACTTTACTTACAGCATTAATCATTGACTCAGTGGTAATTGATTCCATGTACACTACTTCCACCCTCCTTGATCCAGCATCCACCAACACTGCTGCAAATCTTTCATGCTCCTGCAAACCATTGGAAGGACCAATAAAGTCTAGGTAAACCTTCTCTCATGCCCCATCAGCCCCAACAATATGCTGCACACAATTCACTTTACCCAAACCAACCCGTAATCTCTTTTCAGATTCCCACAATCACATTTCTCAACCCATTGTTTATGTCTGTCCTTACTTGCCACCAGAACCTTTTCTTCACTTCCCTACCAGTTAATGTCCGCCCTAGGTGCTCTCATGTGCTAATCCATTCAACCTGCTCCTGATGGGCTCTGGTGGCACAAACCTCTTGTTCTCAAAAACACCCAATCATTTTGAATGGACAACTCACTTTGTATTTTATTAAAAGGTCTAAGTCCTTCAGCTATTGTACTTTCTCTCGATACCCCTTCCTTCCCCATCCTCATAACACCCTTAAGTGTATCATCGTTCTGCATGCATACAACCTATTCAGCTCTGAGGGTGAAATTACCCAAGCCCTCAGGGATGTTGTCACGATTGTCTCCAACTTGCTCAGCTTGCTGTTCTTCACACATTGCCTTGATGTCCAGTAATCTCGAGAGGCAGTCTGCCACTTTGTTTCTCCACCCAGGAACATGTTCTATTTGAAATGAAAAATACTGCAACTTCACAGCCAAATGTGCCAATCTCCCCAAACAATTTCTTGTCAGGAATGTTCAATATGTCACTCAGAACTATAACCATGTCATAACAGTCTCAGCCGGGCTGAGATTGCCTAATAATATTATAAAAGATACCGTACCCCTAACAATCCCATCAGGAACTGAACAACTGAAATGTTCTTCAGGGAAAGGTATCTTCATTCTCAGTGTGATCATGAGTGTGGTTGAGAACCAAGTTCACCAGTTGTGCTGCAGAGCATTCTGGGAGATAGTGTCCCTTAAGAAGCAAGAAAAAAGACTGTTACCTGACCAATCCAGAGGACCAGAAAAAGTAATGCAATTGTAATCCAGAAGTGTAACCATGGAGAAACAAAGTATGTCCTTTTGAGCCAAAGATAGAAAACACGATCTTTCAGCCTGAATGGTAGAGGTGATAGTGGTTATCAAAGTCCATGAAGTAGCCAGAGGCAATCTGATCTATTTTTGGTAGCTCAGCAGATTTTACAGAATTGGGAGATGACCTGGTCTGTGGTATCTTGACGTAGACCGTATTCTTGTCAGAATTCCGAATTTAAATCTCTGTTTCTGTACTAGTAAACTGTACAGTTGTGGTTGATGTAACCACAGGTAGAAGGCATACTTCATTGTTGTTGATTGTTGTCTCTCTTTGAAGAGAGGATGCTTCATTAGTTATTAAAGTTTTCATCTGAACTTTCTGTACAGTAGTGAGAGGAGGTAGGTAGCTATCCAGGAGTCCATGTGGCTTACTGTTTGGAATAAGCCAAATAGCGTGAATGATCAGATCAATTGAGACAAACCTCTTGTCTTTGTAATGAGCAAGAGGCAGAAGAAGTACAGTTATAGTACCTTCAACAGCCTACAGCCAGGACAGGTTCAATTATTTTTTGTCCACAATCTTTTCCCAGACCAGATACTCAACCTTCGGGACTCAACCAGGTCTTGTCGGTATTTTCAGCTGGACTGGGAACCAAAACCGGCCCTGGCAAACTGCTTGGCCAGCCCCCCTGGAGGGGAGGAGGGGAGTGCAGCCGAGCTGTTCGTTAGGGCCGGTTTCTGACGATTTTGTTACAGGGGACCAAAATTGCTGGCCCCCGGTAACAAAAACATCACCCACCATGGCGGCCCACCGGGGAAATGCCCAGTTCCCGCTACGGCCAGTCCGGCCCTGGGTATTTAATTTACCCAGTGGTGTGTGTTTTACTTGAACGTTGCCTTGATTGTCCCAGAAGCTGTCCAGTTCCTTTAAAACACCCAAACGTTCATTGATGCCAAATGTAGTTTCTGCCGCCACTCTGCTGGGAGTAGTTCTAGGACCCACATCTTTACCCCAAAGAGGATTTTATAGGGAGTCTGACCACCCAGGTATTTTCTAGGCAGATTATTGAGGGCCCTCTGGACCCCATGTAAGTAATGTACCCAACTGCAACCTGAGCCTACTACCCTAGCTGTTTAAGACTGCTTCAAGTCATGTTTCCTCACCTAAACTGGATTTCACTCAAGATGGTATGGAGAAGAGAAACGCAAGGTCACACCCAAACTTCTTATGGCCTCTTTGTAAGCTCTAGAGATAAATGCTGGACCCTAGCTGGAAGGTAATTTACCTACTGCGTATGTCCCGATAAAGACTCGCAGATCCTTTATAACAGTTCGGGCGTCAGGCAACCTCTGTGGCTACAGGAATTGAGAGAAGGAATCCATTGCTACCAAGATGTACTTGTAAGCCCCATCTTATGGCAAACGGGCCACAATGGTCCAAATAGATACAAGCCAGAGGCTTGTTTGAAATCAGTAGAGGTGTTTTTAGTGGACCTGCCACAGTGGAACCCTTTACCTGCTGGCAGATTGTTTGCATTTCTCTGTTTGTAAAGACCAGGGCACCAGTAGTGTTGCTGATATAATGAAATTGTAACAGCCACCCTTGCTTGTGCTGATGCAATACCCTTGTGTGTAGCTAATATTAAACCCATCCTGCGATCAGAATTAGGTGTTGCTCTTTCCCCCGCTACAGGAATTTTAGCATATGGGATGTTTTGTGTATCTAACTTGTAGGAGTACTTGAGTGGAAAGCCTTTCGGCAGGTGGGTGTCATTGCATGCAGCGTTAACCTCCACCATGATGGCTAACTGGGACAATCACCTCCCCAGTGACTGGCAATCAGTGGTGCGCTATGCTCAGTTTGGACACTTGGCATCCCCCTTGAAGTACCCATCCTGAGAGTACTCATAGCATTTAGGGAGTGCCTTCCTTGATTACCTACTGTCAGAGAAATATTTCTACTTCTGTTGCTCAGGTTGGGATTGGGAGTTCTGACACTTAGAGCTAGTTTGAGGATCTTTATAGAACTCCCTGTTTTTATGTTCATTTTCCTCCTCCTTCTTCTGGTGATCCCACCCCCTCCCACCCGCTCCCTCCCCCCCAGACACCTTCTTGTGGACCCTGGTGTGACTCGGCAGTCCCTCTCTTATTCAAGTTCTCTGGGGTCAGAGAGCTTACTGTCAATCAGGTGTTGGCGTAGATCTGCAAAATAAAGACTAAACGTGTCTTCCTTTGCAATCAAATTGTACAGCCTCTGATAATCCTTCACTTCATTGCCCTTCACCCAACCATCCACTAAGCCAGTTTCTGACTGTCCCTAATCTTCTGCCTGTACTGTCTGTAAACTTCTCCGACAAGCGCTTCCTTCATGAGGGAATACCTCATTCTGTCTACCTTCTCTAGGGCTAGTAGGGTGCCGTTCCCTTCACTAGGGATATGCCTCCACAGACATCTGATGCAGACCTCTGAATCCCAGAGACAACTGCCACATACAAGAAGCAACAAAAATTGACTTTGACCATTTTGCTTTTTTAAAGACAGGTGAATATGAAAGGCAATACAAATAAAATCAATTCCTGCAAACAGCCACCTCCCTGCCCACCCCCCCAGCGCACCGTCACCTCATTCCGGAAAAACATATTACTGACCCAGGCTGCCATCAATCTGCACACAAACTCAACCTCCACAAGACCATTTTCTACTGAGCAATCGCAAACCACACATAAGGGAGTGCAGGGAACGGGAGAGGCCAACTGCTTACTCCGTGTCACGGCCCCGGCCCCCCTGTGACGGCTCCAGCTCCAGCTCCAGACCTCGATAATCCGCCCAGCACCTCCAAATCTTATAATGCTTCCGAGGGCACCCTCTAGCCTCAAAGATGGGGAGCTCGAGGCCCATACAAAAATCCAAGCCATTTTTCCAAATCGAGACCGAGGGGGCGACTACCACCTTCCAGGCTCTAGCTATATCTCTCTTCGCTATGGTAAAGCAGAGGAGCATGAGATGTCGCTTATAGATGTTGCCTCCGATCCCTTCCATCACATGAAGGAGAACAAGCTTCGGTGAGTGAGGAAGCTCCCACCCCAGAACTTCAGTGAGGCAAACAAGAAACCCCCCCTCCAGAAGCGTACTAGCGCTGTGCAGTGCCATACGGTATGCAGCAGAGTCCCTTCTTCATGACCGCAGCGGAGACACACCAGGGAAGCCACCAAGCCCGCCCTCCAAAGCCTAACCATGGTAAAGTAAACCCAGTGGAGGTATTTAAATTGAATAAGCCGCAGGCTCACTGCAATAGCCGCCCCTCGCGGGAAGGCCAAAGCTTCTGTCCAGTCCTCTTCCTCCATTTGACCCACATCACCCTCCCAGGCCTCCCTCAGACACTGCAAAGAGAGGGAACAGTGCGTAACTAGGGACTGATAAATTCTGGAAATCCTATGATCCAGGAGGTCCCGCATGAATACCTTAGCTCCTACCGGGTTAAACTCTGGCAGCGAGTCCAGACCCTCCAAGCTGGGAGCGATAGCATGCCGAAATTGTAAATATTTAAAGAACTGAGTCTTTGACATCTGGAAGGCCGTCTGGATATCGTGAAAGGATTTCAACACCGTACCGCACATTATGTCCCCTAGAGTAGATATCCCGATGTTATCCCAGTCGCGGAACCCGGAGAGGTTCTGCAGCTGCAGAAAGCGGTCATTGTGCCATAGTGGGGTCTCCCTAGTAAATCTATTCCACCAGCCCATCTTCCGCAATGCTTGCCTCCAGATCTGGAAAACAACCCGCGTGGCTGATGGAAGGGGACGCCTCAGTGGCGCAGAATAAAGAATGGCATGGAGGACTGGTCCCCCATGCAGCGCTGCTCCACGGCGTGCGCTGGGTCTACCCTGTCCCCATACCACCACTCGTTTAAGACAAGTAGATGCGATGCAACATAATAAGACCAAATATCGGATGTTGCCAGCCCCCGCTATATGTAGGTAGGAAGCATGTCCGGACCGCTACCCTCACCGCCTCAACCCGCCCAGAGAAACTGTCCCTGAACTGAATTCACTTGTCTGAACCACCGTGGGGGAACCGGATAGGGATGATTTTGTAGTTGATACAGTAGGCGCGGAAGTGACACCATCTTAAAAATGGCTGACCGACCGTAGATGGACAGGGGCATGTGAGACCAGGTTTTAATGTCCTTGCGCACCCTCTCCCATACAGGTGCAAGACTGCGTTCCCAGGCTGTGGTGGGGGAATCCGACAGTTAAACCCCCAAATATTTCATGCCCCCTTGTACCACCTGTACAGATGACGCCCAAGAACCAAGCTCGCCCCGACCTCCCAACACCCTCAGGGTGAATTTCCGGGGGTTTATATATAAACCGGAAGTTTCCCTGAAGATCTGCAGGATACGCAACAGCCGAGGGCCCATTTGACATCATCCGCATAGAGGGCAATGCGATCAGACATTCCATGTGCCCATTAAAACCTGGACACCTGAGTGACAATTCGCACCCAAGCAGCCAAGGGTTCCATTGCTAGAGCAAAAAGATACAGGGATAGCGGACAACCCTGGCTGGTGCCCCACCCAATAGAGAATACAGAAGAGACGAAGCCCGCAACTTCCACCGATGCCGTCAAATCAGTATACAACAGAGTGAGGTAGGACAGGAAACGCGGTCCGTAATTCAGTCGCCGCAGGAGCGCAAATAAATAGACCCAACTCAAGGAATCAAACTCCCTGTCCATATCTGCCAACAGTAGCGCCGCCTGTTCCCCCAGTCCCTGGATCGTCGAGACTGCCACATGCGCCCGCCTAATATTATGCTGGGTTGCACGCTGGGGCATAAACCCTGCTTGGTCCGGGTGGACCAGCAAAGCTAAGTGTGGGCGGAGGCAGTTTGCAAAGGCCTTAGCCAATATCTTGGCCTCCACATTCAGGAGGGAGATAGGACGATACGAGGCATGGTGTTCTGGCGGTCTACCAGGCTTATGAAAAATTACTATCTCCGCATGTTTCCAATCACTGGGCAGAAATCCCTGGTCCCTGGCCTCCTCCACCACCCTGCGGTAATGGGGCCCCAGCTGCAGAAAGTATTTTTTTAAGAATTTGCATGAAAAGCCATTAGGGATTGGGGCCTTGCCGGAATTAAGATCTCCCAGGGCAGCCCCCAGTTCTTCTTCAGTAAGCGGGTCCTCCAATTCTTCTCTGACTGCATCAGAGAGCATCTTCGGCGGAAGATCGTCCAAGAAACGATCAATGACGTCCGCTAGGAGACATTCTGCGGGGCCATATATCTGAGCATAATACTCCGCAAAACTACACGCAATAGCTGATGCGCCTGACACAGGCAGCCCATCCGATCCCACAACCCCCGTGAGGACCTGGGGGTGAAGCGAACTCTGACACAATCGATGCAGCATTTTACCAGATTTGTCATCCCATTGATAAATCCTTCTACAAGTAGCAAGCCAGGCCTATTGAGCCTCATCCAAAAGGATATGAGAATATTCCTGTTGAGCTAGCAACAATTGATGTTGAGCCAGCCGTCCACCCGCCTCCCTGCAGCGCGCCTCCAACCCAAAAATAGTAGCTTCCGTTCGAACCAGGGCCTCTCTGCGCCGCCTTCGGGCCGCAGCTCAGAATGAGATGTCCACCACTGAATAGTGGGCTTCAAGGCCTCCCAAAGAGTCCCAGCCCCCGAGATCAAACCCGGGTTGATAGCCAAATATTGATCAAGGGCATCTGCCATCTGCTCCCTGTAATCCTTCTTCTGAAGGTTCCAGACTGATAAGAGCCATCAGAATGGCCCACAAGCTCCCCCGGCTTGTATAGTAAGTGCCACATGCGAGTGGTCGGAGAGTCCCTGAGGCAGAATGGCCGCCGCCACCACTCTACTTTCAAAGACCCATGCGATGAACAGATAATCTAGGAGGGAGAAGGAACCATGGACTGCCGAAAGATATGTATAGCCCTGCGTATTACCATGTATCCTGCGCCAGGAGTCGACCCAATCAAGGCTCGTCACTCAGGAGTACAGTTTAGTAGGATGGTGAGCCTCAGGCAAACCCCCGACCTCCATCTAGCTCTAGCCACCTCCATCACATCATTCCAATCCCTTCCCACCGCTGCAAGACCTTCGGGTATGTTTGTCCACAGGGTCAGTATTCTTTCCGCCAACCCTCAGGAAGGAGGCGGGGGATAGATGCTCCCAAATATCAACATCTCACCTCCTACCATGCCCTGTGTAAACAAGTACCTGCCCTGAAGATCTCCCCAGGTCTTCGTATGTGTGTATGCAACTCTACGGTGTATTAAAAGAGCAACCCCTCTGGGACCCCTCACAAACCCAGAATGAAAGACCTGTGTAAATCCAAGGCGCTGAAAGCATAATGCCTTAGTCCCCATAAGGTGGGTCTCCTGCAACAATAAGACATCTGCGTCGGTGCGCTTAGCAGACTTCAAAATAACCCCCCGTTTGATCTTGTCTAATGCCCCCCTAACATTCCAGCTAAGGACCTTAACGAGGCCTGGGTCCTCTTGTGCATCAACAGACATTCCCACTCCGTGCAGAACCCATACAGTACCATGGCAGCAGCAAGAATCTTCCACAAAAGAAAACAGAGTCCAGAACACAGGTAGACAGTGCAGCAACAACACAAACTCCCCCCCCAAAACACAACCCAACAACTCCCCCCCACCCTGTACTTCCAGAACAATGAAGTACCTGTCGCGGCTGGCAGAGCAGGCTGACCCCAACAGGAGGTCCCACCCCTCACCGACCAACGGATCCCCAAGTTACAGCCCATTGTCTAGTGGCCTCCTCTACTTCAGTGGAGCCCCACAGAGAAACCGGCTAACACACATGCCTCTTCGGTCTATAAAGAATGCCCAAGTTCTGATAATTGCATGGCCAACCTGGTGTCCGCTAAGACCCGTGGCTGAGAAACAGACCCCTCCCCGGCCGCAGCACCTGCAGACTGCGATCGACGCCTGGACCCTCTCCCCCTCAGCCCATGCTTATTCCGGGCAGGCCCACACGAGGAGGAGTAGAAGTCTTTTCCCGGAGGAGAATGGGGATGTAGCCGCACAGTGTCATCTGTCCAGTGAAACACCTCCTCCGGTGTATCAAAGAAGTGGGTGCTGGCCGGATAAAGTAGAGCATGAGGGAGCTTGAGTTCACGAAGGTGAGATTTGGCGGCTAGGAAGGACTGCCGCCGCTGCTGCACCAGCTTAGTATAGTCCGGAAAAATTAGGATGCGTGAGTTTTTGAACAGCAACGGTCCCTTAGCTCAGGCCTGTTTCAGGATAGTGTCCCTGTCTTGGTAATTAAGAAGCCTGGCGATGGCAGGCCGCGGACGGCACCTGGGGCGGGCGCTTCTGCATTAGAGCCCTACGTGTACGCTCCACCACAAAGCAAGTCGAAAGTTTCCCAGTTGGGAGCCAGCCCTCGAGCCAGTCAGTAAGAAAAGCTCCATATTCCCCTTTTTGGAGTGCTCCGGAAAACCAGCAAAGCGCAGGTTGTTGCGCTGCGCCCTCCCCTCCGCGTCTTCCACTCTCGATGCCAGGCCCTGTTGGGTGGTCTCCAATGATGATACCTTCTGCTGCAGTGTGGTGACCACATCCTCCACGCCCGAGATTCTTGTCTCTGTCTCTGTAATGCGGGCTACCGCGTTCCTCAGATCCTGGCGTAGGAGCATTACGTCCGAGCCAACCACCCCATTCTTAGCCTCCAAGGCATCCCTGGATTGGGTAATGGCAGCCATGAGGGCTGCATTATCTAGTATAGCAGTTTGAGACCCCCCCGACGGCGCCGCCGAAGCCCCCTGGCCTGGGAATTTGCCCATGGTACTCTGTTTAGTCGAGCCACCTCCGGGCTTGTCTCTGGTCATGGTGGCCCAATCACTGCCCCCAACCCCGGCCATAGAGCCTCAAAAAGATGAATCTGCAGCCGTTTCGATGGAAGTCGGGCTCCCACACTCTGTCGCTTAGACGGAGGCAACCTGCCCCCGGACCGCCCCTCGTCTAGCCAGCCTGCTGAGCCTCCCAGAGGCACCCCCAAAACGTGGCCCGACGCAGCCGCCGAACCCTAGATGTTGCCACCCCAGAGAGGTTCACGAGTGGGGAAGAGGGGTGGGGAAGTAGGGGGAAGGGTGAGTGGGGAATGCCGGGCCCCAACAAGGACTCAAGGGTGCCAGCCCCAGGGGCGCTCCGCACTGCGACTCGACTCAGCCACCGATGTCCCCAACACGCCTCACCGGCCGTTCCCAAATCAGGATAAATGCCCCCTCCTCAAGCACTCAGGCTGTCCGGCCTGCAGCCGGTCGAGGCGACCAAATATTCTGTTGGTCTGAGACACAACAGGCAGCTCCAACCTGACCCACACACAGGGTCTTCCCTCTCTTAGTGCTGCACACCTCTAACCCCCCCCGCCCCCCTGTGGCCCGACAAGAACCCCGGGCCCCCAGGAGATTCAAACACTGAGAAGTGGGGGGATGAAAAAGCGGGAGGCACAGGTAGCACAGAGGTACTCACTCATTGGGCACCTGTGTAGGGGGAATCACTGACAGAATTTCGACTACAGAAATATCGAACTACAAGAATATCGAGTCAACGATATCGAGGGCAAAAATATCGACATCCTATCTACAACATGGTAAGTACAAAAATATCGAAAAAAAATATCGATGTAAAAAATATCGATGTTAAAAATATCGTTTTTTTTTTTTAATATATAAATGTAAAATTAAGTCTATAAGACTAATAAATAAAAAAAACATATTTAAAAGTATCTAATAATGTTTAAAAGTAATAAATAATACATATATATTAAGAATACATTAATTAAATATATACAGTAAATATGTAATATATATGCACTGAACAATAAGTATTAATAATTATTTTACGAATTTATAAATTAATGAAATATATTCTAATTTACTAACACATTTACAAACATAAAAGAGTAACATAAATAAAATGTAAGTAATATAAAAAATAAAATAAACATTTGATATTTTAACAATTAATTTAATAAAACGTTGGATAGCGTAAGGGTAAAAATTTCTATTCCTACTCCAGAGAGTGCAACAGTAGGGAAAACTGACCCTGAACTCAAAAAACACCCCTTTACCCAAGAACTGAAACTGACACTGAACCCTAAAAATACCCCTTTACCCAAGAACTGAAAACTGACCCTGAACCCAAAAAATACCCCTTTACCCAAAAACTGAAAACTGACCCTGAACCCTAAAAATACCCCTTTACCCAAAAACTGAAAACTGACCCTGAACCCTAAAAATAACCCTTTACCCAAAAACTGAAAACTGACCCTAAACCCTCAAAATACCCCTTTACCCAAAAACTGAAAACTGACCCTGAACCCTAAAAAAACCCCTTTACCCAAGAACTGAAAACTGACCCTGAACCCTAAAAATACCCCTTTACCCAAAAACCTGAAAACTGACCCTGAACCCAAAAAATACCCCTTTACCCAAAAACTGAAAACTGACCCTGAACACTAAAAATACCCCTTTACACAAAAAGTGAAAACTGACCCTGAACACTAAAAATACCCCTTTACCCAAAAACTGAAAACTGACCCTGAACCCAAAAAATACCCCTTTACCCAAGAACTGAAAACTGACCCTGAACCCAAAAAATACCCCTTTACCCAAGAACTGAAAACTGACCCTGAACCCTAAAAAAACCCCTTTACCCAAAAACCCAAAACTGACCCTGAACACTAAAAATACCCCTTTACCCAAAAACCCAAAACTGACCCTGAACCCAAAAAATACTCCTTTACCCAAACTTAATTAATATTATTTAATTAGCAATTATTATTATTGAACAATAACAAATAAAGTAAATATATTAGCACATTAGCTGTAATTAATATAATTTAATAATTAATATTCTTTTTCCCCAATTAATTAATTAACAGTAACTAAAAATTATATATAAATAAATTACTCTAATTAATGTAACTAATTAATATTATTTAATTACCAATTAATAAATAATTTTAAATATGTACAAAATTATAATAATTAATTAACTAATTAATATTAATTATTTCCCAATAAATTAAATATAAATTTTTAAAAACATATATTAATTAATTAATTATTATTAAATTACTCCCCACCCCATTCCCCTATAAACCCACATCCCGCTACAGAAAATATATATCAATTAATCAATTAATTTTTTCCCCAATTAATCAATATTAATTAGCAATTAATTATAATTAATTAATTAATCCTACTAATTATTAATCAACTTACCATAATTAAATTACTTCCCACCCTATTCCCCTATAAACCCACAACCCGCTACAGAACATATATATCAATTAATAAATTAATTAAAATGATTTTCCTATTATTTTCACATAATTACCAATTAATTATAATTTATTAATAAATCCTACTAATTACTAATCAATTTACCATAATTAAATTACTTCCCACCCTATTCCCCTATAAACCCACAACCCGCTCCGGTACAAAAACATAAAATTTACTTATAAATTTATTTATTATTATATAACATTTATACACATATAATAGTAATTATTTTAAATACTTAAATTAAACATATAACACATACATAATAAAAAACTATACAATAATACAAATATCGATATTAGTGTCATCGAAATTAGTAACATCGATATATATGCTATCGATATTACTAACTTCGATATTACTTACATCGATATTAAGTATTTCGATATTACTTACCTTGGGTCGATATTCTATCCTACGATATTCTTGCCTTCGATATTATGCACCTTCGATATTTCAAACTCGATATTATGGTAGGTCGATATTTCCTACTCGATATTTTGACTGTGTACCGTGTAGGGGATATCCCAGCTGTCACGAGAGGCCCCCTCTCCACCAGGGACTGCTTGGGATGGAGCTACAATCTCAAGATAGCACCAGCCGGCCTCGTACCGCACTCCCGCTGTCCTATCCACTCAGCGCGATGACCCGATCAGACCACCGATGACATCTGTTACCCCGACCGGGGATCAAAGGACCACCAATGCCGCTGGGTGGGCTCAGCACCGCAAGTCTCAACCGAGACCCCCTCAGCGGCCGCGGCTGCAATCAAACACCGCGGCAGGAAGTTCAAACAACGCTGCAGCTCAGAAGATGGCCGCATCATACATGGGCCGCTGCTGCGGCCGATTGCCCTACCTCTGCCTGCGAGCCTCCGACGACTCCAAAACCAGCTCCGGGGACAGTCCTCAGCGGGCCATGCAAGCGGAGCAGGCCTGGGACAGAGAGGAGCTCCGAAGAGGCAGGACAAAGACAGGATCAGAGTAGGCTGGACAGAGCGCACTCAGCTCACGTCCGCCATACTGGTCCGCTAAGCCACGCCCCCCTCGGGGATCTTGTACATTTATAAGGCAATCTCACAAACCTCAAACCACTTGTCAATATTGTCTCCCACTACAAAGTCAGGCACCAGACCTTTAGGGATGCGGGCCCTCTTGTCACCAACATTGCTGGAATCCACCTGCTTAGCTCTGATGTCTATCTCTCTGAGACTTAGCTCATGGGACATTCTCCTTTCCTTCATGGCTTGTCTCCTTCTCTCCAAGGCTCTCTCTACTTCAGCCTTCTCATTTGCTGCCCTCATGGCCAGTTTCCTTTGCTCCATTCTGAGTTTAGCTATCTTCAGCCTGAACTCCCTCTCTACCCTCTTCACTGCCAGCCCCTCTGGGGGAAGGCTGCAGGAAGAGACACTGCTCTATGCCCTGGCAGGAGGCTCCACGTCAGGGGTCAACTCATCTTCCTCCACTGCTGCCTGTATCTCAGGGAGGCCCTCTCCTTGTCCTTACCCTCCATCACTTCATCCTTTTCTGTGGTCTCAACCACTGACTGATTGGCTTCTGCCCAGGCCTTCAGCACGTTTTGCAACTCAACCTTCCTGGTGGTGCTCTTTGCAAGAAGTCCCCTCTCCCTGCAGAACTCCTTGAGGTCGGCCACAGTGTAGGCATCCATATTGGTCAGCTCGAATTTCATCCTTGCAGGTGTGATTTCAGACACAACAGTCAGAGGAAGAATTTGGAAAAAAACGAAAAGAAGCCAATTGAGGTGAATTTGAACTGAAATTAGTCTTAGATGTTGGCTGGTAGTGTGCACCAAATCACTGGATGGCACTGCACAAACACAAGACCTGTTCCCACCTTTGCCACCAGTGTGAAAATCAGTGTTACTGGTTGACTGGGGTGTGTGCCCTGGTCGAGCAGCAACTTCAATCCTTGCCAGGGTAAGGCCAAGCAAACCCCAAAATAACCTGGCTTAACTTAGAGGCAATGTGTAAAATATTTGTGCAACAATCCAAACAGTAAAATTGTGAAAACACCATGCAAAAAGAATCCCACACCGGGTTAGAAAGAGTATCTTAAATCCTGGTTTGCGGAGCAGTGCCTATTTCCACAACAAAGATTCATTGTGCAGTTGAAGCAATGCATCGGTTCTGAGATGCTTTGAGAGGGCCTGCATCATCATTTAGAATCTCGTTGATGGGGCTCGCGATGCGAAGTACAGTGTTGAGGATGCAGTGAGCAGTCAGGATGATGCATCAATTCCAAAGAGTTGTGGGGCTGTGTTGTTGAGTTCGGCATCCTCGTTGAGGCTGTCATTGACGAGGGGTGTAAGGGCCTGCGCTGAGGATGCTTTGTGTAGTCTGGACGATGCAGCAGCTCCGAAGAGCTACAAAAGGATGTGGGTCCCTGCGACGGCTTCAATCCACGAAGCAGGGATGATGCATTGGCTCTGCTTGGGTTTGTGCAGCATAGCAGAGGAGCCCACTTTCAAGGGCCCAGAACTGGGATAGCAGTACATGGCAGGGCAGAGCCACTGATGGCAGAGGCCAGGTGCATATGCAAGGTTTTTGGGAGCCTGTTATGAACCTGAAGCTTTAGATCAGGAGGCCAGCCAATTAGCCCTTGGAGTCAATCTGGGTTGAAGAGATGCAGGCCCAATCCTTCTCGCCCAGGCAGGAGGTCAGCAGGTCAGCGCAGAGGGCAACAGTTCCTTCAGAGGAGCAGTCCAGCAGAGTGGCATTCCTTGTAGCAGCACATCAGTCCTTCTTCCTGGCAGAGTATCCACAGGTCCAGTAGTGTACTCAAATGTTGGTGTCCGAGGTCCAATATTTATACACAGTTGTGCCTCTGACATGGAGAAAAGCTTCCAGAGGTAAGGTAAGCCTTTGACGTGCACAGATGCCCTGGCTTCCTGGCCATGGCTCAAGACGAACTACTGGGGGTATGTGGTAAGCAGACCTTTGTGTGGAGACAGGACACAGCCTATTCACGTGTAGATAAAGCTTTGCCCAGCTACTTCCTCCCATCCTGGCAGTGATTGTCAATCTAGTCAGACCCAATCTCCCCATTGTGTGTGGCTGTAGCAGGAATACACAAAGACCAACCATCAGCAACAGCCAGTCATGTGAACCAGAGACAGGCTGAAGGCACCAAATGGCTAAGGGAAGAAAATGGCAACTTTCTAAAAGTGGCAATTTTATAGTTGCAATTTAAAATCAGACTCCTCCATAAGTTAGGATTTTAAAGTGTGATTTCAAAGACACCAAACATGAACTGATGATCTCTTCCCATTTGGAAATTACACTTATACAATGCATTAAGACAACTGCAGTGTTATCCTACGAGAGAGATAGGCCTTGAAATAATCTTATATAGTAAAATGAATGTAGGAGATTTTCACTACCAGGATCGTAAAATGAAAAAAGTACATATCCTGCTTTTAAAAAACACTGCACCATGCCCTCTGGGCTGTCCAGGGCCAACCCTAGTGGTGATGTATATGTTCTAATAAGGAAGGTTTAGGCCTGGCAAAAGGATTATTTTTCTAGGTCAAAACGGCAATTTAAACTGCACATACAGGCTTGGCAATGGCAGACCAGAGACATGTTTAAAGTGCTGCTTAAGTGAGTGGCACAAATAGTGCTGCACCCTCATTAGTAGCATTTAATTTACAGGTCCTGGGCACATGTAGTGACACTTTAATAGGAACTAACAAGTACATTAAATATGCCAATAGGGTATAAGCCAATGCCTCCATGTTTTAGGTAAAGATCGGAAGCACTTTAGTACTGGTTAACAGTGGTAAAGTGTGCAGAGTCATAAGGCCAGCAAATCAAAATCAGCTAAAACAGGAAGTCTGAAAGCAAAAAGGTTTGTACCACTCTCCGGCTAAAAAAACAGATGTGGCTCATTTGCTATGCTTGTTTTTTCGTGTGAAAGGTTTGTTTGAGAGTAGACAATAGTCCCCTGAACTGCTGCCTACTCCCAATGAACTTTTTTCGACATTTATAATGGGGAAAGGATTCCTAAGGGACCATAATGGCATTATACAAGCGAGCACTTGTAGGTGGATGGGTCTCTGCTGGAGTTGAACAGACCCAAGTGGAAGCAGTACACAGTGACATCAAAAGAAACATCCCTTCAGCAAACAGGGACATTGAATGATAATTATGAGTACCATGCAATACTGAGCTTTAAAGTTGCAGAATATTCACTGTGGTCAGTTACTAAATACAGACTCCCATATACATGGCTCAAACTAGAAACCAAGACCATGTGTGACATTCTGACAGCCTTGCTGATAGGCTGAGTTTCATATTTCAAGGTCACATACAACTTCCCCAGCAAGGCACCAGCTCTCTTCCTCAGATACTAAACTTACATATGTTTAGTAACGTGTCTCAGTATTTTGGAAATCCTTAAACTTCTTTGCAAGTAGAGAGAAATTGAGAGATTTGGGCAAACTGGGTAACTGGATTATGGCCATTTAAGCAGCGGCGGCCGACGCATATAAACAGTGGTAGGGTGGGTGGAGAGGTCGTGGGGGGAGTGCCGCAGGGGGGCAGCAAGGGGGTGAGGAAGCGTTTAATGATACAAATAAAAATAAAACTTACCTGATGCTTTTGCCTCCTCGTGCCTTGGTGCTCCTATGCTTCCTGGTCCCGGCAGCCCCTGAGACAGCATCATAGATTCCCTATGCAATCCTTCCACTGCTCTCATGTAACATGAGAGCAGGCAGAGCTTGGCCTGAGCGAGCTTGTTTAGTGCTTGCTCAGGCACAGGGAGTCTGTACTGTTTCTTCAACCCGGCTGTGTAATACAGGTGCGTTGGAGAAACCTAAGAAGACATGCACAGTTAGTAGTGCACATCACTCCGCATCATTGCCATGGCCCTGCCCTACCCATCCCCACAGCTTAAAAAGAAAACGATAATAAAATATTTTATTTTTCAGCTGCTGGCTCTCAACCAGTGGGACACGCTCCTCTGCCATTGCGGAAAAGCAGCAGCTGCATTTAACAGATTTCTTTCAGTTAATTGATGCACTCAATCATAAGAACTTTGTTACACTGTCTGATACATGGTCATGGATTGGTGCACTGCACTAGCCGTCCTCTCTAATCTTTCAGGCTTTCACCGCATATGTACAAGAATTGCTTCATACAAATTTGGTATAATATTTATTGTTAGTAATAAAGTAAGAATTCCATAAGCATTTGCACAAACCATCAACCCTCAGCTTGATATTCCTACCTCTGCATACCACAGACACTCAGCTGCAGCAGCACAAGATGGGAAGATTTATTTGCCCATGCGCATCAATCATTTCAATTTCAATTTCAATCTTTATTCGGTTTAAAAAACCTTGTAAGATACAATACATTAAAATCATAACACATCATTATAATACATAGTAAATAGCAGCAGTGGTTAAAAATATCTCATCACATCTTATTTGTGCAAAGTACGCAAAAATCATCTAGTCTGGGATTAACTAGATCCTGGTCGGTCCCTCTTCTATAAAGAACACTGAATAGATATACACAATAGTAAAATAATAAATTAAATATCTGTTTTGTTTAAAAAAGTGATATACACCATAACAATAAGACAGGCAGCACTATAACTAACAAACAGTCAATAACATGGTAAAATAGCCCATTACATTTAAGTTTTCTGATTTTTCTTTCTCCTAATCAAGGCAACACATAGGAGGAAACGACTTAGGCTAAACACAATCGGTTGTGCAGTATCTCCTTTGAATATTCTAAGTCCAACCCTAATTTGTCTGAGGCCTAACCTATTACAAATTGGCTTAAGCCATTTTTTCCTTGCTTTAAGGTATGCTGGGCATATAAATAAAACATGAGACTCATCCTCTTTCATCCCCATTTCACAGAACTCGCATGTATTAGAGCCAGCAACCCCGGTCAACCCCTTATTACAGTTCCAGCTAGTTGTTCTATCTTTTAATAGCAGAATGCTATACCGGAACTTTAGATATAGGCTTTTAGCCAGTGGAGGGTGAATTTCATCCATGAGGGGCTCTAATTGCATATTCATTTTAATTTCAAAAAATTTCGAAGTTAGAGTCCCAGTTCTGGGATTTGCAAGCGCTGAGTCTCTAATATAGTCCCAGTACCTTAGCTTCAAGATGTTTTTTGAGCTATTTGTAAGAGAATCAGGGTCAAACCAAAAGTCACTTAATCCTAGTTTTTCGAACCATTTTTTGACGTACTCTAGCCATGGCAAGTGCGTAGTGTTCTTTATAGCCAATATCTCTTGCAATGCTTCTCTATAATCAGCCAGCTCTTCAGTGGACCATAGGCGGACCCAGTAGACTAGTGGGCGAAGAGAAGCATGATCATCAGTACGCCTAAAATTAAGGTCCCATAATACGGGTGTCAGTGGAGTTGACCCAGGTATCCCTAGAAGTTGCCTAATAAAGGAATTTTCCCTTACTCGGAAGTTATCCTTTGAAGCATAGGCCCAGAGGTCCGCACCATAAAGTGAAGAAGATTGCACTTTATATTTAAATAATTCGATAGCTGGTGAGACCGCTTTAAAATGGCTGTTCTTGTGCTTCTTTAAGATTGGTACCTGATTTTGGGTTAGCCTTAATTTTGAATTCTCCAATTGTGTTTTCCATGTAACATCACTGTCTAAAATAATGCCCAGGTATTTAAAATTAGGGACTTCTTCGATAGGTTCATTGTTTATTTTAAAAACCTTATTAAAACCTTTATGGGGGTTGATTGTCATAACTTTTGTTTTAGAGGAGTTCATTTCTAATTCCTTGTCATGACAATACAAACTAAATCTGTTTAAAAGATTTTGGAGCCCCCTAGGTGTTTGGGAAATTAAAATTGTGTCGTCTGCAAATAATAATGCCGGAACGGCTTGCCCACTCAATTTGGGAGAGTCATGCTCGCAGCCCAAAAGAGTATCAGGGATGTCATTGACATATAAAGAAAATAAGGTAGGTGCCATTACGCACCCTTGCCTTACCCCTTTTGCTATTTTTATTTTCTCAGTGACTTCTCCATTCGGTCCCCATCTAACACGTGCATAATTGTTCTCATGGAGTCTAATTAAAGTTTGAAGGATATTTCCAGGGACACCCATTTTGTTTAGTGTCATCCATAGGGCTGCCCTAGGAACCATATCAAAAGCTGCCTTCAAATCAACAAAGGCCACGTATATATGGGAACTTCTTATAATGGTATATTTCCAGACTAAACATAAAAATCTAAAAACCTTGTCTACAGTGCTTATCTTACATCTAAAACCTGCCTGATATTTTGTGTAAATAGAGTGCTCTTCAATCCAAGAGGTGAGCCGACCAAGAACCTGTCGTGCAAACATTTTTTGTAACACGTCAATAAGGCTGATAGGTCGATAATGCGAAGGATTTGACCTATCACCCTTCTTGAACAGAGCCACAATCTCTGCCCCCTTCCAGGTTTCCGGAATAGGAGCTCCTTAAGCAATTTCATTGGATAATAAATTGATATAAGGAGCCCAGATGTAATTTTCGTGTTTCCAAAGATCACCTGGTATTCTGTCAGGGCCTGGTGCTTTCCCTGACTTAACTGCCTTAATTGCGGAGATAGTTTCTGTTAGAGAGAAAACAAGGGGTGCATCATACGCTACCAAGGGGGCCTGCAAACTATCCCAGCCTCCACTCTCACCTGAACTTGTACAAGAGTATAACATAGTAAAGTGCTCGACCCATGTCCTTTCCTCTAAAAATTTGTCTTTGCATTCTGTCGCCCCCCTGGTGCCTCTAGCAATGAGGCTCCAAAAAGTGGTCTGATCTTTGCGCTTACATGCATCCAATAAATCAGACCAAACCCTTTCTTCCCACTCTTTCTTGGCCTTTAATAGGATTCTTTTGTACTGTGCTCTCTTAGTTCTCACAATATCCATTGAACCCCCCCTGACCGCTATAATTAGATCTGTCTTGGCTTTCCGGCAATCCTGGTTATACCAGGTAGACCCGGTTTGTTTTCTCTTTTGGGCATTATGTGGGCTTTTTATTGCCCTGGTCAGGATCCCGCCAAGTTGGTTAATTAAATGTTCATGGGAATCTGTCAAGTTGAAATTTTGGATAACAGTGCTGTTACCTAAGAGAGAAGACATATGACTCACAAATACATTATAGATTTGACTAATGGTTTTGGAGTTGTCTAATACTATTGGCCATTTCAGGGATCTGCGATTATTTGCCACTAAAGGATCTTGTGGCAAGGGCATTGTGCTATTAGCACTTTTGTCAGGGGTTTTAAAAAACTGGGTTTGGACAGATAAAATCAGAGGATAATGGTCGCTTTCCGTGCGATCATCCACTATTAGATCAATGGTCATAGGCCACAAGTTCAGGGAGACTAGTAAATAATCTAAGTGGCTGGAGTGTGCCCCTCTAGTAAACGTAGGTCTACTGGGACAGTCTGAGGGCAACCGCCCATTACATGCACGTAAGCCTGATTCTAGTGTCAGGTTCAGTATTTGTAAAGCGCTCGCTGAGCAGGGTGCTTTGTAATTTGTATCCACTGAGGGAATATTGTTTGCGCTGTCCTCATCCTTGTAGATGTCTTCTAGACCTATTATGGGTTCAAAACCTCTATTAAAATCGCCGCCTATAATCATTTGTGCATTTTGATCAAATCCCGCCACAAGGTTACTCAGGTGGGTTACAACTGTTGATTCTTTACATGATCGATGTGGTCTATTATAGATATTGATCACATAAGTGCTGCAACCCTTGGTATTTTTTAACTCGAGCAATAAAATGTCGGGATTATTTGTATCAATTTGCTTAAAGGACAGGCCTACTGTGATTTTCACCCAAATTGTTAATCCGCCAGAGGGTCTCCCCCCATTTATGTTTACCGCGGGTATGAAAAAGGATCTGTTGTCCACCTTATAGTAGTTTTCAAGCCCCCATGTCTCCTGGAACATGATTAGATCCCCACTCGTCAGGTAGTCTTGCCAGGATGGATCTGAAAGGTTTTTTTTCAGACCCGCTATGTTCCAGCAGATGATTTTTATATTTCCTAGAACCCCTCCTGTTTCCACTACCTGACAAGGTGCAGTTACCCTAGATGTTTCTGAATGCAGTTGTTGTGTTGTTGTTTCAACAGGGTGTAATGGCTGTAGCAGGATTTTAGTAGGTGCAATCTGCTTTAATTCGACTTCGGGATACAACCTAGATACAAACCTGTGGTTTGTACTGCATGGCGTTGACAGGGCCCTTCCCTCAAGTCAGTCGCAGTCAGCTAAGCCAGCTAAGGCTTCAAACCTATTTGAAGTGCTAACTCCCCAGTTGTAAGATGGGGCCCCGAAACCCCAACCATTTGTGGGGGCATTCCATCATTTACATTAACAGCGTGCTTGCACACCTTCCTCTGGGGGTTGAACGTTCCAGGTTAGGATAAGCATGAGGAGATCAGACATGTAATAGAGTCATATATTGCTAGCTGAGCTCTCCATATTAAGAAGCGGAAACCCCATTGGTAATTAAACTAATTCTAACATGTTAACACATGCTTCTCTTTGCTAGTCAAACCAATGTTGATTGAAGAAGGAATACAATGAATTTTGGTACAGCTGCCGCACAAGCTCCTATCTGTGTATACAAAAGACCAGCACTGCTATGCTGTTTAAGTGTGATCCTTGTATTGATTTACTTATATAATACATTGATCTATCTAACATGCAGTTGCTTTTTATTCATTTCCTCTGTTCATTTAGAAAAAACTCATTTATATTTCTTTCATGTTTAACTGTTTTTCCGAATCAGAAACGAAATAAAGGCATGCTTAAAACAGAAGAGAATTTGTTATGAAACCTTCACATGCTTGCACATGAAGTATTACCATGGTATGGTTCCTATTATACATGTTACATTGCATTGTAGATGCAAGAATATAGGTGTCATAATCTGCACTTTAAGACCTCATGTAAGTGCTTGTCTCTCAAAAATTTGAGGGAGGTGGTGGTGGGTATTGGGAGCCTGATTAGCCAAAATTATAGACGTGTATTAGCCAGGCTCTTGGCTGAATCCCCACAAATCTGCTACTGTCTGTACTATAGAGCTACCATATAAACCATATAAAACTATATTTTCCTCACAGCACTGTGTGGAGCTGTGGTGTCTTAATCTTGCTCCTCCCGGGTGTCAGGGAGTTAGAGAATGGTGGTACCAGACCAGGCTTTGTTCCCAGCTGGGGCGGATGGAAGGGGCAAGAGCCGGTGGACTAACAGCTGAGCCCTGCCTGAAGAATAGTGAAAGAGGCGACATTGGTGCTGTGAAGGGTGCCTTGGACTCCTGACCTACAGCAGAGAGGACTCACCAGCGATGAGAACTAGGGATCACACTGAGATGTGAATGGCGGGGCCAAAGACTTAAGGCTGCTTCTGGGCCCCTCCATGAGATATCGCCTGATTTGTTGGTGTTGGCCATGGGTGCAAGGTTGTCAGGACAACTGTTGCTGCACATGAGCTCCTCAGAGATCCAGCTGGCAGAGGCCATAGGGCTCTGCATGTGCAGCAGTGTGCACCGTAGGTCAAAAATATCCTAGTCAAGTGATCACAAGAGGGGAACAGGCAAATAAGCTGAGAGACCTCTCTTTCCAGTTCTGGAGATTAACGAGAGTGACATAGAACGTCTGTGGAGAGTTGGAGTGAGTGGAATTTCTTTTTGACCTGATTAATGTGCGTTTACTGCTTTTTGAACTTCTTTTATTATTGTTCCTTGCACTTTCAGGGGCCATATTGGTGGGAAAAATCTTGCTGTGTTCAGTGTCAATAGTCTTTCAACCATTGATACTAGTTGCCTCGGTCTGGAGGTGCTCTAGTTTTCAGCAAGGCCACATTATATAATGACGACCAGCATGAAGATGCACCTCTGGCGTGTTGAAGGTGGGCCAAAGGCAAGCCTGTCTGCGCTTGTCTGCGTGTGACCAGGGCCAGGGGGAATCTCCCTGAAAGGAAGAGCCGCTAGGATCATATTGTGTATGCGTCACATTGAAAGGGAAAACCAATGAGTCCGCATTGGGCAAGTCAAGATTGCCAAGGAAGTTCTTCAAAGTCTCTGAACCAGCAACTCATCTGTCATCATCAACGTGTTCGCGTACCAGCCAGTCAGTTCACCAACCACCAAATCTGCAATTCCGTAATTATCAGTTCAGTCGGGAAATATTATATTCATAAAGTTTTGAGGGTGAAACCTCCTGGACTCACCTCATCTGGTCAGACCACTCAGTACATTGGTCAGTTCGTATAGGATGGGTGTCAGGCGACATAAAGAAGACACAGAATGTAGAGAAATAGGTGGGCCAATTACGCAGGCTGATGTTTAGATAATCTGATGTATCGAACTCATTATGTTTTTTTTTACAAATTGTGTTAATTCAACATTGTACGGGAAGACAAAAGTGACATTTGTGGAAATAGGCATTCACTATTACGTTTGCCTATTTCCACAAATGGCACTTTTGTCTTCTCTTACAATGTTGTATTAACACAATTTGTATGAAACTTGATGAGTTCAATACATCAGATTATCTAAAAATCAGCTTTTGTTTTAGGACAGGAATGCTACTTCTATTTTCCTTGTTAACTCTTGTCATTAATGGAATATTATTGCATTTTGTTTTTCCCTTCTCTATCCCTCTTCCTTTCTCTGTTTTTAATTTCTCCATTGGCCCTGCACACCGTTGCACCTAATATTCTCACTCATATTCACAGCATGTTGCAATGCCCCTTTTTCCTGATATATATTTTTCTGATATATAATTTTATGTCACATTTCACATTATGTTTCACTGTGTACACCAGCCTTGAAAAAGCCTTGGCCTGCTGGCCTTTGGGCGAAACACGTGTCGGCTGTAGTTTGGAAAATACCAATAAATATAGCACACAATGCTTTAAAAGTTCAATGGATTTTGGAATTATTATCCTGCATATCATTACAGACCAATTAAGGCACTATGCATCAACACAGGTCCATTTGTTCTTCAGCATTTGGCCACCTCTTACTGTGCCAGTAGGGAGCTTAGGTCAAACAACCGCGAGCTGCTTCTTGTCCCCAGAAGCAAGAGAGATGGGAGTGGACGTCCATCTTTTACCTATCTCACACTCAAGCTTTTGAACATTGCCTACAAGCCTTAGAAAGGAGGACAATTTCATGAGTTTCAGGAAAAAACTAAAGACCTATCTTTTTACCTAATCTTTCTTTTGGTCATTTTAACTCACTTACTCCAACCAGTCCGATAGTGCTGGGACGCCTGTTGTTCGGGTAGCCATGCACTTTATAAAACTGGTGAAAAGAATAGAAAATATTGTGGGCCAAGAAGGTGGTGGTCCGACTACCAAAAAAAAGACCTACCTGGGTGGGGGCTTGACAGTGCCCAAAATTGACTGCAGCCATGGCGGCCCACACCTAGTGATGGATATATGCAGGATAATTAACCCCTTCCATTCTCATTACGAGCTCAACTCGTCATGCAGTACAGTGCTCCTGTGCTCATGACGAGCTGAGCTCGTCATGACCACACCCGTTTTCATTGCTGTCCAGCACAGCAGAGGGATTTACATTTACATTTACATTTACATTTACATTTGTCAAGCAGCGATGTGGTTAACATGAGAGCCACTGCACAAATGTCCTTTTGTTTTCTCCCTGTGACTTGGAAGAAGGTAAAATATGATGAACTTGTGAAAGACTATGCTTGTGGTTCCTCCGTGTTGGTCTAGCCTTATCCCTCATGGTTGACTCATGTTTGACTGATCCAACCATGATCAGAGACAGATGCCCCTGGGCACTCAACAATGATGGTACCAGGGTAAGCCCTCTGTGACACATTGACAAGCCCACAGCAGCTCTACAAAATGGCATGTCTCTGGCAGAGCCTCGGCAGAGAAAGAGCCAATATTTCCAG
Source organism: Lissotriton vulgaris (assembly GCF_964263255.1). Lineage (NCBI taxonomy): Eukaryota > Metazoa > Chordata > Amphibia > Caudata > Salamandridae > Lissotriton > Lissotriton vulgaris. The sequence goes on along the minus strand of NC_141689.1, from coordinate 938,757,776 downwards.
TAGAAATAAACAATCAGTCCTTTGCAAGCAGAATGGGCCGCTGGGAGGCTAGTCCGGGAACAGCCAGAATGATAAACGCTCCTGAGACTGACATATGGACTGCAAGCAAGATTACCATGCTCATTTTTTTGATCAGTATTGCTTCATCCTGCTGAGGGGGTTCCTGCTCTTCCGGCTCAATAAGGCACTTCCAAATTGCTGACGTTTGACCCTTTATGTTGTACATGGGTACGTTGATGTGTGGGATGGATGGATCAAGGAATGGCACCGTACCCCCACCCCAAAGTTGTAGTTTGTGTAGGGGTTATAAGTTATGGGAGACAGCTGCTTCTGATGAGGAAGTATGGGGTATGGAGTACTTGGGTGTCTTGAGTTAGTTGTTAAGGTTCTAGTTAAGTTTCAGCAGTACATAGATGAAGGGAGTTTCAAACTTAGAATGCTCCTCTCATTAATTCTCTCATCCAAGTTGCACTCACGGTGACACCCCTGAGGCTCCTATATGTGGTCCACAACTATCCACACAAGATAGAAGACTGATTATTTGACACTGTTAAAGTGATACCCTGCAGTTTTCTCTGGGTGGAAACTCTCCAAGAATCTAATGAGATAAAGATATTCAATCCATGTATGAAGGCAGCCTGGGCATGGCTGATTTTCATCTGTATTATTGCAATGGCACAATGATTTTTGGGGAACTAAGTTTGTTTGCATGGTCCCCATTAATAAGATACTTATGCAGCTCTCCATTCCCCCACTGTGTGCAGGTGGCTATCAAAGCGCGCTTGGCAAAATACTTTGCACTGGATAGGTGGGTGTGGAAAGATAGCTTGGGAGACCCTGTTGTAGCAAGGCACAGTATTAGGGCAGGAGATTAAATTAGAGGGGTTGCACCTATGGGACCTTATTGACGTTTTTTAAATTGGGAGAGGCATGGGAGTCACCCACCTAAAATCCTAGAATGCTCTCTGAGTAGTATGAACTCCCCCACTCGGAAATCTTCAGATCCTTGCCCTAGATCAATTCAGGGCCATGTTATCATTGCTTCCATAGTTCAACCCACCCATGATTCTAAAATAAATGTAGAACCATTGGGCAAATGCACCAATTTACAGCACTGAGGATCCACTGGAAGCAAGGTATTGGTCTGCTAGAAGATGAAGAATGGGTTGAGCCCCAAAAGATATTCCACAACCTCATCATCCGTGCATATCATGTTTCATTCAATTCAAGTTCCGCCACTGATTCCAAAACTCGCTTGTAGAAAATCAGCACAACAGGTTCTCCTGTTTTCTTATGTTATGGGGCAGAAATGATTAACTGACTCCGTATCAATTGGAGATGGCCAGTGATCTGCCAGTACTCTCAGTGGATAGCCACAGCACTGGCTGGGGTATGGGGACATCCTGTGGTCCTCTAACCAAAAATTGTGTCTACTGGGCGGTTATCTAATGCAATATTTCCTACAGAAATATTGGCAAAAAAATAATAAGGAAAAATATCGAGAAAAATATCAGCTTCATATATTTTGTATGCAAAGCCCAAAATATCGACAAGCAAATAGAAGACTATAGAATCTTTAAAAACAAATCTTGAAGTATAACTGTTATACACTATATTAACTTTAAAACATATATTAACTTTAAAAATAATATTACATTACACAATATACTTGTAATATAAAAATATATTTATGTAACAAAAATATATACCATTAATACCATACTATATATTTGTTTCATATAATTGTGGTACTATGGTTTTAATAATATTAGCAGCACTTCACATGGATACATTCTGACATGCAATCATTATCAGTGATATTGAGTTACACATAAATAAAAATAAAAATGTTATACTATGATTTACCACTGTATGACTGTTAATATACTGCTTCTTCAACAGCTCCATTGGCTGCCACTGCGAAAACGTATAAAGTTTAAAGTTTGCTGCACCGTCCTTAAGGCTGTGCATGGAAACGGCCCAATTTACCTTGCGGAGAAATGTAATCGCTACACCACCTCTAGGGATCTCTGCTCTTCTAGTGGTTCCTCGGGTCAGGAGGTCAAGGACTGGCGGGGAAGCTTTCTCGCATCTTGCTCCCCTTTACTGGAATCAGCTTCCCACCTCGCTGAGGCAATGCCCGGACCATCTTCAGTTCAGAAAGTCTCTAAAAACTGCTCTGTTTTAGACTCACTTCTGCGCCAGCCTTCTCTTGTATGTCCTCAAGCGCAGATATACCCCTTCGGGGGTGATTCAGGCGCTATACAAAACCCATAAATAAATAAATAAATAAATAAATAAAACTAGTCATATCCTAATTGTTTATGTACATGAAATAATGTAATGTAGAATCTGAAAATCTAAACCCCGGTCTTAAGAAGAACTGCGTATCTGGTTTCTAACATTATGTGGATAAAATAGATGCCTCTTTACATTCAGTTTTACTTTTTCATATATACCTGTGACTGAGAGTTAACTGTCACTGCAGAGAACAACCCACACTGGACTATTGCTCTTAAATTACCTCCACTTTGTTTTGATCGAATAATTAAAGAAACTATACAACCAATTAACAAATAATAAAAAAAATTCAAAAAAGAATTAATCAATTCATCAACTTACATAATTATCAATTAAAAATGCAATTACCTAAATTACTTAAATACTTAATGATTAAAAACAATTATTTATATTTTAGAAAAACTTCCCACCCTAATCCTCTACAAACTAAACAATGCACTACTAAATTAACAATTCTAATTATATGAAAAAATATAAAAACATTAATTAACAATTAAATACAAATATTATTATAATACTGATACGTCATAATAATACAATAACTAATATCCATCAAAAAATAAAAAATATTTGACACTTTATTAAATTAAACAAAATAACCCCAACTATATTTAGAACAACTATATTAAATAACTAAACACTATACCCCTTGTATATTCTGTCACGATTTATTAGCATTATGACATTTTTAAAATATATTTTGAAGCACAATATATTTTTTTTAGTTTAAAAAGCTTTATTAGATCAAATATACGAAGTAAAACATCACTACAAAATAAAATTCACAATGCAATGAGAAAATGGAAATAAAAAGGTATAAAAGGATGAAAAAACCTAATAAGTACAATATAAGTGTGAATTGCAAAATACAAGAAATCCCCAAGAAAAAGGGAAAACATAATGCACATACTAAGAGAAAATGCTTTTTTAAAGTTTTATGAGTAAGAAAGAAAAGAGAGAAGGAAAGAAAAAGAAAGAAAAGGAGAGAGAGAAAAAGGGAGAAAGAAAAGAGAACAGAAAAAGAAAGTGAAAATATCATAGTAATAACAATAAGGCATAATATGTTACACATCTGGAAAGAAAATCAGTTAAAGGTAACCATAACAAATCTCTTTTTATCAAAAGAGAGGTAGTTGTTGCATGAGCACGATCAAGTCTATGGCGATGGCATAACAGGTTCCACCATGCAGTATAGGAGATTTTAGAAGTGTCTTTCCAGTTCGTAGTAATAATCTGCAAAGAAATGGCTATAAACATGTCTATAAATTTACAAACAACATTAGAAACATTCCATATAGTAGAAGAACCACCTAAAAAGATATGAAGAATATCAAAAGCGTTGTTGGAACCCAAAATATCATTCAGCTTGCACCATATGTTTTTCCTTAGGGAATTAACCAGGGGACATTGGAAAAACATATGAAGGATGTTACTGTCAGGGTGGGAACAAGACCAGCATTGACTAGAGTCTGAGGCTTTAAACTTGAGGAGGTCAGAAGGGGTAAGAAAAAGTAGATTATAAAAAAATACAGAGTCTGAGTAGTGCTAGCTGAACGAGACACAGAGTGAATCCCAGACCAGATGGAATCCCAGACAGGAAAAGAAAATTCCTGTGCTAGATCCTTCTCCCAAGCAAGTTCGGTTTTGGATTTTGAACGATCAGGTATAGAACGGGAGAGGATCTTATAAATAGTAGCAACTTTGTGTGGGGTGGGGAAGTCTAAATGAATAGAGTTTGATGGAATGTCATCCGAGAGGGAATTGTGGTATGAGATAAGAGAAGAAAAAGTTAGCTTAAAATCTGGGAACTGGGAAGAATACTTATCAGATAAATGAAAGGACGAACAAATATCAGAGAAATCCATTAAAGAACCATGGGATAAAAGTTTATCAGCAAGTATAATGCCTTTATCAATCCATTCCTTCCAAAAGAGAGCTTTATTATTAATTTTAAGGGAGGAATTGTACCATAACGGTGTGAGGGAATGCAAATGAGCTTGAGAAAAAAAGGAGAGAAACAGTGAGAGGGAAAGCGCACTGGAGAGTTTGAAGGTGGGTGAAAGGAAGCGTTTAGGGGGTTGAGATAAATGAGTGGCAGCGAGAAAGGGGAAAGGCGAGAGTTGTGCCAACTCCAAGGCACTCCATGCAGTAATAGGAGGAGAGGGTGAGTCAGATAGAAATGGCCAAATTAGTTTTAAAGTGAAGGAAGAATGAAAACGAACAATGTTCATAAAGTTTACCCCTCCCAGGTGCTTTGGATGTTGAAGGCGAGAGAGAGATATCGTGGATTTGCAGTTATTCCAAAGGAAACAAACCAGAATACGATTAATTTGTGTAAAAAAGGAGGCGGGAAGAGAAATGGGTAACATAGAGAGGTAGAAGTTAACAATGGGGAGAAGCATCATCTTAATGGTTGACAATCTACCCCACCAGGATAAAAATAATGGAGGCCAACGTTCTATAAGAGCAGAGAGCTTGGAAAGAATATCTTTGTGATTAGGCTTAATAGTATCTTTGATAGAGTTAGCATACAAAACACCCAAGCATTTAATACTAATTGGATTCCATTCAAAACCCGAATCCTGAAACATATGTGGAAGACAGTGCTTATTTAGGGGTAAAACTTCGGATTTATCGATATTTAGCTTGTAACCAGAGACAGAGGAATAGTCTTTGAGTAAGGAAAAAAGGGCAGGCAGGGAAGTAGAAGGGTTAGAAATATAAAGTAAAATATCGTCGGTATATGCTGTGAACTTAATATCTAATTATTTATAAACAAAACCGGAGTAAGAAGTGGAGCACCGGATCTTTTCAAGGAAAGGTTCTAATGCTAAAATAAAAAGGAGGGGAGACAGAGGACAGCCCTGTCTGGTGCCCCTATGCAAGGGGAAGTAAGAAGACTGAGCGCCATTAACCCATATAGAAGTGAAGGGGGCTGAATAGAGTAGTTGAATTAGATTAATGAAGTGAGGACTGAAACCGTGCCATTGTAGAGCCCCAAACATAAAGTCCCAATTAACCCTATCAAAAGCTTTTCCAGCATCAAGGGTGATGGCCGCAAGGGGGTCATTCATCTTAGAAGCAATGTGAATAATGTTGAGAAGTGTTCTAGAATTATCCATAATGGATCTACCTTTGACGAAGCCGGATTGATAAATATTGATAAGATCTGGAACAACAGTATTTAATTAAGAGGCCAAAATGTTTGCATATATTTTGCAATCAGTATTGATTAAAGAAATGGGTCGATAATTTTTGCAGAGTGACGGATCTTTATCTTTTTTGGGGAGTAAACATAACATGGCTTGAGTAAAAGAGCCTTTGGATTCTCCCATGGCGAGAAAGGAAGCTATCAAGGAGGAGAGGTGAGGTATGAGATGTTTTTTAAATTGAAAATAAAAACGAACAGTAAAGCCATCAGGACCAGGAGACTCATCTTTGGGTAAAAGAGTAGTTGCGTGTAAAATTTCTTGTTCAGAGATGGGGGCATCCAGTGAGGAGAAATCAAGATCTGTAGAAGAAGATTTAGGTATATTAAGAAAGAAAGAGTCTATTTGAGAGCAGGATGGAGTAGATTCAGGGGTATATAAAAAGGAGTAGTATTGAACAAAGCAAGAAAGAATCTTATCATCTGTACTATGGCGAATACCATGTGAATCAGTAATAACAGCTATGCTGGATTTTTGTTTCTTGATTTTTAAATAATTGGCAAGAGATCGACCAGCTTTGTTGCGCCCATCATACATTTTAGAATTAAGTTTTAAAAGATGATTGCAGGCCGCTTCACAAGAAAATTTATTAAATTGGAGTTTAGCATTAATAAGAGAGGCAAGGGCTTCTGGGGAGTTAGATGTATAAAAGAGGTGCTCCAGATCTTTAATCTGTTTAAGTATAACAGAGGACTTGGATAGGGCCTGCTTCTTTTTATGGTAGACAAAGTCAATGATAAAGCCTCTAGCCGAAGCTTTAAAAGCATCCCAAACAAAATGAAACTGGGAAGAGGAGTTGAGATTATTGTGAAAGAATTCATCCAAAAAAATGTAAATTGATCAATAAATTGAGGATCCAGAAGGAGAGAATTGTTAAAACGCCAGCGATGGGAACTAGGAGCATGTGAAGGAAGATCAATATCAAGAATGACAGGGGCATGGTCGGAAATAAGAATTGAACCGATTTCAATATTTGTCATGAATTGAAAAGTATGTTGAGTGAGGAAAATATAATCAATCCGGGAGTGTGATGCATGAACAGGGGAAAAAAAAGAAAATTTCAGGGTATCAGGATGAGACAACCTCCAGGAGTCGATTAATCCTCTAGAAGAAATTGCTTTGGAAAAAGACTTTTGCATCTTGGTAGGAATGTATCTGGTCTGAGACTTACGGTCCAGGAAAGGGTCCATTAATTGATTGCAATCACCACCCAAAATTAGGGCAACATTTGTGTGAGAGGATAAAAACTTAGAGAAATCATTCCAAAAAGTAAGGTCTACACCATTAGGACCATAAACATTGCAGAAAGATAAAGCAGACTTATTAACTAAAACATCTAAGTACAACCATCTACCATTGGAATCCGTGATCTCATTGGTAAGCTGAACAGACAGTGACTTGTGGAACAAAATCACAACACCATTCTTATTATTAACTGAAGGCGATCAGAATACTTCTCCCACCCACTGCTTACGTAAAGAGGACATGTCTTTCTGGGAAAGGTGCGTTTCCTGCAACAAAGCAACCTGACATTTCAATCTTGCTAAATGAGATAAAACTCTTTGCTTTTTCACCGGGTTGGGGAGACCCTTAACATTCCAAGATATTACTCGAAGACCAGTCATTTAAAGATTAGAGAGAAAAGTAGGCATGGAAATAAAGAAAGATGAGGAAGGAAAGATATACTCAGACCGGAGATGAGAAGCTTAGAAGAGGAAGGAGAAACACTTGCAGAAAGAGAAACAATCTTGAAGAAATGGATTATATAACTACCACAATAAAGAGAGAAAGAGTAGGTGAGATGTAAAGAAAGTAGAAAGGAGGAAGCAAAGACTAAAATTGAAAGCCAAGGGAAAATGGAGAGAGGAAGGCAGAAGTAAGTAACGAATGCCATAAGGAAAAGAAAAGAGTGGGAAAGAGGGTGAAAAGGTGAAGAGAGAGGTGGGAGATCAAAACTCCCATGAGAAAAAATAAAGAAAAAAAGGATGGCAAAAAACCAAGAGGTTTCAGCCATGCAAAATAGAGGCATGGAAAACAATAACGTGAGAGCGGGAGCAGCAAAGAACAAACAGCCGCACAGCAAAGAAGAAAGTCAATGCAAGATCCCAAGAACGTTGAAGATTGGAGAGGAAAAGGAAGAAAATACAAACGGATTAGAGACCAAACATGACAATAAAAACAAATGAAGGAAACTTACCAAACAAGTTAGAAAGGGAGGCAGCATACCGGAATGTACATAACAAATAACGACGGAGCAGCACAATGAAGGGCAGGTGGAGTCAAAACAATTGAGGGGGAGACCGAAAAAAAACAAGGTAAAGAGAACAAGAGGGTATTACAATGAGGAACAACAAAACAGGGAATCACAAGGCAATATACAGTAACATAGAAACATTAAGAACTGCTGTGTTCCATAGAATCTTCTTTATGGTTGCTGATACATTTCCGGAGATCAGCTGGGTCGTCAAAGCTGAAAGTTCTCTCTTTGTAGGTGACTTTGAAGAAACAAGGGTGAATGAGGCTGTATCTCGCATTCATGGATCGCAACGTAGGTCGTAAGTCCAGAAATTCCTTGCGACGCGCAGCTGTCAACTTGGAAACATCTTGAGAGAAAAAAAGTTTGTGGCCAGACCATAGCAACTGTTTGTGCTGTTTAGCGGAGTGAAGAACAGTCATAAGGTCGGAGTAGAGAAGAAAATAAGCGATGATGCCTCTGAGTTTAGAAGAGGTGGAAGAATTTTTGGGTCCAAAACGGTGCGCCCTTTGAATGTTCACATCCACAGGCATAGGTATACCAGTAATGGGTAAAACGTGTGTCTTTAAAAATTGGATGACATCAGACCCCTGCGAATTCTCCGGAACACCGTAAATACGTAGGTTGTTGCGTCTATTGCGGTTTTCCAAATCCTCAGAGGATTTCTTGAGCATTTCCACTTCTTTAGTGAGGCTAGCAACCATGGCAGCAACATCCTGGGCATCACTAATTTGTTGTTCCACATCTGAAACCCTCTTGTCCAGATTGGACCATTTATTGTCCAGTCTCTGTAAAGTGGTGGTGGTATCCGCCATGAAGGGGCGAATGAGGCGTAACTCTTCCATTATATCCTCAAGAGTCACGGGAAGTAGAGACTTAGAGGTAGAAGGAGGGTCCTTTCTAAGGCGCTTACCAGAGGAAGCGGAATCCTTGCGTGAAGCAGAGGTGGCAGTTGAAGCTTTTGAGTTGTGAGCGTGCTCCATTGCAATAAAAGCAGAGAGGACCAATGTAGAAATAAGGAGAAGAAAAACAATAAAAGAGCGAGCCACCAGAGTGCACAAAAGGGTAAATTAGCCCAAAAAACAACAGCAGAACAATGAAAGGCGCAGAAAAAGGAGCTGGGCACTCAAAAGTAGAGCAACTGTGAAGCAACAGCAACTGCGCTATATAGACCTCCAGATATACCTCAAAAACCAATGACGCACCATGAAAGGAGTAACGCTGAAGTAAATAGTGGGTCCGAGAAGGTCCTTGAATCAGTAGCTTAGGGCAAAAGATCTGAAGTTGCAGCAGTGACTGAGAAACAGAGGCAATTTAAGCGACATAGTCAATGGAGAAGAAGAGAGAATCCTTGTAGAAAAAAAAGAGTGAAAAAAACCCAAAATGGTGGCCGTCGTCGAAGAAAGAGCGTTTTCGCGCTTTTCTACATGTAAACAGGCATTGTAAATAGAAAGAAGAATACCCAGCTGGTGAGGGGCATTTCCGACATCAGAATCTGCCATTTTTAAGAGAGGACGCTTGCAAAGAGCGAGTCCTTCGTGAAGAAAGCGCCGCCTGGATCGCGGCGCTCAAGTAGGAGCGGCCATTTTGTTTGCCGCGTCGCTCGCTCTCAGAAGCACAATATTTTTAAACACTATTTTTTCGGAATATCTTCTTGGGCGTCATGAGTGAGCAGATGGGTTCATGACTTACTATCCTCCTGCTGGGGTTCAGTTCCTCCACTCCAAAAAGGACATTGCACGATATGGGAGGTTCACGGGGCTGTACCCCACATGATGTGGCTGCTAAAAATGGACTGCTGCACGATCACAGAGAAGGTGATATATCAGGCGAGGGGTTTCCCTACAAAACAAAGAAAGACAGAGTCGAACTAGGAACCAAAAGCAGCCCTGGTAAAAATGTTCAAACTGGCCATGCTCCCTTCCTCCTCTCTCTCTCATCTCTCTCTTGCCTCTCTCTCGCTTCTAAAGTCCCCTACACTGCCATGCTTGCTCTAATTACCTAGGAAAGCTGTAGAAAGCGACAGAGGTGCCTGAAGCTACTCTCAGCCCACCGGGGAGATGCCCAGTGGACAAAAGAGACCTACTAAAAGATGTGGGTCTCCAAATTGAATTACTTTGACCTAGATATTTTGTAAACAAGAACTAATCTCATGATAGTCTGGCTTTATGTGGTACTGCACTTCCTTCTGCGAGCTTCCTAAGTCGATACAGCTAGATGATGCACTTATGTCTGTCAATTGTACTGCTTTATTCTGTTGACATTTTATTGAAATGTGTTTATAAAAAAATCCAAAGGAGACTATGGCCCTGCTAGAAAACTAAGGGATGGATAAAGCCCACCTGGGTGAGGTACTGGTGTCACACATGTACTAAGATTTATGATGAAATGGTTGGTTGGGAAACATACTATGCACTGGAGAGATAGAAGCAGGGTGTATGAACACCACTATGGCCTAAATACATTGACACAATGGAGGCGTATGAGCACACAAGAGGCTGCACACGCCTTATCACCCTGTCACTGAAAAATTGTTCCTAAAGTGGAGACTGCTTAAGACTGCTTGCCTCACACCAATGCCACACACTCCTCCTACCTGCAGCCTCTCAGCTGATTACATATATATTATTGTGTTAGAGGAATCATAGCTCCGTTTATGTGAGATGTGTTTAACCTATTATCCGTTAGGGAATAATGGACTCATTTAAAGGTAGGCAGGTGTTCAGGTGTTCCTCTCCAAGCTGAATTTTGGTCCCCGCCATGTTTCTTATGGCTGCTTCATTTGCTTCTGCTGCCAGGAGACCTATGGCTTGGCGGCGCATCTGCTACAGGGCTGAATGTTGGAAGGCACGCTCTTTTTAGGCCAGGCCTTTCGACGGACATTTTTCCTATCCAGAGCTGCCATATGGTGCAGGTTAAAATACCAATGGCCCCCTAATGTGGGGAGAGGACAAACTCCTTGTCAGTGCCATTGCTTTTTCCCCTTTTGTTGAAATAACTCCCTACTTTGGAGGTTTAATTCTGTAAAGTGAACAAAAAATGGCTGATCCCCAAGACGTGGCCCTTGCCTACATCTCTGTTTTGACGAAAGTTCTCTGTTTTTTGCATTGTAGTGTACAATTTTTTACCAAATAATGAGGCATAAGGGAAGACATGATTTTGTCCCACATTTACCTGGGTTTATAATGTATTCTACAACCATTTAATAGATTTTGCCCCAAACGAGCTGCAAATACTCTCACATTTGTTGTCATAAATCATATAATTTTCTTGGGCTGTTAGCTAGACTGCCAATCACTAGCATATTATGAATGCTTTTCTTTGAAATAAAGTACTGCTATTTTTCAAGAGTGGTGGTGTGCTCAAAGAAAAATGTCTGTTTTAAATCCAATTAATACCAAACATATGAGTTGCAGAAATTGCATAACCAAATTCCTTCGTGTGTTTTCAAGAATGTGCAGATTTGCTTACAGTATATTTAGGTCTCACATTTGCACAAATCCTACACTTTCACAAGCTGACTCATCAGCAACTTCGAGTTCTTGTTTTAACAGAACATGTGCACATCAGAGTGATGCGTCAGAGTAATGTATTACCCTCAATCCAGTCTCTTACAGGGGCAGTGCCAGCATCTTCGAATTACCTTGGGCACGTGCTCTTGGCCTCCAGTTAGTCTATTCTGTACATAGAAGTAATTTTTATTTGACTTGCGGGTCATCTTGCTGGTCTGTCAGTAGTTGTTGTCCATCGGGTTGCCAAAACCACATCTCCTTTTGAGAGAATTTCCAAAATAAAATAGACACTTTCCTCAAAAACTTTGAATAAATTCAGCAAAAAAAACCTCACAATGAGAAGGGGCGAGATGGACAGGGAAGTGGTTCAAAAAAGAGGTAATGTGGTATGGGCTCAAGTTTTAGTACCACATTATAGATATGGGTAGGATGTTAAAGTGTGGGGAAATGCAGAGATTCGAGGGTCTAAAGTGAGTAGGTATACTAGTTCACAGGACTGTATGAAAGAAAGATGTACATTCTCTAAAATTATATTGTGTCTAATGTGGTGCATGTGAGTAGACCGAATTTTGGACAAATTGGATATTCATCTAGCCCACCCTTTCTCTTACAACCCGGATATTGATGAGCATTTTAATATGTTCCAAGTTATCATATTGTTCCACTAAATGTCAGAGCTGTTTCAAACACACGAACCTTTTTTGAATAATCCTGTTCGCTCCGACTGAAAGTCTGCATTCAATGCAGCGTGCTTATTTATGCTCTATAAGACACTAGCATGGCACATAGTTGGCTTAAATTATTGCAAAAGGGTAAGGCAGAGAGTAAACAGGATCACTTGGAAACAATTCTGTTTCCTCCTGACTATGTATAGCTCAGACTCTCAGACACCCATGGGATGTTCAAACAAAGGGAACTTAGATCAAACAGATATAGACAACAATGAACGGCCTTTCTTAGCCTGGCATTCATAATCCTTTTACCAATGCACAACAAATGTTAAAAGGAATTAAATGGACATAGGCCAAGGTAGGCCTTGCCCACCACGTAACGAGGGCCCGTGAAAGTATAAAACTCGCATCCTTGCCAAAAATGAAAAGTGAGTCTCGCCTAGGAAGTAAACGGAAATTTCCAACTGTTCAAGTTTGCAGTTTGAACATAAAAATGAACTTGTTCTGCCTAGATACGAACCGTTTATAGCATGTTTCGTTAGTAGAAACAAACGTACATTATTGCTTCGAAGTTATTGACCATCTGTCCTGTCGTCTTCTGCCTCTCTTGAGACTCCACAGACCAAGAGAGGGGTAGAAGAGTGTGGGAATGTGGCTCAGTGTAATCACCAACCGGCCCTTTCCCTGTGAGCCTTGTGGGTCTGTGAGGAACTGCAGCTCACAGCGAAGTTGATCTGCATGTTGTTGTGGTTCAGTCAGAGCCATTGTTGACACAATGCCGGCTCTCCTCTATCTATCTTTGAAAGTAGAGAGCAGGGGCGGCTCTAGGTTCATGGTGGCCCTGGGCAGGGAGCATAGGTAGGGAGCCCCGGAAGAGGGGGTCCGGGTGGGGCGGAGCTCGGAGGCCAGTGAAGAGGGGGGGTCATGGTGTTTGGAAGTTGTATAGAGCCAGAGGCCACCAAATCCCTGCCAGGGGCCCCCACACAAATATGTATCCATCCTCAGAGGATTATTATATTAAGGATATATATTGATGTGGTGGCCCCTGGGATTTGGTGGCCCTGTGCAGGTGCATAGCTTGCACATGCCTAAGGCCGGCCCTGTAGAGAGCATGACACTCAGGTCTGAAGGAGGATGATGAAGAATAGTGGCAGGTGACACTTTTATTAAAAAAAATTTGAGCCGAGAACTGAAGGTTTTAAACGAGATTTCTGGAGAAGGGTTTTAGGACACCAGTTTTTTTTTAATTCTCTGGGATAAATGAAGTGTAATACCAATGGTGGGAGAGGGTGGTGGGACGGCAGGCATTTTTAAAAACGGTATTTGGGCAGGGAAACGTGACGTGTCCAAAAGAGGGTTTTAGAGTATGATAGTATGACACGTGAGATCAGTATTTGGGCTACTGGAGGGTGATACCAGTGGTGGTGGGATTAAGTGGAATTATGTAGACATGTTTTAAGAATGCAGGGGTGAGTGGAATGTGCTTCCCATGACGGTAGACATGGTGGCAGGACACCAGTTATTTTTTTAATCTTTATTTGTTTCAAAGTGTGGGTGGGGAGTGATAGCCAAACGTTAGTTGAGTTGGATGGAAGGACACAAAGTACATAATTCTGACCCGTACATTTGTGAATAGTGTGAGTCTGGTTGGCAGTTTGGACGAGTTGAGTATACCACCTGTCTAAGTGGTTCTAGGACTACATACGCAATGTGTTTGATATGATGTTATGAATGAATGGTGAAAGACGATTAACCTGTTGTTGTGTGTTGTGGTATTATGATTATGGGGGAAATGTACCCTTTAGCAATGTGAATGTGGTATTGTGACAATGGGGAAGAAGTGCACACTGTTATGACATGCGTGTTTATGGTGTTGCAGATGTAGGGAAGATGAGTGACTAGCCTATTGCAATAGGATAGTTGTGGAAATTTACTACCTCTAGTTGTGGTGAATGGTAGTCACTTCTTTAGTGTTTGCAAGCGGTGATTTATTATTGGTCTTGTAATTCTTGTGACGGTGGTGGCTATGCATTTTGCTTTTTTGTGTACTGGGACTTACTTTTTTTTAGGTGCGGACGGGAGGATTCACCAGGACCATGGTACTGGAGACAGTGGTGTAGCAGAGAAAAGATAAGTTGCTGTCATTTTGGTCAAGCATAGAATGGTCAAGAATACATGTATTGTCAGAAGAGAAGAGGTTATGGAGGTGAATGGGGCAGGAAAAGTTGGTGTCTGTTCCTGTAGGAGCCACCAGTGGTAAGACAAGTGCATGATCATTTGAGATCAGAAAGGAACCAGATGTGTTGGTGATGGGTATGGATCATTATCAATGAGAGAGATGTCAGTGAAGAGCAACCAGTGGTGAAGTAGGGCACTTGTGGCTGGTGAGATACACTGACAAACAGAGGTCCGAGAGGGTAGCAGATGTGGAGGGCTGAAATGTAGTTGAAGAATGGTCCAGTGTGGCAATACATTTTAATATGGTAAAGGAAAAGTTGTCAAAGCAAGAGCTGGCAGATGCCATGGATACGTGCGCTGGAGAGAAAAGGAGAAAGGAAAGAAGTAGAATGGAACTCGTGGAAAAAAAGAACATTGGTTAATGTGCTGCAAAAGTAGAAGTTAAAGAGTTTGGTCCATGCAGTTACTACAACACCTTTGAGGGCGTATCCGGTGGTGATAGCCAAAGAAAGCAAGAGAGGAGAGTTTTGGCTAAAATATTCAGTTGTGTTCAGTAAGCATGTCACTGAGGTTCGTAAGGAATGAGGGCACCCTCTTAATGACCCCATTTCCCTCCATATCATGATGTGTCACAAGTGCTCATGCCGATCTGGAAAGACATTTACCACTCAGAAAGTGCCTTCTGTACATTGTTACTTGTGGTTTTGTGGTTTAGTACTTCAGGATCTATATCTGGCGAAACCTCCCATTGATTTTGGTTACAATTCCAGTTTTCTACTTTGGAAGCTCTCAGCTATGGGTTTTTACATTGGTATGCATGGCTCTCATTGAGAGCCATTTGCGTGACTATCACATTCTAAATATGATAATTCACTGCTATGACATAGCAATGGTGGGTTACAGATCTCATAACTCACTGTTGTTTCCTCATAAAGGAATTAGAGGCTGCTCTGGCTGGGTTCTGTGAAAGTCTGTCAGAGCAGAGCTGGAATGCAGGGAGCACAACAGAGAGTTGTGGGGGTGGGTGATAGAAGGTCAGGTATTTATTAATTTTTTTAATTTGGGACAGGGAGGAGAGGCCTTGTTATGTATGCCTCCCCCAGTACTACACTACCCCTGCTTTGCAGTTGAAAGCAAGGGTAGATAATGTCAGTGGGGTGTGTGGAGGTTGGGGGTGTTGAGGTTATACACAACATAAAATTATAGAATGGTCAAACAGCACCCCAAGTTGGAAAACATCCCCGTAATTCTAAGTGACATCATAGACTACTTGAGCTTCACTTCCTTGTCTATTTCATGTCACTCAGAACCCCTCAGTGAAACATCCCCTTAATCCACTGTTACCCATCTATAATTCTACATATTTCATTCTATTATATGAGGAGGTGACGAGACGGTGCGGAAGTGACAAGCTACGCTGAAAGCTGCAGTGGAAACTGCGGAGCCACAGAGTCTTGGACCCGTTGAGCACCACATTACGGTGTGGTGGGCGTGAGCTCAGAGGTCAAGCGGACCAGGCGCCCACGGTCAAAGAGGCTAGTGAACAGTTACGCAGGTGGGGGCGAGGCTAGCGCCACCGTACCTCTTGCCTGCACAGAGGTGGCCGGCGTTAGGCCGGTGCGGCTTGCACAGCAGAGAGGCTTGCCCTACCCCCTCTCCTGTGCTTGTGCGCTGCTCTGCCTCCATATATCCTCATATCCCCTGACTCTTCTCTCCAGGGGGAAGCCGGTTCATCCACCCACAGCCCGTATCAACATCAAAGGAACAAAGGAAGTAACAAAGACATGACACGAGCTGTGTGGAACAGGCAGAATTTTTCCAGCATGCGTAATCGCAAGCACCTAGTTTGAAGCCTCTTCATAACCTCTCCAATACCTTCATTTTTGCATGCTACCTCAGACACCCTGAGAGCGGTACATGCAGTTGGAGCAGTGGGAGCCGTGGTGTGCTGTGGTTACTTCCTGGGTGCGCACGGGCCCTGCGCTTGCACCTGCAAAGTGGTCAATCCAGCAAAATCATAAGACGCCCTTGCACCACTATCCCCTGCACAGATTCTTGATGGGGGCAGTGTTGTGTGTGATGTGACAGTCAGCTCCACACTGCTATATTGTTGCAATGGTGGCTGGCTCCTTGTGACTGAGCAGGACGGAGGCTGAGGCAGGAGGACCTAAATGGTGAAGAGAGCACTATAGGTCCTCGTAGGTCAGAGAGCCTCAAGGACCAAGGAGGTGCACCGTAAAGGTGCCATGTTCCGTTACAGTAACAGGTTTATTGTAAGTAGACAATTACATATCCCCAACATCTCCCAAATCCTCTAAATTCTCCATCAGAAAAGGTCGGCTGGCCCATGTAAGGCCAAGCGGCCATGCTAACAAGGAAGATTCCTAGGACAAAGGGCACCACCCTCCGAGCTGACACCACCTTGGTTCCACCCGGTGAGTCCAGTGTGCCCCAGCTACAGCAGCCAGCCTCATCCTTATCAAGAGGTCAGCCTTCACAAACGCAGATCAGTGAATTTTTTAGTAAGGTGTCAACCCAAGCCCAGGCCCTGTCCAGTTTACCTCCATCAGCTATCCTACAATCCAATCCAGGAACAGGGGTCAAAGCACAGCCTCCCACTCCCAGGTCCAACACCGGGACACCCCTGTTACCTCTCGACCTTGCTCGTTCAAGCTTCTGGAATCTCCTCATCTGCCCCATTCATCTCCCGGGGACTCCACAATGACCCCGGATAATGTTTTTGACACCAAGAGAGTTCACTCCCCCAGCCCTGGACATCCCGCCGCCATAGCTATTACATCAAGACCCCTAAAGTCAATCTTTTCAACCCCAGCTAACCTTCAAGCTCAAGCAATCAGTCATCCTGCCACTTCAAACTTTGATGAGTGCTGGAGTGGTCCAAAAGCAGCCAACTTTTCCCTTGAGTCCACGTCCTCCTCTAAGTCATCTTTGACGGGCTGGACCCGGGTCGCCCTTCGATCCGAATTAAATGTTTCTCAGACGTCAATAATGAGGTCAAAGTGTGAAAGGCCCCTTGTATCGAGAAATCTATTAGACCAGTTCCTAGCCTCTCTAGAAGTCCGAATTGAGGCCTTTCTGGCCTAAACACTGGGCCTCACAAAGAGTCCCACTACAACCTCTACAAGCAGATAAGGAACCATCATCAGCAATTGACCCATCGAGTCCCACCTTGGTCTCACTGACCACTTTACATAATAAGCAAGACTCCATTGACACAGCACTACTATGGCAATAACAGAAGATGGACCTTCAGATTGATTTAACCCAAATTATGGCTTCAACCTCACCATCCCACCAGATGCCATTAATACATGTTCATGTTCTCCACTAATCAATAAATGTTCATCCCTCCCTGAAATACTGCGCTCACTTCTGGATAGTGTGCAGAATTACACCCAGGGCTGTGTAATTCCCACTCAAAACTTACAAATTGGGTTTCCCTTGATACAGGCATTCTGTGCCACAGCCAACGGTACTTCGCCCGCCCCCAGGGGAAATATCTTTCACCTTGTAGACCAGGCTTAGCAAGCCAATTTTGTACACCAGACACCAGGCAGAAGCCCTTGCAAACTAATAGCCAAAACTATGCCAACCAGCATTCAGAGCTCAACGGCTATTTCGTTCTTGCTTTCTCCAAATCATCTTGGAATCGGGCAAAGGGCTTCGGAAGTAACTATTACCACAAGGTCAAGAGAGGCTCTAAGGGCCTCTATCCTCAGGGAAGCCAGGTTTTTTTAAGACTGGGGCATCAAGCTCTGGACTCCCCGCGAACAAAAATACCCACATGTATTCCTTACGGATAATTTGTCAAGGTCTCATAAAAGCGTTCTCAGAGGGGCATGGGGAACTACTCATGACTGGCTACCAGGCACCTCTAAAGCCAACAATTCCATCAAAATTACGTATAACAATAATCAATGTCTGGTGAGATGTATATTAAATCCCGTAGACCCCATTAACAGTCGGAGTCACCAGGGGCCTCTTTATTGAGACCAGTCAGTGTTCCGCTCCAAACAGCAACTCCGCCCCCCCCCCCCCCATGGTCCACCTAAGATGGCAGACTCCATACTGACCATTACTTCCCGGAACGTGACTGGGCTTAAGTCAACACTCTCATCCAAATCTGCTGTGGACCATCTAGAAAAAGTGATATTATCTGTCTACATGAGACCTGGGCTCAATCTCCATCAGCCCTCTCAACCCTCTACAGTTACTATGAACTCTTTCAATTGGCATCCCAACCAAATATCTTTGGATAACCTTCTGGGGGTCTCTCAATTTTCATTAAACATTCTTGCAAGATTACGGTTGCACCCCCTCCATCGAAATTTTCTGGCTGAGCAAGCTGTTTTAATCACAGGGCTTTCATCCCAAACAATAACTTTCCCTCTCCTTTTAATTAACTGTTATCGCAATACAGCGAAAACGTCAAAGCTATCTGCAACAGCTCTTCCGATCAAGAACTTGGAAGATCTCCTATTAGAGTTTGCCTCTGCCAAAATCTTGTTAATAGGTGTCTTCAATATCAGGGGCCTGGTGTCCAATGATCACTCAGTTACTAAACCTGAAGAACAAGAAGTTATGAATACTCTGCTAACCAACTGTAATCTATGCTCGCTCTGCAACACAAACTCTACTGTCTCAAGTTCCCAGTGCACTCCTTCCCACAACATTTCAACCCTTGATTACATCTTCCTGTCAACATCTCTGGCAAACCATCTGGTCAAACTGAAGAATCCCACTATCTCAGAAAATGACCATAACACCCTGACTCTAATAATGGACCAATTAGCTTCTGTCGCCGCCAAAGTTACAGAAGTGGGGCATTCGAAGCGGACCAAATCTCATACACTAACCAGAAGAATCAAATGGGACACCTCAGGCATCACCAGGGTGAGCAAATGTCTTAAGGAAGAAACGTTGAATTTCATCAACAACCTCCCCACCAACTAACACCACAGGTGGGACATCCAAACAGCCAAACTAAGAGACATCTTAACAGGACCTAGAGCCCCCGGCCGACAGGCCAGGCCCTCTTCATGGCTGCCCTTCCACATGGCTTCTGCCAATGCAAGAAGATCCCTAAGGAGGCCTGCGTGCTCGCATAAACAAAATCTCACCATGCTTTCCATCAAAAACTTGGTCAACCGTTGCAAATTATGTAAAAAACTAACATGGGAAGCCAAGAAATCCAAAGAACAGAAGGATTGGTTGAAAATGCATGGAATGTTGAAAGAAAAAAGTCTGACCCACTTCTGGAACCACATCAGCAAACTTCGATCTTCCAACAAGCGTAGGGGGAACGTAGTGTCTGAATCAACCTGGACATGGCATGTCACCCAACAATATAGCAGCGAATACCTCGGCCTCACTGAAGCCCCAATCAGGGAGTCAGGCGACAATACGCAGACGAAAACACGTGTGCTGACAACCCCTGCCCAGGTTTGCAGATTCTTGAAAATCATGAAGAAAAATGGAGCCCCTGTGCCCAATGGCCTCCCAGCTACTATTTTGAAGTGTACTCCGGATGAATGGCCATGCTCTTAACCCCTTTGTATAATCACGCCTTTATTACTGGCCAGATACCTAACTCTTGGGAGAGGGTCGATTTTATGCCCAATTCTTAAAAAAGGAGATCCCTCCCTTCCTTCTAACTACCGACTCACAGCCTTACTAGATCTAGAGGCCTAGGCCTATGCTTGGTGTGTTCTCACATTACTAGAAGAATGGGTTGTGGAAAATAACATCGTACCATACTTCCAAACGGGGTTTCATGCAGCCGCCTCTACAATTGACAACATCACCGCACTAGCCATCCCGAGCCATCAAGCAGCCCAAAACAGTTGTCTTCCTCTTTATTGCTGCTTCATAGACTACAGCGCAGCTAGTGGAGAAGTGTGGCTCACTGGTTAGAGGAGGCAGACATGGAAGCAGAGGTCAGCCCGGGATCAGGGCTCAATTTCCGGCTCGCCGGGGTCTTGAGTCCTAAAAATGTCCATGGACTCGACAATTCTCGCTCCGGTGCCTACTCGATTCATGGGTTCACACTCTTGCGAATTTTGCGAATCTGGCGTTCGCGAATTTTGCAAATTTGCGAACTCGCAATCAGCAAAATCCGCGAATTCTCGCGAATTTGCGGATTTTTTTTGTGTTCGCAAGGGTTTCTGCCAGTTCGCGAGGGTTTGGTACCAGTTCGCAATTGCAAACTTACTTGTCGGCTCGCAACGGTCGCGACTATGTTGTTTCTACGTCTGGTTCATCATCACAGGTTCCCAGCACCCTCTGTTTCACCACTGCCACCCTCTGTTTCACCCATGCCACCCTCTGGTACATCAATGCCACCCTCTGGTTCATCATCTCTGTAGATTATGGGGGGGAAAAGCAAGCACACCTGCCCTGCTTCAACTGATATGAATTAATTTGGGGTTGGTTTATTATTGTGTCACTGTTTTAAAATTCCAGTCTGGCACCTGCTTCCTTATCTGTAATTTGCTTTGTTTCAGTGCAACTTTTTTTTCCCAGGACCTTTGTGGCCTACTTGCAGCTATTCTATGAGCCTGCTGTGAGGGCCAGAGCAGGGTCATACAATTGTTGCAACTAGCAACTGAACTCTGGAGGGGCCCCAGTCAGGAAGCACTACAGGGAATGGTTACTATTACTAATGATGAGTTTGAACTTTTGCACCTGCTGAGTGCTTTTATTTTTGAAAATTCGTTTTTCTGCAGAACAGCAACTGTAATGCCCCAAACAAACATAGGCAACTGAACTCTGGAGGGGGCCCTCAGGAAGTACTACAGGGAATGGTTACTAATGATGAGTGAACTTTTGCACCTGCTGAGTGCTTTCTGCAGAACAGCAACTGTAATGCCCCAAACAAACTTACTTATGAAAGGTGATTTCTAATCCAAAGGTGATCCAAAGAGAGTCAAAAGGCCTCAAATCCAAAAAAGTGCAGGCAAATGTCAACCTGAGGAGTTATTCTGATAAAAATCATCATTTTCAGAAGGTCTATGCTGCTTGCTAGTGGATTTCTTGTGCAGAATTGCAAATTTTGTAATTTCGCGAGTGCGAGATTGTTGCTGCCCGCCGCACCTACATGTTCGCAATTGCGAACTCTCGCGATGCGTCGCCAAACTCCCGCGGGATTCCGCAGCAGGATCCAAAATGGCGCAGCACTCGCAAAAAACAACTCGGCAAACGCTGAATGACGGTAAGTGAACGCCGCACGCCGCAAAATTGTATCACCAAGAAAAAAAATCCGCTGCGTGCGAATTTGCGGATTGCGAATTTACCAAAAATCCGCAAAATCCACGAGCGGAACGGATTTTCCGCCCATGCTTAATCTCCACAACGGCCCCTCGCGGCGGGATGCCTGGCTTTCATCTTGCGGATACCCTGCCGGGGTTATTTCACAAGGGAATACCAGGACGGGTTCCCTAAGCAAACGCTTAGAAACCGCTCGGTGATTTGCGTTATATAAATTCCTGTACATTTACATTTACATTTGACAAAGTTGCCCGCAACATTCTCTGGCGAAATTAGAAGCTTGGGGGATCCCAGAGGTCCTGCTTGGAGCACTCATTTCTCTGCAAAAGAACACTTGGGTACGTGGAAGAACAGGCCCTTCGACAATCTCTACAAAAATTTCCACCATAATGCCCTGAAGCAAGTTTGCGTCCTCGCAGGCTTCCTGTTTAATCTCTACACTGCTGACCATGGGAGATTTTTGGAGCACAACAATCTGCTTCCTCCACAGTTGGGCCACTCAAAATCGAAACTGCACTTCTTACAATATGCTGACGATATTATCATAATGGACCATGCCAAATCTTGTCTCCAACGTGCCTTGAGTAAAATGTCAAGAAAATAAAATTTTAACCTGGAGCACTGGGTCTGCGAAGATTAGATCGACACCTAAGTACAACTACCTGGAGATAGGGTTTAGCGAGTCCTCTAGACCACTTGTCCACCTAGCTGCCCAGAAAAAGAGAGCCGTTGCCATAACATACAGCCTGACACGTCTCAATCAGACCTCGAGTAGCTTCTCAGTTAATCCCATACTAAAGATAATAAAAGCCACCCTTCTTCGCGCCCTAAACTACGGGCACCAGGCCTTCCCAGAGACGTGAGCAGCCAGTCTTGATAGCGCCCAAAATATGACCTACAAACAAATCTTTTGACTCACCGAAGACACACATAGGGCAAGACTATGACTCGAGCATGGCCTCTCAAGACAATCCCTTATTTGTGAAGCAGGTATCCTGAAATACTACATAAGGGTACTTAAAGCCCCGGATAACACCCTCAAAGCCTACCTAAAAGAAACCTTTGAGAGCACCAGGAACTCATGGTACAGACAAAGGGAAAAGCCCATAAGTTCTCTAAAATCAGAACTCCTACGCAGTCTGGAAAAGGGCCTTAAACAAGCAGGTGTGACAGACCTCGTACCAGCAGGATCTCTGGTCTTTAAAAGTGTCATCTACTCTGTTTGTCTTGAACGACTCTTATCTCCCAAGGCTACCTCAGCCATACATCTTAGCAGGCCCGGCTCCAGGAATTTTGATTTGGGTGGGCCAAGGGTGCATTTGGGTGGGCCACTGCGGGCTCGATTTGTTGCATATATTTCTGGGCAGGCCTCCTTCAGGGCCCTCCTTTGTCTCTTCTTAGTCTTGCAAGGCCCATTAAAACGCACTCTTTTCCAAATCTCTTTCTAAATATTATCACTCTCAAAAAGTGTTTTTCCATGTAATGTTCCTTTGATGGGAAGAAGAGGTTTCTAAGGTGGGAGTATCAGGCAAGTGACACTTCTTGGGCTCCCTCGGTGCGAGCCTTCAGGGAGAATCCCTCTTCGTTACTACCTCCACCTGACCCCAGACTCTGCAACACACTCCCTTACAGGCTTGAATATCCACTACTCCTCTCCAGTGCACATTATGTCACAGCTGACATCGGGCCCCAGCCCCATATCAGGCACCATTGGGCTCCACTTTCATTTTGCCCGGTAAAAACATTAGAAAAATCACCTTCAAACTTAAAACATTGAATATAGCAGTAAATGTAATTAGCACACTCTTTAAAGTATGTTCCACAGTAGCCCGTATGACCTGACTGCTAATTAAATAAACAAAAACAGAAAGGCCATGCCAGGCCCGCCTTTATCTCTGATGCAAAAGTCTTATTTGGCGCCACACCAATAACCTCTTTCTCCTTAAATACCTTTACTACCACCTTCCGAAAGTGCCCCTCATCCCTCCATGACACCCCTATTGACCGCCTCCTCGGATTTCCTCACTGCCTCACGCCACAAGTGCCCCTCATAGCTCCATAGCCCCTCCCCCTCATGACCGCCTCCTTGGAGACCAGTACCCCTTATCTTTCTGTAGCCCCTCTGTAGCCCCTCCCACTCATGACCTCATCGTCTGACTCCCTCACTACCACCCTCCACCAGTGCCCCTCATCTCTCCCCTCCACCCCATGACCTCTTCCTCGGATTCCCTCACTGCCACCCTCCAACAGTGCCCCTCATCCCTCCATGGCCCTCCCTATTGACCTCTTCCTCGGATTCCCTCACTGCCACCCTCCACAAGTGCCCCTCATCTCTCCGTAGCAACTCCCCCTCATGACCTCCTTTTCGGACTCCCTCACTGCCACCCTCCAACAGTGCCCCTTATCGCTCCATAGCCCCTCCCACTACCCTCCAACAGTGCCCCTCATCGCTCCATAGCCCCTCCCACTACCTCCTCCTCGGATTCCCTCACTGCCACCCGCCAACTGTGCCACTCATCTTTACGTAGCCCATCCCTCATATGCATTTCATTTGTTGTATAGTGCTACTCATGTCAGTGTAGTGTGTGTCAGTATTTTGCATCACACACACATTATACAGAGACAATGAATCATACAAGTATGTAAATCAGTCTATAGGGAATGTCACATAAACCAATGAGGATTACAAGTTGTATGAATCACATTTCATCCATACTGGTGGGTGTGATATTTTAAGAGGGTTTGGTCTGGGGAATCAAAACCTTAGGATTTAAAGAGTATTCCATGGGGGTCAGCTTTACTGATAAAAATGTATATCTGTCCAAACATACTCATTTTAGCAACATTAGAATAACAAAAGACTGGGGAAGTTCTAACTATATCACAAAACAAAAAATGTGAAGTACTAACTATACCATTCATGTTTGTAGGCAGCTCTTAGATGACAGTTCATAGGTCACTGTCCTATGATACGATTGTAACTTCTGAACTGCAAGTAACACATGGGTCTCTGTGACAAACGCAGTAACCCACTGAGCTATCCAGATACAATACAGTTCATCTGCATTTAAAAACTACTAACAGACAATTGATTGCTCTCCAGAATGTTCATTAATCACCAGCGTTATCTGGGCATTTTGTAATGTCCTATTGTTGTCCTGCACCGGCCATGATCGAGATAAAACCCGTTTAAATGAAGCACATGTGTCCTGCTGGGCCTGTGCAGATTTCAAAAAGAAAAAAATTTAGCAACACATTCTCTTACCTATTCCATTAGTCAAACTTTGTGTCACAGCCTGATGTGATAAGCCACTGCAGGGGTTAGGAAAGGTGACTAAGAATAAACACATTTATTTTCACCTGAGCTGCGTAGAAAAAGAACGCAGCAGGACAGTAGGCAAAGGTTACCAAAGGTTACCAGTGTCAAAGAAAGGATTTGTCACCTTTCCCCATGCCGAGATGAAGGGGTGAGAAAAGTAAACAAAGCCTCGTTAACAAGTTAATGGTCTTCAAAGACCTGTGAAGTACTCAGGTGCAGGGTTGCGATAACCTCTAAAACTGTCTGTGTGTGTGCGCCCGGGAAAGCTGTCTCGGCCCGGGCTGACACACACAACTTGCACGTTGCGCGCCTGCCTTCAGCCCTCACTACTGAGGGCCAAGGCTACTGTTTGGGTGGGCCAGGCTTATATTTGGGTGGGCCTGGCCCACCCAGCCCACCCGCTAGAACCGGGCCGCATTCTTAGACAGCTTAAACACGCTGGCCCGCAGGATTATTATGTGTATGCGCCTCCTAGGCATGCGAATCATTGATTTTAACTATTGGGTCGCACGCAGTGAGGAGAGTGCCTGCAGACTATGCAACTATAGGTCAGAATCTTGGCTCCACCTCCTGCGCTGCTGTCCATCCTCTGACACTCCCAGGAGATCTTTTTTGATGCCATTGTACCTAAATAAACAAGCATTTGCAATGCAATAGGTCTCGCATTAGGAAAGTTTGAGCTATTGGTATTGTAAATGACACATTTTTTATTTATGTGTTGGTTTTGAAAATAGCGAAATTAATAGCTTTGTCATTTACAATGCCAATAGTTATAACTATTGCAAATGTGACACCTATAGCATTTGTTATGTAATATTTGTTGTATTTACGTGACTTCGATGTATTGATATTACAAATAACAATGGCTTTTAATTTTTTTAATAATTAATACTTAAATAAAAGTTATTGTAATTTATAATGGCAATAGCTTAAACTTTTGTAAATCATTTTTGTGAAGATTATATTCAGTGTATTTTATTGTGACGAAAATACAAGAACAGAAGTGAAATATTAACATCTTTTTGTGACATTTGTAATACAGCTTGAAACATTGAGAGAACATATTTGAACCAGTTGTTGTTGAATGGTTGCATAGATTGATGCTGTGGTGGTGCTGAGTGACGCTGTAGCGTTCAGTGATGCTGTGGTAGCGCATAGTGATGTTGTGGTGCCCCTGAGTGATGCTGTGGTGGTGCTGAGTGATGCTGTGGTGATGCGATAGATAGATAGATAGAGTGAGAGTGATAGATAGATAGAGTGAGGGCGATAGATGGAGGGCGATAGAGTGAGGGCAATAGATAGATAGATAGATAGATAGACATACAGATAGATAGATATACAGATAGATAGATATGCAGATAGATAGATATGCAGATAGATAGACAGACAGACAGACAGACAGACAGATAGATAGATAGAGTGAGGGTGATAGATAGAGTGAGGGCGATAGATAGATAGGTAGATAGAGTGAGGGCGATGATAGATAGATAGAGTGAGGGCGATGATAGATAGATAGATAGATAGATAGATAGATAGATAGATAGATAGATAGATAGATAGAATGAGGGCGATAGATAGATAGATAGAGTGAGGGTGATAGATAGATAGATAGATAGAGTGAGGGTGATAGATAGATAGATAGAGTGAGGGCGATAGATAGATAGATAGATAGATAGATAGATAGATAGATAGATAGATAGATAGATAGATAGATAGATAGATAGATAGATAGATAGATAGATTAATTATGTGGCATGTAATTATGTGGCACTGAATGGTATTTGGCGTGTATGTTGCATTGAGTGCAGTGTAATTATGTGGTGTGTAATTATGTGGCACTGCGTGTGTAGTGTATGTTGCGTTGAGCGCAATGTAATTATGTAGCATATGTGGCACTGAGTGGTAGTATGAGGAGTGTATCTTGTATTCTGTAGAGTGTAATTGTGTGGCATGTAATTAAGTGACACTGAGTGGTATTGTTTGGAGTGTATGTTGCATTGTAATTAGGTAGCATATACTTATGTGACACTAAGTGGTATTGTGTGGAGTGTGTGTTGCATTCAGTAGAGTATAATTATGTGGTGTGTAATTATGTGGCACTGAGTGGTATTTGGATTGTATGTTGCGTTGAGTGAAGTGTAATTATGTAGCATATAATTATGTGGCATTGAGTGGTATTTGGAGTGTATATTGCATTGAGTGCAGTGTAATTATGTGGCGTGTAATTATGTGGCACTGAGTCGTATTTGGAGTGTATGTTGCATTGAGTGCAGTGTAATTATGTGGCGTGTAACTATGTGGCACTGAGTGGTATTTGGCGTGTATGTTGTGTTGAGCGCAGTGTAATTATGTAGCATGTGTATGCTCTGGTTCAGAGGAGCATCATTCCTGGCCGATACTCAACATGTTTTTGGTGCTGCGACCTGGAAACTTAAATTTTATTCTGCTGTTCAGAAAGCACACCGCCCACACACTGCTGCCCACTAAATCTGAGACCTGCCAGATATCAGGAACTGTCCCTTCAGATGTCTCCCAGGCCTGGCTGTGGATGTCTCCAGTGCACAGATGTGCTTAAGAGACCTACAGCTCAGAAGACCATATGAGTCATTTATATTTCAGAGCTCGATAAAATTCATACAGTTAAATTAGGTAATATTGCCAGTGTTTGAGCGCTAAGAAAGGTAAAACTGTGATAGCTAGCGCTGTTTGTATTATAGCGTGTGCATTTTGACAGAGGTTTTGAACTCAGTGTATGAGACATCTTGTATCCAAATTCATATCCTACTTACTGTTGTAAAACAAGAACAGAAGTGAAAACATTTAACATCTTTTTATGACATTTGTAATAAAGCTTGAAACATTGACAGAAAATACTTGAACCAGTTGTTGTTGAATGTTGTGGTGCCACTGAGTGATGCTGTGGTGGTGCTGAGTGATGCTATGGTGATGCAATAGATAGAGTGAGTGCGATAGATAGATAGAGGGAGGGTGATAGATGAAGGGAGGGCGATAGAGGGAGGGCGATAGAGGGAGGGCGATCGAGGGAGGGAGGGCGGTAGAGTGATGGAGGGCGGTAGAGTGAGTGAGGGCGGTAGAGTGAGGGAGGGCGATAGAGTGAGGGTGAGCGATAGAGTGAGGGAGGGTGATAGAGTGAGGGAGGGCGATAGAGTGAGGGAGGGCGATAGAGTGAGGGAGGGTGATAGAGTGAGGGAGGGCGATAGAGTGAGGGAGGGCGGTAGAGTGAGTGAGGGCGGAGAGTGAGTGAGGGCGGTAGAGTGAGTGAGGGCGGTAGAGTGAGTGAGGGCGGTAGAGTGAGGGCGGTAGAATGAGGGCGGTAGAGTGAAGGTGGTAGAGTGTGGGCGGTTGAGTGTGGGCGGTTGAGTGTGGGCGGTAGAGTGGTAGAGTGAGGGCGGCATAGTGGTAGAGTGAGGGCGGTAGAGTGAGGGCGGTAGAGTGGTAGAGTGAGGGCGGCATAGTGGTAGAGTGAGGGCGGTAGAATGGTAGAGTGAGGATGGTAGAGTGAAGACCGTGAGGGCGGTAGAGTGAGTGCGGTAGAGTGGTAGAGTGAGGGCAGTAGAGTGAGTGTGTGAGGGCGGTAGAGTGGTATAGTGAGTGCGGTAGAGTGAGGGCGTGAGGGCGGTAGAGTGGTAAAGTGAGGGCAGTAGAGTGATGGCGTGAGGGAGGTAGAGTGTTAGAGTGAGGGCAGTAGAGTGAGAGCGCTAGAGTGGTAGAGTTAGGGCGGTAGAGTGAGGGTGGTAGAGTGGTAGAAGAAGGGCGGTAGAGTTGTAGAGTGAGGGCGTGAGGGCAGTAGAGTGTGTGAGGTAGAGTGAGTGTGTGAGGGCGCTAGAGTGGTATAGTGAGTGCGGTAGAGTGAGGGCGTGAGGGCGGTAGAGTGGTAAAATGAGGGCGGTAGAGTGAGGGCGGTAGAGTGAGGGGGTAGAGTGAGAGCGCTAGAGTGGTAGAGTTAGGGCAGTAGAGTGGTAGAGGAAGGGCGGTAGAGTTGTAGAGTGAGGGCGGTAGAGTGAGGGCGTGAGGGCAGTAGAGTGTGTGAGGTAGAGTGAGGGCATGAGAGCCGTAGAGTGAGTGCAGTAGAGTGGTAGATTGAGGGCGGTAGAGTGACGGTGGTACAGTAGTAGAGTGAGGGCGGTAGAGTGACAGCAAGAGTCGCCATATACAGAAGCAGTTGCTCAAAGTGCTGTTTGCAATAATCTATGAAGGGGATTCCTCTATTTCTCTAAACTGATTGGTAAGAGGCTGCCTCTTTCGGCTGACCTCTGCACCCCTACATCTTTCTTCTCTAGCATGCTGGAGATGTCAGTAGATTTCTAGACAATCTGGTGTATCTAAAAAGCCGGCGAGTTTGGGGTTCATTGCAGGATGGTATAGACGAGAAGTAGGTCACTGTCTCGGAAAAGCTGATCGTGCTTCACGGGGGTGGAGACAGGATTGCCCAATATGCCAGCACTTCTGAAGAGCTACTACAGATAGTACAAACAGCTTGGGTAGAAGTGATATGAAAACAAAGACAAAAGAAGAACGCGCGTTTGTCTGACTGCTGCAGCCTACACAGTACCTTGTGCCTTACTGAAGCTTGCAAAACAGTTTTACTATGCAAAAGACAAAAAGACCGACTTTGTCAATGTTTGCATTTAAAAAATGAAAAAGAAAACGCTTTTAAAGCCATTCATTAAAGGGATGTAAATGAATACTGAAACCATCAAACTAGCAATATCTACTGCCAGCGGTAACTAAAAAAAACCTAGATTTCTCACATTTAGAAGATGTTGATGCCATGTTGAGGCACGCTTTGAACACTTGACATTTGTGCACAGATGTTAACATTTAATTTCCGTTGGCTTTAGGGGAGCTGGGTTTGTGCTTGGTGGGTAGGGAATATCCTATAGTTTATGGCACTATACTCAATTGCTTTGTTTCCCAACATCTCAAATGCAGCTTGTAGTTCCAATAAGAATCTTAACAGATGCTAATGCATTCACTCAGATAGGTAACCAGACTCTTCTATTACCAGATCCTGCAAGATTTTTTTTTTCCCAGGCAAAGTTACTCTAACCTGGCTCAGGTTTTGTGCCAAAAGGTGTGATTCTGCCACAATCTTCGACATATATAAAGGTTGGCTAAGGCTAAAAGCAACACTATAGCTGGTAAAATTACGTCGTACAATTGTTTTCATTATTTGCCAGCTCTAACTGACAGGGGATTTTAAAAACTGCAAAAAGTACAACGCATTTTTGATTTAAAAGGCAGCATGTTTGTCTTTTTTATGTGTGGCAAAGGGAGTTTATTTTCTAGTATAAACTTTTTTGGGGGGGCTTTCAATTTCAAAGGCACTGAACTAATTGATACATTACTTAGTTCCAACTATACCAGCCGTTTATGATTAAAATGCACTCACATTACGATTCAAGGGGAGCTATATATTCCTGTGGGACGTATTGCAGTTTTAGTTGTGTGCAGACAAACTGTATTCAACTAAACAATCATCGTGTCTGTCTGGTTATATTTGCTGATGAGGAGTTATTAACTTCAAACGTACATTTACCATTTCTCCCATCGGGCATTTTCTCACAGATGATGAGCTTTTAACAATGTTGTAATTAAGCCCAGAAGAAAAATACAATTGTTTTATAGCGGTCACTGAGTGTATAAGTCTATTGCTTTTTCATGCTGTGTGTCGCCATAAAAAGGCGTGTGTTGTGCAATAATACCCTTACTCTTATTCCAGCACTACACAATGCAGATTCGCCTCTGGTTTTATAGCCCAAAACCATATTGCAATTTTTTACATGTACCAGTTTTACCCTCTTTCGTGATTCAAATGATTATGCATGTGCTTCTCCGTAGCATCTTTTGTATTTTACCTGATTTGCTTTGTTACATAGTGCGAACTCTAAGGTTACGTTACCGGATGAAGGAATTTAATTTAGGTATTCTTTTTGAGCTTGAGGATACAAGTAATTTGCCCGCAATCACAAGTTACCGGTCTAGGTTGCTGCACGCTTTGATGACACCGCATTTGCACACAGATGCTGGCATTTGCTTTCTTATGGTAAACACTCCGGTAAGCGCTCAAGGTTGCTGTCGCGTCTGTGAGCTTTGTCCCCTACCCACATTGCCATTTTTTGCCAATATGGGTCCCGCACCCCCTCTGTGTTTTATACACAAGTTTAAACAAGCAGAACTGGATAGTCACGAAGGGTATGTTTTCTTGAGCCAATGCCCCTGAACTCTAATAAATAAATAAGTACACGGTCTAAGAAATAAACTCAACATTTAACAAGTCAAAACGAAAACGAAACCTACGAGCCGCCCAGTTTACGCTGAAGAAGCAGTGTTGCCGGCGGGGGCGAAACCAGGAAGTCAGGCAACCTTGCCTGTGACATGGGCGGGGCCTGTGACGCGGCCGGAAGAGGCCGGTGTTGCTCGTTGATGCGGGGCTCCCATCATGGAGGGAGAGCCCGGCGGTAGCGTGAAAGTCCAGAGAAGTGCCCCGCATGTGAAGATGCGCCGGAGAAAAGGAGCGCAGCGAGGCGACGCGACAAAAGAGCACGGTGAGTGGAGGGGGGGATATGTGTGTCTGTGTGTGCGCGCGTGTGTGTGCGCGTGAGCCCGTGAGTGGTGGGGGAGGGGGGTCCGTGCCTGCGTGCGTGCGTATGGTTTTTTCAGTGAATTTGCAAGGTTTTTTAAATGCTAATTCCTAACTATATCAGGCGTGAAACCTATATTTTTTTTCAATAAATTTCAAAGGTTTTGTAAATGCTAATTCTATTAGCGGATAACGTTTATATATGATATTATCCTTCTGGGACCACCTAAGCAGGCATCTTGTTTCTCAGGAGAAGTGAGGCACAAGAGAGCAAAAAACAAGAGTGGAAAACGCGAAAAGGGGGCAGGGTTGAGACCCCCGACCTCCTAGCCCTTCTCAGGGGGTCCTAGAAGGACCACCAAGTGAACTTTGTTTTTGATTTTAATTTAAAATCCCGAGGTACGCGCACGGTACACATACTGTACGCGTACGGTGCGCGTACCCCGCGATTTATTTGCCCTTGGAGGTCCTTTTGGGACCCCCTGAGAAGGGCTAGAGGGTTGGAGGGTCTCTACCCTGACCCCTTTCCGTGTTTTCCACTCTTGTTTTGGGCTCTCTTGTGCCTCAGTTCTCCTGAAAAACAAGATGGTGGCCAACACTTCCTGGTTTGGACAGTTTCGAATGTTGACAGTCGACTGCCAGCCAATCATAAAATTGTAAGGGTACGCTTACGGTGCACGTACGGTGAGTGCATATAGATATATAATTTGCTCAAATTCAATTTTCTCAACAACTACTGAGGGGATTTTCACCAAATATAGAAAAGGCACTACTGCATACCTGTATTATATAAATAATTTATCCTAGGCAACTAATAGGTCCTGAGGGAATAACAGGTACTGTGGAACATCAATTGTTGTAGCCAAACAATAGATCACCTAGTGTAGTGCACATCAAATTATTAACAATAAGAAAAAGTGTTATTCATGATTAATTTATTAAAAATACAAAAAATATTTAATCAAATCACTGACACAGATAAAAAATCATACAATTACTTTCTCATGGATATTACAAATAACAATATTACAAGTGACAATAATTTCAATTTGTACACATATTTAAAAAACAAGTAAAAAAACCAGACAAGTGGAGTTATTGATTTGTCTCTACGCGCGTTTCGGCGTATTCACGCCTTCTTCTGGAGAACCACTTGATATTTCTAAAAAGGAATAAAATATATTTACATCTGTAATAGAACATATGATTACAGTTTATGTGCACTACATTTACAGACTATAGGCTACATTCATTAACAACATGAGGCTCCGGAATACATTACTCAGAGTGCTGGCTGCGAAATATTAAGGTACAGATTATGTTCTATTTATGGACATTTAAAATGTCGACTATATCTTTCCTAACAAATAGATGTATCTATAAATGAGAGGGTATTTAGTTAGTCTCTGTGAAGTCCTAACATATATAGTTCAAAATCCAGAGAACATGTAGTTGGATATAGCTATGGATCTAAACTTTCACAACACTTTTCATGAAGTTCTTACCCCAAATGATTGTGCTTGCAGATAAATCTGGGTCTAAGTTCTATCTCTGTATGAGGATGTATTGGAATAATGTCGTACCCTTTTTTAAAAGATAAACAGAGAAATGGAAGTAGAGTTGTAATATTCAGAATGTGTGTACGTTACTATTTTGTAGAGGGGTGCATATTTTTTATGATTACCTTCAGAATAGCAGTCCGAGCCTTTGATTTATTTCTCTATATTGATTGAATCATCAATCAAGATGTATTAATCTGCAGGGTTTCGTCGTATGGTACTATTTTTGAAAGGTACACACTGCAGAAAATAATATGCTATTGTTAGGCTATATTACTAGTTGTATAAAATCTTTAATACTACCTAGTACTTTAGGTGGTTAATACCTTAATATATACTGACCGTAGTTTGATTGAAAATCTACCATATATGATGTTGCGTCTGTAGTCAACTGTAATTGGAAGGTAACGAATAGCACTTGGCGTTGCTTTGGGTTACACCTATAGGAACAAGGTATGGTAAAGCTAGAATCATGAAGTTAATCAAACCTAAACAAACCTAATTAGGGGGTTCTTTTTCTTAAATAAAATATAATATCAACAGGGGAAGACTGTCCTCAGATAGTACCTTATGAATTGGTAGTTCTAGGTTCCCAATGTAGGTAGATGGGGCATTGATGACCTCCTATTCCTTGATTTGATGTCTAAATAGGACAGAAAAAACCAAAGAATCATTTTAGTTAGTTAAAATTTTTAATATTCATACCCACCATTCCGTACGTTATACAAATTATTGACATGCTTTTTGGTCTATGTTCGTATAAAACCGGGGAGGCATGACTTTGTATCTAACGTTTTTATGGATGATGGCCATTTATGGTTAACTAAATAAACTCGTGAATTCCCAACATTTAACATAAAGTTGGGTTAATCATCGGGTCTAGTGTTAAGATTTAATTCTATTTTGTTTAAGACGTGACAACCAACTGTTACCTCAACCGATGTTATGCAGAGGTAAGGTTTTGTATCCGAGTTTTTTGCCTTATATACCCGTTGGAATCCCGCATTAAGTAATTCCAGATATATAGATTAAATAGCATTGGTTTTCTAGTTTCGATAGCTTTCACTGCCTTCGCGTTCAGAAGGGGTACAAATTCAGATGGGGTACGCAAATCATCATTAGACACTGGCCCCTTTATATTTTAAGTGGCTATCTCTGTCTGCGCAACATTTCATTATAGGGCTGTGTAGTCTCTTACCTGTTAACGTCCGTTCGCGTGGCCTCAAATGGGGGTCTGTTGCGGTGTCTTGTTTACTCTAGCGCTCACCTTTTTTATATTTGTAGAAATAAAATATATACATTTCTCTTGATAGTTATATAGGAGTCAAAAAAAATTGCGAGCCTAAATATAACCCCATCACAAAAAGATAATGTACGACCTTTTGTCTAATATCAGAGGAAAATTAAACATAAACAACCTTAAGTTGCATCCAAATAGTTAAATTAGGCATTAAAATACATACATTATCTAGCCATGCAGTGAATACAAAAAATATAAGTGATGGTAATCACAAAAACAACAGAATACACAGTCTTTCTTCAGTATCTACAGAACTGAACTGATATTCCCTCTAATATGGCTACTACAGTAGTACATCAACTATGTTCATAGCAGAGACTTGATCCCCCTTGTCATCTACGAGCCACCGTAATTACACTACGTCAAAACAGAGAGGCGGGGAGACCAATTAATCCAAAACTCACGCCTTTTCTACAAATATAAAAAAGGTGAGCGCTAGAGTAAACAAGACACCGCAACAGACCCCCATTTGAGGCCACGCGAACGGACGCTAACAGGTAAGAGACTACATAGCCCTATAATGAAATGTTGCGCAGACAGAGATAGCCACTTAAAATATAAAGGGGCCAGTGTCTAATGATGATTTGCGTACCCCATCTGAATTTGTACCCCCTCTGAACGCGAAGGCAGGGAAAGCTATCGAAACTAGAAAACCAATGCTATTTAATCTATATATCTGGAATTACTTAATGCGGGATCCCAACGGGTATATAAGGCAAAAAACTCGGATACAAAACCTTACCTCTGCATAACATCGGTTGAGGTAACAGTTGGTTGTCACGTCTTAAACAAAATAGAATTAAATCTTAACTCTAGACCCGATGATTAACCCAACTTTATGTTAAATGTTGGGAATTCACTAGTTTATTTAGTTAACCATAGATGGCCATCATCCATAAAAACGTTAGATACAAAGTCATGCCTCCCCGGTTTTATACGAACATAGACCAAAAAGCATGTCAATAATTTGTATAACGTACGCAATGGTGGGTATGAATATTACTAATTTTAACTAACTAAAATGATTCTTTGTTTTTTCTGTCCTATTTAGACATCAAATCAATGAATAGGAGGTCATCAATGCCCCTATCTACCTACATTGGGAACCTAGAACTACCAATTCATAAGGTACTATCTGAGGACAGCCTTCCCCTGTTGATATTATATTCTATTTAAGAAAAAGAACCCCCTAATTAGGTTTGTTTAGGTTTGATTAACTTCATGATTCTAGCTTTACCATACCTTGTTCCTATAGGTGTAACCCAAAGCAACGCCAAGTGCTATTCGTTACCTTCCAATTACAGTTGACTACAGACGCAACATCGTATATGGTAGATTTTCAATCAAACTACGGTCAGTATATATTAAGGTATTAACCACCTAAAGTACTAGGTAGTATTAAAGATTTTATACAACTAGTAATATAGCCTAACAATAGCATATTATTTTCTGCAGTGTGTACCTTTCGAAAATAGTACCATACGACGAAACCCTGCAGATTAATACATCTTGATTGATGATTCAATCAATATAGAGAAATAAATCAAAGGCTCGGACTGCTATTCTGAAGGTAATCATAAAAAATATGCACCCCTCTACAAAATAGTAACGTACACACATTCTGAATATTACAACTCTACTTCCATTTCTCTGTTTATCTTTTATCAAAGGGTACGACATTATTCCAATACATCCTCATACAGAGATAGAACTTAGACCCAGATTTATCTGCAAGCACAATCATTTGGGGTAAGAACTTCATGAAAAGTGTTGTGAAAGTTTAGATCCATAGCTATATCCAACTACATGTTCTCTGGATTTTGAACTATATATGTTAGGACTTCACAGAGACTAACTAAATACCCTCTCATTTATAGATACATCTATTTGTTAGGAAAGATATAGTCGACATTTTAAATGTCCATAAATAGAACATAATCTGTACCTTAATATTTCGCAGCCAGCACTCTGAGTAATGTATTCCGGAGCCTCGTGTTGTTAATGAATGTAGCCTATAGTCTGTAAATGTAGTGCACATAAACTGTAATCATATGTTCTATTACAGATGTAAATATATTTTATTCCTTTTTAGAAATATCAAGTGGTTCTCCAGAAGAAGGCGTGAATACGCCGAAACGTGCGTAGAGACAAATCAATAACTCCACTTGTCTGTTTTTTTTACTTGTTTTTTAAATATGTGTACAAATTGAAATTATTGTCACTTGTAATATTGTTATTTGTAATATCCATGAGAAAGTAATTGTATGATTTTTTATCTGTGTCAGTGATTTGATTAAATATTTTTTGTATTTTTAATAAATTAATCATGAATAACACTTTTTCTTATTGTTAATAATTTGATGTGCACTACACTAGGCGATCTATTGTTTGGCTACAACAATTGATGTTCCACAGTACCTGCTATTCCCTCAGGACCTATTAGTTGCCTAGGATAAGTTATTTATATAATATTTGTGCCCTGACCTAGGAACTATCTAGCAGTATCAGGGGGTCCCTTTTGTTATATATCACTACTGCATACCTGTCCCTACCATTTTGCCAAGTTTGGTGTAATTCCGTTCAGCCGCTTGGGCTGTAGCCGTGTCTAAAGGTCACATAGAAAATGCCATTTGAAAAAGTTCAAATTCAATTTTCTCAAGAACTACTTGAGGGATTTTCACCAAACATAGCAAAGGCACATCTGCATACCAGGCCCTACCATTTTGCCAAGTTTGGTGTAATTCCATTTAGCCGTTCGGGCTGTAGCCGTGTCTAAAGGTCCCTATGGAAATTAACATGGGGAAAACACGTTTTGGGACCCCCCTTTCGGCCCCCGCTTGACGAATCCCCCCGAAACTTTCAGGGAAGGAACGGAGCGGAGCTGGCCAAAATTCTGGAAAATTACACACAGATTCCTCAATCGGCGCCAAAGTTATTCCCAATAGAATGTTGAGCGCATATAGATATATTATTTGCTCAAATTCAATTTTCTCAACAACTACTGGAGGGATTTTCACCAAATATAGAAAAGGCACTACTGCATACCTGTCCCTACCATTTTGCCAAGTTTGGTGTAATTCCATTCAGCCGTTCGGGCTGTAGCCGTGTCTAAAGGTCCCTATGGAAATTAACATGGGGAAAACACGTTTTGGGACCCCCTGGCTTGTCGGCCCCCACTTGACGAATCCCCCCGAAACTTTCAGGGAAGGAGGGGAGTGGAGCGAAGCAATTTTAAGGAAAATTACACGCAGATTCCTCAATCGGCGCCAAAGTTATTCCCAATAGAATGTTGGCGATTTCCTATGGTAACAAGGTCCTAACTATATATACCTACTGGCGACCGCCAGTAGGTAATATATATATATATATGTGTCCAAAACCTCCTCACAACGAATATATATATCAGACCCTCCAGCATATCGCGATTTCGCGATTCACGAAAAAATCGCGAAATCTGCAGGCAAGCGCGACGGCCGCGATATTTAACAAACTGGCCGCGAAAAAGAGTCTCCCGGTAGGCATCACAACAATTATGCCATTGTTTTGACTGTACTTGCCTACGTCACCCCTTGAAACTGCTCTGTGCGGCCGTATGGTATTATTGCTGCATACTGTGCAAAAAGATCACTGTTACGGCACAGAAGTAGAAGTCGCCCCCCCCCCCCCCCCCCCACGTCGTGTCTGTCAGCCCGAGCGGAGACAGCTTTGCGGGTTGGCAAGCACCTAATTGCGGCCGCACCCGAGTACTCAACAGGTCTTTAAAAGACCATTTAGTTGTAAATGAGGCTGTTGTGTGTTCACACCTTCTAACCACTTTGTCCCTGGTTGGAAGAAGTAACCCCCCCCCCCCGCCCCCCGAAATATTTTACAGCCCCCCTCGAAATGTGGCTCTAGTTGCCCGCCTGAATGTGTCTGGGACACTTTAATCTTTTAGCACTCACTACGGCTTTGGAAAGATGACTAAACAAGCCTTTGACACGCTGGTCGGTTACTTGACAGGTGCCCGTGTCGGTTTGGAAAACAAAATGTAATGATTCAGCCTAACGTAAACACTCCCATGTCCTATATTAAGCACTTGAACCAAGTAGCAGTTTTTATTCCAATGGCAAAAAGAACCGAGCACATCTCTGATTTATTTATAACATCGCATTGTCAAAATGACAATTAGCACATACCAACCAACTATACCAAATCAGCTAACTCGTAACATATGTATGCTTTCTACCCTTAGGCCCCCATCTCGAAAAAGCACTCCAATACCTATATTAAACTTCCAAAAAAAAGGCATCCTTGATTCATGTGGAATGCAGGAGATACCAACTGAATCTAGGTTAAGGAATACCACGTTCCCTGTTGTTTCCAGCTTGACCTTACACCAACTAAAAGCTGAAAAAATATGCGGGTGGAAAATGCCCCACATTGCAGACTCACCATGGTAATCAGGTGAAGTAAGCGATTCCTTTTCCATCACCCATTTCTAAGGAGACTCTGAGGTTTCAATCGGAATACCACAGCATTCCTGGAATTACCAATACCCTCAATGAGAGGATGTGTCCAAACAGCCAGGGGGTCGACCTCAAATCTGGGGAACCAGATTCGAGTCTCGGCAGCGATGCTCAACATCCTGTAATTCTGGGCAAATCAATTAATCTCCCCTTGCATAACAAAAATAAATGTGTCCTTGTGTAACGCAACTGGTGTTCATGTAATGAATCTGATACCAAATACTTTCCGGTCAAGTTCGCGCTATATAAAAGAACGCAGAAAAAGAAAAGATTTTTTTTTTTTAATGACGGGTGTGCAAAATACTTATGCAGTATTTCGAGCCATAGTGGTCAAAACGCAATAGATAGAGTGCAAACCATACATGTCCATGACATATTGTTCTGTAACCCTTTCGAATTTCAAGGATTATTCAGAAAATGCACATACACTCTTAAAAAAATCAGGGTTGACTACAAAACATCCAGGCACTGATAAGATTAGCCGCGGCTCTTCCCCTAAAGTGGAATACTCTGCTAAACCGTTTCCATTGTTTTAACATTGAAAATTGATGATTATGAGTTAAATACAGTGCCGCAAAAATGCCGCTAAATTTCCATATTTGTGCCGCTAAATTTCCATATTTGTGCCGCTAAATTTGCGAATCCATGCCGCAATATCCTGGGGGGTCTGATATATATATATATTTACGCCACAAGACGAGCGTGACCAAGCCGTAATGGCGAAATGCGTCGTGGAACTTTTCTCATCTGCTAAATAAAACTTTGTACAACTGCAGCCCTGGGCGTCCTGTTTTCATCAATATCTTTTGATGCGTTGCGAAGTGAATATATATATATATATATATATATATGTATATATATATATATATATATATATATAGTCACAATTTATATATCACTGTACATAGATTAAGAACACATTAAATCATCAATAACATATTGAAAAAACACAATATTGTCTGGCATGTGACTATCCATATGTGTAGTGCTGTAAAGTGGAATAGTGTTGAGTGTTATGGGGTAGAGTGGGGTGACGTAGAGTGGAATAGAGTAGAGTGGAGTGTTGTAAAGTGGGGTAGAGTGTAGTGGCATACAATGTAATATTGTAGAGTGGAGTTGCATAGAGTGGAATGGCACAGAGTTTAGTTGCATAGAGTGAAGTGGCACACAGTGGGGCAGCATGCAGTTGAATTGAGTGGATTGGCGTACAATCGAATAGCATAGAGTGGAGTGGTGTACATTGGAGTGGCGTAGACTGGAGTTGTGTACTCTGTAATAGCCTAAAATGGAGTGTCGTCCAGTGGCGTGGCATATATAGGATTGGTGTAAAGTGGAGTGGCGTACAGTGGAGCGGCATACAGTGGAATAGTGTACAGTGGAATAGCGTTGAGTGGAGTGACGTAGACTGCAGTAGCGTAGAGTAGAGTGGTACAGAGTAGAATAGCATTGAGTGTAGTGGCCTAGAGTGGAGTTGCATACAGTTGAATAGTGTAGAGTGGAGTGGCATAGAGGGGAATAGCATAGAGTGAAGTTGCGTTCAGTTCAATAGCATAAAGTGGAGTGGCACAGAGTGTAGTAGCTTACTTTAGAGTAGCATAAACTGGAGAAGCGTACACTGGAAGAGTGTACTATGGATTGTGTAGAGTAGAGTGGCGTAGAGTAGAGTGTGGTGCAGTGGAGTGACAAACAATGGAATAGAATATAATGGAGTGCCATGGAGTGAAGCAGCGCATACTGGAGTGCGCTAGAGTGGAATGGCGTACAGTAGAGTGATGTAGAGTGAAGTGGCATAGGATGGAGGGAGGTATATGGTAGTGGCATGCAACCGAATAGCATAAAGTGTAGTGGTATAGAGTGGAGTGGCATACTGTAGAGTGGCGTAGACTGGGACAGCAAACAGTAGAGTGGAGTGAGGTATGTGGTAGTGGCATACAGTGGAATAGCATAGAGTGTAGTGGCATTGAGTAGAGTGGCATACTGTGGAGTGGCATAGAATGGAGTGGCATAGAGTGTAGTGACTTACAGTGTAATAGTGCAGAGTGAAGAGGTATAGAGTGGAGTGGCGTAGAGTGGATTAGCGTAGAGTTTAGTGGCTTAAAATGAAGTAGCATAGTGTGGAGTGGAATGGAAGGGAGTAGAGTAGAATAGTGTTGAGTGTAGTGGCGTACATTGGAGTGGCATAGACTAGAGTGGTGTAGAGTGGAGTGGTGTACTGTGTAATAGCGTACAGTGGAGTGTTGTGAAGTGGCTTGTAGAGGAGTTGTGTACAGTAGATTGGCATAGAGTGGAGTGGTGCACAGTGGAATAGCATACAGTGGAGTGGCATACACTGGAATGGTGTAGACTGGAGTGCCATAAAGTGGACTGGCGCCGAGTGGAGTTGCATACAGCAGAATAGCGTAAAGTGGGGTGTTGTAGAGTGGAGTGATGAAGACCGGAGTCGCGTAGAGTGGAGTGGGGTGCACTGAAATATCATACACTGGAGTGATGTAGAGTGGAGTGTTGTAGAGTTGGGTACAGTAGAATGGCGTAAAGTGAAATAGTGTATAGTGGAGTGGCTTAGTGTGGTGAGGTGTGTAGTGGAGTGGGATAGAGTGGAATAGCGTACAGTATAGGGGCGTAGAATGGAGTGTCAGAGTGGAGTGAGGTATATTGTAGTGGCATACAGTGGATAGTGGAGTGTCATAGACTGAAATAGTATAAAGTGGAATAACATAGAGTGGAATGGCATAGAATGAAATTGTGGAGTAGGATAGATTGGAGTGGCACACAGTGAAGTTGCTTTTATTGTAGTGGCATGAAATGGAGTGGCGTAGTGTGAAATATCGTAGTGTAGTGATGTAGAGTGGAGTAGTGTAGAGTGGAGTGGCATAGAGTTGAGTTGCATATAGTATGTATGTATGTATGTATCGCATACTTTTATAGCGCAGTCTGTCACCCAGAGGGTATCTTGGCGCTTGGTGAAGTGGCATACAGTGTGTTAGACCCGACAGCCTTAGGGTGATCTTCCCCACCAACTTTTTTCATACCTTGTCCACTTTTTTGACCTTGTTGTTGCTGGCTTCAAGACTCCCTGCACTTTACCACTGCAAACCAATGCTAAAGTGCTTGTGCCCTCCCCCGAAACATGGTAACATTGGCTTGTTCCATAATTGACATATTTAATTGACTTATAAGTCCCTAGTAACGTGGTACCCCCCCTGTACAGAGGAACTATAAATTAAATGCTACTAGTGTGCCTGCAGCACTGATTGTGCCACCTACTGGAGTAGCCCTTTAACCATGTCTCAGGCCTGCCACTGCAGAGCCTGTGTGCAGTTTTACACTGCTGTGTCGACCTGGCAAAAAAACCTTTTTGCCAGTCCCAAAGCTTCCCTTTTATACATATCAGCCACCCCTAAGGTAGGCCCTGGACAACCTGGTACTGAAAAACTCCAAAGTCGTTTCTCGCTACTGCAATGCCTATCTCTCCCATAGGATAACATTGGGATTACCTTATTACATTTTATAAGTGGAATTTCCAATTGAGAAGATATAAGACCCTTAAGTCTGGTGTCTCTGGATCCTAATTTAAATCTGAATTCACGGTGAAGTTGGATTTTAAATTACAATTTGGGAAATGAATCTTTTTGAAAGTTGGCATTTTCATACTTTAGCCATTTGGTGCCTGCTGCCTGTCTCTGATCAGTCTGTGTGGGTGACAACTGGAATTTGTGTATTCCCCTAGGCCAGCAGTTCGCAAACTTTTTCGACCCACGACTCCCTTGACCTATTGGCCATTGCACGTGGCTCCACACTTTTTTAAGAGGGTGGGAAGGATGTAAGCCTGGTCTCTGGAGTATTTGCATTTTTCTCCTTGAAAATAATTAAGGTCAAGCTGATGAAGGTATTATAATCATATACGCAGGGTGTTTCGTATTACTAAGGCAGTGCCTCTAATAAAATATTCCTAGTTACACTTCTTTGCCCATGCCTTTTTTAGAGTACCTTCTCCAACTTTGTTTCCCCCACTTAAAGTGCTAGATAGCACCCTATGCATGTAGGCCCCATTGCCAAAGTGTTTCTGCGCTTCAAGAATATCTGCATGCACTTCCATTTCTACCCATGACATACGTGCCAACACTGGTCTCAGCAGAGTGACTCACAATTTTTTAAACCACATAGTTTTATTTTTTGCTGTCTCCTCCCTAAAGTTGCCTCCAAATCAATGCATGCCAAATAAATTCCTCTGATTTCGTTTTGTTTGTTTAAACATCCCTCTTTCTTGCTTCTAAATGTTAGCATTATGCTGTATATGGTGTTTTACTTCCCTGTGCTCAAAGAGAGAGCAGGTCTGTCTGGAAATGTGTGTGTACTGAAGGAAATATGTACTGGGAGTATCTATGGTTCACGTACAAGTGTCAATACTTAATGTAATGTTTTGAATAGACAGGACAACTGTACTTTCCTAATACCCTGCATTGGTGCAAAAGGCATTTGGGAAGAAACAAAACTATTAACGGGTAAAATAATAAATCAAGCATCTTCTGCTTACTTTGGTAGTGTTGGAATGTGAGGATCCAGTGAAATATGGAGGTCATCTCCACATTCCATCAATTGAGCACTAAGTTTACAGCTTTAGGCATGTCACTTACAAATCATCAATATCATGCGTTTAAGTTTAATTAGTTTAACTTAAGCCAACAGACCCTTCAACATTAAATGCATTAAAGTGCTTGATGCGCGCCTCCGCTGGCTAGGTTTGGTGGCACCCCAGGGAGCCATGGCACACAGCTTGGGAACCACTGCCCTGGACAGCCACCCACAATGGGGGCTTAGGTGTGACTTGACAGGCCATCCTAGAGGAAGGGAGGAAGGAGCTTGACCCAGGCTCCCGTATACCTGAATAGGCTGTGTTCTGTCCCCACACAAAGGGCTGCATACCCCGCTGTGGTAGGTCTGGAGCCAGGGCAGGAAGGGAGTATCCCTGCACCTGCCTATGAAGTCTCCGCCCACTTCAAAGGCCCAACTGGGTATAAGTACTGGACCTCTGAACCATCATTTCAGTACACTTCTGTCCCTGTGAAAGAAGGACTGCTGTGCTGCTGAAGGACTACTGCTTTGCTGGACTCCTGCCTTGCTGTGCTGTCCTGCTGTTCCCCTGCCTGGGTGAGAAGGACAGTACCTGCATCGCTTGAAATCAAAGTGACTCCAAGAGCTAGCTGGCTGGCCTCCTGATCTCAGTGACATAAAAGACTTACACCCAACTTCTGCACATGGACTCTGCTATCTGTAAGTCTGCCCTGTCAATTGGTGCCACCCCACTCCTGGACCATTGGAAGTGGGCCTAAGGTGCTTGTTCCAGCAGAACCGATGCATCCCCTGGCCAACAGACGCATCACTGCTGCTGCATGGAGAAGAACAGACACATCACCTCTTGCTGCATGGATCAGAATCAATGCATCACCTCTGCTGTGTGGTCAAGCACTGACACATCATCGCTGCTGCATAGATCCAACCCTATGCATCACTTTCGGAACCACCACTCTGCCTGGCGCAAGGTCCTCGCAGCCCCGTTGGCGGCACCCTTGAGGGCAATGCCAAACCTCCGCAACGAAGCTCAGCGCTCATTGGAGCTGACACCTCACCACTGCTGCGTGGTTGAGGACCCACACATCATCGCTGCTGCATGGATCAGCACTAACGCTTTACCTCAACTGTACCTTGTATC
Organism: Lissotriton vulgaris; assembly: GCF_964263255.1. Taxonomy (NCBI): domain Eukaryota; kingdom Metazoa; phylum Chordata; class Amphibia; order Caudata; family Salamandridae; genus Lissotriton; species Lissotriton vulgaris. Next base: position 938,713,367 of record NC_141689.1, on the reverse strand, counting down.
CTCGATGTTGGCGCACTCAGGATTAAGGTACTTTTGTTCGGCGGGCCTCACTGGGTCCCTGTATCCGGCCCACGCTCCAGCAGGCTCTATCTGAACATTTGACTTTGTCCTGCTCCGGTGCGACCAGATATCCCAAATAGTGCTTTTTGCTTATAGGTGCTATTTTTCCCTAAAAACTTTGAAGTTCAAAAGTTCTAATTATTGTATTTTTGTCATTTTGGTAATGTTTTTTAAATTCAATTAATCTCTCTTTTTCTAACCTGGTGAGGAATCTATTTGTGTAGTGTTTTAACTTTTTTACTGTTGAAGTGCTGCACACATGTTTTACGTATTACCTCTAAAGGTAAGCCTGATTGCTCTGTGCTAAGCTACCAGAGGGTGAGCACAGGTTCATTTAGGGTTTGCCTGCCTTTTACCATGACTAGGAATGTGGTTATTGATTTCCGAGGGCATAACCCCAGTCAACCAGTAACCCAATTTCTAACGTAGTGTAATAGCGTACATTGGAGTGGCTACAGTGGAGTGGCATACAGTATAGTTGCTTAGAGTGGAATAGAGTAGAACATAGTGGCATAGAGTGGAATGGCGCACAGTGGAATGGCATAGAGTGGAGTGGCAAAGACTGGAGTGGCTTAGAGTGCAGTGGCGTAGAGTGGAATAGCGTAGAGTGGAGTGTTGTAGAGTGAGGTAGAGTGGAATGGGGTAGAGTGTTGCACGTACATTTTAATAGTGCAAAGTCAAGTCACGTAGAGTGGAGGGACATAGAGTGAAAGGACACAGAATGGAATAGCATAGAGTTTAGTGGTTTAGAGTGGAGTGCCATAGAACGTAGTTGTATACAGTGGAGTAGCTTATAGTGGAGTAGGGTAGAGTGGAATAGCGTTGGGTGTATTGGAGTAGAGTGGAGTGGCTTACTGTGGATTTGCGTGCAGTGGAGCGGTGTAGAGTGGAGTGGCATACAGTTGAATAGCATAGAACCAAGTGGTGTAGAGTGGAAGGGCGTGAATTGAAGTGGCATAGATTGGAGTGGCGTAGAGTGGAGAGGATTACAGTGAAATACATACAATGGAGTGTTGTAGACTGAAATGGCATACAGAGGAGTGGTGTACAGAAGGTTGGCGTAGAGTGGAGTGACATATATTGGAATAGTATAGAGTGGACTGGTGTAGAGTGGAGTGGTATAGAATGGAATAGAGTGGAGTGGCGTAGAGTGGAGTGATGTAGAGTGAAGTGGTGTACAGTCAGTAGGCATAGAGTGAAGTGACATCTAGTGAAGTCACATAGAGTGGAGTGGCGTAGCCTGGAATAGCGTACACTGGAGTGGCATTTTTCTTATTGAGAAAGTCGATGTCAATATGAAGAATGATACATTTATGTATAAAAACGAAACTGCATCTTTACTAATTGATTCACCCGATCTGACCTCCATGTCAACCCTGATTCAGAAATATGAAGGAAAACACACGAACAGGAAATCCCAGATCGTTCCCTTAGATAGGCGCAGCAACACCACAATGGTCCAGGAAGATTGGCCCCAATAAAGCACACATGGCCGGTGGGGTACGCGCGTTTCCAAAATACCATAAAGTCAGATGCCACATAAAGTTAGGAACATATAGCCAATCAGAACACAGTACATGTAGTGATCACGTGCTTCCCATGCCGGCATCTGGACACTTTACCCACTGGCCACATTGTGTCCAAGCAAGGTTGAGGCCCACCTGGATTCCCTATCGAATTCATTCATTTACGACTCCAAAGACAGTAGTTCACATTCCTTATCAAAAAATGATCGCCAGAACTGTTTATGGCAGTCAATGAATTGTATATAAACCATTTCAGATCGATTGTAAATTGAGACAGTTCTCAGACGCTATGCCTGTAACTGCCACAGGTACAGACCACTCCACAGCGCTGCAAATGCAATATAAAGGTTGTTTATTGTCTCCTTGTCGCCAGCATGACGCGTTTCGGCTACGTCACGGTAGCCTTGATCACATGCCCGACAGAACCAATAACAGTGTTTAAATAAGGTGCACAATTAACACAAAGGGGGCGTACACATCCATAAATATCGAAGACACACAATGCTTACAAAATATCCTGTTGGAAAACAGATCCAGTTTTAACAAATATGATAAAAAATCACCATTATCACAGATGCTATATTAAATGTAGCTGACAGCATACCATCTTTAAATAAGATTGATAATCTATGTTTACACGAGATCATAAAAAGGCAAACACTATTTAAATCATAAACTTCATGATCATACCGGTGCCATAATCTGCATTAAAAGTCTACAGGATAAAAATAATTTCTGTGGTGCCGGATGAGATTGTCATTTACCTACTGCCCCTAGGTTTTATTAAAGTGCAAGTGCTAAAATACATAATCAATTCGTGCAAACACGCGTGCAAAGTGCAAAGTGCAATGTTAGCCATGACAAAGAGACAGATCCCTGCCTCAATTATAACTCATTGGTCACTGGCTGATTAATCAAAAAGGGGGAAGGCAAAATCGAATTTAAGACATGTTAAGCCTATTAATAATTAAATCAATCATCTACCAACATCAAACTATAAAGTAGGAATTTTTGACTCATGGAATGATAACTCTAAATCAGAAATGTATTTATATATATATATATATTTTTTTTTTTAAGTTTACAGAGAACCTCTCTAGTACCTAGAAAATACAGCGGTAGTTACCCAAAAATATATATTAACATACAAAAACACACTGAAGTACTCTATATTACTGCGATAGTGTGTAGTAAAGTGTAATATAATTTTTAAACCTTTATTTTTTATGTTTAGTAATTTGTAAGTATTACTGCGGTACTCCGTAGACTTTTTTGTAAATCATTAAATATGTAGAAAATTGAAAATACATTGTAGTACACTATATTTCTGAAAAAATATAGTGTAATACAGTGTATTTTCCATTTTTTAACAAATATTTGTTTTAGTTTATTTTTTTAAGTACTGCAGTACTTCCTAAAAAGTACAGTGGTCCTCCATCCATTAAACAAAAATATGTAGAAAGCTATGAATAATTTCCCCTACCAAGTACCACTTTAATAAAGTGGCCATAAGTGGGGAATAATAACTTCACCACTGTAAAGTTATAGTTACCATAGGAAGACCACTTGTTTGGTTTTGATAATACCTGTGGCACAGTGTGACAAATCTTCAAGAACCTTTCTAAAAAAACCATAATCAATCTCAGCTCCTTCCTTGAAAGTTAGTTTTGGTGTGACCCGTCAAGTGGGGGCGGTAGGGATTTTTGGATCAGAGCTACAGCCAAAAAGTCTGAGCGGAATCACACCAAATTTGTCATAAAGCTACATCTTTACTCAGAAAGCATGCTGTTTGCGATTTAGTGTAAATCTGTTCTATAATTTTTGAGAAAATAAGGTTCAAAATGTATGTACATACGTTTGGGTTCACCGGACTCTCGTGAGAGTCTCATGGGCACGAAATTTCGAATAATAATGTAATCCAATTGACTGAGGGGGCTTTTTTCCCCATTGATTATCTCGCTCCAGGCTCATACGCATCCTACGGAGAGCTCACCCTCTTATTGGCAGGCCGCAACATCATGAGAAATGTTGCATCAGGCATTTCAGGACTCGAGGAATTGGTCTGCATGTAATGAAAACAAAAAAAATATATAAGAGTAAAGGTACAGCGTATGTACCCTGATCCCTGCACCTGGTAGGAGTGTCCCAGATGGAACCTGAGAGAGTCCCACAAGATCAGAAAAGTATTAAAAGAAAGGGGGGGTGGGTGTCCATGGTGGGTTGGCCACATACAGGCAGTTGGCCCCGTGGCTAACCTACGCTGCGCACAGCCATCAGCTGTGCACCTAGTGGGGTTGGGTGCCTGCAAAAGGTTGGGCACAGGGCCTGCCAAGCTAGGCTCCGAACCCCACACTACACACGGCAATGAACATCTTACTTTACATTTAAAAACTATAGAAAATCACTGAAAAATCTAAAGGGTAAGCAAAGCTATGTGGTTGGCTATTGGTATGTCTCTTATAGGAGGTAATAATCTGCCCTGAATTTAACCCACATGTGAACATTTCTCTTCTGTGGGGATATTTAGTATTTCCAAAATTCGTTGGGCAATGTCCCGATCACATAGTTTTAGAAAGTTTGCAGAGCTATGATCCGCTACTTATGGTGAGTGGTTTGTTAATGCAGTGATCTTGAGTAAGTCTTGTTTGTCAAGTTTTGTGAATATTGACCATTCCTTAATATTTCTTTCTGGACTTCGTAGCCATAGTTTTTCATATCTGGCTGATTTTATGTCTTTGCACATTTTTAAGATCCGGCAATAGGGGAAGCAAGTGGAGCCGAGGATGAAGTTTGCAAAGGGGCTTTGGGTTAGTTGGAGGTTTCATTATTATATTAAGTTGTTGGCTTTTGGGGAAAGATATTTTTTCGATGAGGTTTTCTATGTATTTTCAAAGCCTACAGAATTTCAAAAGTTTATAACTTATGCCAAATCTTTTCAAGTTTCCTGGTTATGCCTCTTGAATTAACTTGTTAGTGTACCATGGAGCTAAATTATGTTTCCTTAAATGATTTTTGGGTGAAGGTGGGTACATTGCTGATAGTTTTTAATGATGAGAATTTGTGATAAGATATTCTGTTAAAAATTTTTTTTTAGCACTTGCCACGGATTTCAAATCTATTGGATGCTGCATACTGTAGAAGAAATTTAGAGGTCTTCTCTCAACTTAAATGTCTTTGCTTGTCCTGATTTGTAGATCTGAAAGCGTGTTGTGTGAAATTAGTGTGTCTGGTGGTCTGTCCAGTGTAGAATCATGTGCTATCATATTTTTTTTGGGTTAAGGAGGTAGAAAACCAGTTCAAGGGTTTTCCTTTTCTATGCGTAGGAATTTTGATAAGTTTGGAGAGGTCATGTTGATTTCTTCTGTCAGTTTTGCAACAGGTAGATTTATGTCAATATTTCAAGGGATGTTAACGACACCCAGGAAAATATTGAAGCTGACTGTTACAGATATCATATCAAAGTCATTTTAGTAAGGGGAATCTGTGATTGCACATTTCAGGATGGATTTATGTATGACAACAATGTCCCCTCCTGTTTTGTGGCTCCTGTCTTTGTGAAGAACACTGTATCATTGCCTGAATATTTCCTAGAAAATGATGTTACAGGTAAGTTGGCTTTATATCCATCCACATTAGTCACTAACTTTGTATCGAACTTTAGATCAGCTCTGTCACTAAAAGGGAATGATACAATATGGAAAAGTTCTAAACCACATTTTGGCGACAAGTGTTCTTCCAGTGTGCACATTAGCTACTGCCATATCAATTGTTGTATTTTATCTGTGTGCCTTGTAGGTTATATTAACATTGGTGACATCCTATTTTTCTTTCAGTCCCAGAAAGCGTGGATTGAAGGAGTCTTCTATAAGAGAGAATGTTCAAAAATCATACCTAGTTCAAGAGACCCTCACAGGTAGTGTGGCTTTTCTTTAACTTGCTGTAGTGCATAAATGTCGTCATTAACTAAGGGCCTGATTTAGAGTTCAGCAGACAGTTTACTCCATCACAAACATAACGAATATCCCGTCCTCCATACTATAATTGTATTATATACAATGACACTTGTAATATGGCAGACTGGATACCCGTCACGGTTGCGATGGAGTAACCCATTCGCCAAACTCTAAATCAGGACCTAAATCTCTTGTCTTCAGATTTCATCTCATATGTGTTTATAAATGCACATCATGTTATGAAATTTTCAGTATTTGACTTAATTGCTATATATACATTTGAATACTGTATTTCCTGTTTTTCAGTCGTTTGTCAGATCCTTTGTATCTATTTGCCTCACTGACTTTCACCTTCATAACAGTTAGGCAGGGAACTGTTAACTGAGGTTGCAGTTTTCGTCAAAGATGCACTCTTCCTCTACAATGCCTTTTGTAATTTAAAATAAAAAAAACAGAGGGTCTGAATCTCAAAGATATTGAAATAGACTTGCAAACTATGTTCTGTATATGTTATGCTGATGTATGTGTGTTGTTTGCTGATTTTTGGGTACGTACATAGATTTTTGGGGTCCTTATATAATCCACATATGTTATAATGTACACATACAAATATCTATGGTAGTTGCATACAGTAGTGACTTACTTCTCTCATCCTAAAATTATGCGTTTGTTGCATATCCATTAAGCATTTGTAAGGTCAAAAAATTTAATTTATATTTTGGTATTTTCTAAACAAAATATAAACAAATAGTTTTATACTTGAAAATAATTAAACATGTAAAGTATTTTCGAATAAAAAAATGTGGATAGTTAATACATAAATTTACATTAATTTATATATTTTGGATGCTCTGCTAGTTCCAGTGAGCTGTGAGGTCTGCAATGCGAGGTCCTGTTTCGAGCTGCATCACGCTTTGTTGGGTCCATTGAGAAGCTGTGAGTGTGGTGGCGGGTGGTGTCTCGCTCTGTTGGTTTTGATGGGGCCTGAATTTAGGCTGGCAAAACACCTTTATCCCCACTTCCAAGGGTCCAGCACAGGGGGGGGGAGTACCCCATGGGAGGTTAGGACTCACAGCAGGCAGAATTCAGTTGCAGGGTTCAAGGTCGTTGGAGCTTGTTGTGTCCCTTTAGCTCAGAACAGGAAGCCAGCCAACTAGCCCCTGGAGTCACCCTGGCGGTCTTGAGTTCAAGGTGCAGGTCCAGTCCTTCTTCCTCAGGCAGCAGGACAGTAAAGCGGTCCTTCTTGCAACACAGCAGGAGGGCAGCAGAGCATTCCTTCTGGTAGCAGGGCAGCAGGGCAACAGAGCTGTTCTTCTATGTCTTCCACAGGTCCAGAAGTGATCTGAACAGTGGATATGAGGCTCCTATTCTTATATTCGTATACCTGGTGTGGTAGAAACATTTATAGGCTTCTCCTCACAGAAGTGTCTGGAATTTCCTGCCTCCCTGCCCTGTTCCCGAGCTGTGAACAGACTCAATAGGCTAGTGTGAAGTTCTTTGTGTAAGAACACGGCACAGCCTTTTGAATTAAAATGGGGTTGTGCACTCCTAGTTCCTATATTTTGTGGCTGTTTGAGAGGAATACACAATAGCCAACTTCACCCCATCATGTGACTCAGGAACAGGCTACAGGCACTAAATGGTTAGGAATTAGAAAAATGAAAAAGGAGAATGTATGTGTTTTCTTTGACCAATAATATCCAAAGCTAATTTAATCAATTGCAGATACATCAATCTAGGTTTAGGCCCAACACGTTGAAAGGGCATTTATTCCAATATAGGTGGGATGCACATGCATCACATGTAATACAATTTTCTAATTGTTATTTTATAAAGAGATTAATAACCCATCTAGTTCCCTGGATTAGCTAGTATCCTCCTTGTGCATAGATCCATCAGTTTTCCAGTTTCCTAATACAAATATATTATTCCCCAGGTGCTTGAATTCAATCTTTATTTCACTAATACTTTATACAATGGGTAATAATTATTAGAGCTCAGCCAATATGTGTTTCTCCCTGTAGCGGCAAATAAGCCTAGGCCTTTTACAAGTCCCGAAGGATAAACTATACAGTTTATTAATCACTTTAGGAAATAATAAGTAGAAAAATTGTATTTTGTGTGATGTATGTGCATCTCACCTATGTTGGACCAATTGGTAGGACAAGAAAATGCCAACTTTCTAAATGTGACTTTTTCAGACTTGTGGCTTAAAATCGATTTTTATTAAACATGATATTAAATTGCAATTTCTTGGATATCATGACTTTTCTACCTGTTCCCTATGAATAATTAGCACTTAAAAAATATAATAGGGTAACCCAATATTATCCTATGGGAGAAGTAGGCCTCACAGTAGTAAAGAAGAATGTTTGAGTTTTTCAGGGAAAATCTCAACTCATGACTACAGGACTTCTTTTCACAACCCCTGGAAGTGACATCTTTCATTAAGTCTTGATTGCGAGCACAGCCCCCACTATGCACTTCTATCCCTGATTGATGTCGGGGAGTTGGCTTGTCCTCTGACTGATGAGTACAAGATCCAATAGGGACATCGCTGCCCTGAATTCTCATAGTCTCAGCATCCTTTACCCATACCGCATTCTGTGGAAGCTGCAACGTAGCAAATGTGGGCGGACAAGTGGAGACAGAGATGGAAGTGGTAGCTCCCATGGGTTACATCAACTGATTTCATTTGTAGAGTTCTGCTTCAATTGCTACTAGGTGCTGACATGTAGGCTTCATTTTAGCATCCATCGATTATAGTGTCACATAAGAAATCCATTATAGCTTCCATATTAGGCTTCTCCATTAAAATTGAGTCAGTATCCCTAAATAACTGATCAATGACACCTAGGCGCTTGGATGTACTGCTAACCTCCAATCTCTTCCTCTTTTCTACCACTCTAGATCCCTTTTCCAGTTCTTTCAGGGCAATGGGTTCCACTGAAATGCCATGGTCACAGGCCTTTACAAACGGGGAATTTTCCAAAACAGTAGATACTGATGTGGGACCCTCTTGGTCTCTACCCAGCAAGGTTGGGGTTGTTGTAGACCCATGAACCAAGTCTAAAGGAGCAGGCAAAGACATACAGGGTTGGTCAGGAGGCAAGGAAGATGAGGAAGAATGGGATAAATGGCGAGCGGCCAACTCTATCTCCTTATCAATGATACCCTCAGCATGTTGCACAAACGTGTCCATGGTAGTAACCATGTCGGTAGGGGCCTTATGAACACCAACAGGGAGCTTGTGTTTCCTCATGACCAGCTCCCAAACTTGACCAACCAAAGTCCAATTACCCAGGATTTGGCGCGTGAAGTCCCTCCTGCTTTGAGAGAACAGGTATAATTTGTCAGCTTCTCAAACACTTCCTTCTCACCCCTCCGTCAAACAAAAGTTGAGGGGGGCAAAGTACCAGGTAACTCATTGTTAAGAATCACACTTTATGCCAGCTCACTAGCGGGTAAACACCCGACAAGTACATCAATGATGCAAGGGAGGTAGATTCAGTCAGGAATGGACTGATATGGGCAGGAGCATGAGCTCTATCCGTGCCTCTCAAGATGACATGACCACACACTGCAGTTCAAGTTGGAGAGATGAAGTAGACCAGCTACACTCCAGTGACTGACTCTACCGTATGCCTGCGCCAAGATGCTCTGACGGAGCGGATGGGCCTGCCCTTGGCCCTAACTTTGCCAAAGCGTGGCCCGTGCTGAAGTAGGTTGAGGGTGTTTTTTAAGCATGTGGCACGGGGAAAACGGTCACAGGCCCTCCTCCTCCTAAGATCCAGCAGAGTTATCAATCAATCAATCAAATAATTTGTAGAGCGCGCTACTCACCCGTTAGGGTCTCAAGGCGCTGGGAGGGAGGGGAGTCACTACTGCTTGAAAAGCCAGGTCTTGAGTTGTTTCCTGAGGGAGAGATGGTCCTGGGTCAGCCGTAGGGGGTGGGGAGGGAGTTTCATGTCTTGGCCGCCAGGTAGGAGAAGGATCTTCCTCCGGGGGTGGCTTTGCGAATTCGTGGGACTGCGGCTAGAGCGAGGCTGGCGGATCGAAGCTGGCGGGTGGGTGTGTAGAATGTGAGGCCGCTGTTGAGGTATTTGGGGCCCATGTTGTGGAGAGCCTTGTGTGCGTTGGTGAGTAGTCTGAACGTGATCCTCTTGCTGACGGGGAGCCGGTGCAGGTCTTTCAGATGGGCAGAGATGTGGCTGTGATGGGGGATGTCCAGGATGAGTCATGCAGAGGCGTTCTGTATGCGCTGGAGTCTTTTCTGGAGTTTGGCTGTGGTTCCAGTGTAGAGGGTGTTCCTGTAGTCCAGTCGGCTGGTGACGAGGGCCTGGGTGGCTGGCTTTCTGGTGTCGGTGGGGATCCACCGGAAGATCTTTTGGAGCATGCGCAGGGTGTTGAAACAGGATGACGAGACAGCGTTGACTTGCTTGGTCATCGTGAGGGATGAGTCCAGGATGAAGCCCAGATTGCGTGCATGGTCCGTGGACTTGGGGGCAGTGTCCAGCGCAGAGGGCCACCAGGAGTCGTCCCAGGCAGAGGGGGATGGTCCCAGGATGAGGACTTCCGTCTTGTCTGAGTTCAGTTTCAGACGGCTGAGCTTCATCCATTCCGCGACGTCTTTCATTCCTTCCTGGAGGCTGGCTCTGGCGGTGGTGGGGTCGTTGGTGAGGGAGAGGATCAGCTTGGTGTCATCTGCGTAGGAGATGGTGTTAAGGTTGTGTTAGCGTGCGATGGCTGCGAGAGGGCTCATGTAGACGTTGAAGAGGGTGGGGCTGAGCGAGGATCCTTGAGGAACGCCGCAGATGACTTCAGTGGCCGCGGATCGGAAGGGGGGGGAGGCGGACTCTCTGGGTTCTTCCGGCGAGGAACGAGATGATCCATTCCAAGGCCGCTCCTTGGATTCCGGTGTTGCTGAGGCGCCGTATCAGGGTGCGGTGGCACACGGTGTCGAAGGCTGCTGAGAGGTCCAGGAGGATGAGGGCAGCTGTATCCCCGTTGTCGAGCAGGGACCTGAAGTTGTCAGTAGCTGCGATGAGTGCGGTTTCGGTGCTGTGGTTTGCTCGGAAGCCGGACTGCGAGGGGTCGAGAGATCCGTTAGTCTCGAGGAAGGTGGAGAGTTGTTTGTTGACGGTCTTCTCTATGACTTTGGCAGGAAAAGAGAGGAGCGAGATGGGGTGGAAGTTCTTGAGGTCCGTGGGGTCCGCGGTGGGTTTCTTCAGGAGGGCGCTGAGCTCTGCATGTTTCAAGCTTTCCGGGAAGGTGGCGGATGCGAAGGAGCTGTTGATGATGTCCCGGAGTTGGGGTGCAATGATGGAGTCGGCTTTGTTGAAGATGTGGTGTGGACAGGGGTCGGTTGGGGAGCCGGAGTGGATGGTGTTCATCATGCGGGTGGTGTCTTCGGTGCTGACCGGGGTCCAGGTGCAGAGGGTGGTGGTGGGGGGCGCTGGTTCGGTGGTGGGGTGCGTTGTCTGTTCGCTGAAGCTGTTGTGAATGTCGGCAATCTTGCGGTGAAAGAACGATGCGAGTGAGTCGCAGAGGTCTTGCGAGGGTGTGATGTCGTTGTTGCTGGCGCTGGGGTTGGAAAGGTCTTTAACGATGCTGAAGAGTTCCTTGCTGTTGTGAGTGTTGTTGTCTAGTCGTTCTTTGAATGTTGTCCTTTTGGTGGTGTGGATCAGCTGGTGGTGTTGGCGGGTGGCGTACTTGAGGGCTGTCATGTTTTCTGCTGTCTGGTCGCGGCGCCAGGCTTTCTCGAGGGTGCGGCAGGTTTTCTTGAAGTTTTTGAGGTTGTTGGTGAACCATGAGGTTTTCTTGCTGCTGGGTCTGCTGGTAGAGTTCCTCCGTGGTGCAAGGTCATTGGCGCAGTTGGTGAGCCACTGTGTGAGGTTGCGGGCTGCTTCGTTGGGGTCCGTTGTGTTGTTGGGAGGGTTCTGGCTGAGGGAGGTGGTGAGCTGGTCGGCGGGGATCTTGCTCCAGCTTCTGCGGGGAACCTGTTGCGGGTGGTGGTGGGTCGTGGTTCTCCTGAAGTTGAAGTGGACGCAGCTGTGATCTGTCCAGTGTAGTCCGGTGGAGTGGCTGAAGGAGATGTGCTTGCTGGAGTAGAAGATGGGGTCTAGCGTGTGGTCGGCGTAGTGGGTGGGGGTGTTCACCAGTTGCTTGAGTCCGCGGTTGGCGAGGTTGTCCAGCAGGGTGGCGGTATTGCTGTCATTGTTCTCCAGGTGGAAGTTGAGGTCCCCTAGGAGGATGTAGTCAGAGGAGGTGAGGGCGTGCGGGCTGACAAAGTCTGCGATGGCTTAGCTGAATTGTGTGTGTGGTCCCGGGGGTCTGTAGATGAGAGTGCCTCTGAGGGTGGTCTTGGGGTCGGTGTGTATCTGGAAGTGGGGGTGCTCGGCGGCGGTGAGGGTGTCGTCGGAGTTGGTCGTGATGCGGATGGTGTTTCTGTGGATGATGGTGATGCCTCCTCCGGTTTGGTTGGCGCGATCCCTCTGGGTAATCTTGTAGCCATCCGGGATGGCTATGGAGATGTCGGGGGCTGAGGAGGCGTTCGTCCAGGTTTCTGTGTGGAAGGCGACGTCTGGTGATGTTGTGTCGAGGAGGTTCCAGAGTTCGACGGCGTGCCTGTGGATGGAGCGGGTGTTGAGCAGGATGCACTTGAGGTGATCGTTGCTGGCGCTTGGCTTGGCGGGTGCGGTGCAGGTTCGAAGGCAGGTAAATTTGCAGGCTTAGCAGGTGAACGGTCCGTGGGTGCGTTTCGGGGTGGCTCGGTGGCAGGCGGTGTTCCGGCCGGCATTGAGTGCATGGAGGATGGAGGCATCGTAGGTCCGTCGGGTGGGCTGGCGTCGTCGAGGGCCAGGGGTCCTGGCACTGGGCGCGGTCCAGGCGCGGACAGGAGTAGACGGGCTTGCCTTTGGCGCGCCAGCGGTGCGCCCGCTGCACGCGTCCCCTGCACGATCGCTTTGTGGTCTGCATAGGAGTGTTGATGGGAGGGAGGGTCAGCTGGGTGGTGGGAGCGGGGCGGTGAATGGGGAGCGAGGTGCGTCAGGGGGGGAGGGCCGCAGGGAGGCAGCGGCGGGAAAATTGGCAAAAATCGGCAAGGAGACCAGGGAGCAGGCGGCAGCGGCGTGGGGGCGACCTTACCTGAAGGCAGGGTCAGAGTTATGGTACACAGAGTCCACAGCATGGCAGTCCAACCCACCAGACGTCCCATGCCATGGTAGGTGGAGGGCACGTTTCAGCATGTGGCATGGGGAAACTGTGTCATGGGCCCCTCCTCCTCAGATCCAGCAGGATTATGGGACACGGAGCTCCAAGCACTGTCCACCAGACGTCAAGAATGGAATTCAATCTTAATCCTGAAGCAATGGTATAGGGTACCTAAGCCCCTCTTCCTCCACTGCCATGCTGACACCCCTGTCCCTGGTTCTGCTCTGCAGCTGTAGCTGCTGCTCTGCTCCAGTACTGCCTTGGCTGCTCCCAGTTATGTGTGCCACCCGCAAACACACCCTGAGTGCACAACATGAGACAGCTCAGCAGCAGCGGCGCTTGTGCCACTGACCCACTGCTCAGCCACCAAACTACTCCCTACATATGCCTACACTTCAGACACCCAATATCTACAGCAGTATCATTGATGACATAATTTGAGATGTCTTCAGTAATGTCATTAATTAAGGCATTTTACATGCCATCAGGGATGCCATATGTTAGGTCACCCGTAAAGAGGCCCAAGGCTCCTAGTCTAAAATGTTGACATAATCAAAAAGGTCTCTTATCATTAAGGTAAAGCATATGAATCAAATAAGGGCACGCAAGATAATTGCAGGGAGTGCACTCGGGCTGACGGGTTGACCCAGGGACCCTTACGATTCTTCGTTTTTCTGAGTGCACATTTATTGAACCATTCTATTCCCTTGGCCATGATTAACGAAGCCTAACTAAATCAGCTTAATCATCCTTGCAATTCCTGCAATTCTCTTGTATGCCCTCAGTTGATTCACATGCATTACCTTAATGATGAGATATCGTTTTGAATACTCGAAGATTTTGGACTAGGAGCCCTGGGACTCTTTACGGATGTTGCCTACCTTACGTTTGCACTGCTATAGTTTGCCCTATTATACCTTCACCACTGTCTTGATGAAGACCTCTATACAAGGTTTAAATTCACTTCATGCAACAGTTGTTTCGAAACGTCTTGAATACACAGATCCTTAAGGATGGCTTGTTAGGATTAAGTGACCACCGAGGCTCAGCTATGGATTACTATTTTTGTGCAAAAGATTGGTTTTTCCAACACTGGCTGATTTGAGGCACTTTAGTCATTGTTAAAAAATGTGTAAAATAATTCTGTGACAATCATTATGTTTCCTCTTTTCTGTATCACCTTGCACATGAGCACTTCTATGAACACTCTATACACTCTTTGGAGCAACCGTGATATAAAGTTCTCAAAATATGTATGCATTACAAAAATTTCTTAAAAATATAAATGTAATTTGTTTTGAAAATCCCACATGTGTTCTCTTCCCTTTTTCTCTCTCACCAGGATCATAATACGTGAACCAAGATCGTATTTCTCCTTGTAAGTAATTGTGCGGGGTTCTCGGTCTAGAAATTAACACCTTAAAGACCAAATTCATGGTCTTTAACCCCCGCCGAAATTCCGCTTTAGCCCCAAAATCGGACAGAGCAGACTTGAGAGGGTGAATACTTTCGAGTACCTTGGAGTCATGTTAAACGATAGATTGACCTGTAGTACGCATCAGGAGAAAGCACTCCTTAAACTGACTCAATACTCGGGGGGTATTATGAATCTCCTGGGCAACAACAAATCATCCATTCGGCCCATAGGTCCCCCTATACAGATCTACAAGGTACAGGCAAGGGGGGCTGATCAGACAAGAAAGAACAGTTTTCCCTTACCTACCACATAATTGAAAAATGCAGCTACTACAAAATAGGTGACAAGAACAAGACCATAACTTGCAATATTACAACAAGGTATATATTATTTATTTCATTTTTATAAATATATGCTCCATAAATTTACTTCAAATAACATTGTTTCAAAAAATTCATCAGATATGGTGAAATTTATAATTTTTATACAAACAAAATATTTTTATAAATACAGAAAAAGAGAACACAAGAATATAACAACGAATGCAAGTGAGTCAAACATTTATAACAAATCAAATGACTAAAGACTAACACATGTATGAAACAACCCCTGGAAAAAAGAAAAAAGATAACAACATCCAAACACATTCATAACAATCTCCACATTACCACTCAAACTACACACATTCTCACAACATTTAAAACACGGAAGAAAAATCAAGAGTGAAGGTCTCCAAGGTCAATGGGAGACCCCGCACTTGGTCGACGCGTTTCGGCGGCTCAGGGCCACCTTCTTCAGGACCACTTCCGGTAAAGAAACCCAAATATCCAGGGGGTAAAGAGGAGCGAGGGTTGACACTACTGTTGACGATCTAGTAGTGCAATCCAATTATAAAATATCCTGAAGGTAGTATATCATCTATATTTCAGATAATGATCCCTATATAGGTAGCTGTAGGAGTAAATCGGATGTTCTGAGATTACTGAGATCAGATTAGTCCTTGGCCTTCTATTTATTGAAAAAAACCACCAATAGTTGGGTCCCAGCTGAGGATAAGAATAGAGATAAAGAAGAACTCTATTAGATTAAAATTATGTCCATGAAGTTTTGTTAATTCATATTCTATTCAGAATACTGAGGATGTTGCATCCAAACTATGGCGCGTCCTGATAAGATATAAGCCTCGATTTTAATGTATCCGCATCTGATGTGATCTCCAACGCAAGGGGGGCTGCCATGTATGGGTGTGAACTTTGGGGTCATGCAAGAACACAAGATCTGGTAAAAGAGGAGAACAAATTCATTCGGAGAGTTGTAGGACTTCCCACCAGTACGCCCCTTGTCCCCTTAAGGCTGGACCTAGGGTTGCGGCCACTAGATGAAGATTTGGCTTTTCGTCCTCTGGCTTACTGGCGCAGGTTGTGGGCAACTCCCGAATTGACCAGCTACAGACAGGGATTACAGGAGGTGCTCGCTATGCCCAATGCTGGGAAAATTAAGTGGCTCAAATTCATCAAATCAGAGTTGGAGGGCCTGGGACTCCAGAAGATGTGGTCTGATCCTCTAACCACTTGCCCACTTTTTCCCAAAAAGAAATTAGCTAAGGCATACCACGATAGCAAATTAACGGAACTCCTAAACCACCAAAAACCTGGCTCATTGACTGACTCTTTTTTATGCATTAAGGATACTTACAGCTTTGCTCAAGTTCTAGATAAACTGTATCCTCCCTTGCTTAGGAAATTATATTTGCAGTGGAGGCATGGGTCCCTCCCCCTTCGAGCTCTCACAAGCAAGTGGAGTGAACAATCAGTCAGCTTGTGTCCAGCCTGCAGAATTTCCGATGAGTCTGAACTCCATATACTCTTTTTTTGCCCGGTCTACAGTAAGATTCGTAAGAAATGGATAGTTCCCCTATGCAGAAACTTGGGATTCATAGAGTGTTTGGCTGCCTTCGGAGTCCTGAAATCAAATCTGTCGGACTACATTGTCTTTGCAGTGGCCAAATACTTGGGTGCCATTTGGTTTCTGAGAAGAAAATGCCTCAAGGCTGGCCACTGATCCTAACGTGTGAAAAAAAAAAAAAAAAAAATGTTAAAAACACACAAAAATATGTATGGCTAAAATAATTATTACACAATATCACAGGAAATTAGTTAGAACAAAAGTGGCAAACAATGTAATCAGTCGACGCGCGTTTCGGCGTTGTCAAAACGCCTTCATCAGGAGCCACATACAGTCTGAAAAACATATTTTTTTTAAAAAATACAGTTAGAGACATTTCTTCATAAAAAACTTTTTACCAACAACAAACATAAAAGATAATTCTTTGTGCTTACATATCATGGACAACCCTATATGAAACAGTTACCATATGTAACTGCAA
The DNA here is from genome assembly GCF_964263255.1 of Lissotriton vulgaris. Taxonomy (NCBI): domain Eukaryota; kingdom Metazoa; phylum Chordata; class Amphibia; order Caudata; family Salamandridae; genus Lissotriton; species Lissotriton vulgaris. The sequence goes on along the minus strand of NC_141689.1, from coordinate 938,696,813 downwards.
TTGATACAAACTATTTCATCATATTTTTGTGTGTTTTTAACATTGTAATGAATATGTTCCTGTATAAACTTTGGAGAATGTATTTTTATTAATAAATTGGTACTTGTTATATTTTAAATTGATTTGTGTGCTTTACATACTGGTCTCCTCCTTAGTTGTGTTATCAAATGTTTCACTTTTTTTCACACTGTTATTTCCCTGCATTACATACCCAGTAATTAAACAGGGGGTCCTTGTTGTTCACATCACTGATCCTAACGTACCATGGACATATATTGTACCAAGAAACTCGACAATGGATGATTTCACAAAGCATATATTCTTACTTTTTTACTAATTTTATGAATGTTATAAATGTCTTTTATGGTGAAAAATGTTACCGAAATAAAGATTTATGAAATGAAATGAAAATGAAATTGTCAGTAAGACCACATTGTTGCATGTCCCGGGAAAGAGTTACAGTTGATTTATTTGAGCCCTTTGGAAATGGATATTATCTCATGATAGACATTAATGAGTATTCACACTTTCCACTAGTAGAGAAGTTATCATCAACACCCCATGACAAGTGCATCGAGCGTATGGATGACATCTTTGTAGCGTGGGGCAGCCCAGCCATTCTCAAATCTGACAATGGACCACCATTCAATACCAGAGAATTCAAAGAGTTTCAAGTCAGACTCAATGTCAAGTATCAGACAAGTACACCTCTGTGGCCCCAAGCCAATGGTGTTGTGGAACGATTCATGGATACCCTCAAAAGGGTAGTTCAACGAGCATCAATGGAGGGAATCAAGTTAAACCAGGCCCTGTGTCAAGCCTTCCGTGTTTGTCATTCAACTCCTCACTCCACAACTGGTGAGAGTCATGCCACCTTGCTATTTGGGAGAGTTATCTGCACCAAACTGTCTTAGTGGACAGTCAACCGATCCCATGAATGTTGATAAGGTTTGTGTCACAGATATTTCTCAAAAGTGCTAAATAAAAACATATACTCATCGACAAGCACAGGAAACAGTCTTCATTGAAGGTGACTGGCTCCTTGTCAAACAGACACAAAAGCTTAAGACAGACACTCTGTTTGCTGTCAATCCTCTGAGGGTGGTGACATTCAAAGGACACATGGTGATGGTGCATTGTCCCGGAAACTGGACTCATCACACTTTAAGTAACTACCTTGAAGTTTGTCAGCCTCTGCAAGCATGTATAAGGCAACCCACCAAACGTCCAGATCAAACATCAGCACCTGTGCTATTGGTGCACAATCAGAGTGCATCTCATCTACCTCACACCACTCGATCTGGCTTACGAGTGCTAACACCTCAACGACTTATTGAAGAACTGTGATGTGACTGTTGTTTCTCCTTTTTATTTAACAAAGGGTGAGATGTAGTGTTGTGAGACTATGTCCACTAGGACCCTTGTGGTTCTGGGCTGACTCAACAGAGGAATTGTGTAATTTGCTGGGAGGTTTTAAGGTGTGGTTAACAGTTATGATGTCCAATGTGGGATCGTATGCTGATAAATAAAGATATCTTTTACAGTACTCCGTGTGTGGCGTATTAATTTGCATACTCCTGGGCTGAGGATGATGCTACACTTTTCATGCCGCTTCTTTTCACCCTTTTTACAGTTATTCCAAAAAAGATCTTCCTCAATGTCAGAGAGACTTTTGCAGACTTTTAGGAACAAGTCAGACCTTGTGTAGTTTTGATGATTCATTCCAAAATGCCCAGGCAATACTTCGCAGTTGATACATACACTTTGAGGTATTTAAAATAACAAGAGCAACCCATACGTCCTTATGAGCTGGGTAAGTACATAAGTACACAACAGTGATCAGTATGAAGACAGCGATTGCCGCAGCCGAGCGACCACGAGAAGCCGGCGATCGAGGAAGCGATCTCAAGCTAAGTGGGTTCATTGAAGCGTTATCAAACGTGAGGAGGTGCCCCGATCCTCCATATGACCAGGCAGTACTAAACACTGTCCGGATACTCCATTGCAGCCTTCACTGTCTTCATACTGATCATTGCTATACTGTATAATAACAGTCTTTATGTCTAAATATGTCACTAAATATTCACTGAAATAGGGTTATGGTCAATACACTTGTGGTCACAACAACATCACTTTAAATGTGAAAAAATAAAAAAAGAAAGAAATCTTTTGATTGTGTATATTTTTTACTTTTGTGCAAAATAAATTTACCTGCTTTAGCTGAAGCCAGGTACACTTCAATGATAAGTCTCTGCGGGCTTGTTTAGGAATACTAGAGTTGTTTGATTAATACCTTGACCTATAGAAAGGTCCCTCATTTCATATCTTATTTCTAGTTTAGTGGTGCAACTATTTAATTGCAAAAGTGTGTATTGGTGATATAAATGAGTTCCTTGTGAACACTGTTGTCTACTTATACACTTTGAGGTAGTCACTGCTTACATAGTTTTTTCAGAGTTTTATCATATTATGATGAAAACCTTCTTAGGGCAGACCTATTTTGGTTTTAGATGAATTCCATTCTCCCGCCCACAAGAGTTTTATATGTTTTAGAATATTTCAATGAGTGTGAAGAAAGGAATGATGGGTGTAAGCGTAGGCACAATGAACGCACTGCAGTGTCTAATATTTTTAGTCCTGCAATTTTCGTCTTCCGATAAGCCCAATATTACTTCTTCTTTTCCTAAAAGTGTACGATTTGTCTGTGAAACTGGAAAAAGACACAGAGACATGGACTTCAAAAAGTCATAGGGGGTTAGGATCAATATATAAGGGGGACTGCATATGCACTTTGACCTCTTTTTACTCTTTTTTCAGATGTAAAAGTACTTGCTTAACAGGAATAAAGAACTAGCCTGGTCAGTTTAGTTCTACACTGTTAAGAAGCACCAATACCCTGCAATTCTCTGAAGCATCTGAATTGAACGTCCGCCCTCATACAACAACATTGTCTTTTGTTTTATCACAAAATATTACTCCCAAAAGAGTTTTTCCCTAATGTTGTTTTTATTCTTTGGTACAGGTGTCTCACAGGATGTCAGGTGTGCCAGAACCTAATCAGGTAAATTATTCAAGATTTTCCTTGATGCTTCCTATAGCCAGAAATATTTATGCCACTGTCGATGTATCATGCAGTCAGTTTCCGTTGCTGAGAATGAGGCTTATTGTATGATAATTACTGGAAAATATTGTATTATTATAGTTAAGGTAAAAAGATTACAACTAAACTCACTGGCTAACCAAAGATAAATTGCAGACTGCTGTAATTGCCTATTTTGTAATTTTAATAAGAGCATTCACATCATTTCACAGCCCTATGATTCGGGTGATGGAAGGCTGACACACCCAATGACAGAGACCTGCTGACTCAACTATCAGTTCCATCATTCATCGACGTTGGTTTTGGCAAAAATGATAGCTTCCCCAAATTAAGATCATAGTCTGTCATATTTTTTGCTTCATCCACATTGAGGAAGACTGAAATGCAGTTGAATTGCTAAGAACCACAGTTTTAGAATTTCCTTATTAATGAAGGTCTAACCAGAGGTAATACTGTTACGCCACTTAGTAGATTAGTATTATTCTGCTGTAAGCAACACTTGCATCATCATTGTTTTACTTACTGATTACCTACGGCTCGCTCAAAAAGACTACTATGCAGCCATTAGGGATGCAAAAGGTAATTATTATGCTGGGCGCATTAACAAGGCCGACAACAACAGCAGAGAGATCTTTGCGATTGTTAAAAGCTTTGTGTCCCCTGTTGCGGAAGCTATGCCCCTCCCGTCCTCTGCGCAATGGTGCGAGGAGCTGTCCACTTTTTTTATAACTAAAATAGCGAAGATTCAGCAGGGCCTTTTAGAGGCACTTCCTGCCGACTGCTCTGTAGCTGGCCCCTGTTCACCCTCTCCCGCATCCTCTGGACACCAACTTACCACCTTCGCACAAGTGGCGGAGGATGATGTTCTCCATCTTCTCCAGTCCCTAAAATCGGGCTCTCCTGCCGACCCGTGCCCTGCCCGAGTGCTCTCGGAGGTGGCGGTTACAGTCTGTAGTGAGATCACGCAGATGGTGAACCTCTCTCTGGCCGCAGGCGTGGTTCCCCAGGTTTGGAAACACGCCAAACTCCTTCCACTCTTGAAGAAACCAGGACTGGACGTGTCGGTTCCGGGCAACTACCGACCCATATCCCTTCTACCTGCTCTCACGAAAATCTGTGAGAAGGTAGTTCTTCAACAAGTGGAGAGTTTTGTCGAAACATCTAATGCCCTCCACCCTGCCCAATCGGGCTTTAGGGCTGCTTATAGCACCGAGACGGCCCTGGTGGAGATGACCGAGGCAATTCGGGAGTGTCTAGACGGAGGTGGCAGAGCGGTCCTAATTTTATTGGACCTCTCTGCCGCTTTCGATACTGTCCCCTATGACCTCCTTCTCGGTCGGCTGTCCGCCATAGGTATTGGGGGAGTGGTGCTGGAATGGCTGTCCTCTTTTTTATCTGATAGGACCCAGCAGGTCTGGATGCCCCCGCATGCCTCCGAGCAAAAGCCTTTGCTCACTGGGGTCCCGCAGGGGTCCACACTTAGCCCCTTACTGTTCAATGTGTACATTACACCTTTGGTATACCTAGCTGAACAGTTTGGGGCTAAAATCCTAGGGTATGCTGATGACACCCAATTGTTGTTTACCTGGCCAGATGATAATCTGGACACGTCTACAGTCCATCTGTGTCTGTCCTCGGTATTTCGCTGGCTAACACAGGCCCAGCTGAAGTGCAATGAGGACAAGTCCGAAGTGCTTTTTTATGGCTCCTTCCCCCCCTCATTTAAGAGCACACTCTGGCCTTCTAACATTCCCTGCCCAAAAGAGATGGGGAGACCAGCGAAAAATCTGGGCATTTGGTTCACGGAGGATCTCAGATTTGAGCATCACATTAAAAAACTTACAGGCACCTGTTTTGCCACTCTGAAAATGCTCCGCAAGTTTTTCCCCTTGCTCCCTAGGGAGGCCAGAGAGTCGGTTGCCAGAGCACTCATACTGGCTCGCCTCGATTACGCGAATGCACTGTTCAGTGGCATTCCGGCATACCTGGTCAAACGCCTCCAAATTATTCAGAATGCGGCTGTACGCCTGCTATTTAACATCCCCAGGTGGAAGAGCGTTCGCACTGAGCTGCGCTCGCTTCACTGGCTTCCCGTAGCGCAACGCATTCTGTTCAAATCTTTGGTGTTGGCGTTCCGTGCAACTCATGACCAGGGCCCCTCGTACTTGAGAAGGAGATTCACAAGGTACATCCCGGCACGCACCCTGAGATCCGCCTCTCTGTTTAAACTGTCCCTTCCCCGTTTTAAACGTGCCAGACTGGGCGGCCAGTCGCTGTCTGTTGTGGTGGCCCGGGCCTGGAATGCCCTCCCTCTCCATCTACGCTCCACGCCGACAGTGGCTGCTTTCAAAAAACACCTGAAAACTCACCTATTCAAGAGTGCAGTCTAGGAGGATCCCCCGATGTCTTGTTCTCTGCCTTCTGTCTTTTTCCTCGCGCCAGGATACTCACCAGTAACAGAGCGCGTTACAAAACGGTTTATACTATACTATTAGCATCTCTCCTTGTTCTTGTGTCTGTATGTCAGAGGCAGGTATGTGTGCTGCTGGGTAGAACATTTGTGTGCCAACTAGAGCTAAATCACCTGTGATGTCATCATTGGAATAGTGAGATGAAAGTCACTTGGAGGTGAGAATTGAGAAGAAAGGGGTTGAAGGTCAGGAGATTCAGTTTGATGCAGGTAATCCTGGTAGGAGCCTTCGTACAAGTAGCCCATTTAGCCCTTGTCGTACCTTTATACTTTCAAAGATGTCTGGGGTTCTCTCAGGCTCTCTTAGGTCTACCCTAAAAGCGATTTTATGGTCAAGTACTCTAGTTTTCTTTTAGGGGTCCTGTGAAAGTTGTTTTATTGCACTCACTACATGTAGTGATCCTATTTCTAAACTCCCCCAATATTTTCATATAATGGGAAAAAGGACATGAGTAGATTGAGAGACCTCTTTGTTGGGTCCTGGGACTATAAGTGGTTATGATGGACAGTCTCCATGTTGGATACTGGTATTTACCAGTGGTGTTTCAGGACTCAAGTGTATATTTATACCTTTGGATAACAGGGTTGTTCATTTTTTAAATGTGCCTCTCAAAAGTGGCAAATGTAAGCAGCCAAGGCTTACTTCAGGGTGGAGTAAAGGTTTTGGAACTCAAATACATTATAAATATAATCACACTTTTTAGGTTTAATGTCCAGTCAAGTTATATTTTCTGAGAGAGCTTAATTTAGAAGAGAGAGTTACAGAATAAAATCCAAAAATGTGCTGTGTCACACAATCACCCCCCCCCCCCCCCCTTCACCTGCTAATGTCTTATGATGTCTCCATGTTAGCGAAATGTCCTGCTCATGCACCGGATTTCTTGCAAAGTGATAAAATAAAGCTGGACAGCCGGTGTATCACCTCATACAAACCACTGCACAGGATTAATAGAATTTACTGTTGTACATGCTGGAGCTCAATCGTGGACTCTGGTTCAGTAAGGCAGCTTCCACAGCCTGCACAAACTGAACAAATGATTTGAGTGTGCAGCAATCAAAGAGAATGCCCAGACTCTGCTGCTTGTCTCTGTTTATATGGTGATTCAGCCAATAAATAAGGCTTGGTGGCAAATAATAACAAGTAAAGACTTATGTATACACAATAACCTTCTCAGCTAGCAGCTGTTGCCGCTGCAGGCCCAATGATTCAAGCCCACTGTCAGTCCTGGAGCACTACACCTTCTTACAACAAACATTAATTGAATTTCTCCCCACTCCTGCGGTGCCCCCCATAAGTACCCTAAATAGAGCGCCTACAGCACCTTTAGCATTCAGCAATGTGAATGCAAAGTACAAATTAGGAACATAGAGATATTACTCATAAGAACTTTCTCAACTTAATAGGTTTGTATCCAATTTACCAATGGGTATGAAATTATATTCCTTAGAGCCGATTCACAAAGGTAAATATACATGAGTAGACTTACTCATGTATAGATCAACTCCTGGACCTGGTTATAAATTGCCCCTTTTCTGCTAATAACTGTTTCTGAGTGGATATTTGCACCTATATATCGACTTGAGTCTCCTCGTCCTCTAATGAGGGGTGAAACCTCTTTCAATCAATTTTACAACCTTAAAGTTAGTCTGTGTGTGTCTCTGTGTGGCTCTGTGTGGAGATCTCTGCCACTGCGGAGGAGATCTCAGTTAAGGTAAATATAGGGTAGATTTGTAAAGTTAATATTGCCCAAAAAGACGTCTCTGTTGATTTTGTTTTTTCCCTCTCTTTATAATTTATATAAGTATGCTAAATCAGCTTCTTTAAAGAAAAATCATTTCTTTGTGGTAAATAGATTGTATTATACCCCTAAAAAAATTGCTAGATTTGCTTTAACATCAGCTCCTAAAGAACTTTTTGGAGAAATGTGGGGAGGGCGTTGGAGGAAGTTCTTAAAGTTAGGATTCATCTTAATCTGACATTAGTTATATTTGGTATCGAGAATAATCCTATATACCAATTATCTAATACGTTGACTGGCTTATTCCTGTGTTTGATATTAGTAGCCCGTAGAGAGATCTGCAGGCTGTGGAAAGATCCTGAGCCACCGCGATATAAGACCTGGTGAAGAGCAGTATTGTGTATGGCGAGATTGGACCAAGAGGAGGGGAACATCTGGGGGCCATTAATCACTTGGGGCACTGAAATGAGGTTAGTCTAAGTGTACTTGGTCCAATGATTACACCAAGCCTCGCACAAATGAAGCTGGCCTGGTCGGCCTAAAAGGCGAATGCAAGAGCATAGACCCAGGGTGCCCAGTTTGGAAGGTGGACTTTCCTATGCAAATTTGCAGATGCTTAAGGTGAAATAAGGACAAAATAAAATACAAATATTGCCCAAAAAGTATTAAGATAAAAAGTTACAACATATTGCGTCATCAAATTAAATTTGTAGTCAATATAAAAATAATTGAGCATATAATTATTTAATTTATAAATATTAGACCTGGCATCCTTGGCATGGTATTACTCTAAGTTCTTTGTCTTCAACCCCTGTTTTTGCTAAATTCTTTTTTTTATGCATTAGGACTCTGTGATCTAAACCCCCACCAACCAGTGGTAAACTGCTTGTGCTCTCTTCCTTAAACATATTTCTAAATTAGTTTGGGATTTTTTGTGTTGTGATATTTCTAAATGGGTTTGGAATTGTTTGTGTTGTGTTTTCACTCTGTTACTGTTTGAGTCTTGCATGAACACTTTACACATTGCCTCTAATTTAAGCCTGACTGCTTTTGTGCCACGCTACCAGAGGGTTAAGCACAGGTATAATTAGTGACTTTTGTGGTTCACCCTGACAAGGATTGTGTTTATTATTTTAGTGGGGCTTCCACCACTCGCAACATATAGCCCAGTTTCATGCAATAAATATGTATTTTTAAACAAAAAGTTAAAAATAAAATCACCTATCCTCTATAGCATTCATATTTGACTTGTAATACACTTGGTTAAAAGTAGTTTTTTTTTTTAAAGTTTCAAGTTAAGTTGAAAAGTTTACATAACTTTTTTAAATTACAGGTATTATCAACTTAATAAAAAACTAAAACTGATCAATAATTAAATTACATTTTACATCAAGAAAACTAAATGTATATACGTAATTTAAATCAATTCCAGTGGGATGTTAGTTTAAGTTTAATTTGCTACCTCCATTGTTTTCTTTGGAAGTGTGTTGCAATACCAGTGTTTGGTCATCCTTGGTGCTAGCTTGACTGACACCAAGACTTGGCAATGTACATTTAAGTCTCTTTCGACACTTCTAATACATTTGGAAGTGTATTCAGTGCATTGCAGTGGTTTCACTCGTTTGTTGGTGTTTAATGTATATTAAAATGCGCATCACTAAGCCCCTCCATAAATTTCTCTGAACCCCGCTCTTTTAGTAGTAATTACTCTCTTTGTCCTTTCCACATTTACTGCTAAATCTTCTACCTTCTTCACATATGTGTACAGAGATCTCCATTACCTGGGAGGAGACCTCTTTACATAAACGGACAAAGCAAAGGCAGAGTTATCCACCCGTAGGTTTGAGAATTACATTTTGGAGTATGTTCAGTATTATGACTGAAATACTACTTCCACATTAATTTTGTGAATCAGGCTGATTTCCTGTGATTGGTTTTACATATATTTGGAATACAGAATGGCAGACAGTTTAACATTTCCTATCGGACCTAAAGATCCGAATTAATAGAGGAAGAATGTCGCTTGATAACCCCATTGTCAGATTCGTACCTAGCCTGGAAAAGATAATTCCTTAATGCAAGTTAAAGGAGCGTAGGTGAAGAATATTGCAAGGGGAGAATCAGAGGATAGATGTAGTGGGAAAACCTTCCAATCGAGAACTCAAACTATATGAAACAGATGATGAAAGTCTACAAGTAAAGGGAATTAATGGGAGATCGATAGGGAGATCGATGGAGGAAGGCGGAGAAAGAAAAAGGAAACAGCTCAGACACAGCGTCAGATGTCCCAGATGACACAGACCAACACAACAAAGATGACCCACATGCACCATATCAGATTTCAAACAAATCACATGAACCAAGCTAAACTATCTTACCCAAGGGCAGTTCTTGAGAATCCAAATTCTCCATTCCTGCTTATGAAAGTATGGGATGATGTGACTAAGTAAATTAGGTGGATACATAGTGACATGCTTGCATATATTTACAACTGATTTTATGTACCATCTTTCTGTTTAGGTTTACCATAAAAAGCCTAATGGTCCTAAAAAGAAACAAAAAAAAAACCAAATGACCCCACAAAAAATAAAAGCCCAAATTTCAGTCTGAACCGTAAGAAGGAATTTTATTAGCTGAATGGTCAACTTTTTCCATATGTTTCAGTTTTACAAACCCATTTCCTTTTATCCTAAAACCCCACTGAATGATCAGTAGTATTTCCACAATGCTATGTAACATGAGGCTGTGCACAGTTGATACTAATCTTGAATTTATATCACTTGCGTGCCTTCAATTGTGCAGAAAGCTTTTAATGATTCAAAGAGACAATTATTGCATTGCTGACAGTTTGTAAAAACACCAGAACAAAGATGGCATTCTGTCTTAAGGCATGAGAAATATGTGTATAACTTAAAATTTGTCCACAAACCAGAAAAAGAGTACACATTTGAAGTACTTCCGCAGTTCTTTCTCTTAAGGGTAGGCATTGGGAGAGGAGTACATAAGCTGTTTTGCTCAGTGGGCCTATCACTTATTTACATACCAACATATCCCACTTTCAAAAACTCAGGAGCCAGATATTTGTGGCAGCATGACTCTAGTTTGTGCAGTTGCACAACTGAACTGCCCTATTCTTCTCTTAAGAAGAGAGCTGCCCGCAAGCTTTTTGCAGCACACGCACTTTAGAATAAGTACATTACACCATGCACCAGGTATTTTGATATGTATCAAGACCCATCTTGGGATTAGTTTAAGGGTGCCTCTGCGTGGACTCCAAGAGATAGGACTTGTGCCAATTTCTGTGTGAACAAAGCAAACACAAGGAGATGATGAAGGGAGCGCTTAAACTTTTCAGACACTCACCCCCAGTCACAGATCTAGGTTGAATCCATCATCCTTTTTTAGCTCACTTCGCCACCACAGTTCAGACACAGCAGTATGCAAATCAGTCTTAACCCTGTGCCTCATGGGAACAGTCCAGCCCAAGCTGCCAAGCCATGTCTTCCCTAGACCGGAAACAAGCATCCTGGGACCGGTTTCGGGCTAACAGCCCTCATCAGGCAGGATAGCTTGAATCCAGTGGCAAAGTGAGCAAGGGAACCACGATTGATGCCAACTTAGGGCGACAAAGCAAACACGAGGAGATGGTGGACGGAGTGCTGAAACTTTTCAGACACTCACCCCAGTCACAGATATTAGTTGAATCCATCATTGTCTTTAGCTCACTTCTCCACCCTAGTTCAGATACAGCTATATGCAAATCAGTCATGACCCAATGCCTCATGGGAACATTCCAGCCTGAACTGCCAAGCCAGGATGCTTGTTTCTGGTCCAGGGAGGACCTGGCTTGGCAGTTAGGTCTGGACTGTTCCCATGAGGTACAGGATCAAGACTGATTTGCATATGGCTGGGTCCAAACTGGGGTGGCGTAGTGGGCAAAAGAACAACGAATTTAACCCAGATCTCTTGAGTGGGGGAGAATGTTTGAATCATTCAGCATTCCAGCCATCCTTTGTTGCAGTTACACTTTCCGCCCTATTTGGGATGGGTATGCCCAGACATGTGTCCCTTGCTCACTGTGCCACTGGATTCAAGCTAGCCTTGCTGATGAAGGGTGACATACCCCAAAACTGGTCCCAGGATGCATGTTTCCGGTCCAGCAAGGACCTGGCTTGGCAGTTTGGTATGGACCGTTCCTATGAGGCACGTTGTCAACACTGATTTTCATATGGCAGATTCCAAACTGGGGTGGTGTAGTGGGCAAAAGAACAATGGATTTAACCCATATCTCTTGACTGGGGAAGAATGTTTGAATCATTAAGCATTCCGTCTATCATTTGTTCCAGTTACAAATGTCTGTGTGAAGGCATTCTTACATCTGCCAGTACGGGAAGTCTGACGTAGGCACCAAGTCTACATCATCTCCTGGGTTGACCTTAATTGCTGCATTTTCCAGGACTTGTTTACACATGCCTTGTTATGCTACAGTCAGCCTATTACAAAGTTGTACAGGCAAATGCCTTTTTCTGAATGGTTGAGGCCGAGCCACATGCACATTAAGCAAATCCCACTTTCCCTTTCATGGATTCTAACTGGTCAACAGACATTTTGCAAATATATTTAACAGCTTTTATATCAACAAATTGCCACAAATGTGCAAGAACAGTTGCAAAAGCCCATTGTACTCTTGGGCAGTTATTGTAATCTGTCTACAGAAAGCTAGTTCAGCAGCTTCAGTGAAGTCATATCTACAGTGTACCTTAATTACCAGAAAATCTAGAAATGGAAGTGCTGAAGTCCTTTATGGGTTTACATGGTGCGCTGACTGTAACAGCTGGGTGATTTGCTATCTGGTGCATACAGACTCTCGTTCCAAGGCAACGGAGGAAGCAGATAATAGAAACAGCACGTGGCCAAGAAAAAGCTTATTAGAGAAAGGCTGTGAATCAGTTTTCCTGTACGCAGTGGCTGAAAAAAACCAGACCAAACAAACCTGATGGAGTAGTTCTGCATGTCGTGCCCACCAGACATAGCATGGCTGTCAGTGGTGATGGACCTCTTTGGAAAACTGCTTTCTGAAACACACATACTTCTCATAATGGATGAGTACTGTTGATTGTACTTGATGCCCATGTTCTAACAGCCGAGGGACATGTTATTATTTGATGGAGTATATTCTGTCAGCTGTTATTTTCTGATGGATTACATTCTGTCAACACAGGCACTCTGTTAAGGTTGGTAATGGACTACAGTTCAAGAGCAATGATTTGTTTTTCTCATTCAGTACAGTCCATGTGTTTTACTCACAGGAAGTGATCTTCTGCCTGTTAAAGCCACGAGCCAATGGAATGGGCAAACTCAATTGGGAGCAGTCTTGCATGAATGTTGAAAATCTCTGCATAATCCCATAACTTAATGCTCTCTGAATCTTTATGGGGTAGTAGCCGTCCAAGTTTGTAATAGTTTCTTCATCGTATTCTCCCAAAGCCTCCGTTCCATTAATCTCACATTGCCATTATCTTAGGGGACAAGTATTTGCAACAGTATTACGTCATGTATGCTATGGCCAAGGCTCCAGTGACATAAAATGCTAAATCCAGTGTTTCCAGCAGAATCCACAGCTCTCTTTTCAGATTCCTCCAAAGAGCCTGAATTTAAGAAAGGAAACCATTTTTTGAAAACAATTGAAGGTGCCTTTGTAGATTTTGAAAATGGAAATGAACATTCTAGGTAAGAACTTTTTAATTTTTGCTGCTTCATCATTCAACCCAGCTATGTATATGTTAATATTTGATACTAATAGTATCTATCTACTTGGCTGAATAAGATGATCTTTACATACATGGTACACTTCTATATCTAAAGGTAACCACACTTGTTTTGTTTGCTTGGAGTTGAATCCCCGAGTTACAATGTCAACAAACAACAAGCTTATAGGTTAAATGCTTGAGTTAATCTCAGCTGCTGTTGATTGCTGGGACCACATTCCAGATCATGATTTTTAACCAATAGGCCACAGTAGACAGAGGCCCGCCTATGCAAATCAGAACTCACCGAGCTTGTCATGGGAACAGCCCATCCCGAAATGCCAGGCTAGGCCCACTTTAGAAGACAACACCAGGCTTGGGCTATTTGGGCAATGCCAGCTGGGTGCAGCTTGATTTCTATGACACACTGAGAACAGGACCCATGTCTGGGCTCCCCTGTCCCATTTAGTCAACTGCAACAAACAACAAGGTGATGGATGGAATGTTCATCACCACCCCCTTTTCTGAATGATTTAATCTTAGGCACTGGTGATCACTTGGGGGCCCTCATTTTCCAGCCACGAGGCAGTACTACTTATATATTTCTATTTAATACATCAACAGAATGGGATGCGTTTTAGCTTGGTGACCATGGGGAATAAGACATTAGCCGAAATATATCCTATTCTGTTGCTTCATTAAATAAATACATAACTTGAAATAGCACTCTGTGTGTGGTCTTTCTTTTTGGGGAAGGTGGAAGCGTTGCTATAATATATATATATATATATATATATATATATATATATATATATATATATATATATATATATATATATATATATATATATATATATATATATATATATAAAGGAATCCCAGCCTGTCGATGAGTGACAGGCAGCAGCAGGGTGCAGACCTCGCAGCGCCACAACAGACAGCCGGAAGTAAAGCTCACAGATAATCCAGACTCAAGTGAGTAGCAGGTTCAAAGCGTTTATTGAAAGGTAACGCGTTTCACTCCACTGGGGAGCTATATATTCACTGAAAAAACCATAGGTTTCAGACATGTTATAGTTAGAAACTAGCATTTAAAAAACCTTAGAAATTCACTAAAAAACCACAGGTTTTAGAGGTGTTATAGTTAGCTGGACATTTCACTCGTATAAAACCATTGAAATTCCTCCGTTATAGTTAGTTGTACCAAGTATAACTTGCGCGCCCGCAATCCACTGCTGATGATGTCACATATTACATCATTTGTGACATGGTCAGTGACATCACTGATGACATCACTGATGATATCTAAAATGACATCCCTGATGACATCATCCAGTGAATGTGGTTTGGTTGGATATTTAAATAAGTATTATATATACATATAGCAATCTGCATTGAAGACTGAGTGGATGTATAAGTGTCTGAATGGAGGATTTAGTAGCAATGTGATTGACTGTCCAAGTGACTAATTTAAAGTGTCTCACTAAATATATGGGATAGTGATTAAACTGTGTGAATACCTGTATCACTCTATCTCTTGTTGTGTAAACTACTACATACGTTGGTTACTAGCTATGTGAAAGTCTATATTAGTTCTTAATTAGTTAAGTGATTATTTGTATGGGATAGTGAATGTGTGTGTGGTTGGCTAGGAGGTGTGTGACTGTCCAAAGATGTGTAAATAGTTGATTTAGTAGGTATATGAGGTTTAGACTGTATGTGGAAACAGTTGTTTGGGTGAGTGAATCTCTTTATGGGTGTGGTGATGAGTAAATATATTTCTCAATGATACATGTCCAACAAACTAGAAATATAAAAGGCAGTGTATGTGACAGTCGTTGTATATAAATAAGTATACATAAGACTCAGTGATTGTATGAATGACTGTATCGAAAACTGTATACTTGTAATAGTGATTTTATAACACACTAAGTATGAGTTACTATCTATATGAATAAATAAAGTGGTGTTTGTATACGTGTGTACCTTAGTACATGTAAGTATGATCAATTGTTTGCATAAGTGAGTAGGATGACTGCATAAGTGAATAGGATGGGTGCTGGTGTGTAATGTCGATGTAGGTGTATAAGTATATTTAATAGTGTTCTATTGATCTTTGTTAGCATGTATGAGTGAATCTATAGGTAAGTGTTTAGATGTGTGTGTAGATGTAGGAATCACTGAGTGGGTTTTTAGAAACTGGTATTGGTGTGTCAATGGTTTCAAATATGGCACTCCATATTTTATAATGAGTGTTGAACGTTTATACTAGTGTACGATAAGATGTATCAGATTGTCACATGGCTGATGTCATCATTCTTTTTTTTTTTTTGTCCTCATATATGCCACCAGAAAGTATCAACTCTAGATGGGATTTCTCTCAGGGCCACTGACACCAATCGATTTTTGATTCCGCCCCTGGATTGAGTGCTAGGCCTACAGAGGTAGGTTGTCTCCTTGTCCAACTCCCATTACCGTTCCGTTGTACCTTGCCCCTTGGGAGGACCGGACCACAAACCTCTGGCATAATCATTGGACTCATTATTTATCATACCATACTTTCAAAGCGGACCATACCTTAGTAGCGCTCTCTCCGTTACATAACATATCAAACTGACTGATAGCCATGATGTTTCTTAGGCAATCAGTGAATCTCGGGGGGGGGGCTCAGATTTCCACTCTCTGCATATCTCCCTCCTTGCAATGACAATAACATAGAATAGAAACTGTGTGGCACTGTCTCTGATGTTGTACCAATGTGGGAGGCCTAAGAGAATCAATCTTGAACTGCAAGTAACTGGTACTAATAATACCTCCTCTAAAAACCCACACACATGCCGTCAGTAACTAATGCTTTCTGGGCAGTCCACAAACATATGTATATCGTCAGCTATAGGGAATTTACATCTCTGGCAGTAATATGAATGCACTGAGATCTTTGATAGTTTCGCGGGAGTCCAATATACTCTATATACAGTGAATAGGTGGTTCCTTCTGAGGTTAGCAGGTTTTATGATCGTCTGTGAGATTGTAAATGAGTCTATCCAAACCTTCATCATCTCATCGGTATTATCAAGTAAGAGGTTATCCCAGAGCTTCGTAATTTCAGACTCTATACTATCCTTTGCACCCACTAAAGAGTTATACCAGAGTGAGATCTCCCCTTTCCATCCTCTCCCTCTATTAACTAAGTCTAGGATCTGGATCTCATCCTCATTCCCCCAACCCTGCCTCCCCCACCAAGAGGACAAAGGATAGTATTTAAATCTTGTGAGGCACCCCCCGTTAGATTAGATAGAGATTCCCAGTCCATTAATTGAGAATTATTGCAGAGGTCACCCCATTTCACAAAACCCGCCTCCCTCAGAGGGAGAGCCAGTCGATCTAATAGACATTCAGGGGTGCCCGGGGAATCCCATATTCGGGCTTGGACATTATAATATGGGATCCCCAGAATCTTGCATATAGACTGCCAGTTCTTAAGTGCCGCCTGTAATAGCTTCAAGCGGACCTTTTTGTAGTATTTTTGATCCCCAAATTTGTAGAGGAAGAATTCTAGGCCTTGTGGCTGGTCAGATAAAATTCCTCGAAAGAGACGGCCATGAGAGGAGGAGTCCAGGTTGTTTGCAAGGAGTCTAAAATTTTTAAACTGAAAAGCATAACAATAAAAGAGCAAATCGGGGAGAGCCAGCCCCCCCACCTTTAACCCCCTTCTTAATTTCTTCCACGCAATCCTCGGGGATTTGGTGGCCCAAATAAAAGACCCAATCTTCCCCTGAAGACTACCAATATCTTTGTGATTAAAGATCAGGGGAATATTGTTAAATAAGAAGGTGATTTTGGGGAGGATGATCATTTTGATCAAGTTAACTCTACCATAAATATTCAATGGTAGACTGCCCCATCTAATCAACAGCTTACTTATCTCCTTTACCACTATCTGCCAACTGGTTTTTGGAACGTCCGCTAGTTTCTGAGTGAGGTATATGCCCAGGTATCTAATTTTTTGTTTAGCACCGGTTGTCGGGATATTCCAGCTTATTATATCAGTTTTTTCCTTTGTTTATTTTATATCCTGACACTGTGCCAAATTCTTCTGCTAGCTTAAATAATCTGGGAATAGCCTCTGCAGGATTGGCTGTGTAGAGTAGAAGATTATCACATATAATGCAGTCTTTAACTCTAATTCTCCCAATTTAAATGGAATAATTACCGGATCTAGTGTCAAAGAGCAAACAAGGGGCTCAATATATATATCGAAAAGAAGCGAGGACAAAGGGCAGCCCTGCCTCGTGCCTCTGGAGAAATTAAACCAGTTGGTCAGGAAGCCATTAATCAAAACCTTGGCATGAGGGCTCCTATATAGTGATTTTACTCCCTCAGTAAAGGAAGATGGGAATCCAAACTTTGCCATGGTGTCCCATAGAAAGACCCAGTTGACCTGATCGAATGCTTTTGCAGCATCAATCGCTACAATGGTGAGCGGCAGTCCTTTCTCCTCAGCTACGTCTATTGCTCCAATCACCTGAAATGTGAGCTCGTTTAGCTGACGGCCAGGTATGAATCCCCTCTGGTCTGAGTGAATTGTGGTCTTGATCACTTTAGCCAGTCTAGTTGCTAATATTCCAGAGAATATCTTTAGATCTGAATTAAGGAGGGAGATAGGTCTGTATGATTCAATCTTTTAAGGGTCTTTATTTGATTTTACTATCAAGGCAATGGTGGCTTCTGACCATGAGGGTGGAATGTCACCTCCATGTCGAAAGATTCTATTAAAGAGTGACAATAATACAGGTAGAATTTCCTCAAGATTATCTTTATAGACCTCCGTCGGTAACCCGTCTGGGCCTGCAGCCTTGCTTCTACTCATCTTGTTCACCTGTGCTCTTATCTCCCCCTCGGTGATATCACTGGCTAAAATAATCTTATCAGACTCACTCAGTTGGGGCAATTCCCTCGAGTTCCACCACTGCTCCAACTCTTCAACTCCCGAACAGTTATTTTCTTGATATAGTTCCATCATAAAACCTCTTGCTTCTTCCCTGATGTGCTCATCTTCCGTTAGCACCACCCCCGTGTCTCGCTGGATTAAGGAGTTGATGATAATCCTTCTCCTCTCAATTCTTACTTTCCAGGCGAGAAGAGCGCCACACTTTTCTCCATACTCAAAGTTCTTAAGCTTACTAATCTCCCATCTATCCTTGATTGATTTTTCAGCTCTAGCTTTAAATCGTGACTGTAATTCTAAAAGTTCCTTTTCTAATTTCGGTATTTCTCCTCTATCTTCCAGGGCAGCCAACTGTAGCTGTTTCTCCTTCTTTTTAATGCAATCGAGATCATTAGAGTCCTTTTCCTTAATAGCTCTTCTTTTATGGGCCATCTGGGAGCTCAAGATCCCTCTCATATAGGTTTTATATCTTGCAAACTGAACTCCTTCATGATATTTCCAAGAGTCAAGAGAGAATTTCTTGGGACATTATACTTAGCTTTAGAGGTACGATCCAACTGACTGTCTAACACTAAATTAAAATCGCCTCCGAATATTAGTGGCGCTGTGTGCTGTATCAGAACTCCCTGTAGCTTTAGAAGGAAGCTGGGATTATCCTCATTGGGACCGTAGTATACAGCACACGTATAAGATAAACCACCTATAGAGAGGACTGCCACCAGCCATCTTCCGGACTGATCGGTATCCCAACTCTGGACCCTGATTCCCTTGTTTGCTTGAACAATTATGGCTACCTCCCTTTTTATTCCTTTTTGCCTGGAGCATAACACATCCTGGACCCAACTGAGTTTTGTGAAAACATGATTACATAACTCAGCTTCTGGATGTGTTTCCTGTAATAAGTGGACGTGGCCTTGAGTATTTTTTTAAAATTCACAGACCCTCATTTGCTTTTTACGGCTCCCCATACCGTTTAAGTTCCAGGAGAGAAATTTGATATTTGTTGCCATGCTACCAGCCATTATCTGGTTTAATCAAGCAGATGACCCCCCTCTGTAATTTTATGACATATGAGGACATTTTTATTTTTTCACCCCCAACCCCGTGCCTCCCAAACCCCCCCCCCCCCTGAGGAACCCTCCCATTATATCAGGCGTTGATCTCGCCTTAGGGAGCCCCTCGCACTCACGACACTACCAAGTGAAATGATTTCCTTTTTTCTTCTTTTTTTTCTTTTTCTCCTTTCCTCTTCCCTATTCTGCACCAACAAATTCTACCCAAGCTATCCTATTATTCTCTTTATTGAGTAGCTATTAAAAAGAGAAGAAAAATAAAAAAACTAAGAGAGGAAATATATGTATTTATACATCTAACTTAATTTTCCTTATATATAGTAAGTGAGTATGTAGTAAGGTTCCTAATCCTGGTTATATCTTACAGGATTAAGTCTAACTATTTCCTCGTTTTTAACAATAATTCGTCCACTTCCTCAGGGTCATTACAGTTGTGCATTTTGTTATTCCACATCACCTTCAATAGGGCTGGAAATTTCATTTGCACTTGCGCACCCAAAGATCTGAGTTCTGGCATCCTGGATCCTAATTCCCACTGCCTCTGAGCAGTCCGCCCCCCTATGTCGGATCTAAGGATTAGCCCGATAGTAGAGGGTGGATCGTGCTAGACATCTGCTTAGTATTAACTTCTTAACGCTAAAGGTTTGAAAGTTCACTAGGATCTTTCTAGGTGCCTTCCGATTGGGATGTAATCTAAAGGGATCTCTATGTACCCTCTGAATTTCAGCCTCAAGATCAATATCTGGCCGGTCCTTCAACACCCCCTCGCGTAAGAGTCTACAGACAAACCCTTTAATATCTTCCACCTCCTCTCCTTCTGGTATTTTTAAAATGCTGATGTTATTCCGTCGGGTTTGTATCTCCAACCTTTCCATATCCATCATGAGGGATCGGTTTTGTGCAATGAGACTGTCAATGTCTTTAGAGTTCCCCAAAGTGGTTTCCGAGAGCGTTGATACCTTACTTTCCAATGAACTGGTCCGGATTGCTATATCGTCTAATTTGGCCTCCAACAAATCAAATCTATCATGCAATCTTTTTTGGTTACACTCTGAGACTTCGAACCTTCCCAGTAAGTCTTCCTGCAGTGTTTGAAGTAGTGAGCCAATTCTATCGCACTCAGGCGGATTTGTGGTTCTGGCAAAGTCTTGGGTAACTGAACTGCTTTCGGGGAGAGACTGAGCTAGAACAGGAGATTTTACCAGAGGTGGTTGAAATATTTGAGGTATATTTTGCTCTCCCGAACTCACCGAGGCTGAGGCCATGGAGGATGTGGAGTTCATGAAGCCTGAACCATCAGGAAGCCCTTGTGCTACTGGTAGGGGAGTAAAGGAGACTCGGGGGCTGAAAATAGTGTCAGGAATAATACTTGACTGCAAACCAACTCCTAGGCGTGCTGAGACCTCTGGGACCTCCGGGACCTCTGGGTCCTCTGAGCTCTCATTAACCTGAATGGTCTTGAGCAGAGCATATCTGTTCCCCAAAGTCGGGGAGGACAAGGACGGAGATGGAGCCTGGTCTGATTGAGCTATATCCACTGTTACTGACTTCCCCATTGTATCCTTAGAACTTTTGGGCCCCGGCAGGTGCTCCATGATCTGAAAATACCTTTTAAGGGAGGGCGTGCTTTTTTGTGCCTGCAGCTGTAAGGTCGCCTTAGTGCCCCCACCCTTCTTAGTCCCCCACTTTCTTTTTTTCTTATATGGGGTTAAAGGGGTCGAACCTCCTTTCTCAATTGGCTCTACAGATTCCCAGACCCCCTGTCGTCGCAGGTCCTGTTTTGACCTTAATTGGTACCTGTTCCTCGTTTCCCCTACCACCTCTTTAGATTTAAATATGTCCTGCCTGACCCCGGGGGAGCCTACAGCAGTACTTAAATGCGGCCTGTCCTGTGGAGATGCTATTACTGTTACTGCACCTTCAACCGCTGCAACTGTTCCAACTGATGGTGGATTTATCTCCATACAGACCCCCCTTCTCAATAGCTCCTTACCGGTGTTTCGTGCTCCCAGGGACTTAATTGCTGAAAACTGCCCCCAACACACCAGACCTCTGAAATGGGAAAGAAGTGCCCCTCGAGAATGATACCACACACTCCTCCAATTCCCGTATCCTGGCTCTCGCTCCTGATGTCATCATTGATGTAATCAGTGATGTAATTTGAGATGTCATTAGTGATGTCACTGACCATGTCATGAATGATGTAATATGTGACATCATCAGCAGTGGATTGTGGGCGCACAATTTATATTTAGTACAACTAACTATAACGGAGGAATTTCAATGGTATTGTACGAGTGAAATGTCCAGCTAACTATAACACCCCTAAAACCTATGGTTTTTTCAGTGAATTTCTAAGGTTTTTTAAATGCTAATTCATAACTACAACATGTCTGAAACCTATGGTTTTTTCAGTGAATTTCAAAGTTTTTTTAAATGCTAATTCCTAACTACAACATGTCTGAAACCTATGTTTTTTTCAGTGAATTTCAAAGGTTTTGTAAATGACAATTTCTAAATGTATTAATTGTTATATTTATTTTTTGATACTGATTTACTACATTGTTTTACACTATTTATTTTTAGATTTTTATTTTAAAAATTACCTTACAATTACATTATACATTACATTACAAAATATACTTTCTCAGAATGAATTACTTTAGTTTAAATACTTTGTAAATAGGCAATAGACTTTTAAGTACAGTAGTTACAGTTATTGCAATGGGCAACACAATTTCAAACACAATGCAACATTGAGCTGAATGGGAATTTCTAGTTAAATGCAATTAGTTACTTTGTGGATTACTTTCTAACCACAGGAATGGATCCTAGATTCAGTCCTGGGACATCTCCTGTAAACAGTTGAGTAAAAGCGTTTTGATTACTGTAGTTTATTTAAGGAATATTATTGTATTTCAAAAGTTGACACTTAGAACCTTTTTCGCATACAATCACCAATGTTATCCTATGGGAGGAAATTCACTTAGCAGGTAAGTAGTGTTATCGTTACTTTTTCTTACTCAGTAGTTGATCCTGGATCCAGCACTGCTGCATCTCCTGTAAACAGTTGAAAGAATGTGTTTAAGTCATACAGCCTATTTTTAAGGAATATTTGTAGTTTGTGAAAATAGACAGAAACTTTTCTCGTCAAAACCAGACAATAGATTCCTATGGAAGGAAATACAAGTTAGTGGTAAGTACGGTTAGAATTACTTTTCAGGGTCAGTGCTGGGCTAAAAGATGCAGCACTGGGTTCTCTCCTGATAACAGGTGAGTTAATCGGAATTCGTTGTTCGAATAATTTTAGGTGAATATTTTAAAGTTCCAAAACTCCACACTTAGAAGAATTTCCAAGTGAAACCAGTCAATGTTAGCCTATGGAAGGAAATTCACTTAGCAGGTAAGTACTGTTATCGTTACTTTTTCTTATTCAGTGGCGGATCCTACAACCAGCACTGGTGCATCTCTTGTAAACAGTTGAAAGAATGCGTTTAAGTCACGCAGGAGATTTTTAAGGAATGTTTGTAGTTAGTGAAAATAGACACGTAGAAACTTTTCTGGTAAAAACCAGACAATGGATTCCTTTGCAAGGAAATACAAGTTACTGGTAAGTACGGTTAGAATGACTTTTCAGAGTCAGTGCAGGGCTAAAAGATGCAGCACTGGGTTCTCTCCTGTTAACAGGTGAGGTAATCGGAATTCGTTGCTCGGATGATTTTAGGTGAATATTTTAAAGTTCCAAAACTCCACACCTAGGAGAATTTCCAAGTGAAACCAGTCAATGTTACCCTATGGAAGAAAATTCAAGTTACTGGTAAGTATGTTTAGAATTACTTTTCAGGATCAGTACTGGGCTCAAAGATGCAGCACTGATGTCTCTCCTGATAACAGGCGAGTAAATCGAAATTCATAGTTTGGCTGGTTTTACTTTGGTCCACTATATATAGAGCCACTTTCCTACACCATCCCCTCCCTTCACCACTGTCTAAATGCGCTCTGTGTCCATTTTAAAATTGGGAGATTAAGTCCCCTTGAATCCTCAGGGTCCCTGGGGTCCAATTAGCCCACTAGGTACCTCCAGTAAGCACCACAGAGCTGCGTTGCAGAGAGGTATAAAAAGGGGCACGGCCTAGGCCACCTCTCTACAATGCAGCGCATTGGTGATTACTGGAAGCACCTTGTGGGCTAGTTAGCCCACAGGGGCCCTCAGGATTGAAGGGGAATTATTTCCTCAAATTAAAACGCGCCACAGGGGGTATTTGCACACATATCACCTCAGGCCCCGTCCCCTCCCTTCGCCCCTGTGTAAACGAGCCCTGTGTCCGTTTTAATTTGGGAGATTAAGTCCCCTTGAAGCCTGAGGGTCCCTAGGGTCTAACTAGCCCACCCGGTACCTCCAGTAAGCGCCACAGAGCTGCATTGCAGAGAGGTTTAAAAAGGGGCGTGGCTTCAGAACACCTCTCTGCAATGCAGCCCCCTGGCGCATACTAGAGGTTCCTGGTGGGCTAGTTGGCCCCAGGGACCCCCAGTATTCAAGGGGAATTTGTTCCCCCTCTGCAAACACACCAGGGGGCGCGTTTGCGGAGTGGTGCAATGAGAGGGCGTGGCCTACAGCCGCAATCCCGTTTAAAATATGTATTTTTTTAAGAAGTGGGGGCTGTGTAGTCCCCCCTTCTTTTTCAATTTTTTTGTCCCTGAGGACCCCATCCTCCAGGGCCTGCCCCCAATTTTTTTTTCAAAGTGAAAAAATTGGGAAGGGGCCACGTGGCCCCCTCCCAAGTCCATAATGTGCCCTGGGGAACGCATCCCCTGGGGCATGGGCTTTTTTAAAAATATTCTTTTGGGGAGGGGGGCTGCCTTGCTCCCCTCCTGTGGCAACTAATAGCCCCGGGGACCCCATCCCCCTGGGCTGGCCCTCTCCGTTGGGACCGTGGGGGGGTCCCCAATACCCCCACGGTCCCAGCCGGCTTCCCGCGTCCTGCAGGAGCCGGCATTGCTTTTCCACATGGGGAGCAGCTAACATGCTGCTCCCCCTGTAGAAAAGCAATCTGCTTTGCTATTTGGCTGCTCTCTCTTCCAAATAGCAAAGCAGTTTGCAATGACAGGGTGGGAGCCGCGAGGCTCTCGCCCTGTCATTGCAAACGGCAGTGTCCCGGGGAGGGGACCCCGGGACACTGCAGGAGCTGGCCCTGGGGGGTTGTGGTCCCCAGGGCCTCAACAAGGCTCCAGGAGGGGGGCCTTACGGCCCCTTCCCACATTTTACCAAGCCCCAGGGGTGGTGGTCCCTGGGGCTGGAGGGTCCATCATGAACCCCTAATTTGAATATTTATTGCCCCAGGGAGTTGGTGGTCCCTGGGGCGTGTGGGGGGGGGCTTGAGCCCCCCTCACAGGGTATATTTAAAAAAAATAAACCCCCAGGGGTGGCGGTCCCTGGGGCTGTGGGGGCCTGAGAGCCCTCCAACAAAGAACTAGAAGCCCAGAGGGTGGCGGTCCCTGGGGCTGGGGGGGCCTGAGAACCCCCAACTCATTTTAAGAAGCCCCGGGGGTGGCGGTCTCCGGGGCTGGGGGGGCTGAGAGCCCCCCACACCAATTTTTTAGAAGCCCTGGGGGGTGGCGGTCCCCGGGGCTGGGGGGCCTGAGAGCCCTCCCACCCAATCTAAAGTTGCCCTGGGGGTGGCAGACCCCAGGGCTGCAGGGGGCCGTGAGCCCCTGCGTATATTATGATAAAGCCCCTGGGGTGGCGATCCCCGGAGCAGTGTGGGGGGATTGCCCCCACCCACTTTTTTCATCATGCCCCCGGGATTTGGCCCCCCTGGGGGCTAAATATCATATCCAAGTGCGGGAGCCCGCACCTCATTTTTTTGTATCGGCAAGATCCAACACTTCCTGGTTTGGAGTGTTGACAGCCAATTAGCATGCAGCTCGTGCACGGCTTTGGAGTACGCAGATCCTCCAAAGCCATAGATATATATGTACTTTTAAATGTGATTTCTCAGAAACTACTGAACGAATTTACACCATATAAGCGAAAGGCACGAGTCTGAACCAAGGATTACCACTTTGCCAAATTTGGTGTAATTCAGTTCAGCTATTCGAGCTGTAGCCGCGATGAACGGTAACTATCGAAAATTGCATGGGGAAAACACGTTTTCGAACCCCCTTTTTTCTAAGCCCCCGCTTCATGAATCACCCCAAGACTTTTAGGATAGGAGCGGACTGGAGCGCCACACCAGTTTTTAAAATCTCACGAAGATTCATCAACCGGCGCCAAAGTTATTCCGAATAGAATGTTGCGGATTTCCTATGAAAAATAGCTCCTAACTATAACTACCTACTGGCGACGGCCAGTAGGTAATATATATATATAGTTTTCACCCAGCACAATGAATGTTGCGCCAATGCACTCCAGTCCAAACAAAAATCGCCAATTCAATCCAATTGCGTGTTCCAAGGGTTATTTATTTAATTCAATTCCAGCATTTTAAATCAGGTATGGAACAACAGCCCCAACGCGTTTCAGCGAAAACTCGCCTTGATCACGGGTGGGTTGTATGACAAATTGAAAACAATAAATAAAGTTTCAGTAACAGCAAATCTCGTGTGATTTCCCATATGTGAAAATAGGTGAAGGACTCAGACCAGATATATGGGGGCCATTTTGTAGTGGTGTAATTAGTGCGGGCTTATTACAGATTTACAGTTACTGATCAATTCTAGCTGGCGAATCATATATTGCCCTCCAAAATAACAGGATGTCACACATTGTGATAATAACTATGTTAAGTATAAATGCCCATGACCTTGTCCCATAAGTAGATGACGTATATATCATGGCCAAATGAAGTCCAGATTAATCTTGCAAATACAGTGTGCTCATAAGTAACCCAAGTGGGAAGATAAGCGATCGTCATACAGCGGTCCTTAATTACAAGACAATACAAAACCATAGAAAACTTTTGAAAACTTTTAGAAAGCTATTCGCTAGTACATCCCAAGTGAGAGAAAATTGTATATGTCTTTCTGGCACAGAACAAATTATTCTCCATGTTCGATGCTTAGATAGGGAATCAACATTTTCAGGTATGTGGCTCCTTCACAAATACCTGGGCAAAAAAGGAAAAAATGGGCCAGTCAAACTCAACACCAATACACCAAGTCAATCAAATATAGGCCTCTGGTTCTTAGTGCATAAACAGTGCATCACTGTACCAAACAAAACTTAAAAAATTAAAGTGCATTAAAACAACTGATTAAAGTTAACAATTAAAAACAACGGGAGTATAGTGTTAGAAGACTCAGTTGTATACAACCCGCTTAAAATTGGATGTATACTTTAGAAAAGTTAACATAGACAATGCCAGATTAGTATTAAGCTGTTATTCCCCGAGATGCCAGATCAATTCCTCCTCAGAATTGAGGCCACCAGGAATCACAGTATCTAGATCTATGATGTACCTGTTTTCAAGTTGCCGCAACTTGCGAATTTTGTCCCCACCTCTTTTCATGGGAGGTAGTTTGTCAATCAATAAGAATTTTAAAAGGTTGCGATTGCTGTTATGGCATTCTTCAAAATGTCGGGCAACAGGTGAGGTTTGATCTTTATTTTGAATGGCCCTCATATGTTCGAAAACCCGCTTTTTGGCTGGGAACATAGTGCTCCCGACATATTTTTTAGAACAGGGGCAAACAAGGATGTAGATACAATACTCAGATAAACAGGTAAGAAGTTTACCAATACTTTTCTCCTTTTCTTCTATGGGAAAAAATACCCTTTTGACATTGGTACTATGTCTGCATGCCTTGCATTTCATGCAGGTAAAAAAACCTTGAATGTTACTGTTCCTGGATTTGTTGGTACTCACATCATTTTTGCTGAGTTTATCTCTCAGTGAATCTGCCTTTCGATATGTCATATTTGGAATGTCTCCCAGAACGTCTACCAATGTAGGTTCCGTCCTGAGGACATTCCGATGTCTTTTGAGGATACTCTGAACCTTCCAAGATTTGGAATGGTACGTTGAAATGAACCTAACCACTTCATTGTCCTGTTTGGCATCTTTGTCCTGGGGACTCAGCAATGAGGCATTACTGATCTTACTAGCTTTCTGGAATGCCTCATCAATGACTTTAGGATGATAGCCTCTTTCTTTAAATCGCTCTTTCATACATTCTCCCTCAAGGAAAAAACTCTTGATCTGTACTGCAGTTTCTCCGGGCCCGGAGGAACTCGCCAAAAGGAATACTGCGGATCAATGATTTAGTGTGGCCGCTTTCTGCATGAAGCAGAGTATTCCCGGCAGTATCCTTGCGAAACAGTTTCATCACCAATTTATTGTTGGATACTTCAATTGATAGGTCAAGAAATACCATTGTCTGGTTACTGATTTTGCCTTCTAAGGTAAGATTGAAATTGTTTTTATTGAGATCCTGTATGAAGAGCTCAGCCAGGGCCCACGAGCCATCCCAGACGATAAACAGATCGTCAATATACCGCAGCCATACTATAACATGGCTGCGGTATAGAGCATGAGTCCTCGCCACTTGTTGCTCCCAGCTCGCCATGAACAAATTGGCGAAACTGGGAGCAAAACAAGTCCCCATCACTGTCCCCTTGTTTCTGTCTATAATAGACATCATTAAAGACAAAAAAGCTTTGTTCAAGGCAGAAGGTCATCATGTGTATGAGCATCTCCGTATGATTCAAATAGGAAATGGAGGAAGTAAAAAACGAATATATATATATATATATATATATATATATATATATATATATATATATATATATATATATATATATATATATATATATATATATATATATATATATATATATATATTCAAAACAACATCCAAGTTCCAACGCACTCTCAGAAGCCAGGATTGTACACAGTGTTATTTATTACTGTTACGCGTTTCGGAAGCCTCTGCTCCCTTGCTCACACAACAATCCATCAGCTCTCCACCATTTACATACACAGTTTGTGCTGGCTATAGAAACAGGACTGCACATTTCATTTTGGCTGACATCTTGGAGTGTGTACATGTTACATTGTTGCTTTACACACGATGTCTTACTTTTCTTACAAGAAATCTTGATCATTGTCCATGTAAAGTACATTTTCATTTCATGTTACCCTTATTTTTTCGCCACAGTGGCTATATGTGCTAGTATGTCTCATTACCCCTCTTTTTTCGCCTAGTGGCTTAATAAGGGTCCAATGTCTCTGGGGAGTGCTTATTAAAAACATAAGTGACAAAACGTGAACTTAAGTGTATAAATCATTACATTACTGAGTGACGTTATCTTCTACTCTATTTTGTCGTGAGTTCTTCCAAGTGACAGGTTCAATTGCTCGTGAAGTGCACGTGATTACTACTCTGAGCGCCTTGATTCTACCTGTTGGAGTAAAACAAACGTATAGTTACAATTATGCTACAGTCATAGTTAAAAACATATATACAATTTCAAGCTTTTCTTATTACCATTAGATGAGAACCTCTTAAACTTAATATCCTAAGTCATATCAAATACCGTTAAGTCATACACTTCTAGTGCCTTCCACTTGATACAGTTTTAAAACTTCATGCTCAGATTTATGAATCGTACAGGTGTACTGATAGCTCTTCATGGTCATTATGTCCATTAGGCTGTCTCGTTTCTAACTCTAGGATCCATTTGGATTCCTTCTTCCTCAGCTGTACCTCTCTGTTGCCCCCTCTTAGGTTCAAATTCACCTGTTCTATTGCAAAGTATGTTAATAAATTGCAATTTGATTTATGGTGTTGGGCAAAGTGTCTCGCCACAGGGTATTGAGAGTCCTTGTTAGTGATCACCCTTAGGTGCTGCATAACTCTATTCTTGGCCATTACTGTGGTACTGCCTACATACCTTTTGTTGCACGGACACTCAAGCACATATACTACATGTGTTGAGCTGCATGTCAGAAATTGACCTATCTTTCTCTTGTTCTTACCATGAGGTATCTCAAAGTCCTTTCTCATTGAACTGTACTTGCAAGCTCTACAGTGCCCGCACGGGAAGAATCCTTCAAGGTTATGTTGATTTCTAACCTTGTAATCTGTGATATCTCCCTTTGTGATTATGTCCCTCAGGCTCCGACTCTTTCTGTATGTAATGGCTGGTCTTGCACTCAGTTTATGGCCAATAATGGGATCACTTTTTAAAATATTCCAATTCCTTGAAATTATTTTTCTGACATTTTGAGACCCCCTGTTGTAGGTTAGAACTACTCTGGTGGTGTCATCCTCCTTGTTCTCATATTCCTTAGGTGTCAAAGTACTCTCTCTTGGTATGTTCTCCATTTTAGATAAGGCCCTATCTAGGACCCATTTAGGGTAACCCCTTTCCCTGAATCTCTGTATCATATTCTTGCTCTCTTGTCTGTACTCTTCTGTGTTAGAGCAATTTCTTCTTGCTCTCAGTAGCTCCCCGTATGGAATGCTCCATTTTAGGGTGTCTGGGTGGCTGCTGAGAGCATGGATGACACTATTGCCTGCAGTTTCCTTCCTGAACAGTTTGGTTGCCAATCGGTCCCCTTCCGCCCTGACCTGAACATCTAAATATTCCACCTTACATCTGTCTTTGTGATGGGTCAATTTTATGTTATAGCTGTTAGTATTGAGTTGCTCCACAAAGCTTTCTGCTTCCACATAACTCCCACTCCATACCACAAACAGGTCATCTATGTACCTGAGCTATACTTTGACTTTCTTAAATGCCTGCGTGTATTGGGGATCAGTGTGGATTTCTTCCTCCCACTTTCCTAGAAACAAATTCGCGAAACTCGGCGCGAAGCTCCTACCCATACAAGTACCCGTGGTCTGCTTGTACAACTCTCCATTGAACATAAACACATTATTCTCTAGGCATATTTTTATCATCTCCCCTAGCATTCTCGTATGCTCTAAGTACATTATGTTACGTTCTTTTAAATAGTGCATACATGCATCAATGCCATGCTTGTGTTCAATTATAGTATACAATGAGTTAACATCCATTGTCATGAGTAGGTATTTCGATTTCCATTCTATGTTGTTAACTTTTTTTAGGAAATCCTGAGTATCCTTTACGTAAGAAGGGAGTTTTCTTACATACTCTTGCAAAAAATGTTCGACATATTTGGAGACATTTTCGTAGATGCTTCCTATGGATGACACTATAGGTCTCCCTGGCGGTACTAGTGGGTTCTTGTGGATCTTCGGGAGAAAAAAGATTATCGGAAGTTTAGGATAGTCTTTCTTTAGGAACACAGACTCCTCCCATGACAATAAGCCATCCTCCTGCCATTTGGCTAATTTTGACCACATTGTCAGAATGTTATTTTTATACACTCCACCATTGCTTTTGCAGTAGAATGTTTCATTCCCCAATTGCCTCATGGCCTCTTTAATGTACATATCCCTGTCTTGTATGACCACATTTCCCCCCTTGTCAGCTGGGCGTATTATAATGGACACATCAGTCGCTAGGGATTCAATCACTTTTCTTTGTTTAAAGTTTAAGTTAAATCCACCTTCCTTTTCTCTAGAGTAGTGTTTATATTTCAACAATGACTTTGTTGTGACATCATGAAACGTGTCTACATTGTCGTGAGGGAGATTTGGATAAAACACTGATTTAGGTTTAAAGCCTGTCATTGCAGCTCTATCTGTGGTCATGTTCCAAGTCTCCATGTCCTCACTGCGGCCAGATGTTCCTATGCTATCTCCTTCCCTGAGTAGACTATGCGCCACTTGAATAGCATTTGCATCACCTACTTCTAAAAGGGGCTGACTAGGAGCAATAGGTTCTTGTACATTAAGTGCGCAGGTATCTGATCTCAATGTGTGCCACTTCTTTAATTTTAATTTTCTTATGAAGCGAAATATGTCTATTCTGGTTTCACTCTCTACTTGATAGGTTCACTATTGTTTTATTTACCAGTTCATTATCCTCCATTATTGGTTGCGCTTCTTGTAGCCCCCAAATCTGGTTCCCACTGGCTCGCGTTCCACTCCTTTTCCTTTTCCTTTGTT
This sequence comes from Lissotriton vulgaris, assembly GCF_964263255.1. Lineage (NCBI taxonomy): Eukaryota > Metazoa > Chordata > Amphibia > Caudata > Salamandridae > Lissotriton > Lissotriton vulgaris. Next base: position 938,665,697 of record NC_141689.1, on the reverse strand, counting down.
TCCTTCTTTTTCTAAGCTCTTTGCTTCGTCCGTCCCTCTTCGGAGGAAGCAAACAGCGGAGAAAAAGAAGGATAATGAACTGGTAAATAAAACAATAGTGAACCTATCAAGTAGAGATTTAACTAACATTGAAAAAAATACCCTGAGCTTAGGACTCTCGTTCTGCCCAACAGAAATATTCAACTACAGTGAAACCAGAATAGACATAATTTTGCTTCATAAGAAAATTAAAAGTAAAGAAGTGGCACACATTGAGATCAGATACCTGCGCACTTAATGTACAAGAACCTATTGCTCCTAGTCAGCCCCTTTTAGAAGTAGGTGACGCAAATGCTATTCAAGTGGCGCATAGTCTACTCTGGGAAGGAGATAGCATAGGAACATCTGGCCGCAGTGAGGACATGGAGACTTGGAACATGACCACAGATAGAGCTGCAATGACAGGCTTTAAACCTAAATCAGTGTTTTATCCAAATCTCCCTCACGACAATGTAGACACGTTTCATGATGTCACAACAAAGTCATTGTTGAAATATAAACACTACTCTAGAGAAAAGGAAGGTGGATTTAACTTAAACTTTAAACAAAGAAAAGCGATTGAATCCCTAGCGACTGATGTGTCCATTATAATACGCCCAGCTGACAAGGGGGGAAATGTGGTCATACAAGACAGGGATATGTACATTAAAGAGGCCATGAGGCAATTGGGGAATGAAACATTCTACTGCAAAAGCAATGGTGGAGTGTATAAAAATAACATTCTGAAAATGTGGTCAAAATTAGCCAAATGGCAGGAGGATGGCTTATTGTCATGGGAGGAGTTTGTGTTACTAAAGAAAGACTATCCTAAACTTCCGATAATCTATTTTCTCCCGAAGATCCACAAGAACCCACTAGTACCGCCAGGGAGACCTATAGTGTCATCCATAGGAAGCATCTACGAAAATGTCTCCAAATATGTCGAACATTTTTTGCAAGAGTATGTAAGAAAACTCCCTTCTTACGTAAAGGATACTCAGGATTTCCTAAAAAAAGTTAACAACATAGAATAGAAATCAGAATACCTACTCATGACAATGGATGTTAACTCATTGTACACTATAATTGAACACAAACATGGCATTGATGCATGTATGCACTATTTAAAAGAACGTAACATAATTTACTTAGAGCATACGAGAATGCTAGGGGAGATGATAAAAATATGCCTAGAGAATAATGTGTTTATGTTCAATGGAGAGTTGTACAAGCAGACCACGGGTACTTGTATGGGTACGAGCTTCGCGCCGAGTTTCGCGAATTTGTTTCTAGGAAAGTGGGAGGAAGAAATCCACACTGATCCCCAATACACGCAGGCATTTAAGAAAGTCAAAGTATGGCTCAGGTACATAGATGACCTGTGTGTGGTATGGAGTGGGAGTTATGTGGAAGCGGAAAGCTTTGTGGAACAACTCAATACTAACAGCTATAACATAAAATTGACCCATCACAAAGACAGATGTAAGGTGGAATATTTAGATGTTCAGGTCAGGGCGGAAGGGGACCGATTGGCAACCAAACTGTTCAGGAAGGAAACTGCAGGCAATAGTGTCCTCCATGCTCTCAGCAGCCACCCAGACACCCTAAAATGGAGCATTCCATACGGGGAGCTACTGAGAGCAAGAAGAAATTGCTCTAACACAGAAGAGTACAGACAAGAGAGCAAGAATATGATACAGAGATTCAGGGAAAGGTGTTACCCTAAATGGGTCCTAGATAGGGCCTTATCTAAAATGGAGAACATAACAAGAGAGAGTACTTTGACACCTAAGGAATATGAGAACAAGGAGGATGACACCACCAGAGTAGTTCTAACCTACAATAGGGGGTCTCAAAATGTCAGAAAAATAATTTCAAGGAATTGGAATATTTTAAAAAGTGATCCCATTATTGGCCATAAACTGAGTGCAAGACCAGCCATTACATACAGAAAGAGTCGGAGCCTGAGGGACATAATCACAAAGGGAGATATCACAGATTACAAGGTTAGAAATCAACATAACCTTGAAGGATTCTTCCCGTGCGGGCACTGTAGAGCTTGCAAGTACAGTTCAATGAGAAAGGACTTTGAGATACCTCATGGTAAGAACAAGAGAAAGATAGGTCAATTTCTGACATGCAGCTCAACACATGTAGTATATGTGCTTGAGTGTCCGTGCAAGAAAAGGTATGTAGGCAGTACCACAGTAATGGCCAAGAATAGAGTTATGCAGCACCTAAGGGCGATCACTAACAAGGACTCCCAATACCCTGTGGCGAGACACTTTGCCCAACACCATAAATCAAATTGCAATTTATTAACATACTTTGCAATAGAACAGGTGAATTTGAACCTAAGAGGGGGCAACAGAGAGGTACAGCTGAGGAAGAAGGAATCCAAATGGATCCTAGAGTTAGAAACGAGACAGCCTAATGGACATAATGACCATGAAGAGCTATCAGTACACCTGTACGATTCATAAATCTGAGCATGAAGTATTAAAACTGTATCAAATGGAAGGCACTAGAAGTGTATGACTTAACGGTATTTGATATGACTTAGGATATTAAGTTTAAGAGGTTCTCATCTAATGGTAATAAGAAAAGCTTGAAATTGTATATATGTTTTTAACTATGACTGTAGCATAATTGTAACTATACGTCTGTTTTACTCTAACAGGTAGAATCAAGGCGCTCAGAGTAGTAATCGCGTGCACTTCACGAGCAATTGAACCTGTCACCTGGAAGAACTCACGACAAAATTGAGTAGAAGATAACGTCCCTCAGTAATGTAATGATTTATTCACTTAAGTTCACGTTTTGTCACTTATGTTTTTAATAAGCACTCCCCAGAGACATTGGACCCTTATTAAGCCACTAGGCGAAAAAAGAGGGGTAATGAGACATACTAGCACATATAGCCACTGTGGCGAAAAAATAAGGGTAACATGAAATGAAAATGTACTTTACATGGACAATGATCAAGATTTCTTGTAAGAAAAGTAAGACATTGTGTGTAAAGCAACAATGTAACATGTACACACTCCAAGATGTCAGCCAAAATGAAATGTGCAGTCCTGTTTCTATAGCCAGCACAAACTGTGTATGTAAATGGTGGAGAGCTGATGGATTGTTGTGTGAGCAAGGGAGCAGAGGTTTCCGAAACGCGTAACAGCAATAAATAACACTGTGTACAATCCTGGCTTCTGAGAGTGCGTTGGAACTTGGATGTTGTTTTGAAAGTGAATATCTGGCGGGGCTCTGCCAGCACGACGCACCACCAGACTACGGGCGGTTCCCCCTAAAACGAGCCGCGGAGAGTGTAAGCATATATATATATATATATATATATATATATATATATATATATATATATATATATATATATATATATATATGTGTGTGTGTAAATGTGTGTCTACATATGTGTGTGTGTGAATGTATGTCTATATATATATAGTGTGTGTGTGTGTGTGTGTGTAAATGTAGGTGATAAAGGCCATGTCAAAGCAGCCAAAAGCGTCATTCACAATGCACTTGCACTGTAACTATGAAAATAAAATAAATATTTTTGTCCGTGCTTGCTTCCTTAGTGAAGTTCATGAAGAAGGATTGACATCTTTTTTATATATAGAAAAACCACTGCAGGCAACTCCACCCAACACGCCACCAGCTTCCACTCGAAACACCTGATAGCAAGCATTCCTTTGGGAAATGCTGCACTTGCGCAGAATATGCAGCAACACTCCAGACCTAACCAAGCACCAATTGGAGTCTCACAAGAGATTCGTTGCCAGTGGGTACACTGAAAAGACAATCACTGCAGCGATTACCAAAGCTAACTCATTTCCCAGAGAGGCGCTATTACAGGGCACATGCGCTGACATTACTAACAACATAGCTACTCAAACAGAGCTGACCACTGAGAGCTGGGTAACCACGCGCCTAATCCTCACTCACAACACCGAGGCACGTTCACTCAAATCCATTTTCAAAAAACACTGGGGCATTATCAAGACAGATTCCACACTAGGACCAATGGTTGCCCCCAAGCCTGACAGCACCTACAGGAGAGCCAGTTCCATGCATGATGCGGTTGTTAGAAACAGCCCTGAAATAACTAATACCATAAATTGGTTATCAGTTGTCAAAGGGTTTTTCAAGTGCAGCAGCTGCAGGGTGTGCAGATTTGGAGTTACCACCACCCAAATCATGGCGGAGTTCAGGAATAAACCCATAGTGATCCAACAAAATCTCCCTTGCAGAACGGAATTCGCAGTTTACATTCTTACCTGCAGCTACTGGCTCAGGTATGTAGGGAGCAATAAGCTCCAGGTGCACCTACGTATCTTGCAAAACATTAGAGCGATTGTCAGCACTGACCCGGCATATCCTGTTGCCAGGCACTTTAAAGAAACATATCACAACTATTTGAACCACCTCCACCTCAAATACTGTGCAATTTACTGCATCCCACCACTCAGACATGGGGGAAATAGAGAGAAATTGTTGAGAAAACTGGAGTCCAAATATATAATTGAACTCAACACCAAGGCACCAACAGGTCTGAATCTCAGTGAAGACCTTTACAACTTCCTGTAAAAGGAAGTTACCACAGGTGCGCTTACACACTTTCGCCCATTTGACTTCTAAAAGTCGGTGACTTTTAGTTGGTTGTCCAGTTTTTAACCCACTGCATTTCTTGTTCTCATGATTAGGAACATTGTTTTAACACTGCACCAGGCTCGCCAGTTCTGGGAGCAACTTTAGGCTTTAATACTCGAACGTCATGGCATCTCAACACTTTTCCTTGTCCTACTTCACTTATTTCCAAAATGATTAATTAGTGACCCCTTTGTTTAGTAGATTAACGTACTCGCATCTTTTGGCCATTTAGTGAACAACACACATCACACGCAGACTTCGATATGCCATATATGACTCTTATAACACTTAGGCCCACTTAAGTGGTGAACCGTCATAATATCGAAAAAAAAATATCAACTGGACAGAATATCGAGTTTTTTATATAAAATTGGACAGAATATCGAATTGCAAAAATATAGTGGTGCAAAATACCGAAATTCAGGTAAGAAATATTGATGTAAATAATATTGAAGTTAGTAATATTGACAGTCATAATATAGTTGTTAAAAAGATAATTTTTTTTATAGTGTTTTAAGTGTTAGTATATGTGTCAATATGTGTTAAAAGTATGTATTATTTTTGTAATGTATGTTTGATTTTTTTTTTAAGCAATGAATTTTAAGTTATCTAATTTTTGCGTAATTTTATTCCGTAGCGGGTTGTGGGTCTATAGGGGAATAGGGTGGGAAGTAATTTAATTATAGTAAATTAAATATTAATTTTTATTTATTGGTATTGATAATTAATTTATTGTTAATTATTAATTGGTAATTATTTTTTATTAATTGGTGAGTATTTATTATTAATTGGTAATTAATTTTTATTAATTGATTAATTGATAATTATATTCTATTAATTTATTATTCAGAGCGGGTTGTGGGTTTATAGGGGAATAGGGTGGGAAGTAATTTAATTGTAATTAAGTAATTATTGAAATTATTTTTGTGTATCGATGATTAATTTACTATTAATTAATTGTTAATTGTATTTTTGTATTACTTATTAATTTTTGGTATTGAAAATGTATTGGTTGTTAATTAATTATTAATAGGTAATTAATTTATGATACATACTATTTATTGGTATTTATAATTAATTTATTAATACATATTTTGTAATTGGTAATTAATTGTAATCAAAACCACAAGGAAGAGACAAGGGATAGTGGTTTCTCAAACTCCCTTATTCATATATATTAAGCCCACGTGACAGAGAAACCTACACTGCATCAATAAAGGACCTCATCTGTATCTAGCGGTGTGATGCTTCATCATTGGGCCGCATGAAGCATGACACCGCAAGGTGTGTGAGGGCAGTTTTAAGACACTTGCCGACCTCCCTCTGGTGTTTCTAGTGAGTCTCTTGTGTTATTATATATTGAATTTATTTTGGAAACTTAACTTGTTATTACTTTAGATACAGATGAGGTCCCTTATTGATGCAGTGTAGGTTTCTCTGTCACATGAGCTTAATTAATTGTAATAACATTTTTATTGGTATTGATAAAATAAATGGTTTATTTAAATATTAAACTTTACTTTACTTTACTTTTTACCCCTACACTATCCAACACTTTCCCTACTGTTGCACTCACTGCAGTGGGAATAGTAATTTTTACCCCTACGCTATCCTACACTTTCCCTACTGTTGCACTCTATGGAGTGGGAATAGTAATTTTTACCCCTACGCTGTCCTACGCTTTCCCTACTGTTGCACTCACTGGAGTGGTAATAGTAATTTTTACCCCTACGCAATCCAACGCTTTCCCTATTGTTGCACTTACTGGAGTTGGAATAGTAATTTTTACTCCTATGCTATGTGATGTGAAAGGCATTTGTAAAGCGCGACGTACACTATACAGTTTCTTGGCGCTAGTATAGGAAGGACAGAGGGCACCGCCTGGGCAAGGCAAGGGGGTGCAAAGCAACAGCAGGAGAGGGAAGGGGAAAAAAGAAAAAAAGGCTGGAGAAGAAAGGACCATTTTAATTGTGCGCGATGCGGAATAGATGAGTCTTAAGGAGAGATCTGAAGTGGGTATAGGGAGAAGCAAGCCTTGTGTCCAGTTGGAGGGCATTCCAGAAAGATGGAGCAAGGAATGAGAATCTTAAACCTCCCCATTTCTTACGCTTGACTCTCGGGACTTTGAGTAGGGCCGAGTGACCTGAGCGAAGATTGCGGGAGGAGATATAGGGATGAATGAGGGAGGAGATAAAGGTGGGACCTAGGCCCGCCAGAGATTTAAAGACAAGGCAACCCAGCTTAAATTTGCAGCGTTCAGAAACAGGGAGCCAGTGCAGAGATCTCAATAGGGGCGGACGTGATGATGCCTCGGTTGATGGAAAATGAGGCGTGCCGCCTGGTTCTGGACAAGCTGCAAACGCTTGAGTTGATAATCTGGGATGCCTACGTACAAGGAGTTGGTGTAGTCGATCCTGGAGACGACTAACGCCAAGAGGGCTAAGGTGAGCGCCTCGTGGGTGAGAAAGCGCGCGATTTTCCGAATTTTGGAAAAAACAGGAGGAGACAGTGGCGTTTATCTGGGGCTTCATCGAGAGATCTTTACTGATGATAACCCCCAGACTTTTGGCTGAGTCAGCTGGACGAGGGGGAGGACCCAAGCTGGTAGGCCAGAAATTGGAGTTCCAAGGGTTGGAAGGCCCCCCGACAGGAACCAATTCGGTCTTGTCGGGGTTAAGCTTGGGGTGATTTGCCCCCATCCAGTTGCTAATGTGACAGAGGGTTGCCCCCATCCAGTTGCTAATGTGACAGAGGGTGGTTTGAAAATCTAAAACCGACTGGTCCGAGGGGTCGATGTTGAAGACCAGCTGGATGTCATCTGCGTAATTGAGCTCAGTGACATTCCTATCTCGGAGAGACCGGATCAAGGGGGTAAGGTATAAATTAAAGAGGAGCGGGGATAAGGAGGAGCCCTGCGGCACGCCACAGGTCAACCCCACCCTGTCAGCGGAGAACTGAGATAGCCGGACCACCTGTTGGCGGCCGTTAAGAAACGAGCGGAACCAGTCCAGGGCAGTGCCCCTGATGCCAGCTTGTCTGACACGGTCGACTAAGATGGCATGGTCGACCGTGTCAAAGGCGGCCGACAAGTCCAGGAGCACTAGGGCCTGACTGATGTTAGAGTCGGCCCCCCTACGCAGTTCTTCCATGACAGAGAGTATGACCATCTCTGTGGAGTGGGCGGGTCTGAACCCAGCCTGTTGAGAGTCGAGGAAGTGAGATTGCTCCACAAACGAGCTCAAGATGTAGGTGACGTGAGATTCGAGCACCTTGCTGAGATAGGGAAGGAGGGAGATAGAGCGGAAATTGCTCATAATCGTGGGGTCAGCTGTAGGTTTCTTTAAAATAGGCACTACCTCGGCTGCCTTAAAGGAGCTAGGGACTAAGCCCAGGGAAAGGGAATTATTCAGAAGTTCTAAGGGGGGGGCTGGACAAGCAGTGAAGGCCTCGCGTAAGATTTTGGGAGGGCAGCAATCAGTGGGAGACCCTGAGGTGACTTTGCTTAGAAGAGCGGGAAAGTTCGCCTCCAAAATGAGGGGGATCTGAGTGAGAGAAAGGGGGTTGAAAGGGTCAGCGAGGGACCCAGGCGAGTCAGATAAAGGCGATGCCGGGATGCTGTTTTTGATTTTCCCAATCTTTTCTACAAAGAAGTGGTTGAGAGAATCGCAAAGCTCCTGTGAGGGGAGAGGTTTAATGGAGACCCTGTCAGGGTGGGAGAGTTCCTCCACGATCGAAAAAATATCTTTAGCTTTATTAGCTGATTCAAACATTTTGTTGGAAAAGTATGGGGATTTAGCTGACACAATGGAGGACTTGTACCCTTTGAGTAAAATTGAATACTCTAGCCTAGCTTCAGGGACGTAATTTCTACGCCAACGGCTCTTCACTTGTCTAAGTTCGTGTTTCAGGACTTTGAGGTCCCCGGTAAACCATTTCTGGGCGTCATGAGGGTGCCTAACTTTGACCCGTTTTAGGGGGGCAACCGTGTCGCTGGCCGATTCGAGCCAGCAGGTTAGGTCAGAAGCTTGAGTGTCTATGGAGTCAGGTTTGGGGGGAATGGAGGTGCTGAGTAAGTCGACAAATTGGCTAATGTCAGCTCTGTTCCAGTTCCGGGCCAAGAAGTTCACCTCCAGAGGCCTATAGGGGGAAATAGGGGCTTTGAGTGTAAAAGAAATAAGGGAGTGGTCAGACCATGCACACGGCAGTACAAGGGGGGCTGAGATCTCTAGGTTAGAGGTCCAGACCTGGTCCAATATATGGCCTTTTGTGTGCTTGGTGGAGTTAATATGTTGACAGCAATTCAGTCCACGTAAGAGATCAGAAAAGGCCGCAGAGCAAGCACTCTCCTTCTCGTCCAGGGGCCAGTAGTTGAAGTCTCAGAGGACTAAGATTTTAGAGTTATTGATGACAACCTGAGACAGTAGGTCTCCGAAAATAGTCGGAAAGTCAGGCATAGGCTGAGGGGGGCGGTAAACTAAGATACAAATAAGGGGTGACACAGAGGATTCCAGCCTAAGTGCTAAACAATCCATCTGAGGAATACAGGGTACGGTAAGAACGGAGAATCTGGTTGGAAGCATGATGATGGCTGCCACTCCCCCTCCGGGTTTGCCAGAGGCCCTGTTGGCTTGAATGATATAATAGCCAGGTGGAATGGCTGCCAGGATGTCAGGAGAGGATCCGTCATGCAACCAGGTTTCCGTTATAAACAATATATCGGGACTATCGGTCTCTAGAAGGTGAAAATTTTCCGTCTGGTGTTTTGCTAGTGAGCGAGTATTGATGTAGCTCACTTTAAGCTCAGGGTTAGGGGGTAATATGGGTAGCGGGGGATGGATAATGGGCTGATGAGGGAGAGGGGCCGTGCAAGCGTCAAGCTCAGGAAAAACTTCTCGGGCATGGCCCAGACCCAGTTGGTCAAGCTGCAACACGGCTGTCGGGCGAGAGGCCAGGGGGCATGCAGATTGAGCAGATCGGTAGAGGAGTATTGAATAAAATGGGCAGAGTGACATGCCTCTTGACCCGTTCGGCCGCGGACGGGCGCAGACGGGCTTACCTTTGTCGCGCCTTCGGCGCGCTGACGGTGCGCTGCGTGTCTGGGGAATGCACATTAATGTAGGGTGTCGTGGGCGTGGCCTCGCAAGAGTGGGCGTGGCCAAGGGCTTGGCGCGAAATGGCATCAGTGGCTATCTCAACCCGCGGCAGCGCTAAGATCCGCTGCGCGGGGGAATTTTGGCAGGAGTACAGGGGAAAATTGCTCAGAAGTGAGTAGCAGTTTCAGATAAAATAACAACAAATACAGTGGTTTTTAAAAACAAATGTCGAGCGCTATCTCCCGGCTGTGCCTCAGGAGTGATCAGTGTCCTATGGCCCGCTAGTTGTCAGCGCGGCTTATATAGGCGGGGCGAAGTGGACGTGGCCTCGCAAGAGTGGGCGTGGCCAAGGGCTTGGCACGAAATGGCGTCAGTGGCTATCTCAACCCGCGGCAGCGCTAAGATCCGCTGCGCAGGGGAATTTTGCAGGAGTACAGGGGAAAAGTGCCCAGAGGTGAGTAGCAGTTTTAGATAAAATAACAACAAATACAGTGGTTTTTAAAAACAAACGTCGAGCGCTATCTCCCGGCTGTGCCCCAGGAGTGATTAGTGTCCAGCTATCCAACACTTTCCCTACTGTTGCACTCTCTGGAGTGGGAATAGTAATTTTTACTCCTACGCTATCCAACCATTTCCCTACTGTTGCACTTACTGGAGAGGGAATAGTACTTTTTACCGCTACGCTATCCAACACTTTCCCTACTGTTGCACTCTCTGGAGTGGGAATAGTAATTTTTACCCCAACGCTATCCAACGCTTTCCCTACTGTTGCAATCTCTGGAGTGGGAATAGTCATTTTTACCCTCCCGCTATCCAGTGCTTTCCCTACTGTTGGACTCATTGGAGTGGGAATAGTAATTTTTACCCCTACGCTATCCAACACGTTCCCTACTGTGTCACTCACTGGACGTGGGAATAGTAATTCGATATTTTAACAAACTATATAATTTTCAACGATATTTTTGATTCGTGAAGTTTTATTTAACACACAGGATGCCAAAAACACCCGACGCGTTTCGGTGCAGCCGCACCTTGGTCACGGGTCGGGACCCGTGACCAAGGTGCGGCTGCACCGAAACATGTCGGGTGTTTTTGGCATCCTGTGTGTTAAATAAAACTTCACGCTGATGAATCTGGGCTCGAGCTGACTTCTTTCAATTGGTAAAGTTGCGGTGTGAAAATATATATATATATATATATATATGTTCTCCAAAACGCCCTTGTGCTCAAGAAATGCACTTGACGATGCTCTGACCACTTGGACCATATTAGCCTCGATTCAGCACCCTTCCCCTCTGTCCAAAATTGCAAAACTGATACTCGACGCATTTCGAGGTAGACGCCTCTTAATCATGAGTTCACAGAGGCACAGAAAGCTCACCTCTTGATTTACTCTTAATTTATTGAAAGAGTCCGCCCATAGTGGGCGTGGCTTACAGTAAGCAATTTGGATGATGGTACTTGCAGTTTATAAAGGTATTTACAAGTATGAATCCTTAGTAGGCTCCATGCTTCTGTATGCAGAAAAACCTTTCGTGGCATTCTTTAGTAGGTAGGGACTTTGGGGCTGCGCGCTATTCTTTGGCGGCCAACCATGCTATAATGGTTGAGGTCACATGACTTCCACAACCAGGAAATCCAGTGCTGCCGACTGACCCGGTAAGACCACGATGCGCCCGGTCCTCGCTTCTGTGGCCCCGCTAACCCCACTGCCCAATTGTCTCACCGGGCTTTATCCCTTTCCTTCCCCGCAGGCCACCCCCTGGTTCCAGGACCCAAGCGCGACTCGGCGCAACCGGTAACACCCGGACCATAAGGTAAGCCTCAACTCGGCTCCGACACTTTATGCCAATGGTCATTTCCTTCTTTCCCCCTTTTGAAACATGTACCCATACCCTTATATATAGGTACAAGCGGAAACGAGGTATCTTATCTGCTCCGCCCCTGGACCCAAGAACTATTTTTCTGAACTTAACCGGTAAGCCGCCCTTCTTCACTCTCCCCTACCCGCCGGTACATAGCATTGGCTGTCTCCCTTTATATTCGCTGCTATAAACCTTACGTGAATGTATTCCCTCTCATTTTAGCTACTCCAAGCCCTACGGATATTCCATCTAAATTTTGGTCCTATTTAATTGTTCATCGTAAGCTCGCCTGTGAGCTTTTAAACCTTACACCCTTTTGGTGAGCTTGAAATTCTTTCTCCTTGCAATTGAATTGTATCACTGCGCCGTTTATCACTGAATCTTTTCTCCTTGCATCTGAACCGCACCACTGCGCCGTTTTTTGCCTGACCGTGTTCTCACCCCTTGGTTTTAATCTTGTGAACTACTCACCTACACCCCTCACATTTCGGGCATAATAGCTGTATGCCATTCACTAAGCCACCATCAGTATGTGTTTTATCACTCAGTCACATGCCTGCTGACACTATAATGTAAATACCTCTCGCTGTCTCCACCCTGGAAATAAGCGAATTAGTAGCATAACAACTACACAATGTCACCAGTCTTATGTGTTTGGTTAAACTTAATGTAATTTTTGTTCCCCCTTCTTTTCCTTAGGCTAAAGAGGCTTTTATTCTAAAGGCAACTATTGTTTTGTCCTGATGTTGGACCCCATCATTTAGTAAGGGGGTCCGAAACGTCGTCGACTCTCTGAGTACCATATACCTGTATAATGATTTACTATACAAAACTATGTAATGGTACCTACAAGAATTTCTCTGTTTAAATTGGAACCTTACAGAGATTGTTGATCTTGCCTTGCAAGCCCTTTCTGTATGTTGTCTGTGTCTATGTATTGTCGTGGTTGGGTACAGGCTTGTGCCCCACGCACGTGAACTGTTGAAGGTGTTATTTTGTCTTTCAAACTTTTATTTAAATATAAACCTTGAGGACCTCTGCCCGGCTGGGCATGTCTTCGGCAATATAGAACTGACTGAGTCTATATTTATTTTCGATCATCTCCTGTCTCCTTGCTTGGGACCATTGTTGTTTCTGTATGGTATCCTTTGCAAAGGAACATCGTGCCACAGAAAGGAATGTTACCTTCCCCATCCTTTCAGCCCAAAATGGTGCAACTCTTGTTACCACGGCTCGGGCAGCGGCGTTCCATTTATGTTCTCCTAAACGCCCTTGTGCTCAAGAAATGCACTCGACGATGCACTGACTACTAGGCCCATATTAGTCTCCATGCAGCACTCTTCCCCTCTGTCCAAAATTGCAAAACTGATTCTCGACGCGGGTTCATTGGTTATTTGTAAATTGCTCTAACACCTAATAATACAAAACAGTGCTATGTAAAACTGAAAATAGCTTAAATTAGTCATCCTTTCCCCAAGGGGTATCGGATTTTCATCCTGGGCTCTGCTGTGGCCCCACCAAGCATAATATGAGTTTCCTCACGGCTACACTTTTCATGGCGGTGCCAATGCAATGCAGTGACATGGAGACATGCTATGATTCCTCCCAGGTAGCAGGAATGCTTTGAGACTGAGGGTGGAGGATATGTTCATTGACTTTCTAGAATGTTGCTATTCTGAACCCCTGATAGAAGCCCTGTACATTTGGTAAACATACATACATCCATGCACAACAAAATCTCAAAGTACCAAAAGGACAAGGAAGTATTATGTTAAGCTGCATAAGATGATGATAATAGAAGAACTAATGAGCCTAACTGACATAGTCTCTATCTCATGCTTCTTGATTTTCAATGCATTGGTGTAATGCTATAGGCAGTCATAAATTGCGAGAATGTGTATTGACCCATGACTTCATGTTGCTTTAACTACATTTGTGAGCAAAATGTTATGTTCTGTCTGTCTGACCCTTCCTTTCAGTTGCGAAGGCAGGCAGGCTCAGGCTACTTGCTTGCACATAGATTGTTTATGTTTCTCACTTCATCGAGCGGGAGAGATAAGCTACTAGAACAGACAGTCAGGCAGTGTGGGCGGTCTACAGTGTCCAAGAATTAGAAAGTGAAGAATTCTGTCTCAGCTCTCATTGGAGCCTGGCGAACTCCATTGAGTTACCTCAATGCAGAGAGTGCAGCCAGCACCTACTGTGCAAATGAAAGAAGGGGGAATTTCTAGACCTCTTGGTGCTTTGACCGAAACTCTTCTTGGAGTGGATGCACTGCCTAGATACCTTTCTGGGTTGAGAGCTCCTGCTGAACCTGTCAATGGGTTCCCTAGTCATGCTGGCAGGGTGATGCCAGACAGACAGCAAGTGAAGTATTCCAAGTTCTAATTATCTGTTTTTGTGTACATGCAGTTATCTTTCTATGCATTTGTTCTTGTGTATATACATTCATTACATGAAATTATTTTACATGTGCATTATTGCCATTTAATATATAGGAACGTGCTGCAACAAATATTCTCCTTTACTTGGCAAATGAGTGTTGAGCTCTGTTCGCTTTGTATTTTGGTATTCTAAAGTGTGTAGAGTTCTATTTTGAAGAGTGTTCATGTTGTGTCCTGGTATTTTGAAGCCTTGCTCAGGTGCTCTGAAGAAAAAGCAAGACAATTGGCTTTTTCATCCAGAAATACTCCTTCTCATCTTTTGTCACTGACATTTTCTGATTGTCCTGCGGTCAAATTCTCTCTTTTAGGCTGTCACATCTCCTCAATTTGCATAGTCCTCTACTTCTGGACTTCTGTGATATTACCCTTGAAAAACACCTCACTATTTGCTTTCATAGATGTTTCATTGTGAACAGGGATCCCAGTTTTCAAGGACATCTACAGTCACACTACTGTCACTATTCTGATTTTAAGAGTCTGCTTTTAATTGATGGTTTTCTCAGACCCTATGTAGCCTAAAGAGGTATGAGGAAAATTGCTATATTTGTATAGCTCATAAAGATCAGGGAATGTCCAGTGCAGACAAAAAAGTCAAGAAAATTACCATTTTCACAAAGAAAATCAATGATAGTAGCTTCTGGTTAAATCTGGACTCGCTAAGGCAAATTGAAATCTGAAACAATTTTCCCCATTACAAAATGGATGCTAATTGTTTGCGCTAAAATGCTTAAGGTAGTGAAATGAGATTTGCTTCCACACTGACAATAGGATCACCTTAACCCTCACATTGTTTTTAACGTCTGCATACATTACATAGATTCCAGAATTCCCGTTCTCGGCACCATAAAATATGGCACAGAGTTAAGATTGGAACAAGGCTTGTTCAACACCACAGCAATCGAAATTAAAACCTAAATTTAACTTCTGCTCTTCCAAAATGTGCAATTCTTGTCTTGCCTAAATTTATGGTAAAACCTCTAGGCCTAATTTACAAGCTGCCACTTGTAGTACACAAAGAAGTACCACAATAGTAGTATTGGCTACAAAATGCATTTGACAAACATATTTTCACATTCATACCTCCAACCTTTTCTATTGGGACATATAAGTTTACTACTTGGGGCCCGATTACGATGATGTTTGGAAACTGTCCTTAAGGAATCATGTCAGGACTAGTTTCCACACGAATCGGGCCCGGCAAGTCCAGATGACCGATTACGATGCTTTCCAACATCGTTTGTTCGGACTCATATTGACTTCAATGGGAGCCAGTGTTCCGAACAAGAACACATGCTCCCATTGAAAAACAGGGTGCTATAAGAAAACCTTGGACTCTGTGACAGGCACCCCATGGTACCTGCCACATTGTACATGGTTGGGAAGAGGGGTCCCATGGGTGCCTCCACGACCTACATCTGTACGTCTCCGGATGAAGGGGGCACACAACAGGTCCCCAAAGACCGATTCCGGCAGCAGTTTCGTTTCAGGCATCTGAATTGGGCATCGTTAATCTCTCATCTGGAAACCGTGACCATAGAGCTGTACGATTTGGCTTCGGAATACTCGGCTGTCCAAGTGCCTTTCGGAACCGATTCAGACTGCTCGAACGTTTTCCGGAATTTGTAATCAGTCGTTGGGAAATCTGTACGATTCAGTTGGGAACAAGGGTTCTAAATTGCATTGTATAATACCGAATCCCATCTGGAGCCCTTCCTAACGACATCGTAATCGGGCCCTTAGCAGTCAATGTGTGATGAGGGGGAGAGGCTGGAAAAGGGTATATTCTTCCTACTGAATGGGAGGGGTCCAGAGAGGAGTAAGTAGTAACTTAGCAAGGGTTAGGGAGGGTTAAGGGAGTGACGTGCATCCACCCACACAAATGTGAACCAATTCCTATTCACAAACTGCACCTTTAAAGTTAATAAAGCCGAAAAGGACCCAAAACTGTTCTAAATGTACTCCAGCTCAGACTTGGAGTAAGTACAGCACCACCCATGGCCAACCAATGGTATTAAAACACCCTCCCATAGACAATAAAGGAGTAGGGACTTAAAATAAACCCCCATGGTAAATAATATTACATTAAATTACATTACTTAAAAATATAGATATATGTAATATAATGTTAAAAATAATCTAAATATAAAACATAAATATATTTTACATATTTTAAATGCCTTTTTAATTTAAAAATGTATGTAGCATTAATTTTAATAAAATATAATTCATTTTCTTTTTGCACTATGTCTGCACATCACTTGAAATGATTATTTTTACATAAAAAATACCATACTTGTAGATGTTTTTATAATTTAAATGTCAGAATAATAATTGTACTTTCATTCAATATATTCAAACTAATCGATTTTTAAATCTAAATTAAGTTAAGAGCACTGGAGAGGCTTTTTAAATTTTGCTCTGCAGTTAAAATAAATATAGAACATGGTTAATAAACTTTTTTTTAATTTTCCATACACATTACCAAATAGAGATCTGTGCCACCAGTAAAAATTAGGTAACATTTAAAAAGTTTGTTAATATTTTGAAAAACTAGTAACATTTTAATGTTGAATAAATATTACTACTTATTAGTTTAAATATAGAACAAAATAAAGAAATGTAACATCACTAATAACTTAATTTTGAATAAATGAACAATATTGTTTTAATTATTTATTAAATAACATCCCACCTAAAGTAAAATGTTTATATTTATGCACTGTAACATTTCAACACATTACATATAAAATTCCTTTAAATTATTCATTTATTTTTAAACATTTAAGTAATATTTATTTTTAAATAGACATTAAATAAAACAAAAAGGTTATTAAAATATGTTATTGCAAAATATGTATGTTTTAATTCTATTTAAATGTTTAAACGTAAAAAACAACATATATATAATATATTTCCTCGGGTTCTAGTTTAAGTCCCAGCTGTCTGCTTTCAAGATTTGTAATGGGAGGATATTGCAGGTTCAGTGGTTGACAATGTATGATTGTATGATGCTGGACTATTGCACCTTTTTGGCTGTTGTAACTTACAGGAATTATATTCAGAAAATGATGACATTTTTGGTAACAAAATGATGAGTATATTTTACGTCTAATTTAGTAAAAATGACAGTTTTTTTCTATCTTTCCAGATGTTGCTGTGGGAGACTCATTGGGGATCACCCAGAATTAGATAATGGCTGGCCAGTCTACACATGTACACAAGATAGAGAGGATGAAGAATGGTTTATAGAGAAGCACACTAAAACAAGTCCTACTGATGCTTTTGGTACCATCAACTTCCAAGATGGAGACCATACGTACCATGCAAAGGTATAATACATAATAACTGTTTATCAATATTTTAAGCAGGTTATGGAAATGTTTTTACATAAGGAGTAACCTGTGTTTGATTTACTAAATGCCCTGGGAAAAGTTGGAAAATGAATACTAATTTTAAAGAAACTTTGAAAATGTTTATTGTCTCAGAAACTATTACTCTAATTCTCCGGAAAATCCATGTTGGAGTCACGTTCCCAAGAGTACTGAGATGAGTAACCTCTTCTCAAAAAGGGAATATAACAGGTATACATTTTTGCAAGCATAGATGTAATTCAAAATTGAATTTGCACTGGTTAACTTTTTTGATTTCTCTGTGGGGAAAATATTTCTCATCCATGGAAGTCCCCTTCTCTACACCCCATCAATTTTCAGGAGGTTATCCCCCATAATATTTTGGAAAGAAATTTACTGCTGCTGTTGATCATGTCAGATATATAAGCTTTTTCATGTGGAAAAGTACCAAAAAATATTTGTCAAAGAAACACAAACATATGAGTTTGTGGATGTTCACCAGACTTTGATATTAATGTGACTCAGTTCATTTCAGGGGTACAAAAGGGGGTGGTGATGGACGGAGCATCTGAATCAATCAAACACTCACACCCAGTCAAAAGATCTGGGTATAATCCATCACCGTTCTTTAGCCCACTCTGCCACCCCAGTTCAGACATGGCTATATGCAAATCAGTCTGACCCTGTGCCTCATGGGAACAGTCCAGCCCGAACTGCCAAGCCATGTCTTTCCTGGACAGGAAACAAGCTTCCGAGGACAGGTTTGTGGCATTCCAGCCGTCTTCAGCCCGGCTTGCTTGATTCCATTGGCAAAGTGAGCAAGGGACTCACGTCTGAGCATACCCTGACACACTTATGGCGGCCAAAAGCGGTACAAAAGGGGGTGGTGATGGAAGGAGCATCTGAATCAATCAAACACTCACACCCAGTCAAAAGATCTGGGTTTAATCCATCACCGTTCTTTAGCCCACTCTGCCACCCCAGTTCAGACATGGCTATATGCAAATCAGTCTGACCCTGTGCCTCATGGGAACAGTCCAGCCCGAACTGCCAAGCCATGTCTTTCCTGGACCGGAAACAAGCTTCCGAGGACCGGTTTCTGGCATTCCAGCCGTCTTCAGCCCGTCTTGCTTGATTCCAGTGGCAAAGTGAGCAAGGGACTCACGTCTGAGCATACCCTGCCACACTTATGGCGGCCAAAGTTCATTTCAGCAAATAGAGTTGCCCCGTTACCCAATTGATGAGAGAAAGTAAATGAGATATATGTCTGTGACAAAGCCCTAGCAGTAGAGACTGGCATAGGTGGTACAGGGCGCAGGCCGGGAGAAGGGCATAACCCCATTGATTATCTATTACTAAAACATGGAATGTGTGTGGGTGAAGAGTAGATTAGGGAATCCTGGGTGGCTGCAATTCATATACTCTGCTGGCATAATTAGCTTTCAGGAAGCCTGGCTCAGGGAGGATTTCCACATCAAGGGCTATATCTTATTACTCACCCATGTTACTGCTTCGCGCTGTGGGTGAGCAAAATAAGGCCTGGTGATGCTTATTTCAATCTTAGCTTTCATAACCGTAAACAAATTGTTTAATAGCTTTCCTTACTATCAACTGGTACAACTGCTAATCGATCTAAAGTATGAAGTCATTTAGATACATTTCTATGACAATGTGTTTAATAGATTAACATTACATTGTTATCATGGAATTGAATAAGGAAATGAGGTAATATGCAAAGAAAACTGGTGTTGATTACATTTATATTTGGGAGGTGATTTTAATATGAGTAAATGAAATTGCTCTTCTAGTATAGTATGTGGCCACACAAACTATTATGGGGAAGAACACATGCACTTTCCAAGAGCTGTCTTTAAATGAACTTATGTCTAAATTAATTATGGAACTGATTGAGCAAGAAGTAGAACAAGCTGGAGATTTATGCCTACATTTCATGGAAACAACCATCGTTCTAGCATCGACCAAATTATGATCTCGGTAAATGAATTAACCTCTGCAATTGTCTTACGCTAGAACCCACTGTACTTAGCGATCATTTAGTATTTAAACTTGCACTTATTAGGACTTATAATAAAATAAAGGGTGTCGGGCTACAATTATCTATTGAAAATGTGGGCAGTAATGGCATTAGTTTAAAATGGAATGGCATAAACGAGGAACAGAAACACGAGTTGAAGAGAACTGGGAAACTTTCAATAACTCCACTCAATGGGTATCAACTGTGAATAACTGCTAGAGACTTTTCACAATATTGTATCAGCAATGCAGATTAATTGAAAATTCAGGTGAAGAATCCAGGGGAAAGTAGAAAGGCCAAGTGGTGGTTTGATAGCGCCTGCTCTAGAGCAAATCAGATCATTCGGAATACACTACAGGAAACCCCAAAAGATAGGGGGAAGTAAACGAGCCAAGAAGGAACTATAAGATAGTGCTATCCACAATGAAAAGGGAACTCCAGGATCAGGTCTGGGTACATTTATAACGTGCAGCGGACACTGGGGATAGTAACTTGTTCTGGAAAATCATCAATTCCCCCTTTTAAAGATAATGACATAACCTCCACTGTGGTCTCAGTCACTACAGAAGCTTAGAATCCAGAAAATATTGGTGTCCTTGCAATCAGAGATCCATCTGATGTATGGATGTTTGTACCTGTGAATCTAATTGATATTGAAGAAGTTACTGTAGCCCTATGTGAAAGTTCCATAGGAAAGATGCCATGCAGAGCCCCAGTTGATGCTTTCAAATCTAGTATATCGTTATGGGTGCCAATCTTAACCCAGGTCTGTAATGCTGCAGCAAACGGTTACTTTTCGGAGCCCTGGAGTGATAGTATCATTGTACCTATATTTAAGTGGGGGGGGGAGGACATAGGTGACGCTAGATACTACCGTCCAATCTCTTTACTAGATTCTTCTGTAAAAATAATAGGGAGGGTAATATTAGGCAGTTTGGAAACATGGACCCAGGAAAATCTTATTCTGACAGATTCCCAATATGGATTTAGAAAGGAAATTGGCACATTGGAACAGGGTATTAATCTGTATCTAATAGTAAGTAAATATACCTTGGCACACCAGGGGTGCATTCATCTCTGTTTCACAGATTTCAGTAGTGCATTTGAGTGAGTGAAACTGTAGCAAACCCTAGTAGATATGGGATCTCCAGCAGACATCATCTGCCACCTCTCACAATTTTTTGCATCTCTAACAGCCTGTGTACGTTTTTATGGAAAATGGGAATGCGTCCTCTCCTCGCCCCATTTTTATTTTTATTATAAATTAACTGGGTGGATAGTTTGTTACACGGGGTAAAAACAGATGCACTCAGGATTAGGCTCCCATGTCACCCCAAATAACTTTGTAACTTTTATGGAGTGCAGAGACCTAAAACTGAAATTAACAAAAGCATACACCATGGACTGTGGTAGGAGGGAAAACAGGGCAAAAGCTATTTTGCCACAGGACATAAACTAGAGCAAGTGAAGACCTTCAATTATTTGGGCAGTCTTTTTTCACAGGAAGACATGCTCAAACTGCAAATTTAAAATTCATTAGGATCTATTGAAGGGGTGTTTAGATTTGCCAACAAAATAAGCAGCAAACCCATTAGAGAGCTTGTGAAATTATATAAAACTAAATGCCTTCCAGATGCACTGTATGGAGCACAAGTATGGGGGCAAAACAACTTGTAACATGATTCAGATACAGGAAACTAATTTCCTAGCTAGGCCTTTGGCACTTCCTAAATCGACCGCATCCTACATTACTATTAAGGAACTCGCTCTAATATACATAGAAGATTCCATTCACCTTGACTGATTCCATTCGCCTTGACTAAGTGGCATAGTATTTGGAGTAAAAAAGGCACCAAGTTAACTAGAGACATCATAAGAGGTTGTATAGATCTTGATCATCACAAAATAATCCCATGGTTGTAGTTTGTGGATGGAATATTACAGGAATTGGGGGGTTACCTTAGTATCTTGGCCCCCACTGACATCCTGCAATTTAGTAAAAAAGAGCTTAAACAGTCTTTTTTAGGAAAAATGGATGCCCTTAGAGAGGATACAGGAAGAACCAATACTAGGTATTGCATGGGACCAATACATCAGGGGATTCAAGGCTACTTGATCAATGTTACTAACACACGAGATATATGCTATCTCAATTGATTACATTTGCAGTTTTTTTATTTTTTATTTTCTTTATTGATTTTTAAACAATAACAAATCCCCCCACCCAGCATAGTTACACTTGACCCCATTACATTGTATCATTGTACTCATTGTATGCGACACAAGAAAGCATGCTCAATCTATATAATATGGATTTTGCAACGTCATTGACCCATACTGACGACCAATGCTCCTGTCTCTTTATGATGTCTAAGCCAGGCTAGTGGTAGTACAGCCACGGCAGGTTGGCCTCAACAGGCCCTCCCAACTTCCATCTGGTGGGGTGTCTGTGTTCAGTGCATGCAACCTGCCCGTGTCGCCCTGCCTGAAGTAAGCCACAAAAGGTTACCAAATATCCTTAGGCTGTGCAGCTAGAAGCATCATGTCCCAGTATGTCATCAGCAACTCCGGGCAATAGGAAATGTCTGCCATCCAGGCCCGCATCGTCGGGACCTGTTGCCTCCCCCAGTGTATCGCCACCCTACGTTTTGCTAGTAGGAACAACTTATCCGTGAGTCGTCTACATCTCCCTAACAAAGCCCAGCAGACAAGTAATTACCTCCGACCTCCGGCAGTGCAAGTAGCGTGGGTGTGCAGTCGGTCCTGTTGTGTTTAGTTGTGTTGGTGTAAGCAATAAAAGTGTATCAGTCGTAGTCTGTAGTTGGAAGATAATTTCTCCATTTGGGCACAGCAACAGGATCACTGCGTCCCTGTTATCATAGAACCCAGATACCCTAATGCCAGGATACCCCATCTGCGACCAGAGGCTGACTTGGCGCTCCCTGTGGCCCTCTCCTCCGTCCTTCCTAAGGGTCTTCCCCAGGACCCACAGGACATACAGCCTTTGTCCACTACTTAGTGGGCCTGGGGCACAAAATTTGACGCCTCTTACTGCTCGAGAAGCTATACTCGCCTGCATTGCCGTTGCCCAATACCCACTGGCTCCCCATCACAGGTGATTCGGTGGTACGACGCACACTCTCCAAATACCAACTACACACTGTAGGTGACCTTTTCCCGGATGGACATGCCTTTTCTCTTACTGAAGATCCCTGCTTCACGGACAGGACCTTCATGGACTCATTCACACTGACTAGACTTCGTTCGATGCTTAGGGCCGAATTTCCCACATTCCCGCTTCCTCCTGATGACACCCCCGCGTTCACATTCATAATACAACACCAAACTGGGGCGCATGTAGTGTCTAAGCTATACAAGCTGTGTCTGGCCTCAATTCCCTCACTCGACTCTAAGGTGCGCGCTGACTGCGAGGGCGACCTGGGTATTCCAATCATGGACGACCAGTGGGCAGCGTGCTGTGCCACCACAAGAGATGTGTCCATTAATGCCAGACACAAACGTATACATTTCAAGTTCCTCAGGAGGGCATACTACACTACAGCACTCGCCCATAGAATTGATCCAAGCAGACCGCACACTTGCCCTAAATGCCACGGCCCACAGGCTGATTTTGCCCATCTTTCCTGGACTTGTCCGAAACTACACACCTACTGGCAGCAGGTGCATCGGGTTTTGAGGGAGATGCTTGAAATGGTTCTACAACCCACCCCTGAAATTGCGCTACTCGGCTATGTCGCCGAATTCCCGCGCCCGCTACGGAAGTTGGCATCCATTGGCTTCCTTTTAGCTAAGCGTGAAGTGGCGCTGCTCTGGTGTGCTAGGCGAGCTCCTACTGTTCGCACTCGGCTGCGTAGCATGGCATACTGCAATGTAAACAGCGTTGAATACTCTGAGACGGTTCCAACAGCCTCCAGGCTGCTAGATATCTGGGGGCCATATCGGAAATATATCGCGAAAATAGCCCAGGAGACGCAATCCCAATCAATTAATTCCTTTGTCCCTGCGAGGGTGGGATAAGCAGTATCACAACAGCACTTGATAACTACTTCTGGCACTATTTGGCGCTAGGGCATGCTTGACTGGCACTACTGGGCACGTGGTTGTCTGCACTGGTTATATTATGTGTGCTCTCTATGGCCGCATTGAGTGTTGCCTTTCTTACTAGGAGGTTCCGGCATCATCTATGTGACATTTGACAAATGATGGATCTGGGATTAACAGTCATGTTGCTCCATATGATATGTGTCATGCTATATACGAATCAAGATTTTGTGCTGACTAGTCTGCTCGATATTGCTCGCAGCTTTATTGTCTTTCAACATTCTGTGTACATGTGTGACCGCTTTTTCTTTATTTCTATTATGGTTTATCTTTTACTTTCTCGTTTTATAAAAAAGCAAAAATGTATTATCTTTATGAGCCAATCGGATAGTCTGCAATCCCACTGTACTGTACCACATTCTCGGCTTTACCCCTGAACATTTTTCATTTAGAAATAACTCATTGTATGTAATGATTGGATTGCTACTCTGTGTAATAAACAGATTTACAACAAAAAAAAAATCATAGAACCCAGATCTTTTTCCCTCACCTTCCGGACTGCTCAGCTCTCGGTCTGGGTGGCACAGCTTACCTTTTGTAGGCCACCCTCGATTGTTTACCCACCCAAGCAAGCGTTATCAAGTTGGATCGCAGCCTTTTGGGGAATTGAGCTGTGAGGGGGATTGGAATATTTACAAAAAGGTATGGAATCATTCGCAGTATGACCATTTTGGCAATGTCTATGCGGCCCGCCAGTGACAGAGGGAATTTAGTCCACAATTGGATTCAGGCCTCCAGCCAATCCATGGCACTGCTGTATTTTGCTCTCCATACCTCCTCTGGATCTCTGCTTAGATATGCCCAGATATTTAACTGGTTCCAATGCCCATTTTAGAGGGTATGTAGTTGCGTATGGTTTGGTGGTATCTGTCAATGGAAATAGGATTGACTTAGACCAGTTATTCTGGATGCCAGAGTGTCCATCATAGCATATCACCTTGCGTATAACCAGTTCCAGATTAGTTGTGAGATCGCGGACATTTAAAGCCACGTCATCAGTATACATGGACACTATGAGGCCTCAGGACTTGAAGCCAATGCCCGCTGTGTATGATGCTGCTGTAGCCTGGCTGTCAGCAGTTCCATGGCTATAGCGAACAAGAGCGGGGTCAGTGGGTATCCCTGTCTTGTGCCCCGGGTGATGTTGATTTGTTCTGAGACACCGCCGTTTCGTGAGTTAGTGGTCGACATTATTGTATTGAGTGACTCAGCCACCCGTGGACTTGTTCGTCGTGTCCAGCGCCCTCTGTAGTGCCACATTAAATTCTACCCCCCAGAGCACCATTCCCGGGCCATAATTTGCTGCATGTCTCCACACATTCAGGAAGAACTCTGGGTCGTCTTCATTTGGTCCATGCACAGCTATCAATGTCATGGCCTTTTTGTATAGCGTGCCTACTGCAATTATTTATCGGCCCTCTTGGTCAATGTGAAGTTGTTTAGTGTGCCACAGCACATCTTTTTTGATCAGCAGAGAGACTCCCCTACTGTAATTTGAGGATATCGAGGAGTGTGTCTCCCCAACCATTGGGCTCGCATTCTAGTGGTGGTGCCAGCAGTCATATGTGTCTCCTATAGGAGACATATATCAATGTTATGTCTTACCAGGTAGGCAGGCACAAGTCGGGATTTGCAATAGTCGTTCAGGCCTCTTATATTCCAAGTGAGACATCTGATGCTAACCATCTAGGTAAGATGTAGCTATGCTCGTTTCCATTTTAACTCTGACCCGGAAGTCCTGGCTGTCAGCGTTGTGATCAACTTTAGTGCTAATATGGCCTGAGCCTTCGGCATTGGGTTCAATCAGTCTATTATTATCTCGGATAGTCTGGCTTGTGTGACCGTCCCTCCTCCATTGTTCCCCCGCGAATATCCCACAAAATCAGAAACATTGCAGTGGTCAAACTCCCCCCTCCCACTCCAACCCCCCAATCAGGTTGAGACATTGTACCCTCCGGCCTCCCAATTCCCAGTTAACCCAACAACATAGTAAAGCGGGATTGTCCTATGGGGCCATGGAACACCTGGCTTATTAACCCCGCCACAAGGACTAGGGTGGCCAAGAGGTGAATTAAGGGAGTAAGGTTCATAATTTTTTAAACAATCTTTATATACTGATGTGCCTTGTCAGCCAGTAACACTCAGAAGGAGCCACCGCAGTTCAGTCTCTCTTCCGTATACTGGTGCAGTCTTTTAAAGTGTAGCTTCCGCCATTCTCAGTCGTTGTCACTAGTACGGCCTTCCTCCGACGAGCGGGGGGACTTGGATGAGGCACACCTACTCTTGCTTGGCTAGTTTCACAGTGGCCGTCGGATCTGTAAATGTTTGTGTTTTCCCTTCATGTGTGAGTCTCAGCTTGGCAGGATAGAGCAGGGCATACTTCACCCCAAGTTGTTGGAGTGCTCGTTTGGCGAGCAGAAATTCTCTTTTCGCCGTGTGCACTGCCAACATGAAGTCTGGTTAGAAAGAGAGGGTATTTCCCTGGTGGTGCACCTCTCCTCGTTTTCTTGCACGGCTAAGAATAATTTCTGTTTTGTTGATAGTTTCATTGGTATCTAGCACAGATTCCCCAAATTGAGAAGCTGGAACTGAGGTTTGATCAAATTAGATAGATTGTTGAAAACAATCCTGCTTCCATTCATTTTCATACTGATCTAAGAGGGTTACTCTCACTTTTGAACCAATGTAATTTGCTTTCTGTGTTGTCTTTAAAGTCTGAGTGGGTTCCGTGGAGGAATGTTACCTGCTTGTGGGCTGTATCTGATTGCATATCTCTCCTCCATATTCTGTCCTTTATTTCTGACCTTGATATCTTGATGGGGAATTTCAATAAGAATCTCAGATGGCTCAGTGAGGCCCTTTTACTTGCTTCCTCTAGCAACTTTCTCTAACATTGTCATGCTGTTTCCAATTTCTCATCAAAAGACCTTAGTCTGTCATTTAGTATGTCTAGTATCTCTTTTTACACTGATTTGTGTATACATTTTTGTTTGTAATCCCTCCTATCTGGTTTCATGAGGAATTTCCTGTGCATGCTTGAGCTTTCTTTATTTGATGTCCTTCAGTTCTTCTATACCAGGATTCTCCAGTGTCGGTCCTGGAGGGCTGTATCCATGCCGGATATTTAGCATATCCCCATTTAGATAAATGTAGTTATCTCAAAAATCTAGCATGGATCTGGCTCTCCAGGACTGACTTTGGAGAACCCTGTTCTATATCCACAGTGAGTACCCTCTGCAGTACATGAGGATGGAGTAGGTGCAGGTGGCTTTGGCCACGAACTTCCAGTTCTTTTTTGGCTCTGCGCCTTCTGTCCATTCTGTAGCTGTTCCAGCTACCTGGTCAAATGAGTGTTCTTTGCATTAGACTTGACCTGCTTTTCTGAGTCATCTTTCTCCTCCTTTTTGCATGTCACAGCACCAGGGGCATGGCACGCTGTTCTTAGATGTTGCTTCTGCCTTCATACTGTGGTTGTTAGTTAAGTCAAAGTTTATTGTTTCAGCAGACCGCCATACAATTATAAAAACGCTTTTAAAAACAAAATGAATACAATAGATTTTCTTAAGAACATGTTGAAATGCAATCTGCTTGAAAACATAGTCACAGTTAAGCACAGCATTGCATTGGAACATAGAAAACTTCAAATTCACGAAATGCATAAAAATACAAGTGCATGGAGTAAAACACTTAAATGAGATAAGCTATCCCACAACTAAGCACAGCATTGCTTCCCAGCCTACCAGTCACCAAATTCATGAAATATGAACGTGCAAGCACGAGGAATAGAACATTTAGGTGATATTTTCCATCCCATTATGAATAGTCAGCCTTCTCGTTCGATCCTCGTTCAATTTCTATAATGTAAACGGTAAGAACTAGGACCAATAGCACATTACCTGATGAGCAAAGTCTCTTAAGGTATCAGGCTGAATTGATCTCTAGCACAGTGGCTAGTTCTCTCAGGCAGGGCCATGCCACCCAAAGGGATGACACCACAAAATTATCCATGTACATTTCATCCCAACTAATGCATAGTGCCATTGTCGACTTAACCCATCTAGCTTCATAAGCTTTAAAGAGGGGAGAAGCTAACGACGCCGGGCGAAATCATATTTACTACAAAACAAGAGAAAATGAGTTGGGTTATCTATCCCACCAAACCTACAATCACAGCACTCAGATCCTGGGGCAAGCCTGAAAATTCAGGTTAGGTAATCCCTATTCGGCAGGATACTCAACTTGTGCTTTATGTACAGCGCTCTCTTTAATTCAGGATATAACATGTCCAAGTACTAAGTGCAGCCGGAGCAATGGATGCTACTAAAATAGCTATGGTCATTAAATACTGAACTCTTTTGGCTGGCGAGTGAATGCCCGTGCTATGGAGATTTTCCCCTTGTATTTGCGTCCTTAGTTGACTCCCTCCCTGTGCAAGGGTTTTTGTGCCAGTCATCCTGGTCGGAGTATTGAGGTACACATAGAACTGTGGAGTAGCAGCAGGAGATCTAGTATTGCTCTCTCCTCTTCCAGTGTTTCCTCTGTCTTTTCAAGTAAGAATCTCCATTGTTTTCCCATCTTGTTGAATTTGTCTGTACTCTGGTCTGTGTGACCATGGAAAGTTTAGCATGCTTCTATGCTCTGGTAGCTTTCTTGATGCTTTTAAAAGGCCATTCTCAAGGATAATCCCTGATGGCTTTTGCCTGTTGTTCTCATTCTTAGTCCTGTCTTGGTTTGTATGACCTAGTCAAAAGTAATCCCTAGAGGAAGTCGTATTTCCAAGACATTTCCAAGATTAATACCTGGGAAGAACACGGATGCTCATCAGCAATGAACAATGTTGGCATGTGACTGCAACCCCAACAGCCAGCACTGGTGATGAGGGCCTTGAGTAACATGAAATCAGCGCAGCAAGGGGCATTTCCATGCTATGCTTTCTGCATTATACTCCATCCTGAAAAACCAAGTGACAGATACCTTTGCACCTGTCACCTAAAATGACCCCGAACCTGCCATGGCCCCTACGAGAAAAAGCATTTGTATGAGGTTTGTATGGGTTCCAGGCTAGTGATTGTATAGGCTGTAACAGCTGTATGTTTTTTTAGCATGAGACTTTAATCAGTAAATGAAAGGCCAAGTAGTGCTGGCCCAGCAGTGGAAGCCAATGCATAGAGCAGGACAGAGACAGAATGTATAAAGGGGTGTAGGAAAAAAAGATACAAACAAAAGGAGTTAAGAATGAATGAGAAAATGCTAGAAGCATGATATCCGTAACAAATATAAGGCAACAGATAATCTGTTAGAGGGGAGATGGTGAGGGTGGTCGTGTGAATGACTGGACTGCACTTTTTTTCTGAATGCTCACCTCTTTCCAGTTATTGAACTTTTACTCTCTCCTGCTATTTTGTAGAAGAAGGGCTGTTACATTCAAGACCCTGCATTCCACATGGGCAGCCTACGGAATCAGCGACAGATGACAGAGGTCTGGTTTTGATGACAACAAAGGTGCTTGCACTTTCACAGGAGGGTGGGAGAGCAGAAAGCAGATGGACTAGGGTGATGGATCCCGAGGTTCCTCCTGCAGGAATCCCCTGGTTTTCCTGATCACTGGACTCTCTGACCAGGGTTTATCGAAGAACCACAAATAGCACCCATCCAGTGTTGCCAAAATGCGGCCACTGAATTCTGCGAACACCATGTATACTGCAAGCAGCAAGGGATCCCTGCTCATGCATGGGTGATAAAGCGTAGTGTGATCTCTCAGCAGTCTCTTCAGTAGTCCACCCCTGTGTTATCATAATTGCCTGCCTTATTTACATAACCGGGCGGTATCATGATGGGCCCTGCTATTTTAATGCAAAGCTGAGCGCCTGCATCATTTGCCTGCAGTGCACAAAGTCTATTTAACTCCATATTTGTCTGAATTAGTGTTCATGTTTATACAGTACAGCTTAGAAGCAGTGAACAAGGTTTGCCACTTTCTCTTTCTGGACTGTGCTGTCTGAAACAATGCACTAACTAGGAGAAACAGCAGGGTAAATTAACTGTTTTACATACTGCATGCGCATAAAACTGGTGCTTGGTTCTGCTCAGCGTTAGCCAAGCCCATTAAGATGCGGTCCCAGATTTATGCAACTTCCTTGAATATCTGAAAGTGGATTGCACAAAGAGTCCTCATTGCCTGCTGTATGGAACAGCACTTCCTCAAAGCCTTGTGGCTGAAAAAGCAACAATCTCTAAACCGATCCTCCAAGAGAGTTCCCCAGATTCTAAGAATCATGTCTTTCTAAGTCATAACTACTCCAGTCTTGCTTATATCTGGATTCCGCAGCAACCACAGCACCGAGACCGCCCTCCTTGCCGCCACCTATGACATCCGCGCCAGCCTCCACCAAGGTTACACAGCAGCCCTCATCCTCCTGCACCTATTGACAGCCTTCGACACCGTCTCCCACCGCACACTAGCCACCAAACTCCACGAAGTGGGCATTCAAGGAAAAGCCTTATACTGAATACGATCTTTCCTCTCAGGCAAAGCACAGAGAATAAGACTCCCGCCCCTCCTCTCAGATCCGACAGAGATCAGATGTAGAGTACTCCAAGGATCCTCCCTCAGCCTCACCCTCTTTAATGTTTACATGGTCCCGACTCAACCATCATCAGAAACCATGGGCACAACATTGTCTCCTACTACGACGACACCCAGCTCATACTCTCCCTTACCAAGGAACCCTACAACACCAGGCACAACTTCCAAGAAGGGATGAGCTGTTGTGACCGGGATGAACAACAGCTGCCTCAAGCTCAACTCGTTAAAAACAGAAGCCCTCATCCTAGGCTCCAATCCTTTCACATGGGACAACACCTGGTGGCCCCCTGCCCTCGGAAACCCACCCACCCCAACAGACCACGCAACCTCGGCATCCTTCTTGACTCTTTACTTACCATGAATCACCAGATCAATGCCGTATCCTTTGCATGCTTCAGCACCCTCTGCATACTTTGCAAGACGTTAAAGTTGATCCTCCTCAATTCCAGGAAAACCATCTCCCATGCACTCATCGCCAGCAGACTGGACTACGGCAATGCTCTCTATTCCGGAATCAACAAAAAACTTCTTCGCAAACTTCAGACCATCCAGAACGATGCAGCAAGACTCATCCTAGTCATCCCATGACCCAACCACATCACCCAACACCTCCACAAACTCCACTTGCTACCCGTCGAAAGAAGAATAACATTCAAGCTGCTCACACATGCCTACAATGCCCTCCACAACTGGGACCCAAAACCACCACGAACGAATCTCCTTCGACGTCCCCAAGAGTAATCTCTGCTCATCCAACCTCGCCCTAGTCACCGTCCCTTGTTTCCACAGGACCAGAGCAGGTGGAAGATTCTTCTCCTACCTCACATCACCAATTCAGAAAGGACCTCAAGAAATGGCTCTTGGAATGACCCTAATGGAGAGGCTCACACCCCTCCCTCAACACCTTGAGACCTTCACGGGTGACTAGTGTACTCTATAAGACCCTGATTGATTGATTGATAATAAACCTCAACATCTTCTTTTCTTAAAACTTACCTATTGGAAAATATTTAGTTTGCTAATCTATCCACAAAATGTGTCTTGACTCTACTCATTGACATGTTAGCTCACTGTTTACTGGCATGTAGTCTCTCAGGATAATGTTGCCTGTTTCGTCTCCGTCGACGGTACCAGCGACGACGACAGCAGCAGCTTCAACGAGGACAGCATCGTCGATGATGGTTTTTCCGTCGACGACGTCGATGATGACAACGTAGACGGTAACTTCTGTAATGGCTGTTTCTGCTGGAACTGATTCACCGTCTATGTACATCTCATTGATGCTGAAGCGTAAGAGACTTTAATTTTTCTTGTTGGTATGTACATTTGTGGCAACACTTAAAACCTATAAGTCACCCCACAGCAGGCCTTTTCAATCCTGAAGGCAGGGTGCTTGGTTCTAGGTGTGAGGGTGCCCTTGCATGAGCAGAACACCCCTACAGCCTTCGGTGTCCATTCTACTGGGTTGTAAGTGAGACAGCAATATAATATATAGAGGGGCACCACATCATAACGTGATGGCCATCAAACTGGCTATTACGATCCCTGTCATGTTTGGTATCAAGCATGATGGTATCATAACCCCACACCTTAAACGGTGTGGGGGTATGATTCCAAGCACTGTAAAGGCCCTCCGTTAGGCCCTCGGTGCTCCAGGTACCATTCTTCTAGACCCAGACAGCACAGCATGGCTGCTGCCGACCAGAGACACGATTCTGCCCTCTTGCTGCTGAGCCAAGCTCAAGCAGAGGGGAAGGCAGAACAATAGGTATTCTGTCACAGGGAGTTGTGACCACCTCCCAAACAGGGCTTAGTGTATTGGGGCCGGGTGGGAGTGCTTACCAGTGCCACTCAGTCTGCTTGAAGGGCACATTAGGTGCCCTCCTTGCATTGTCCAGTTGGCTCCGCTCTGGCGCAAAACTGGGAAAAGGACATGGGAGTATTATCCCCACTGTCTAACCCCTCCCCTGGGAGGGAACACTGAATCGCCCTAACCCTTTCCTTAGGTTACTTAAGGGCTTACCTGAGAGTGGGCCCTTAGATTCGTTGTGGGACATGATTCAATTCAGACACCACTTCAACTTCGACAGTCTGGGGACTCTGGACTTTTCTGGATTTCGCTCTGGGCATCAAGGCTGCAACCGGGAAAATTCCTGCTGCACTGACCTCTTCGACCTGCTTGTCTGCTGCAATGTCCATTACTGTGCTCCATAAGGAAACTTTTCAAGGCCTGTGAGCATCCAAGACACCTGAAGGAATCTCCCTTGAAGTGAAACAGTCACTTCTCTGCATCTGCAGGCACTGCAACTAAGTTGACCAGTCTGCTGATCCTGGGATTCCATGGAATCCAAAAGGCTCAGCAACACAGGTTGTGGTCCTTCACATCCCACAAGGCCTGCCCTATCATGTCACCAAGTTTGAGATCAGTCCTCTTGTGATTCCAGTGCCTCCGGCCTGTGAGTCATGATGTAGGTCACCTTTGAATTCTTTGGGCTCCCCTGATTGCCTGGGGCCTGCCCCGACTCCCCTACTTGTGGTGAGTCCCCTGGACCTTGCCGGTCCCAACACTGCACCTTCTTCGCTTTCCATGTTGTTTGTAGTTGCCAAGGCTTGTTGGTGTTCATGATGGACACCGATCCCTCAACTCTCGACAATGGACGTGGTACAGCTCGGCAAATGGCTCAAGGTCTTTCACAGCATTGCCTGGTCCTCACAGCTGCAGCTCCAAGGTCATCTTCATCTTCCTGCAACACCCGACATTGGTGGACACTCGTCTTCTGTGCCCCCGGTCATCCCTCTGCTTGCAGGTACTCTCTATCTTGAATCCACCTTTGGGTTTCACAGGACACTTTCACCTTCTCCAGCAGCAGCATCTTCCTGAAGTCTCCAATTGAGTTCGGCAACGGTTTCTAAAGCCACTTCACATTTATGCACCCGGCTTCCCTGGTGTAGGTAACCTAATTCCCAGGGTATACACGGGTGTGTGTGGCTCTCCAACCTCTTGTATTCTATGGGGTTTCTTCAGAGTCGACTGGAAAGGGATGTCTTTCTTTAAAATTGCAACAGAGACTTACACGTTGATTTGTACTGAGAGCGCAGTCGTGTTCTTACACTGCACACAACCTCCGTGGGAATCCTAGATACTCCCCTTGGGTGGTTCCTTGGGTCCGCGGCACTTCGACGTCTTTTGAGTATTGTCTTGACTTGAGTTGTGGTTTGCATACCACTATTTTACTATATGGTTTGGTCTTTCCCTGGGGACCACTGTGTATTCTGTGTTACTTACCTGTTTCTATTGTAAAGTATTTTGTGTAATGTGTATATCTCCGGCTAGGAGATATCTGTATGTGTTAGTGAGAGTCTTATAATGAATATATACTTTTATAAATACACTGTGTCGTTCTTTTTCACTTAATCTATACCTATAAGATTATGTCTGGTAAAACAAGCTGCTTTACACTCCTTTTGGACTAAGCCTGAAGGCTGCTCTCCACAGCCACCACTTAGAGAGCTTTCTAAGGTTGTCTAAGACCACTAAAACCAATATAAGGGTTGTCTGGATCAGTGCAAGGTATCCACTTACATTAGTTTACATCATATACTGAGCATGCCTCTCGCAACTGTCACAAGTGTGGGCTAGTTAGAAGCCTTGTTCTCTACAATAACTGGAGAATATATACTGTGCCTGTCTATCCTTAGACTCTAATAAAACTTTTCTTGCTTGACACATTAGTATCATCCAAACCATCCAATCTACAAAGGTGTAAAGTGCAGTTTCCACCACTATCTTGGAACCATACGTCAGGGGTTTCCCTCACTTCCTAGTTTGCAGATTTACCAAAAACTCTCATGACCATGATAGCTTACCAACTATGGTATACCAACTATCTATTCCAAATCCTTGTGATGGTTTACTCAGCCTACTGACTGGCTCTGTGCAGTGGAGGCTGGTGACATTTGAAAGTGGTGGGATGTGAACATTTGTTATGACTTTTATGTAGTAAGTGGAGCAGGCAAGCTTAATGGACCAACGCCGGGTCCAAGCTGGATTTTCCTCCAGAGAAAAAAAAAGAAAAAAGATTGGCAAATGGTGCATTTTAAAGCAAATTAATTTAGTAATAAAGCAAGGCTTATTAAGCAAGCAGAGGGAAAGTATAGTTTTTACATATTAAATACATTAGAAACTGCCCTATATCTTACTGCATTAATATGCTCAGCAGTTACTGTCATGTGCACATTCTATAAAGCAACAACTTCAGCCAATTAAAGTGTGTGCTTGCCCAGTGTCTTGCACTGCATGCAACATCAACTTTGGAAGAACATGCTCTAACCAGACTTCAGAAAGGACCCACAGCTGCTGATTGCAATCAGTCAGATAGAAATATGTGAAGGCAGGTCTTTGTGAGATGAAAAACTAAAAGGGAACAAGTAAAATACATTTCTGTGATTCCCATAGTGTGCTACCCGATCAGTATTTTGGTTTCTCTCTGAGATGTAATTGAATCCAGATATATAACTCAGCTGACCTACACCTAAAACCTGTCAGTACGATTGACTTTGTCAATGGTTGTTATCTTGTTAACATAAATGAGTAACATCAAGTATTTGTTATAAATAATTAACCTTTAAAATGTTTAATTTCTGAAGTTTCAGTAGTATTGAGGCCAGTGGAAGGAGTTTTTGCTTTCAGTTATGTGCGCTTTATGTTAGATATATATATATATATATAGATGTCAGTTTTCTCTGCACATCTTGTCCATCTCCACATCTTCAACCACCTTTTGTAGTGTAGTTCCTATATTCCCAATAGGCTCTGCGCATTGGAATAATATATCCTATAGTTTAGACATAGGACTGAGGTCGACTAGGTCTCTATCGAATATATTAGACTTAATTGTGAGTGCCAGCTAGCTCAGAGGTCACTAGAAACTTTCTCCAATACACAAGAAGGGATTAGATTCTGACAACCGCATGAACATGACAACTTTGTTTCCCAAGAATAAGAAATATATCTCTAGAGTCGCGGAAACAATAGATAGCTATTTTACTCAGTCAATCGTGCATGCTTCGTTTCACCAGAAGTGCAGAGAAATAGGGAGACGGGCGTTTTCAATAAAAGGTATTTATTGAACAGACTTCTTTCTCATGCAAAAGAAATGAACTGCTACAATCGAATACTTAGCATGAAGTAAAGTGCATACAGTAAAAAAGAGTATTACAAAATAATATTGTAATAGCATGGTATGGTTTCTAAGCCATAGATAAATACATAAAATACATAAATAATGACTAAAAGTACTCAACTGGTGCTTCTAAAATACGCCTACCCCGGTGTACCTAACCTAAGTCTAGTACAAGGGAAGAAGTAAGTGAGGTGTAGCTTAGTTTTAGTATTCTTTCTCAAGAATCCATTCCAAGAATTCTCTAAGGTTCTAATCAGCTTCGTACCTTGGTTTAGAATGAAGAGGTCTGGTATCTCTCTTTCAGAACTCGATTTCCCAGTAACCCACAAGGGTAGCCTGGAAAAACTGGAGCTGAATTTCTCAGCAGGAGAAGAGACAGCGTCTCTCAGTGCATCTGCTGGAGGGTCGGCTTCCTTCGGCACTTGCTGCGGCGAGCTGTGTCGGGCAAGTAGATAGTCGAACTGCTCCAAACCACTGTGTGTTTGCCTGAGCAAGTGTGAGCATATTTATACCTTGAAGGTGCCGAGTTTGACGTAAGGTTGGAATTAATAACGTCATCAAAGACTCAGTTCTTTGAAAACTCCATGATTTCTTGGATAACTTAATATTCAAGCAAGGGGAAGTCGCTGACTGCTGAAGGCGGGTTTTTTCAAGAAATCGTTGTGGATTTTCGGAACTAGTGGAAGTAGCCATGCCATATTTGGACTGCATGGGCTAAGCCTAAATATGGTTATGATTTCTATGCCTATATAAGGATAGGGTGATTTATACCTATATATGGGCATGATTCGGGAAAATTACACTAGGGTCCTAAATTCATATACAACACTTTCTATCCTCTTCAGCACTCTCTTTTAATTTTTCCCAGAATGCACTTCCTTGCATCTCTCTCACTTCACCACTTCTAAACATACAATGTACTCACTCACATTTAAGCAGTGTATTTACTTTTGCTTTTGCCCTGTAAATATTTTGTCAACCGTGCACCCCCTTCACACGCATGTTTACAAAATTGCAATTAGAAGTGGAATACATGACCACTGTTCTGTGTGCTCTGCAGAGAGGCCAACCCACTGACAGGCACTTTACTTTGGCTTAAGCATCAGCATCAGAGCTCTGAATATCAAAGCCCCTCATAAACTTTTGCACAGCTCAAAGTATACATGGAAAGAAACACAACATGATTAAATAGCTAACGTTTGAGGGAGGCAAGATTAAGTAAAAGTTGAAATAAGAGAGGAACTAAATTGCTGACATGCATTGCCTTAACATTTTAACACTCCTTGTTCGTAAATACATCCATGTGTTTTTGGCATTAAGGGCATGAAGATAGGGCCAGTTTTAATGTCATACAGCTGATAACTGTCGAATGTACGCACATATCTCTCGCTTTTCCCTGGACTTGATTATTTGGATAAACTTCACAAGGGAACAAGAACTCTCACCAGCTTGTCTTTTGGATCCAGTTCACGGGGGAACAAAATAGATGCACCAGCTCCACTTCTAACGGGGACAGCGACATGCAGCCAGGGCCTGGGGTGTCACAGTGGGGAAGGATAGCGTGGCGAGGGGTCTCAGCACAATATTCATAACAGAAGATTAGCATTATTGTAACACTTAACTTTACTGAGAAGAAGGCACCAACACACACGTGCTTGTATCTACTCCTACATGTGACGAATGGGAAAGTATGGGATCTGTACCTGTGAATGACAGATGGATGCTCTCACACAGGGACGGAGACTCCAGCTCCCCAAACCATGAGGCTGAAAGTTATCACTGGCCCATAGAGAATCCTGCCATAGACTACAATGACAATATTTCATTATGAAGGGCTTTAGAACCGTAAGACATGTGCCGTACATCACAGTTAAGAAAGTTGATTACTGCCTGCCTTCCATCTCCTGCTTCAGAGCGAGGAAGGGCTGGCAGCCTGGGACAGACAGCCCACACTTAAAATCATCGATCTGTTTGGAGATACAATTGTATCGCTAAATAAATCGATCTATTTAATATTTATACACTGTGAAAGAATATCAGGGGGCGTAGCCCCAAAGCTATAATTGAGAATCCGCTGCTGGCTCCGTGTAATGTCATGGAACTTTATGCTCTTATAAACTTGAGCAGTTATCATCTTCAAACAGCACAAAACATGACATGCTGTCTGCCTATGCCTGGCCAATATCTTTATACATTATCACCTGAATTTAACACACGTCTGGTCTGCTATCCAGAGAGGTAAAAAAACCAGTTGTTAAATATTAATATCACAACACCTCGTGGTTGAGTATGCAACAGGTGCTGTATTCCTGGCTCTGCACTGTAGCATGGAGGACATTATTTAGAAATGCTCTCTGTTTTCCCCATTCCAATGTGTGCATTTGCTAAGGATTTTCTCCACAAGAATTCCTCCAAGAGTTAACCTGTTAGAAAATTGTGTGTTGAAAATACCATGGGGTGCTGCTAGGTCTGCATATCTTGGAATCCCAGTTTGGGTGCAAACTCCTATTTACACTTAAATAGGAAATTTTACGACCTTTAGAATGACAACCACTGATGAGATTATTTCTACTTAAATATAACTTTAGGGAATTAATACTGATCCATCTGTTGATATATAGATAGCTCTAATTTCCTCAGGAGGGCTGGCAACTTTTATGCTGTGCAGCTGATTAATTTTGTCTACTTTGTACCCCTAATTCACACAATCAAATGTGGTTGACTGAGGACGGGTGGTAACTTTTTCTGATATCTAATTAAGTCAAAATAATGTTGAATTAGCATTGCTTTCAGGCTGTGTGCTAAACCAGCTTGAATGGTATTTTAGCACAGTTAGAGTCGGACTGCACTCAATAAAAACCACAAACTACTTTTTTCTCAAATAAGTTATTTAAGGCATGTTCTTGACAGTCTATGTTGATTTTTGCTCTTTGCTTCTACATCAGGAAAACATACTTTGCTTCGCTTGACTTATGGTGCAACTGACCCTAAATTTGTGAATACATTTTTGCAGTATATCAGAACCTCTTACGATACCAACTTAGACCAGCTGTTGCATCTCATGGTACAGGAATGGCAAATGGAGTTGCCCAAGCTAGTGATTTCTGTACACGGGGGTGTGCAGAACTTCAAGCTTCCCTCCAAGGTCAAGCAGGTCATCAGTAAAGGTTTGATCAAAGCTGCAGAGACTACAGGTGCCTGGATTGTGACCGAAGGCATCAACACAGGTACATGTGCATATTTATCTCACTTGTTGAACTTTATTCTGCAACATGGCATTTTATTCAGTCAAGCCACTTATTTGTCCTTCTGGGTATTAGACTTCAAATAGGTAGTGAAAGGCTTTGCAACGCCTGTGCAGGAGTGGTTATGTGTGTTTGAGCAGAGATGTGTGTATTTGCACAGGTGTTTTGTCTACAAAGGGGTGTTTATGCGTGTTTCAGAATATGTGTGTCATGGTTTTTGGGAGTAGATGGACAAGTGGACAAGGAGGACTGTATAGGACTTGTCCCTTGGACAAGCTGATTAGTGAACAAAATCCACAACCTTGCCCCTGACTGCTGGTGCAGCATAACTACTTGCACTGCCTCACCATTGTTATGTCTTGTTATGCTCTATGCTTACTAGACTTACATTACCAGTAAATCATGCTGACATTCATTGTGCATCTTACCAGCAATCAGCCCACTTGTAGAACATTGCTAGATTTCGTAATGTTTTGCAGTGAACCCTGCCTTGCTGTATGCCACAACCCTCATGATACTATCTTAAATAACAAAAATACATGTGCATACACACACACACTCAGCAACAAGATTACCCTCAGCCACACCTCCCCGCTCATATGGACAGATCACTCCATCGTACACTTCTATGTCAGCGCCCCCCCCCACCAAAATATACCCAAACCTACCATCAAATTCAGCCACAGCTGGAGCAAAATACCAGAGTCAGACTGGACCCACGCCCTTAGATCCAACTAACCCTCACAGTTGACCTGCAGAAAGGCCTACTCACCTTCGACAACGGGATCTCAGACTGTGTCAACAACCTGGCCCCAGTGAAAAGGATCAGACTACAATCGCCACTGCAAGCAGCTGGAAAGAAGATGGAGGACCAGCCAAGACTACATCTCCGGATCCACCAACAAATCCACTCTCGAAAGGTACCACATGCAGAACAGAGAGGCCAAGAAAGGGGCCCTGGTGATCAGACTTGAATCCTGCTCCAACATAGACAAAGAACTCTTCAATATTGTTAAGGAATTCTCCAACCTGACAGCTGCCACCATCACCCCCTCGCAGATCCTCTGCGACAACCTTTTAGACTTCTTTCACAACAAAATCCTCAAGATCTACTCCAACATCGCACCCAACGACCATTGAGGACATCACCAAACAAACCCCATCACTATCTGAAACCTCCACCCCCTAACAAACTGGATCCCACTCACCACAGAGAACTTCACCAGACCCACCATGCAGAGCAAACACTCACCAACTCCCTCAGAACCCTGCCCTCACCACATGTACAACCTGGATAGCACACTGATCAGTGCCAACCTCATCAGGACCATCATCTCTTTCATCCTTAGCGGACACTTCCCTGACAAATGTAAACATGCCGAGGTCACTGCTCTGCTAAAGAAACCCTTGACTAATCCTAAAGATCTCAGCAACTACAGGCCTATCTCGCTCGTACCCTTCCAAACCAAAGTCCTGGATAAAGAGATCAACAAGCTGCTCTCCACCCATCTTGAAGAGCACCACCTCCTGGATTCCAACTAATCAGGATAAACTGAAGCACTCATCCGATTTGACCTCTCAGTAACTTTCAACACCATCTCCCATGGCAACCTCATCACCAAACTTCAGGAATCAGAATTCCAAGGACTCGCCCTAAGTAGGATTTCCTCCTTCCTCTCCAACAGGACAGAATGGGTCAGGCTCTCCACTTTCACCTCCGAACCCAAGATGTTCATCTGCAGAGTCCCCTAGGGCTCCTTCCGCAGCCCGACCCCATTCAATGCTTACATAGCACCTCTTGCCCACATCATAAGAACACACAATATCAGCATCATCTCCTAAGCTGATGACACTCAGCTTATCCTCTCCCTCACTGACACGAACCACAGCACCTGGAGCAAATTTACTGCCTGCATGTCCAACATAGCAAACTGGATACAAGCGAACTGCCTGAAGCTCAACACAGATAAAACAGAGGTCCTGATCTTTGGAAATAAGAACTCTCCTCAGGATAGCTACTGGTGGCCACCGACCTGGTTCTGATACCCACTGACTATGCCACAAATCTCCGCATCATCCTTCATGACAAGCTCTCGATTAAAAATCAAGTCAACGCCGTGATCTCATCCTGCTGCCACATCCTCAGACTGCTTTGCAAAATCTTCAAATGGCTCCCTATGCACACTAGATGCACGGTCACCCAGGCAGACTCGACTACGACAACCCACTATACGTCAGCATCTCCAGCCAACTCACTCAAAGACTCCAAACTATCCAGATCATCCCCCCAGACTCATCCTAGCCATCCCCAGAAGTGCACACGTCACACCATACCTCGCAAATATGCACTGGCTACCTATTCAGAAACGCTACAAATTCAAACTTCTCATGCATGCCAAGTATCCCTCCACAATGCAGTACCAGCCTACCTCAACGACTGACTCCAACTCTACCAACTCTCCAGATATCTGTGTTCCACTTCTCTCTGCCTCACATGCGTCCCCCAAATCCACAGAAGCAAGACAGGAATTCATCCTTTCACCTTCATCGCAACCAGAAACTGTTACTAACTCCCTCTACACATCAGGACCACCACTCCACTCTTCAACTTGTGCACTAAGCTGAAATACAAGTTCAGCATGGTTAATGGATATACAGCCCGATTTATCATCGGCATGTTTTGCGAGTCTGTAATAGCGAATAATAAGGAATCGCTATTACAGACTCGCAAAACGGGATTCATGTAGGAATCGCAAAAAAAAATGCGATTCCTACACATTCCTTATTTGCGATTAGCAAATTGCTAATCACAAATAAGGAACTACTCCCCATTCAATCCTATGGGCCTAAAGGCCCATAGGAATGAATGGGGAGTTATTCCTTATTTGCGATTAGCAATTTGCTAATCGCAAATAAGGATGCAATTTCAAGGGTGCTAGGGGTGTCCACAGGGCACCCTGTAGCACCCCTGAAATGTAAATTAGACTCATGTTGCGCACACACATGTCCAAAGGACATGTGTGTGTGTAACATACAACTGAGAAAAATGCACAAAAGTGCATTTTTCTCAGTTTTCGCTATTTACCACGAAGTCTGACTTCGCGGTAAATAGCGGGAAAAAATAGCGCATTCGCAATTTTTTATTGGGTCATGAATAGCATTTAAGGAATCTCAAATTTAGATTCCTTAAATGCGATCGTAATTTGAGAAATTGCAATTTTTTGCGATTTCTCAAATTGCGAGTACATGACCCAATGATGAATTTCAAATGCCATTTTTGCGGGTGCAAATGGCCGAATTCTGCGATTCGCACCGTTTGCGCCCGCAAAAATGCTTCATGAATCTAGCTGTCAGTCTTGAAAACAAATACAGCTTTCCTGTGTGAGTTCTATGGTTGTATCCTGAGGAATGTCTTTATAGACTGGAGAGTAACTGAAACATTGGGAAGGCAAATTACATTTGCTAGACTGTCATTGGAATTAACAAGATTTATGTGCAGAAAAGAAGCGGGAATATTGCTGGGGTCACCATTAGCTAGCTGTCCATCATGTTGGTATCACATCAATAAACAGCAGTTCCTACAGTACAAAAGTGACTTTCCACTTCTGAAACTTTCTAAAAAAACAGGTTCTAAGTCACATCCAGGTCATTTCTGGCAGCTGATACCAGGGGCCCTGTTTTTTGATAACTTCGTCTTAGAGGTTTCCCTGATATTGCCCAGTATTATACTAGAACGGGGTCCCCAAATTGTTGGGTGTTTGGGTGGTCAATAAATACCTGAAAGGGACCTCCCACTTGGGTAATATTGCTAAATTATTGTTAAAAATATTGTAGAAATGTATCATTTTTTGAAGTTTGTTCATTTTATTGGGTTTGTGGATGGGCAGAAGTTTTTTTTAAATTATACATTAATTAATATTAATGGATAAACATACTAGTTATGTATTTTTTTTGTTATTTACCTGTTAATATATTTAATACATTTCTAGCTATGTGATAAATTTACAATTCTGGTTTGGGGGTTTATAGTGTGGGAATGAGCATGTAGCCTTTGTAATAAAATATATATTTGTAATAATTGATTAATGTATTCATAATTCATTTTTTAAATTGAAAATTATTTTTATGTTTAATTTTAAATGATAAAACTATGTTTAATGTTTTTAAACCTATTTTATTATTTTTGTACGGCTTGTGGGTATATTGGAGTTTGGATGGGTTGTGTTTTTTTCAAGAGTATACTAATTGCTCTATCTTTACTTTGAAGTGTAGTTATTAGTATTTATTTGGTTTACTGTATGATTTTATAGTCACTTATTTATTTTTATTCGTGGGATGTGAGTATTTAGGGGATTGGATGGGTAGCATTTTTCAAATATATATATACACATATTAATTGATTATTTTATTAATAATTTTCAATTGTAAATGATTATTTTACATTTAATCTTTTTATACATATGTTTATTTAAAATATATATATATTTTTTTATTAAAAGCTTTTGCAATGATTGAGTGAATGGGTGTATGGAGGTTTTTAAGAAAAGTAGGTCTGATTGTAGTACTTCCAGGACGCCAATCTGAGGTTCCGTGGCATTGTAAGTGGTGTTTTTTTGACTCGCACGAATATGGTCGAGTCTGGTATCTATGAACCGCAAATGACGAGTTTAGTGGGTGTACGCGTTTTCCCTGCGCTAGCCTAAACCGTTCGTTTGTTTCGTGGGTTTTTCTATCTGAACCCACGGGTTCCATCTTAGATACGGCATCCATTTTGTTTCTTGCCCTCAAGTAGCCAGCGAACGGACGCTGTCCGCTTCGCGACCCTGGGATTCCCAAACTCTTGCGGAAGACACATGTTCCTTTGAAGGTGTCTTTATGATGAGGGGGATGACACTGTAAGGCAGATGGCCCCGCTCGAGGCTCATCTTGCCGTGCCGGTCTATTGTCTCAGTTGTGTATTCATTAGGCACGTCTCCTTTAATCCCTGCAACTCGTGTTTCCTGACACCACCCCCTTTCACACCCTCTTCGATCTGATCACTGTCCTCGTCTTCCTCTGCACCTGTTTCTGTCTTTTTGTTTGATTCGTTTATAGCCGAACGGAACGTACTAATGGTGGGAAGATGTACTTTTACAGTTGGGAAATGCCAAATGCTACTGTAATTATGTTCCGGGCCCTGAATACATGAAAGTGACCCCCTATGACCTTTACGATGGGAACCAGGTTGTAATCCTTTGTGCACCATGTTATCCTATGCCCGAAAACTGTATAAGAAGAGCGATCCACAGATACAATTTGAAGCAGACTCCTCGAACTTGCACATGTTGTACTTCTTGTGACTTCTGTGTTCCCTGCAGTAATAAACCTCGAATCTTTGACGCCGAAGGAAGTGTCCCGTGTCTCTGTCATTTGTACGCCGAAACAGGTTACCCACGAAGGTTTTAGGTGTTATCCCTCGCACCGCTGGGTCTTAGAAAAACCCAGTCCTTCAGTTGGCGCCCAACATGGGGCTGCATCAGCGGTACCGGTCCAAAGCCCAACGATCGTGAGGAACTTCGTGTGAAATCTCCGAGGGAAGGTGCACCCCGCTTCATCGATCCTGTTGTCGAAACAAGTGGCCCGACGACCTTTCCCGCCTCCTGACGGCTGCGACGGACTGCTGCCCTGACTGTAGACCTATTTTGGCGCCTGGCGTAGACCTTGGTACAGCGAGACGATTGACGGGCCTTCCTGGTGACGCCACTGATCTTTGAGTTAAGTATTTGTGGGTCGCTCCCAGAGTCCTTTGTTGTGGGTGCTTAGTTGTTGCATGGTTCCATTGCATTTGTGGTTCTTGGTATTTTGTTCTTTGTTGTGCTATTTGACGTCTGCAGTCACCAAAAACCGAGGGTTTTTGCTCTTTGCAGGGACATTGTAATCCTATAACCCTTGACGTTTGTGAAACTCGGTTAGTGTGCACGATGCCTGGCCGTAGTACTTTGTTTAGTTGCTTCAGAGGTTGTGGTGCGGATTCCCGACTGGAGGACTCGTGTCCGATACCTCCAGTTGGAACTCCTACTTACGAGTTATACAGTCGACATGGTTTGGGTCCAATTGCATTTAATGAGTGTTGGGTTCGGTATACTAAAAAAGACGGTGTCCTTAGTTGGCCACCTCATGGTAGTTTTGAGGCCCCGATTTTAGATAATCTTGAAGCTAACTTGTTCCGAAGAAAAGCAAGGCCGGCCATGTTTGATTCCTTTCGGTTGTGGCGTAAAGAAGCCAAGCAGAAAGAAATTAAGCAGCTTAAACGTAATAAGAGAGAAGGGATCGTTACAATGGTAAGAAATGCAGAGCAGTTTCAGCGAGATAAGGAGGAAAAGGAAAAGGAA
The DNA here is from genome assembly GCF_964263255.1 of Lissotriton vulgaris. Lineage (NCBI taxonomy): Eukaryota > Metazoa > Chordata > Amphibia > Caudata > Salamandridae > Lissotriton > Lissotriton vulgaris. The sequence goes on along the minus strand of NC_141689.1, from coordinate 938,620,720 downwards.
GTTTTTGATAGAATGCAGCGTATGACTGTGGATAAGTGTTACCCCGTTTTACCGACGGGTACGGATAAGCAGGGAGAGGAGGTAGTAGAGGACCCCTTGTTGTCCTATCTATTAAAATCACCACCTCTGTATGCGCAGGATACCGCAGTTCCTGTGGCTCCTCCTGTTCCTCAACCCGTTCCTGTTCTTGTTCCTCAACCCGTTCCTGCTCCTCTGCCTGCTCCTGTCCCTACTGCTCCCCCGTCTATACTTCCTCATACTCCTGTTCCCGCTACTTCTACTGTTTCGGTTACTCCTGCTGTCCCTTCTGTCCCTGACACTTCTCTTGTTACCCCGTTGTGTTACTCTTCTACCCCGTCTGCTCGATGTCGTGTCCCTTCTGTTGCTGCTAACTTCTTCACTTCTCTTGGACCGGTTCTTGAGTCCGCTGGTTCTGATGCTCCCCAAAGACGAAGTCAGCTTCCTGGTGGTAGGGAACGTGACCCGCTATATAATATGGCGACAAGTTGGATTAGATACCCCCTTAGGAATCCTCCACGTGTGGTGAATGATACGTTTTCTCAATTCAATGAACCGACACAGAGGTTCGTGTTTGAGGAAATGTGCAAGCTTTTACGTGATCAGATATCAGCTGATGCGACTGACGATGTCCTGGCCGCCCTAACTAATCTTCAGCTTCAGTTTGCGAGCGGAATAATGGTAGGTAGCAATGTTCGACGCGCTGTCGAGCAGTTGCTATCTTTTCGTCCTGCTATAATGCCTCGAGCATTGTTCACAGGTGAAACTGACGAACCGCCAGCAGCGCCTGGTCAGTATCCCATGCGCGAAGTTCCACCAGTGTGGATGCCAGGTAACCCTGGTGCTAACCCTCCGATCTTACCATTCTTCCAGAGAGTGTGGATACACCTCCCGTGGAAACGATCGGAAGTTTTGCAGGTGAAGCAATCTTTGCCTGACCCTCGAAAGAATCCTGCTGGGTATTATAAAGAACTGTCTCAGCTAGTGGACGCGACGGTGATGAATCTTGCCGACATTGATATGTTGTTTGGCAATGTCGTACCGCAACCGGTATGGGCAAAGATTCGTCAGGAAGATCATGCAGAAGAATTAGGTGGTGACTGGGCTGCACTTCGTGCCGCGGATGCCTTGCAAGTTGGTGGGGCTAAGCCTGACCAGTTGATTACGGCTTTGCCGCAGAGAATAATCACTCTTATGAAAACGCTTATGCCAGCTATGAAAGTGAATTGGGACAAATTGTCCGCCTGCAAACAGAAGAAGGATGAGAGTGTCTCTGATTTCTTTACGAGATTTGAGGAGGCATTCATTGATCATAGTGGTCAAGATATGGGTACTGAGGGAGGTCAGAGATTGTTCGTGGACAAATTTGTGTCGAATTTGTTGCCGGACCTAAGCAACAAATTAAGGAATTCAGAGAGTGCATGGGCTGTTTCCATTTCTGCTCAGATATTGGCTACGGCCCAATATTATGAGAATAGAGAGAAAGAGGAAAATGATTGTGCTGATAAAAAGACGAAAGAGCTCAAAACAAAAGTGTTGTTGCAACAAGCGTATCCTCCACGTTCGAATCAGAATGATTCGCAACAGCGGAATCGATCACAGTCTCAGTCGAATAGGTCGCAATCACGAAATGACTCCTCTTCGCAGAGATCTACGTTGGGGTACAATCAGTGTGCCTACTGTAGGGGAGAGGGTCATTTGAAATTCGATTGTCCAGTTTTGCGTGATCGAAATAGTGGTAATTCATCTAGAGGAGGTCGTAGTGGTCCTCAACAGGCCTCGCGTGGTAGAGGTCGCGGTGCTCAAAATGATCGGTCTAATAATTCTTCTGATTCTAATAATTGTTTCGATCAGCGTGGATCGTCGCAAGGCAGATCTGCACAGTATAACGTGGACGATTATTACGTCGATCAGGGCACTGACGACGGTAATTACTAGGACAGCCATAGACAAGGAGAGGGAGTAGTATCAGTTCCGGTTGATCAGAGAGGGCCTTACGTCGCAGTTGCCACCTCGGGCGTAGTTGAGCCTTTTCTGTTGGACACTGGTGCAGCGAAAAGTTCCATCATGCATTCGAAACTCCCTGGCGCACCTTTGTCTGGCTTAACAAATGTTTCCGTTGGATTCTCTGGCGCCCCTGTTAGCAACCCGGTTTCGCGCCCTTTGCCCCTTGCAATTGGGCCTCGTGAGCTGAAAGCTCCTTTGATTTTGACTACTGGTTGTGGTGAAAATCTTTTGGGCCTGGATTTGCTGAAACGTCTGTATGCAACTTTGTATTGTTCTCCTGCGGGAGTGAAGCTTACATTGGGTGAGAAAGTTATCTCTCCTATGTACTTGTCCATCAACAAGCTTCCACCGGAATTGAGTTCTCTTCCTGCATCTTTGTGGGCTACAGGTCCCAATGACGTGGGCCTGCTTGACATCTCCCCTTATGTTGTTCACTTAAAATCTAACGTGCGTTTGCCACGTATTCCCCAGTATCGTATCTCCCTTGATGGTGAGCGAGCGCTGTTAGCGATCATCTACGATTTGATTGAAAAAGATGTTATCGAGGAAACTCGTGAAACGTGTGCAATAGCCCTGTGTTGCCCATTCTGAAACGCACTGATCCATCAAAGCCTCCTGTTTATCGTTTTGTCATCGATTTACGAGAGGTGAATAAAATTGTGATTCCTCAGTTCCCTGTGGTGCCCGACATAACGGCTCTACTGACTCTGATTCCAGCCTCTGCATCTTGGTTCTCGGTGATCGATCTGAAGAATGCCTTCTTCAGCATTCCGATTGCTGAGGAGAGTAGGGACCTTTTCGGTTTCTCTCTAGGTGGCCGCAGCTTTAGGTTTAAACGCGCTCCTCAGGGCTACTGTGAGAGTCCATCGATATACAGCCAAGCCTTGAAGAGCCAACTTGATGCGTTTGTGTTGCCGGCCGGGGCGGCCTTGATCCAATATGTTGATGATTTATTGGTGGCTGCGGACACTCAGGACATTTGCAAAATTGCTACGGTGTCGTTGCTGCAGCATCTCTGTGACTTACATCACAAGGTGTCACCTTCTAAACTGCAATATTGTTGCCAAGAAGTAACCTATCTAGGTCACTTATTGTCAAAGGAGGGAAGAAGGTTGACCCCAGAGAGAATTGCAGCGATTGCTCGAATGACTGTGCCAACAACTCAGAGAGATGTGCGTGCCTTTTTAGGTATCACGTCATACTGCAGGCAATGGATTCCAAATTTTTCATTGCTAGCAAAACCCTTGGTGGCTCTTACGTGCAAGGATGTTCCAACTCCTTTACCATGGACGGAAGAATGTCAGAAAAGTTTTTCTGAATTGCGTGATGCGTTGTGTTCGGCCCCTGTGTTAGGTACCCCTGACTACAGTAAGCCGTTTACACTACACGTGCACGAGAGGGAAGGTTGTGCGTTGAGTGTCTTGACGCAACAATTCGGTGGTAAGCAGCGTCCATGTGCATATTTTTCCTCGACCTTGGACCCAGTAGCTAGAGCATTGCCGAGTTGTTTGAGAGCAACAGCGGCAGCTGCGGTGTCCATTCGACAATCTGCAGGATTGGTCATGGATAATATGCTTACGGTGATGGTTCCGCATGCAGTTGACACTCTCTTGAATCGTACAAAAACCCAACACCTGACTAGTGCAAGGTTGTCTGGGTATGAGCTGACGCTTTTGGCAAGTCACATTCAAATAAAACGTTGTAATGTCCTGAACCCGGCGACTTTGTTGCCAATCAATATGGAATCAGACGAGGTAGCACCTTACGACTGCTACTTACGAACTGAGGAGGAAACAAAAGGTCGTGTGGACCTGAAAAATACTCCATTGGAAGACCCTGATGGTACCTTGTATGTGGATGGGTCGTGTTTTAAGTTGCCGAATGGTGATGTGACGACCGCGTATGCTGTGGTGACGTTGAGTACGGTTGTGGAGACTGCGAGATTGAATCAGTATTCTGCACAAGCGGCAGAACTGATTGCCTTGACCAGAGCGTGTGTGTTGTCGAAAGGGAAACGGGTGAATGTGTTTACGGACAGCCAGCATGCATTTGGTGTTGCTCACAGTTTTGGACGATTGTGGAGAGAGAGAGGTTTCATGACGTCGCATGGTACAAAGATTCAGCATGGACAGCTTGTGAATGATCTTTTGGATGCACTTACATTGCCCGAGCAGGTGGCGATTATTAAATGTAGTGCACACCGTAAGGTGACGGATGATGTTGGTCGTGGCAATGCGTTCGCTGATGAGATTGCTAAGGAGACTGCCAGGAACCTTAGCACTAGAATGTATGTGACGAGTTCGGTAAGGTGGCCTGCAGAAACTGGTATGTGTGAGGACACTATCGAGAGTGTGAAAGCGATTCAGAACGAGGCCACCGAGACTGAAAAGACGAAGTGGAAAGAGGGTACGGGAAAGCTGGATGCGAATGGCTGTTGGATTGATCTGTCGGAGAATAAGAGGTGGATGTTGCCGGATGTGTATGTGCTAGATGTTGTGACAATGGCACACGGCTTGGCACATATTAGTGCGAAAGGTATCTGTAAGTTGTTGTCCCCCGTATGGAAGAATGATGGTATCGCTAAGTGTGCTGAGAGACTGGTCAAGAATTGTATGATATGTATGATGTACAATCCTGGTAAGGGAACTCCTACACCCCCTGGCCATTTTGCCCCTCCTTCGTGTCCCTTTGAGGTGATTCAGCTAGACTTCATCCATATGGAGAGATGCAATAACTTAAAGTACGTTTTAGTTGTGGTTTGCGCATTCTCCCGATGGATTGAAGCCTACCCTCTTAAAGACAATACTGCTCTGAGCACTGCAAAAATCCTACTGAAGGAATACTTCCCTCGGTATGGAATGCCACGGATTGTATGGTCTGATAACGGAAGTGAGTTTGTAGGGAGTGTGATGAAGAATGTGTGCAAGGGCCTTGGAATTACACAGAAATTCCACAGCGCCAATCATCCCCAGTCAGCAGGTTTGGTTGAAGGGTACAATGGCACCCTTAAATTGAAACTCGCGAAGATTCAGGCTACGACTGGCCTCTCGTGGCCTGACGCTTTGCCCTTAGCTCTTCTGTCAACCAGGGCGACTGTACACTCCTGAGTAGGGCTCAGTCCCTATGAGATTGTGTTTGGCCACCCTGCTAATGTTTGGGGGGTCCCTAGACCCAGTGTGTTCTCTGATCTTGAGTACCCAATGTTGATCGATTATCTTCATGATCTGACTGCTAAACTGAGGTTAATTCACCAACAGGTCTTTGAAGCACGGCCGACGCAGACGGAGGGTCCAGGCCACCAGCTCCAGCCCGGAGATTGGGTGGTGACGAGGAATTTTGGCCGAAAGCGCAACCTTGAGCCTCGTTTCACCGGACCCTACCAGGTGCTCCTTGCCACGAGAACTGCTGTTCGTTTGGAGGGGCGCAAGCATTGGGTGCATGCCACCCACACCAAAAAGGTACCTATACCTTTACCAGCGGACTCGTGGGTAAGGAAGGGCATCACCTCGTCTGAAGCTGAGACCGTACTGAACTTTGTCCCATTCAGCGACGCTCAGCCTGTCGGAGATACCTCAGTGCAGCAGAACGATATTGTTGAACATTTGTCATCACAGAACTCAAGACCTGAACAATTGACTGGTCAACAGAACTCTGTTTCCTCATCGGACCAATTGTTTGACGAACAGACTCGTCCTGGGAGAAGCCGATATTTTCTTCGCTCCAATACCAGGCACTAATAAACGAATATCTTTGCTTTCTCCCCTGACATCCATGTTACCCCATTACCACTCTCCAGTCTGAACACACTTGCATAATTGTGATTTTGTAAATTTTGAGTTTTTTTCCACGTATGTGTTTTTGTTTTCACAGCTAGGAGATTTTGTATATATATATATATTGTTGCTTAAAATACCTTACATCCGGGTAGACCGTAGGGCCGCGCGGGTACTTCCTTCTGGTTAGTAGGTCTTGACACTAGGTCAGAGACCGTCGATTCCTAGGAACTCCTGGGGATTGACTACTGCTACACAGAACGAAGTGCGTCAAGAACGTTGCGGACGGTTTTAGAGGATGGTTTTCTCGAAGCTGTCGGAATTGGAAAAGGCTCAGGCCCAAAGATTCGAACTGCGTAGAATTGCACGTACAAAATGCTTCATGTGTCAGGTGTTCCTCTTATTCCTAACTGTTTCTTCGTTATTGGTGGGTGGGGTGTATTACATGATACAGTCATTGTTGCCTACTACCTCACCTACCCCTTCTTCTGAACCTAAACCTACCTCCACTGTCTCTCCTCATTCCTTTCATATCTTACCGCAACACGAGCAGGTTAGACGTGCGGAATTCATGAACAATTCCTTCGTTCAGCTCCTTCATCAGCATCAGTTGGTGATGAACACTACCAATTGCTGGGTGTGTGGGTTAATGCCACATACCACCGATAAGGGAATTCCGTACTTGGTCCTTCCTTACAGTTCCCAGGGTTCAGCTCGAGCATTTCAAACAATGTTTCGAAGCGCACTAGATTCTTACCCCAATCGAGAGCCACGTTCTCCACACTTTGGTCCCGTCCGTACCATAAGTCTTTGGCAATAGCGATTGCTGACTTAGATAGGGATATCTATGAACCATCGCTCATCCCAGAGGAAGAGGTGCGAGCCTATAGGGATCTGAGCGAGGCTGAATATAGTGTGCTCGTGGGCGATAGACAGCTTAGAAGCTCATCTCCAATATGGATCGTACCCCACCGTGGTAATTTCTGTTTAAAAGGCCGTGGCCGAAGCCCGAGAGCTCACCTCGGGGAGAGTGCTTGCTCTGAGACGTATGTTTTACCAATGCTCTCTTCCCCTGTTCTCCTGACTGCCAAGGGTACGTACTTTGTCTGTTACGACCGTGCATATACATGGTTGCCCCTTGACTTCGCGGGCACCTGTTATATTGCAAACTTGTTGCAACCGACTTTTACGGTTGCCTCAGATTATCACAAGACTAGAGTTGTGAGAGGCGTGATTAGCAAAGAAGACACTGCCGGTCAAGAGGCAGGAGACTTTTTCAAGGGTTTCTTGCCATTTTGGGGGCCTATGATCAATAGTAGGAACCTGAGACAGTTGACTCGAGTGGTGGAATCGACAGCTAACATCACTGCCAGTGCCCTTGGTAATATCACAGCAGAGCTTCAGGCGGATAGGCTCATGACGTTACAAAATCGTATGGTTTTAGACGTTGTCTTAGCAGATCGAGGTGGAGTATGTAAGGTGATCCATTCGAGTTGTTGTATATTCATTCCAGACTATGCTCCGACTGTCTATCAAGCCATCTCGAAGTTGCATAAGATCTCTGAGTCCATACACGTGGGCGTAGGGGATTGGACGCTACTCGGGTGGTTTTGGGGCCTAATGTCGACTTGGGGTTGGAAGATTCTGATGATCATTGGGGTTGTTGTAGCATTCCTGTTCACGTGTTGCCTTTGTGTGCAGTGTGGTCCTGCCTTATGTGGCTTCTGTGCTACGACGTGTATAAGGCAGCCGCCTGTTACCAAAGGAACTCTGATGGATAGAATTATGTTGCAACAGCATCTGGATGGTCTGATGAATATCGAGATCGATTCTGATTCCGACTAGTGCTTGCCTACATGAGGGCAAAAGGAGCGTCTGAGGTTCCGTGACAATTGTAAGTGGTGTTTTTTTGACTCGCACGAATATGGTCGAGTCTGGTATCTATGAACCGCAAATGACGAGTTTAGTGGGTGTACGCGTTTTCGCTGCGCTAGCCTAAACCGTTCGCTTGTTTCGTGGGTTTTTCTATCTGAACCCACGGGTTCCATCTTAGATACGGCATCCATTTTGTTTCTTGCCCTCAAGTAGCCAGCGAACAGACGCTGTCCGCTTCGCGACCCTGGGATTCCCAAACTCTTGCGGAAGACACATGTTCCTTTGAAGGTGTCTTTATGATGAGGGGGATGACACTGTAAGGCAGATGGCCCCGCTCGAGGCTCATCTTGCCGTGCCGGTCTATTGTCTCAGTTGTGTATTCATTAGGCACGTCTCCTTTAATCCCTGCAACTCGTGTTTCCTGACACCACCCCCTTTCACACCGTCTTCGATCTGATCACTGTCCTCGTCTTCCTCTGCACCTGTTTCTGTCTTTTTGTTTGATTCGTTTATAGCCGAACGGAACGTACTAATGGTGGGAAGATGTACTTTTACAGTTGGGAAATGCCAAATGCTACTGTAATTATGTTCCGGGCCCTGAATACATGAAAGTGACCCCCTATGACCTTTACGATGGGAACCAGGTTGTAATCCTTTGTGCACCATGTTATCCTATGCCCGAAAACTGTATAAGAAGAGCGATCCACAGATACAATTTGAAGCAGACTCCTCGAACTTGCACATGTTGTACTTCTTGTGACTTCTGTGTTCCCTGCAGTAATAAACCTCGAATCTTTGACGCCGAAGGAAGTGTCCCGTGTCTCTGCCATTTGTACGCCAGAACAGGTTACCCACGAAGGTTTTAGGTGTTATCCCTGGCACCGCTGGGTCTTAGAAAAACCCAGTCCTTCAAATAGCAGTAAGCATCTTTTTTCAAGCTTTAGGTTGACTACATTTTGGTAACAAGCAATATAGGAATTACACCCCATGATATCTCTAGAAATGTTTTACCCCGTAGGAATGTGCTGAGCCTTTCACAAGAGGGAAAAGTTGTCAGGTACCTTTTAGCTCAGTCGTATATACCGCTTTTTATTGCATATTCGATTTTCTTGTAGTCCGGTCAATATTAGGAATATGCAAAAACACAGGTGATTCCACTATATCCTCCATCCCGAAAGACCACAACTTTTCCCACAGCTGGTCACTCATTTCCACTGTTGCTGGATTTCCTATATGTTATACATGGCATCTTTTGGTGTGTTTCCCCTGTCTTTTTTGCTTTCTGACCTCAAGTTTTGATGATATGCTAGGCTTCGTTTTCTCTGGTTTGGTGTCTCTGCGCACATTTTCACTGCTTTTCAGTGCAAAAGTGCAACTGCTCCTACTGTAAATTGTAGCATGATTGGTTTTCTATGATTGGTTTTCCAAAATTGCTATATTTGATTTACTGGTAAGTCCCTAGTACAGTGCACTGTGTGTGCCCAGGGCCTGTAAATCAAATGCTAGTGGGTCTGCAGCACTGGTTGTGCCACCCACACAGGTAGCCTTTCAAAGGTGACTCCGACCTGCCACTGTTGTGTCAGCGCACAGTTTTTACTGCCATGTCGACCTGGAAAGTGCACTCACTTGCCAGGCGCAAACCTTCTCTCTTACTTCATACCACCACTTCATCTACCGTGATTGTTCAGGCATGGCAAAGTCAACTATGAACTTCAAATGAAGTACAGTAGGCTATGAATCAAATGCCTTTACTGCTATCATGCTTGCTTATACCCTGAAAAGTAATCCACTTGGTTGTCTAGCACGAGAGCTGCATATCCTGTAGCTGGAGCCTCTGCTTCTGAATGCACGATGGTGGGTTAGGAACAGGTGCATTGAATATGGGGATCAGTTCATTATGTACAATTGTTGCAGTGAATTAAGGATCATGGGCATATAGATGAAAGTGCCTCATCTATAGAGGTTTTCAATCAGCCCCACATTCTGTCAGGGAATAACATCATTCCATATGATTAAAGGCTCTGCTTGGATAGTGAATGGTGTGGTATTCCCATCCATCAGATGTGTAGTAGGATGTTTCTTAACCTATTATGACTTATCTTCATAGATTATATGCACGCCAAAGTACATGGACATTTTTTCTATATCTAAATGGCATTGGAGATAGCAAGGTGATTGAGACGTTTGAAAAACACCACCAATAAATACACAAGAATCCTAGCAAAGAGGTGGCAGTTATTCAGAGTCAACATCATTTCAAACCAGTATCCTCTGACCACCAGTGAAGGCTTGCTGTATGTAGTGATACATGATATCCATTCTTCAGTTTGCAAAAGGTACACATAACATAATTCTGGATGCATTGCAAATTTTCTAAAAACATATTATGGGAATTCCGCATGTTGGGTATTCCCATAATCCAGCTCTGAGAATATTAAGGGCATAGGCAGAGAATACCTGAATTTGAAATCTAGCTATGCAAAAGGCTTCTAACCAGAATACAAATGATAATTATAAAATATGACACCTTCACTGACCTGTCCATTCATTGTAATTTCATGGTCAGACCAAATTATCCTTAACAGCCTTCGTGAGTGCCGGCATAAGTCTAAAAGTTGAAAGTCAGTTTTACATCAGAGCTGGCACATTGCTTTCTAAGAGCAACACTTCTGTCATAGTCAGCTTGGACCCAACAAACTGCGTTACATCCATTTTGGACTTGGAGCAAAAGGTCACAGAGATAAATGTTGGTTCCTTCTCCCATAATTGCACCATGAATTGGGTTTCAAGTAGCATCAACATAAATATGAATGTCAGAATTTTATCTCCTTAGTAGCTCTGCCAGTGGTTGCAAACGTATGTCAAATAATGGAGGGAGAGTCCTGCACCCTAAAAGATACCAAGAGCGAGATTTGAGGGAACTAAAAGCAAATGCCTGATTATAAGGGTGGAGGTGTTGCAGTGAACCGCCAAGCTAGCGATCCACTACACCACTGCCAAACCTGTGGTCAGCCTGCCCCATTGGCATAGCTAGACCTAGTGGACCCTATGTTTGCCATCGGATACAGGTAAGAGCGGGGGAGGGTGGCGGCTGACTTGTTCCGGGGGGAAGGGTTTGGGGGTCTGGTGGCCGACAGACAACTTGTTCTTGGTGGGAAGGGGGATGGCGTTAGTCGACAGACATGACTTACTCACCTCTGCCGCCCCAAAATCAGTGCCCCCCCAGCTACACCACTGCCCAGCCTGCCGTTTTCCGACTGAAATACAAGTCGGGAGGTCCTGAAGCTGCTGTCCTGCGACAGTGCCTTTATAAGGCTTATAGGAGAGCCTTATAAAGGCACGGGTGTGGGAGCGCTGCAGCCCATTCCTGCACAGATCAAAATGCACAACGTGTGAATTTTGTTCCGGGCAGGAACAGGGTATTCATACAGACAGGAGGGCTCACCATGTGCCCCCTGCATGCACAGAGGCCTCCTTAGTTTCCTCACTGCAACCCTTTTAACGACGGGCTCACCACCATGAAAAGGGTCACAGAGAGGAAACTAGTAATATGCTTGGCAGTGCTGCAGCGCCACCACCAGCATATTACAGAATCACATCACTATAACCACGCTGCACGATCAAGGAGCCCAGGCGGTTGCGACAGTCCTGTGGCGGTCTCACCTCTTTTGTTGTGATACAATAGGTGGACCGCCACCACGAGTTCGGTGGTCCAGAACTCTTAATTAGACCCTCAATCTCTCTGTGCCTAAAAAATGAATGAGGTCTTGTGTAATAACACACATTAGTGGTCACTGCCTTAAATGTGTCCACATGCAACACCTAATGTAGACACTAGCCTCTCAATCTAGAAACAATCCAAGTATAATCCTTGCTAGAGTTTTAAAGATGGTTATGCAGATGATATTCATTGTAGTCTTTTTCATGAGACTTGTCTTTCTGAAAAAATAACACTTGGCATGGTTGTAGTTTGTTAGTAGAACCAGAATGTAGGTTTAGAGGCGGTAAGCAAATAATGTCTGAACTGGAACCCGTCTGGAGGAGGATCAGGCCTGAATTTAGCCAAATACATTGTAAGCTCCAATGAATAATGCTGACAAATAGGCTAAGGAGGCCTATTCACTCTACCTCCACCCTCCCCTGAACCCTAAAATCCCTTACCTACCTTTACTTCTACCCACTCTTAAACCCTAAAAACCCTTACCTTTATTTACCTTTATCCTCCCTTACCCTTACCCTTACCCATCCCTTAACTCTTGCCCATCCCTTAACCCTTAAATTATGTTTTTTTAATAATGACATAATAATTATGTATTTTTTTTTAAGTACCTGCGTGGTAAAGAACCATGGGGTAAAGTAACAAAAAGGGGCTTTTGTGATTCTTTCCTGTGTGGTTCTTACCTGGTTGAGAACATCCTGCAGAGTAACGTCTGCTGGGTAAAGATGGCATAACATATATACAAGGACTTGAAGTTGTCCCCAGTGTTTGTTTTGTATCTATACAGTGTTTTTTCCTATTGATGAATGAAATATGACATATGACAAATATGAAAGGCAACTATCAGGCTTTTTCTTCCACTCAAGATCAATCTCCATACATCAAGCCTCTTTCATTACCTCTAAATCACTGAGTGTGCAACAGGTAGTGCAATCAGCCTTCACATTCAAAGAGCCATGCCAGCCGATGGTACCCTGCAAGTCAACATTACTAGTTAATTTCCCTGTTGTTTTTTAGTTAACATTTTGGTGTTAATGTGCTACATCTGTCTAGTGGAGAAAGCTCATTCCTATCGTAGGATTTCCATGTACCTTTTAATACCTGTTTCCATCCTTCTCCCACTCAACACAGTCATTCTTCACTCTCTTTCAGTCTTACCTGAGAGGCCTCGGTAGAAATCAGGAAGCATGTAAAAGATACTACAAAAAGTAGCGCGCCAGCATCGCCCCTGCTAAGCAATCATCCAGGCATCTGAAATATCATACTTTCGGTGCAACAAGAGCAGAGTGAACACCAATGTTGTGGAACAACATGACCCAGAATAGTCAACTTAAAGAGTCAGAGCTCAAGCCACAAAATTTATACTGATTAGTGATTAATGCTCAATGATCTAGTTAATATCTAGTCAGCAAGAGAGGGGACTATGGGGCTTTTTTTCGAGGTCCAGCATAAATTCCCAGTCAGATCCTAATGCCTACAGGTATGCTGTTCCTCTTGAAGTGGTGCCTAGACAATAACAAGTCAGAACACTAACCACCGTCATTCATGATGACAAGGAAGGTGGAATCTGGCTTGGGAGGGAAAGTGGAAGGATTCCCTCATTCGGAACTAAGGTCCTCACACACCCAGCAAGCTAGGTGTCATGCTTCATCATCTGGACCTGCTCCTCGTTGGGTTGGTGCTGCAATACCCAACAGTGAAGTGGCTCTTTGTCGGAGATTTTTTGTTTCCCGCCGTATGATGAAGTTGGGGTGTGTGGCCTGTGGTGTGTAGTTATAGTGGAGTGGAAAAGTGATTTAAAAGAAGGAGGCTATTCAAATAACACTTTTATTCTGGCTGGCTATCCACCTCGATAAAACAAAATGAGTGGCAGCTTATCTGACGTCAAGGTTCAGTCAAAGCTATGCTCGTCTCTCAAGGTCAACATGTTTCTTGCCTCATGCTCAGTTCAATCCGTTTCAATTCTCCAGGACCTAATCAGTGGAATAGTGAATCTATCTACACCTTGTGGTGGGGCTGTTTGCTACCTACCACGTGTATGCACTAGGGTTCAAATCCTCAGTAGTGTTGATCAGTAACCTCCCTTTATTGGAAATGTCACCTCAGTCGGTGTGTGGCAGTTCTAGTAGACACCTGGAACATGGTGTCCATTCCGTTGGGGAACGAAGTCGAGTCACCTATCTCTCCTCGCCTGCACCCGATCCTAGTTAATATCTAACCAGACAAAAGGTACCCCAGTCCTTGTGTGTTTTCTGCACCAGACAGCAAGTGTTGAACACACAAAAAATATACATACCTCTAGGAGGGTTCTTCACCAGAATACAATTTTTTTTAGTTCAGAAGTGTTTATTAATTTATTACTTTTCAATGCAGTAACAAGGATAATATCGAGCATATAGGAAGATCTCTATGTACAAATGCGGAACATCACAATATACCTGTGAGGTGGGTCCCACCTATGAAAGTGAGCTATTTTAGGGAAAGAATGTGCTTTGTGATCTACTATTAGATGCAACGAGAGTTCATTTGAGGTAATTTGAGAAAGCTAATAATCTGGATATGTTTAGCCTAGATCTAGGGTTTAACTGTGTCTTAATATAGATTTCAGTTTACCAGCCGGTGTGATGAAAGAATCTGCTAATATGCTTGTAGTTGAGGGTAGTGGAAAGTGAAAAGAGTGTGATCACAGAGGGAGAATGGGGAGAAAATAGAAGGGGAGAGGAAAACAATGTAAATTAGCTGATAATGAAGAAGGAATCATACCAGTTAGAAAGTTGACTAGAGGGTAAATCATCATCTTTATGGTTTTGGTACTTTCCCACCATGTGATGAACTTGGATGACTTTACTTTTTGTTAGAGTTTTATTTTTGTTTAAGGAAAATGAATCTTTTAGGTCTCTTCCAAATCAGATTCCTAGATATTTGAGAATATTATTTTGCCACTTTGCGCCTGAAGTGTCTAATACTGCTGGAGTATGGTGAATGTTTAGCGAGAATTCCTCTTCTTTTTTCTTTATTTTGGAAGTATCCTAACACTACCGCGTAGTTGTTCATTTGGCTGGGATTACTTTGTGCACACTTTCTGTTAAAATTTGCAGGTCATCAGCATAGGCTAAAACTGAGTGTTTGCTAAATGAGAATGGAATCCCATTGAGTCTTTCATTGGATATTAGTGAGTATAGCAGTGGTTCTGTGAGCAGTAGAACTAAGAGAGGGGATAATGGGCAATCATGATGTATACCTTGAGATACATTAAATGGGGTGGAAAGGTGTCCATTAATTCTTACCTGTGTTTCTGGTTTTGACTAGAGAGCCATGAGCATGCAAATAAAATAGTCTCTTAGTTAAAATTTGTGAAATACAACCCATAGGAAATTCCATGACACCTTGTTTAAATCCAGTGTTGCTGCCGGAGAATGTAGAGTTCTTTTATGTGTCTAGTGCATGGCAAAATACCCCGTTAATGTCCGAGGCACGTCTGCCTCTCAAAAAACCTTTTCTGGGCTGGGTGTACTACTGTATGAATTACATTCTCCAGCCTGAAGACTAGGACCTATGCTTATGCCTTTCAATCAATATTGATTAGTGAGATGGGTCTGTGGTTATTAACTTTCCCTCCTTTTGGTATAACCGCAATGGTTGCAGTAGTTGTCGTTCCTGATTTAGACCCTGATTCTGCAAAGTAATGAAATAGTGAATCAGGGAGGTCTGTGTGGATTTTGAAAAAAATTCCCAAAGAAGCCGTCAGGGCCTGGGGCTTTGCCAATTTTAATACACCAAACTGTTATTTGGATTTCCTTTTTTCAATAGGCCTGTTGAGAGCCACTCTTGCCTCATGGTTAGTTGTATGTAGTGGAATATTATCTAAGTATTTAATGCAGTCACTGAGTTTCATGTGTTCATTGATGTTATATAAGTTCTGGTAGAAGTCTTGAAAGGTTTACAAATGATTTGTGTTGATGTGAGGGTAATTCCCTTTTTATCCCTAATGGCATGCGGTATTGATTTCCCTTTTGTATATTTTAAATAGTTTGTCAGCATTTTCCATGCTCTATTACTTTCACATAGTTTCCCTGCTATGTTTATAGATACCCATTATGTGCCATCTCACTTAGGATTTCTCAGGTGTGTCCCTTATTGTTTGCCTTCTCCAGTACAAGATTTATATGTTTCTTTACTGAATACTAGTATACAGACCGCCTCGTTCGCACTTGCCTGAAAATTGTTGTTTTGTCTTGTTCTCTGTGGGTCACAGTCTGTGCCCCCTTGACATTACTTCTGATTCATTGTTATTGTTTATATTTTGAAAAATAAATTCCTGTCCAGCTGGACAAAGGACATATTGGCTATTTAGCGTATGTTTATTCTCACCCTGATTCTTCAAGTACTAGGGACCCCTGTCTTTAGTAATATTCTAACGTCCAAGGTCCCTAGTGTATTACCTTCGGGTTCCCTTGTCTCTCTAAAACAGTGGGTTCCTAAATAGAGCAGACATGGAACAGCAATTCAGGCTGGACTGTCCCCTTTGCACCAGGACCAACACTTATTCGCATATGGTTGATCTCTGTCTAGAGTGGCACAGTCGGTGAAAAATGATGGACTGGAATATGTCCCGAGCCATTGCCAGGGAATGAGATTAATTCAGTAATTTATTCCTTGTTATTTACTGCACTAGACAGCCTAAGCACGATCGGTACGCGCAGACACGCTCAGTGTGCTGCAGGACTCAAGGTATAATTCTCTAATAAGGCCTCAGAAGTCCTTCTAGACAAGACCAGGCCTGACAGTTTAGGCTGGACTGTTCCTAATTTAGCAAAACGAAAAATGATTTATATGAGGCTTGTATCTGACTAAAGTGGCTAAGTGGATGGACTGGAATACAGCCTGACCGTTCCCTAGGACCTGAATTTAATTTAAGCATTCTTCCCTTGAATTTGTTGTTTCTTGAATGACCAGATAAGCTACTTCTACTCATAATGTATCAGCTGCACTGTTAGGCATTGATCTAATCTTTCATAAATGTGTGCGTTATACTCTGTTGGCCTCCCAATACTTTTTTTTAATTAAAAAACAATTGCATTTTTGTGACTTGTTTTAAAATCCTCTTTTAAGAGGTAAGAAGAAACATGAAATACTTCCCTTACCTTTCATTAAAAAGTCACATTTGTGTGACTTGTTATGACTGTTAAGAGGTAAGAAAAAACATGAACGATTTTGCTTACCTTTCATTAAAAAGTAAAATTTTTGTGACTATAATCCTTTGTTAAGAGGTAAGAAAAAACATAAAATATTTCCTTCCCTTACCGTCTCCTCTCACTTGTGCTTTTGTAGCCGTGTCTCATGAAACTTAGGTAGTCATGATGCTTTAGTAATAAAATAGTTGGAGCTTTGGGGGCTGAATGGTCCTCCTTTCCCATAGTATCAAGCTCTGGGTCTCTCTGTTGAAGCAGGAATCGCTTATGGAGTCTTTGCCTTTACGAAACTCAGTGACTTTGCTCTTGAGAGGTTTTCTTATGGGCTTGTATCTTAAACACTAACTTAAATCCCTGCTTTTTCATCTCTGATCGAAGTCGTTGATTGGTGCCTTTACCTTTCAACTGTATTGAAGTTTGTTCAAACAGGTGTAGTCTTAACAGCTTGTGTGAACCATGCAAGTGTGTGCTGTGCACGGAAGTTTCTTTGCAAGCAATAAATGTTCTCACTTATTGCAGCTGCAATATCTCAAAGTCAGCTCTGATAGAAGGTTGTCATGACAACGCTTTGTAATGTAATTTTGTACGGAAGACTCATGACAGAGATACATTTATTGTGTGGTGAACAGGACAGCAAACCCGCATGAGATCATCATTGAGAAATTAGTAAAGAGAGGAACTGGCTAAAAGCATATGGAGAAAAGAACACAAAATAGTGAAAAGGAAATATGAAAATAATTACATAATCGTGAAAATATTCAACGTTTTACATGCTACGTGGAAAGGAATAACCAAATATAAAAGGGGTAAATATTAATTGCCTTTAGAGTAATCATCTGCACGCCCTACTAATTCTTAAATTCAGTCCATACGTGGGGGGAAAGCTGTATTTGTCATTGTGCTTTGTGTTTTCTACCTACAATAAAAAGTATATCAGTGTCACAGTGTACATTGGTACAAACATAGCCCACTGGTTGCTTTGTATGCAGATTGGTGCTTTCCTCCTGTGAATGATTGACTTAAGTGTGGGAAGGGCTTATAGGCAGGCTATACTTGCATTTGGTTCAGCTGCTTCCCTTCTTCAAATTATTGACTTAGTAGTTAGAGGTGCCTATAGCCAAAATGGAGCGCTGTTGTTTTGGCATTGTGTACTTGCATGTAATGCAGCCTAACCAAACCAGGCTTAATTCGAATGCCTACTTCACTCTTTATAGATGTTCTCACCCTACAGAAAGACAGAGTCTAGTGATAGGCTAAATGTCACTCTGGGTGGATCCCCTGCTGTAGCAGTCAATGCCTGGGTTGAGTTTTAGCTACCGCGGCTTGCACTGCACCCATCAGAGAAGCAAGTTCCTGTGACATTACAGCGTCAGCCACAGTCAATGGCTCACTCTTCAACAGTCAGCCGGCTTAATGGTGGGGAATGCCCCTCCTTTTATCACTGTGCCTACTTCCATGATAGGTGGAAATCCACATGACATTGTGGCAGCATTCACTCCAAGTGGCCCAATTCAAGGTCCTTGTGGGAGGATGCTATGCCTTCCCCTTCATACCTACACCCATTGGAGTATTGAATATTGCGTCTAAAGAACATTTGTGATTGTTCTCTGTGGAAAGTATGAGTGCCTTCTCCACAGTTGAACAAGGCTGCAAGATCTGTGTGCCTGGAGTCACTTTTGCTGGCCAATGCACCTTATGTTCTGAGTAAAAATTACAGTGCAGCTCCCCATGTGAAGGGGCTTGTGCTGTACCTATTCTACAGCAGAGTGACAGCTGCACTGCAAGTGATGTTTCCTATATCTAGGATAAATTTCGATTGCTATTGATGGTTGGCTGCACTGTTTCTAAAAGATGCTTGGGCAATGCACTTCTTTATCTGCTGTACCTATTGTGTATGAGAGATAAGTGGCCACTAATCGTGTTGTACATGTTCTGGGTCTTGGCAGAATTGAGCTGCACTCGCTGTGCTGTGCCTGTTCCATATTTGAATGTGGTTTGAACTCCTTTTACCTGCAATGGAAGTATTCTGAGCCTGAGGGAAGAATGTCTAAAGATTGCACTGTTGCTCCTGCTCAGTGCTGCATCTCGACCTGAATCACTAATTCTGTGGGGGGGAGGCTTGCACATCTGGTTCACGTGCTGTGGTGCTATACTGTTCAGTTTGTGAAGAAGCTTGGAGTAGTGCTGGCTGTGCTGCACATGTTATTTATGTGAGATAGGCATGCAGTGCTGCTTCCTACACTGTAGCTGTTGAGTGTATGAGGTAAAATAGCACTGCTAGTGCCTGTCTCGCACCTAGTGTGTCTCTGAGGGATAACACATTTCAAGTATGCAAATGCCACAATTATTGGGGCTATCAATGCTTGTACTTAGTGCTATTTCCCCAAATTTCCTGACAACTTTTTTACTTGGCTTGTCCGTTTGAGCATGAGTTACTGGAGTTTATTCGGATGATCTCAAAATGCACTTTGTGTTTAGGTGTTTCTAAGCATGTGGGTGATGCACTGAAGGCACATGCTTCCCAGTATCTAAGAAAGATTTGTGCAATTGGAATCCCACCATGGGGGATCATAGAGAACCAACGGGATCTCATTGGAAAAGATGTGAGTAAAATAATTCTTCCAAATAAGTTGTGGCCTTTGCATGTAGTAAATTTGTCTTTACCATATCAACCCCTAATATACGAAACTAAGTTATGTTGTGACTGGCAAATTAGTTTATGTTAATATACTTCATGCCATGAATCACCCTCCATTAGGCATTTAACAAACCTGTCTAAGTAAACAGTTTATGTTCATCACATCTCCAATAGACAGACTTTTTCAGTGGAGAGAGGTGAGCTCTAAAAAAGACGTTTTGCTTTGATTGAGCGGAAGTATTTTTTTAACTTCAACTAACTCTCTAATCGTAATGGGCCCTTATTACAATGAGACAATTCACATCACTGCACTTTACCACAAAGGTAATGGTCCTCTGATGGATCTTTCTCCATTGTAGTGAGAAATTAGGATGCACAAAATCGTTGGCCACCCAATGAGGACCATTAATTAGCAGCCAATTCACAAGTTAGAAATGAGATTCAAAAACACTATTCTCAAAACCTTGGTATAAAAGTAAAGTATCGCATTTGCAAGATTGGGTCTTCCTTAAGAAGATTGGTCTAGCAAGATTTATACAAAGTAAACGTTCTGCAGTTGCAACACGAAATGAGAGCAACATAACCTAGTATTCTGAGAATAATCTAAGATTCTCCCTGTTCCACATTTAGAATTCACTCCTTCATACGCACAGTTTCTAAGGAAAGAACAAAGGACACTATGAGGAGACTCGGTCTATTTAGAAAATGTGGTTATTATATTAAAGATCCAAATCAATGAATAAAAGTATCATTTTTAGCATTTCAGTCAAGAATCTCATGTTGTGTAGTATAAAACCACATATTAGTCAAAATCCTAAGAGGTTGGATAAAGTTTCAGATCCATGCCACCAACAAAAGAAAGGAGGATGGTTAACTGGATCAGAAGAATTCTCTAAAAAGAGATAAAGGATTCCAGCTAAAGTCCACTAGGGGAAAGACCATGGGCATGGGCAAGGGGAAAATGGAGCAAAAACAGAAAAGTTCAAATCTAGTCTCCCACCAGACGGCTCCAAATAGTCCAACAAGCAAGTTCATTAGCACAGGGAATAAAGCATGGGGCATAGAAGATAGGCTGTCAGAAAGAAGGATTCCAGTTGCTCTACTAAGAGCATCAGCATCAGCAAAAAAGTCCAAAAAGTAACAGTGGGTTGACAAATAAGGACTGGCTCTGACCGGGACCAGAACCAAAAACTTGCACGCCTCCTCCACTGGAGTCACTTTTATAACAGTAAAATGTACCTGAGTGACATCAATTATTATAGCATAATGGTCTGATTGTCATTTGGTTATTCTTCCGATCTTCAGGTACTGTTTTGTTACTCCAGCACACTTTCTCATGCAGCTCATGAGAGACGACTGTCCATTCCGTCCTCACAGGTTAGTTGTCAAAGAACTATATACTTTGTTTCAACCATAGGTCAGGTTCTTACCACTTCACTCACAATGAAAGACTAGAAAAATATCCTTATTCATACAATAATGTTACATAAACAGAACAGATAAAGCAACATTTGAAGAAATGTGTCAAAAGTCCATTGTACCAAGCTATGAAATAATGCACCTTAGGGAAGAGGCAATTCATCATTTTAGAGTTGGCATTTCTTATTTA
The DNA here is from genome assembly GCF_964263255.1 of Lissotriton vulgaris. NCBI lineage: Eukaryota > Metazoa > Chordata > Amphibia > Caudata > Salamandridae > Lissotriton > Lissotriton vulgaris. Next base: position 938,599,890 of record NC_141689.1, on the reverse strand, counting down.
GTAAATTAAACTCATCATTAATTTCAAATATAACAAAAATAAATCAAGCATTTCATATAAAGAAATAGTGGTAATACTGTCAGTGATTATTATATAGAAATAACCAAGGCTAACTATGGCCTATTTCCACACATTTCAAATTACTTACATGTAAATCGTTCTTAAAAATCATTTTATTAAAATTGTTTCTAAGTATTTATGATCCTCATAATGTCAAGTGTTTATACTGAAAATATCATTCAGGTAGCATTAGGCATTTTGCACCACATTCTTCTTCATGATGCATTACAATGAAAGCAATTGAGATGCTAGGTTTCACCATTAAGGATTGAACTATTTCGTCACTGAAAGCATTTTCATAACTATTCTGTTATAATATGCTTATTAATAAACATTACTAATTTTATTTAAATTCTTTTGTTTCTACACATACAAGCACACTTTTGTGGGGCTGGTACTTTAATGTTCTCAGTTTCTGCACCGTTACTCTCAGACATGCAAAGTGCACGTTAGTTTCAGTGTCTCAGGGGCATATATATGAAACTAATTTTAGTCACAAAACGCAGTGTATGAGGAAAATCGCATCGCAATATTATGGAATCGCAACATTTGCGATTCCTTAATTTTGCGTAAGCATTTAAGGAATCGCAAATTGCGATTCCTTAAATGCTATGCAACAAGCACCCAAGTTGCGCGTTTTCTCCTTAAGAAATCGCATATTACCACCAGCTTCAAGTCGGTGGTAATTTGTGATTTCTTTCAAAAATGCACTTTTTGGCATTTTTCAAGGTGCCATGTTGCGCACATACATGCCCTTAGGGCATGTATGTGCGCCATATGCGCACACATGTTCATTTCAGGGGTGCATCAGGGTGTCCTAATGACACCCTTGCAACCTTGAAATTAGTCTCAATTTGCGATTCTCAAATTGCAAATCGCAAAATGAGAATGACTTCCCATTCATTCCTATGGGCCTTCCGGTCCATAGGAATAAATGGGAAGGTATTCCTTAATTGCGATTTCACAATTTGCTAATCGCAATTAAGGAATACTAAGGGCCACATGCATCAACCTATTTAGGAAGTGCAAACGGTGCGAATCGTTAAATTCGGCCGTTTGCGATTCCTAAATAGGTTTTTGGGACGCATGAAGCATTTTTGGCAAAATCGCTATTTTTAGCGAATTCCAAAAATGCGATTGCTTTTAAGGAATCACAAATTTGCGATTCCTTAAAAGCAATGCATGATTACTTTTAAAATTGCGAATTCGCAATTAGGGGGTGCAAATTACCACGAGGGTGGACCTCGTGGTAATTTGCGAAAATGTATTAAAATGCTCAAAAATGCATTTTAAAACACTGTCATGTTACAGACACCCATGTCCTTAGGACATTTGTGTGTGAAACATGCACTTCAAAATACATTTCAGGGGTGCAGGGGGGTGGTCCTTAGGACCCCCCCCTGCACCCATGGAATGCATTAACATTTTGCGAATTGGCCCATAGGAATCAATGGGAATTGCGAAATCGCAAATTGGAATTCGCATAATATTTGCGATTCGGTAAAAATTGCGATTTTTACCGAATCGCAAATTTTATGCAATTTAAATCATGCATCCCGTTTTGCGATTCCTTATTTGCGATTCCCTAAAAATCGCAAATAAGGAATCACAAAACCGGACTTTGAGGCATGTGGCCCTAAGAAACCGCAAAAAAATTGCAAATTTTTAAATACATCCCACTTTGCAATTCTCAAATAGAAATTCTCAAAAAATCTCTATTTGAGAATCCCAAAAACGGATTTTCATACCTATGCCCCTTAGTCAGTTGTTGTATGTGTAAATAATAATTGGAATGTTCGCTATATCCGCTTCTAATATGATACTATATGAAAAGACAGAGTCTTTGAGGGAAGGAAAATAAGGAGGGTGATGTTTGCATACAGATGCAGAAATAACGTCTTAGCAAACAGCATTTGAAAAGTCACATTAAACACCTTCAATAAATGTTATTTTCCTTGAGTTCTATTTCACAAGTTTTCGATAACAGAATGCATTTTTCCTATGGCGACCTTGTAATACGCTTTCCAGTCTTAAATATTGTGGATGATGACATTTAAATCAGTTACTTCACCAGGTAGTATGTATCCTTCTGCCCGCCAAGTTTTACAGATATATTTGTTTTCAATTTACTTTCATACGGAAAGAAAATAACAATAGAAGTGCATTAGCTTGCAAGTCATATGCCGAATTCTGTTAACATTGTTTTTTAGGTAGTGTGTCTGTATCAGACACTGGGAAACCCCCTCAGCAAGTTAACAAGCCTGAACAGCATGCACTCCCATTTTATCCTGGCTGACGATGGGACTGTGGGCAAATACGGCAATGAAATGAAATTAAGAAGAAACTTGGAAAAATACATTTCCCTTCAGAAAATACACAAACGTGAGTAAATTGTGTATTCAGTTTTTTTGTCCTTAAAAACGATAATATGTTTAATAAAAAGCAGAAAATATTACCAACTTGGAAACTTGCAGCAATAGCACTGATGTTTATTCTGAACACAGAAATAAAGCTCTTTAAAGTGATCCACCTCAAGTCGTTATTTGCCTCAACATCCATTTTTGTAGACAGCTAGTGGCTCTCTAAAGACATATGCATATCTCCACCCTTTTCATCTCTCTGTGTGTTAACCCATTTTATCACTTTGGCTTCAAATGGACATGAATTCATGAAACAATGGCCAAAAAACAGAATATGTTCATTCTCTTTAGTCTCTAAAGTCTGTGTGTAATTCCACGTCAACCGGGCAACACCATATACACATTGAACTCATACATTTAAAAAACCCTCACTTTTTCCTTATTTGTCATGGTATTGCTGAAAAATTGTAGAATGTGAAAGTTAAGGGCTAAAGAGAGATATTGATTTTAACAAATAATTGTTGAGTTTAAATAAAAACATTTGGCACCCACAAATAATATGTGGATTACCATAGAATAACTTTTTTGTAATAGTGATTATGTCCTCTATGTCCTGCACAGTGACAGAGGACACCCTATGTGGTCATGATACATGTCCTTTACACCATTACATGTCCTTAGCACTTACACTACACAGGAATGAGTCCTATAAAAGCTATATGTAGATTTCAACACAAGAGCACTATCCAGACCAAATGTAGCGCAATGTAAAAGACCCACTTTCTCAAACTTGGACACTAGGTAAAAGATATGAGCTGTGTTGTTCTGAAGAAAATAAAACCAGATCCAGACTAAACCAGAATGAATGTCATTCTTTTTAACAACGAGCAATGGTGGATATTTAAATTGCAGCAATATGATTGTACCATTTAACCAGTAGTATTTACTGACTGGTACACATGAGTAATTTCATACATATCTATTTATGAGAAAAATATGTCTGTATTAGAACCCAACATAGCCGCTGCACTATGCATGGACGCCCATTAGGAGGTGACCATTACATTTCAATATGTGTGCTAAATCATGTTATTTCACATAGTGGAATTTTGGAGTCTTGCATTAAATAATTCATCCCTCTAATAAATGTCAGCAGGTCAAACCAGCTGGTACTTTTCAGGAAATGTACCTGCTAAATAAAAGCCATGCTGATTTTTGGTGCAAGAAGCACCAACATCTGCATGTTATTTTCCATTAGTGGTAAAAAAAACTTTTAATTATAACAACCAATAAATTCCGAACCAGTGGAGTTAAATTGTGTTGGGTACATGATATATAGCATTTACTACTAGCCCACTCAGTATGAGGGCCTTAGTCTCCAAATCTCTGAGCTGGATATGTAGCTCAGTCCTACCTGGCCAGATGGTCATGTGTCTATGTGTCACTGTTAATGCTGTGACATGCTTCTCTAAACGTAGTAGAATACCAGTCAGTATTGTGCCATCTGACTTAAACCAAGTGGGAGAGAGTATCAGGAAGGGTAGTCAAGTCCCTCACTGAGTCCCTGTAACACTGTACATGCAAGTACGCTAGTAACGAGAAAGAAAGCCCAGTACCACATCCACCTTAGCCCTGATAACTAAATTAGAGATCTTCATTTTTTTATTGGGGATTTCTGAAAGACTTTTAAGGAGGCATATATCTTCTGTATCCCTGTGTTCCATTTTCTATTCGGGCTGAGTAGGCAAGTTATATATAAACTCTAGCCGTTGTGGTGACCTTTTTGATAGCACATTATGTGATTCACCTAACATTTCGGCAAATAGCCATTAGTTAATTTGTCTAGTAGTTTGTGCCTTGCTGTACAACAAATAATTGTTCCCTCAATTAAAGAATGGAGCCATACCCTAGCAAAAGCTGTTCGCTTGGGCCGAGGAACCTGCCCAGTGACCAATCATGTCACCTTGTGTGATTAAGGCTCTGGTGTCCTTTTAATCAAAAGGATCATTTGAGTAACTTTTGGCACGTTAGATTGGATCTTTCGAGGCCAATTGAGACCTCTTCGGTATTCCACTCCATCTCAGGTTTTATTTCCTAATCTCATAGGTGTGGTACTGGAATATTGTAGTAAGACTAGTATCTGATAAAAATGTCATCTGACATAAAAATGCTGACCTAAATATCATTTACAAAAATATCATGCATTTGGGTGGATGTTCTATTAATAATTCCAGTGAGACAATATTTTTTGTAAACAATAATTGTGACACAATTTGAATGGCAGATGACATTTATTCATACAATATTGACCTTCCTCAGGTGTAAGCCCAGTGGGAGGAATAATTAATTATTTCTATTCATGTCCTTCTGTGTGTGAGCACTTGCTACTTCTCAGTTCTGAAAAACTAGGTTTTCCCAGAAACTAAGGGTCATTTGAAGTTTGATGGCATCTCAGGATTCACCTGCGATGTTTAGAGTCGGGGTAAGTGTTGGGTGTACACCTGTGGAGCATCCGCATAAACCCCTAACTGGCAGCCTGCCTGTAACTGGACCCCCATGTCTTGGTGTTGCTCACATCACCCTATTTTGGGCAGGTCGTCACTCTTTTTTTCTACCTGAGGCTGCCATGAGGACACAGAGGTCCTGGGCAAGTAAGGCACTCCGTGATCCCATGCTCAGGAATGCATTGTCATGCACATTCAAACCATTGTTTTTTTTTGTTTCCTGAAAGCAGAACCCTGCTTGTCACAGAATTAGTTCCATCAGATGAGTCGATGGCGCAGCATTCAACTGACAGCTCTCTGGCATGTTTATATTTGACTGGCAGCCCCCCACCAGGAGAGTGGAGTCCATAGCTTCCATTGATTCAGCAGACCCCCTGCCACCAGACTCTAAATGAGACCATAAGTCCCTCCAGGGTGTTTCAGCCTTGTGAAGGCATTAATTGAAGCTGACCAAGTTGGCGTTGAATGCAGATCCTTCAAGGATCTTTGTAAACGTGAACATTTTTATAAACCCTTCATTTTTTGTCTGAATCTAAATGATCATCTTTATAGGCCCCAATGGTGAGTCATTTATTATATATATTTATATACATATTCATTGAAAAAAATGTCAGTTAAAACATACTGTTTTAAACTAAAAACAAACACTGAAATTCACTATAGTTATTTTAAGTAGCTATAATTCGTGCTGTAAAGTAACTTTAACTAGCTCCCCCGCCATGTTCAATTTTCTCGAGAATGATGCAGTGATTTTATCAATGATGTCATAAAACATGTCATTAGTGATGCAATATGGTAGGTAATTAGCAGTGCATGGCAATCTCAGTTTCATTAAAAATGCATGCCACAAATCAAATGGATAGTTTGGGAGAATACATTAATCTAGAAACACATATAAGAATAAAGGAACCACAGCTGCACCTTATGGCAAGTAACAGCTTGGTTATAAATGTCCATAAAGTAAGCGAGAGATTGGTACACAATTTTCGATTTGCAACTCTTGAGTGTTTCTCAGATCCTGATTGTTCTCCTGTAGATAAGAAAAACAGATTTTAAGTAATTGAATAATTATCATGACGCCATATGATGCCATCAAATATATTAGGTGCTTTACTAAGATTAATAGTAGGAATGTAATAAGTGGCAAGGATAGTTCTGTACAAAAGTATAATTAGTGATTGAATGAGTGAATATATTCCATAAAACATGTAATCCGGCGATTAGACTTACTTGTTTATGTGCCATCCACCAGGGATGGGCCAAGCAGTGCCGGTGGTTGGACTCGTAATTGAAGGAGGTCCAAACGTGATCCTCATGGTGTGGGAGTATGTCAGAGACAGCCCGCCTGTACCAGTTGTGGTGTGTGAGGGAACTGGCCGAGCAGCAGACCTCCTCGCTTTCACATTTAAGCACACCGCGGATAAGAGGTGAGCTGGCACATGTGTAATTGTTTTGTAACCTAAGTTGTCACATTTCAACATAAAAATAACCTGCGATACCACTAATCAATTTTATATAGGTTTTGTTTTTTATATAAGCTTACTCATCCTGGAAGCAGGAAAGGTACCATCTAGCCAAAAGATGGATGAAATCTTGGGGTTATTGCTCAAGGGTGTGCAATCTTGACCTATAAGATGTCAGGAATTTGTTTCACTAGAGACTCCATTGATATCTTGAGCTATCTTCTCTGATACTCCAAATCATCTTAGTTTATTTCTGGAAAAACACACGTATTGCATGACTGGGGGAGATCTGTGTGTTCAAAGTTCACTTGAAAGAGCTGCTGTTAACTATCTATATCTCCACCCTTGTCTGATCCATTAGTGAGGCGCGACCTCAGCTTAAGGAGGAAATAATGCTAATGATTCAGAAGACATTTAATTTTGGCCAGAAACAATCGAATCACCTCTTCAAAATTCTTATGGAGTGTATGGAGCACAGAGAATCGGTAAGTTTAATGGGTTTGGGGGTATGTTCTTTACTTATAATTGTTTGACCTTAATTGGTAGGCAAAATAGTTTTTTTCGTATTTGACTTCCATGGAAGACATTGTTTAGAAACCCAGTTATTCAATGCTCTGGCATAATAGCAGTGACAAAATATTTACATTTTTAAACACACTGACGTCAGAATATTGGAACAGCGGACTCTAAAGCCTAGACTCTGGGGATTTTCTACACTAACCCCGGGTGTCTAGAGCCTCAAGGGAGGTGAGAATTGCAGGTTCTATTCCTGTTGCCACTCGCCATCTCACCTGTCAGCTACTTGTCAGTACAAGCCAGTGACTGCTAGGGAAATTCAAGTTGCACTAGAAGCACCGCTCACAGAACCCCTGTGAATGCAGTGCTCGCTCCATGTTCCCAGAATAACAGGGGAGAGAGCGGTTGCTGAAATGGAGGCGAGTGCTCTCATGGGATAAAGAAGATGTTTAATTTTCGTCATACTGGGATGTGGACAGGGAATAAGCTACAGAGGGTGGTCTGAGCAGTGGCAGAACATCAGATAAATATTTAGATGTGTGTGAATATATAAAATATACATTTGATTACAATTGTTGGTGACTTTTTGACAAAAGCAACAGGTCAGCTTTATTAATGTTTGATGTGCTGACCCCTTGATAAAGCCAATAGTCCCGCTGACCCTTTGACAAGGTCTGCCTTACTGAAAATGACATCCTTTATATTGTTACATCACACAGTCAACTGTGGACAGCTGCAAAGGTTGGCTCCGTGGCCTGCGCTCCTAAATAGGGCTGGCAGGCTAATGCTCTTCTTCTGACGGGTCATACTCGGTCAGGCAGTTGGAGGAAGAATATGACACCACCCGCCCTATATAAGGTGGACTGTGCAATATCTTTTTACGATCTCTAAAAGAGGCAAATGGACCAATGGCTTAGCGGGTATGGTACTCCATGACATTGGCAACATGCTAAGCTGTCCGCCAAACTCTAAATCGGGGCCTCAATCTTGCAGTGATAAATGCATCATGTTCTTTAATGTCCAGCAGGAGTGTGTATCTGTATAAGGATGCAAGGCCCTCATGCAAATCTTGATTGTTTATATTCATTGTCAATTAATTCTTGCCCTCTGCTGTCTCTTTACTTAAGATTTAGTGTCATATGAAGAGATAACGTTGTGACATATTTCTTAAACCATTTCATAGATTACGATTTTTGATGCAGAGTCAGAAGAGCAGCAGGACATTGATTTAGCAATCTTGACGGCATTACTGAAAGGTAGGCATTGATGATCGATTGTTTTCTCTTGTATGCAGTTTGTAATGGTGCCTTGAATGAATAGTTGATTGTCTGTGCTCATGTGCTACTGTATTATTTTCATAATCCACTGACATAATAAACAATGCCTCTGTTAATTAAAATCTGCAATTAAGCTTTTATTTTGCTCCACATGTGTAAACAAGCAAGAGTTTTTAAAATGTTGTTTTGGTACTGGCCTGGAAGTCAATCTTTGAAAGACAAGCCTGTAGATATGGCCTTTCCCATTACTGGCAACCAGTAGATGACATGGATGGATCACAAATACATAACTGCCAGTTTAACGGGTTATCGTGTGAGACATGAATAATCCCGCATGACATCACCAAACTATTACAGCAGAGTTATCCAGTCAGTGCTCACCTTGACGTGTCTGTCACTATCAGAGAGAAATGTAAAGGACTTAAGCAATCCGTATGGGGAAGCACCTGGAATCAACACCAGTCTTTCAGCTAACCTTTGTTATCACACTTGTGAGATGTGGTAGACAAATATATGATTTTACAATGCAAACAATTACAACGCATTCTTTTACAACGCGGTTTTTGCATCGCAACTACCATTACATCGCATGATTTTACAATGCATTCCGTTACAACGCATACCATTACAACACATACCATTACAACGCATAATACTTTTAGTGCAACAGTAGGGTAAGTGTTGGATAGTGTAGGGGTAAAAATTACTATTCCCACTCCAGTGAGTGCAACAGTAGGGTAAGTGTTGGATAGTGTAGGGGTAAAAATTACTATTCCCACTCCAGTGAGTGCAAGAGTAGGGAAAGTGTTGGATAGTGTACGGGTAAAAATTGTTATTCTCATCTACCCCAAAAACCTATACCCACCCTAAAACTAAAACATCTCTTTTTTCCATTTATAAACTTTATTTCGACCGTAAAAGACCATAAAAGTCACATAATAACACATCACAAAGATGAACATGCATTTAGAATAGCTCTCAATAAAAATTTTAAAAATAATTATTTACAAATTGCATCGACTAACACAGGCTCATTACATTAAAAAAGGGGTATGAAAAGATTGATTGCACAATTACAATTGTTTTTTCACATTGAGAGAAGAAAACGAGAGACAGCAAATACCACAATAGTTTTTGTTTCAGTTCTAAATTCGATAAGAAGCAATACATTGAGTGAACCCGATATTTTTACAGAGTGGGATGAGCCAATATTTGCTTAATGATCTGTACCCAGGGCAAAAAAATAGTACATGTATCACTGTCTCAGGGGGGCCATTACATGCTGGGCATATATTTACAGACGAGTTTGCCCAGTTCTTTGTAAAATCAAATAGAGGAAGGGTGCCCTGCCTAAATTGTATAAATAGCTTCCTCGCCAGTGCGGGTTGGATTTCATCCATATAAGGTTCAAACATGTATTGGTCTTTAAGATTTAAAAAGTATATTGTAAGTTGACCAAGAGTGTTGTTTTCTTGCATGACCCTGAGCCTGTACTGTCTATAGGATTTCACCAGCTCAAGACGGGAGATCTGCGTACAATAGAACTCTGGACTAAACCAGCGGTCAGAATGGCCAATTTTAGCACAAAGATCTTTAATATAGGCAAGCCAAGGAAATTTAATTACCCCAGTTAGCTCCAGAGTCGAGCAAAGCTCAGACCTGAATGAAGCTAACTCAGGGGTCAGCCAAATTCTATGCCAAAAAGTCAATGGGCCAGTCCCGCTTCTTCAAAAATGGGTCTAATGCCCAGGTCAAGATGGAGAGGAACAAGGGGAGTGCTTGGTGGAAGATTCAGAAGATGTCTCATAAACTTATTCTCAGCTAGAGTCAGGCCCTTCATAGGACAATGACCACAAAGCTCTGCCCCATATAGTGCAGAGTTTCTTACCTGCACTTTATATATCTCTGTGGCAGGGCCAGGGACCATCGAACCTAAAGACTTGACAACTTTCATAATACCACCAGACAACTGCACCAGCCTTAAAACCGCTTTTCCCATGTGGGGTCCCCAGGAAAAAGACTCAGAGAGAGTAACCCCAAGATAGTCAAAGAGTGATACCTTTTCTAGCGGGATGCCGTTTAGCGTAGGATTGGGGCGGGATGATTTTACTGGATTAAACACCATATACTTTGTCTTGGTTGCGTTTATTTCCAAGCCCCTGTTTACGCAGAATAGGGCAAAACTATCTAGAATTAACGGTGTCCCCATTGGGGAATTAGCTAGCAACAAGGTGTCATCCGCAAACAACAATGCGGGCACCTTCCTTTGATCTAATTTTGGGGCATCACTATACCTGACCTGGCTTAGTTGGGAGACCAGGGCATTGACATAAAGGCAGAACAGGCCGAGAGCTAGAACGCAGCCCTGCCTTACCCCCCTGTCAACTGGGAAACGTGATGTCAAATCCAATGATTTCCCAAATCTAACCTGGGCAAAATTCCCAGAATGTAGGTGAATAATCATAGCTAATAGTTCTGGGGGTATTCCCAGTTCACCAAGAACTGCCCACAACTTGGCTCTGGGTACCATATCAAAGGCTGATTTTAAATCGACAAATATCAAATAGAGGCAGCCACCCTCTATTGATACTGTCTTCCAATAAAGGAGTTGGAGCCTAAGAAGTTGGTCAATGGTCGATACGTTTTTCCTGAAACCAGCCTGGTAGTCACTCAGTATGTCATGATCTTCCATCCACATGTGTAGACAATCGAGTAAAAGTGTCTAGAACAACTTCTGAGTGACATCAATCAGGCTGATTGGCCTATAGTTTATGGGCAGTATGGGTGAGCCCTTTTTATATATCTGAAATATTTCCGCTCTGAGCCATGTATCTGGAATTTTCATCTCCCGCACTATAGCATTAAATACTATCCAGAGGTAAGGAACCCAGATCATTGATTCCTCCCTGAATAGGTCCCCAGGGATCTTATCCAGTCCTTGGACTTTACCAAGGGGGAGTAACTTAATTGCACCTTGAACCTCTGCTAAAGTGACTGCCTCTAAAAGAGGCAAAGAAGCAGAAGATTGGTTGGTTTCCACGGGTACTAATACCAGGTCACTAGCATAAAGAGACTTAAAATGCATTTCCGAGGCTGAAGCAGAAATGTTCGGTTCTACCGGAGACCGTTCCGCAGAGTTATGGAGGTTAGAGACTAAGTAACAGAAGTTCTTCATATCCTTGTTGTGTAGAGGCACTCTAATGTCTTCCCATCTAGCACGCTCCCAGAGTTGTTTGGCTTGCTTAATTGTTACATTATACAGATGCCTTTTTATTTTTATTTGTAGTCTATTCTCACTCCGTATTGCCTCAATGAGAGCACCCTTGGCCGTCCGAAAGGATTTGTCAAACCAAGAAAGTTTATGGGTCCTATTCACAGGGGGTTTAGAGAGGGGGTTGAAAAATTTGTTATGGTCCACCGTTAGTTCGGCGTGGGTTATTTTAACCACGTTCATATCCCAAGTGGTAGGAAGTCGGTTTACCTCTTCCATGACCTTCTCAAGAAAAGGGATAATTAAAATGTATAAAGCTGCAATTTTTTCCGGGACTAACCTGACCGATTCCCACCTTATCCTTCTTTTGTTATTATCCAAGACTAGATTGGTACAAGCATTGGGAAGACTCATCGTTGGAATTTGATGGACCGGAATCCAAAGTTCCAGGACTAAAGCACTGTGGTCACTGTCGTGTCTCGAGAGGACCATAAAGTCAACTACCCACTGCCAGGCACTGGTTTCCACCAAAATATAATCCAAAAGGGAAAACTGCAGATCTAATAAAAGTAGGCTTCCCTGGTTGGTCGGACTTAGTGCGGCCATTACATGCCCTTTAGGAGTGCAATAACATGACCTTGTTTATCTGCATCACCAATGGGGACCACACCTTTACCTGCTTGATCTGTGGGTCAGGAATTAACCAAACTCTGTCCTCATCACTGGGGACTCGAATTGGAAATTTAAATCGCCCCCTATCACCTTCCTTACATCCTTAGGTAGGGATTGTAGGATTGCAGACAGATCATCAATTACAGAGGATTCCTTCAAGGGACTTACAGGATGTGAATACAGGTTAATAACCACAATTTTAAAATTAGAAAGAAAAGTTAGCTTAACGCCCTGGATATCATCTGATGATGTGATCACTTCCTCCATCTGGCAGTCCAGATGAGTTGCAACCAGAGAGACGAGCCCCCTGAGGGTCTGCACCTATTACTTCTATGTGCAGGTACATTATACGTGGCATAACCCTGGCTCATAATATCATCTATTGACCAGGTTTCCTGGAACAGGCAAATGTCAAATTGAGATATAAACTTAATTACTTACCTTATAATGCGTTGTAATGGCATGTGTTGTAATGGTATGCGTTGTAATGGCTTGCGTTGTAGTGACATGCGTTGTAATGGCATGCATTGGAATGGCATGCGATGTAAAGCCAGTTGCGTTGTAAAACACAGTTGTGTTGTAACAGCTGCATTGTAAAAGCACTGCGATGTAATGACTGCGTTGTAATGGATGTTTCCCGTGGCAGGCTCCCAGGTTTGTGGCCCATATTTTTACCCAAGGTTCCGCGTGCTCCTGTACATGACAGAGACATACAGACCAATGCTTGTGCATTCTACATTGGTAATAGCTGGGATTTCATGTTAACTAGGTCCGCTGCTCTTTACAGATTATTTACTATTCTTTATTATGAAATGTATATCTTTTCATTGGGTGGCATGTAGTTCTATAGACTATCAAAAATGTAACTCCTTTTTGAACAGTGATTGAAGGAAAAATGCAATTTGTCCCTCTGTATGTGCTTGGCCTGTGCCAGCATATTTTCACATGAGAGGCCTAAGTTCTCTGTGTTGTTAGGTTAAATGAATAGAATTGTTTTCTATAATCTCTAAGGTGGGAGATTGTAGTAACCTGAAAATTGAAATGCATATGAGTCTGTTTGTGAAGATATTCAATCTGAAAGTTTGAAGAGATGTAGGGCCAGATGTAGAACCACTGGATTGTGCGACTTGCAATTTGCGACAAATTGCGAGTTGCAAAATCCAATGTAGAACATTGTCTCAGACACTGTTTGTGATTCCCAATGCCTCATGAATATTAATGAGGCTGTCGCAATTTGCGACCCCATTGGGAATGGATGGCACTCCCAGGGATGGTGCCCTGCTGGGCTCAGCAGACCTACATGTCTGGGACTGCTTTGTCAATAAAGCAGTTGTTTAAAAAAATGCAGCCTGTTTTCCTTAAAGGAAAACAGGATGGCCTATTTTGCGGTCTCAAAGGGGCTGGAATCCCCTTTGCAACCGCAAAAAACGGTCGTACATCTGGTCCATTATTTTTAAATCCATATTTTAAAAACTAACCCTCAGGTCTAAAAATATCCTTGTCCTGCTGTGCTCTGACTACTTTGCTGAGCCCCAGTGAGTATATTCCTGGGGACCTGAGGGCAGCTCTGTGGCGAGACAGAAAAGCCAGAAACCTGCCTCTCTCCCTAAAACAAACACTTCTGCACTCTTAAAACTGATCCTTAGCCTGTTTTAGAGGGAACTTTGGACCCGTGCAGCCAACTGCCTTGCAGCCACTTAAATGTAGCTATCTGAACCTAGTCCTGAAGATGTTTATACCACCCTGAATACCTGTTGCAGTCATTGAAAGCAATTAATCGAAAAGGAGAAAAGGTCAGTGGGATACTATAATAACGTGCAACCTATAAAGCAGACTGACTTCACACTAGATACCCAGTCCATGTAAAGAAAGAATCCTGTCTCACAATGGCACTCTAGTCGGCACATAGTGACTTTCCCTGTGAGCAACATAGGCCGACTGAGGCCTTCTACTGTTCATTTCCGGTGCTCGATATTTGTATTTATTCTAAAGAAACTTCTGCAAAAAGGCTGTTTTGTGGTTGTGTTTGTGCATTTTATTTTTGCTTTAACATATTTGTAATAATCAGCTAGATTCATCAAAGACCCGTTTTGCGAGTCTGTAATAGCGATTCATAAGGAATCGCTATTAAGGACTTGCAAAACGGGATTCATGTAGGAATTGCAAAAAATATTGCGATTCCTACATCTTCCTTATTTGCGATTAGCAAATTGCTAATCGCAAATAAGGAATACTCCATAATTCATTCCTATGGGCCTAAAGGCCCATAGGAATGAATGGGGAGTATTCCTTATTTGCGATTAGCAATTAGCTAATCGCAAATAAGATCGCGATTTCAAGGATGACAGGGGTGTCCAAAGGACACCCTGTAGCACCCCTGAAATGCAAATTTACACAGGTGTTGCGCACACACATGTCCAAAGGACATGTGTGTGTGTAACATGCAACAGAGAAAAAATGCACTAAAGTGCTTTTTTCTATTTTTTCGCTATTTACCACGAAGTCAGACGTTGTGGTAAATATCGACCAAATATTGCGAATTCGCAATTTCAAATTGGTTAATGAATTGCATTTAAGGAATCTCTAATAGAGATTCCTTAAATCCAATTCCTCGCAAATGTGCAAATTCTTAATTAGCGAATTTTGCATTTGGGATGATGAATCCCAAATGCAAATATTGCACTCGCAAAGGGCCAGATTCTCAGAATCTGGCCCTTTGCGAGTGCAATTTAGCTTGATGAATCTAGCTGTAAATCCGCTAAGGGAAATCACCTTTCCGAAGTAAATTTTTGCCGTTATCTAATTTTTATTTTGTTGACCTTATTTATATCTTTCAATTTCCACTTTTCTAAGCCTTGTGGTGTCAAATTAATTTTTTAAAAATTATTTTTGTAAAATATCGGTTTGTCCCGGTAAGTTCTTTAGCTCTTAAAACTATTGATATAATAGTTGATTTTGCTTCACATCCTAACATCTGTGAAAGGGAAAATATTTGAACATGGCACACTTTACTGAAAATGTAACCAGCAGATGCAATTTGGGAAAATGTAGTTTGGCTTGGTAGGTTCCTTCTTAACAGTCTTTGTATCGTCACTGTCCCCCTACATATTTCGAAATCGATTTATTATAAGCAATCTAATCTGATTACAGTAAGTATTATATTTGTTTATGGCTTTTGATGAGGCTGGGCCAGTCCAATTCTGGAGCCTGAGTTCTGTTCAAGGTACTTTTCCCATAAATTAATTACTTCTGAAACCTAAAACAGACCTTTAGACTTGAATGCACTATTTTAAAATGATTTTCAGTCCATAAGCACATGGTATATGGATTTATCTCGAGAACAGAGGTATAATACATTGAGTAAGTCTTGCAGATACAAACATTTATCAATGACGTAAATAGCATACCTTTAATAAATACAGGTACCCCAGGAAGCAGTGTGGAGTACCTTTTCCAAGCTTTACATACACTTTCAACAAAATGATTGTTATATCAAACAGGCATGTAGTATCTCATTATAAATCTTAGTTATACTTATACAAATACACAACTGTGTCTTATAATATAATACACAGTCCTGAGAACTGAAACAGTCCTATTCGAATGCATATTTCTTATATTTTAATTAAGTATATTTAAAAATGTGCAAGTTGTGACAATTTTCCAGAAGTAACTTAGGCAATTTTAGAACAACATACTGAATATATTGCTGTCCAATATGAAGCGAATCAAAACATCATTTCTGTTAAGCAGCACTTGTCATTTGAAGCATACAAGAACATAAATTAATTATGGGTGCTGTCAAAAGCTTCACATCAGACCTTTTGCTGTGTTTGTATCTGAGCTAAATTTAAGATATAGTTTTAGAACACCATCTCACACCACACCCTCATCAACAAACACTACAACATCAGCAAACAGCAAAACACCCTCAAGTGGATCATCGCCTTCATTACAAGACTCACACAGAGCATCCAGCTGCCTCCATTCAACTCCGAACTAAAGGACATCATATGCAGTGTACCCCAAGTATCATCCCTCAGTCTCACTTTGTTCAACACCTACATGAACACCCTTCTAGACATCATCAGATCCCACAGCCTCAACATAATTTTAGACACAGACAACACTCGACTTATCCTCTCGCTCACCGAAGACCCCTTCACCACCAGAACCAAGTGTTGTTACTTGTAATGCTAACTTTGCTAGCTTGCATATATTTTCTAGTTGCAGCACAGTTGTTTCATAATAGAGCACAATACTTTCAATAAATATTGTAAACTTTCCTCATGTATTTATTTTGTTCATCATGGCGATGCATGAGTGAGAAAACAAAAGGTGACAATCTGTTTCCACAGTTCCCCCTGGGGGTTAAAGAGTTGTGTTCTTGGATGCCAATTTACCTGTTACTCTGGGAAGGTTAGGAGGACAGGTGGGGCACTATGAGCTAGTCAGATTTGGGCCCATAGATGCTGATGTGGTATGGTGACTCAATCCCTACATTCTAATGTCCTGTAGTCCCAGGCATAGTTCTGTTTCTATTCAGAATCCCAGCAACACATCTTCTGCGACACCATGACCAACATAGCGAACTGGATGACTAACAACTGCCTTAAACTCAACTCCAACAAGACTTTTTTGGGGGGAAGAACAATTCCCTATGGAACCACAGCTGGTGGCCAGCAGAACTTGGACCGACATCCACATCAACAGACCATGCACGCAACGTAGGCAGCATTCTAAATGGTGAACTAAGCATGAAGCAACAAGTGAATGCAGTTGTCTTCTCTTGCTTCCACACCCTTCGCCTGCTCTACAGAATCTTCAAATGGATCACAGTCAACGCCAGAAAGACCATCACTCAGGCCTTTGTCACCAGCCACCTCGACTACGGCAACGCTCTCTACGTTGGCATCTCCACTCCAGACTATATAGATGGCTGCAACCAGACTCATCTTTGACCTCCCCAAATGGAATCACATCACCCCCCCCACCTCAGAAACATCCACTGGCTCCCCATCCAGAAGAGATGCCAGTTCAAGATCCTCACACACACCTACAAAGCCCTGCACAATCAAGGACCCTCCTACATCAGCTATTGACTGAACTTCCATCTAACTGCAAGAAACCTGCGCTACTCCTCACCAGCCAGTGCGCACAGCACCCGCATCTAATGCAGCAACAGCAAGGGTCTCTCCTTCTCCTATATCGCTGTCAAGACTTGGAACAAACTGCCCCTCCATGTTTGAGCTGCACCCTCCCTGGCGGACTTCAGGAAGAAACTCAAGATCTGGCTCTTCGACAGAGATATCGCACTCACAGCACCCAGATACCCCTAATTGTGGTAGTTCTATGCTATACAAATACTGATTGATTGATTGAGAACAAATAAGATTGGAAACAATGTGAAGTAAAATGCACACTTCAAAGCATTCCTGTGGGGCTCCATTTATTTGCTGCCAAAATGAGTAATGTCAAGGAATATGGAGCTTAACTCCTTTAGGCTTTCCCTGTGAGATTTGACATTTCTGTGTCATTTTCATGTAATGTCCAGAGTTACATATTAGTCAGTGTAATTGAAATACAAAAACAGTGTGGCGTTAAATCTGGACCAGGTGCGAACAAAGTGAATTACATATTGCAACTATGCATTAGTATTAGAAACATGTTTTCCAAAATAAATCAGCATAAAATGTACTAAAGTTTTGCTAAATAGCATTTTTAGCTTTAACAACCACTTATAGATTTGATTTGTCAACATATGTTCCTTCATGATGCATTAGCATTACTGTCCATTTTCACCTGAATTTGTTTTCAGTGCGCTTACTAGGGGTAGTTTTTGGTCCAGTATATGCGAGTGGTATTTGAAAGATAAGTCAACGTGCATTTTTACTCTATTGATTTTATCTACAAGCCCCGGTTGTAAAATGAGATAATGCATTTGTATGTCTCAGTGTTTGCGTTTATTTGTATGAAAGCAACACAACGCCATCTAGGAACCTTGAAAGTAAATGTAAGATAACAACGACCCAATGCAAGAACCACTTGTTATTTTAGTCTACGCATAAATGGGCACACCTATACTTTTTTTTTTAATTAAGACTTTTTTGTTATTGTTTTTGTCACGGCATAAGTAAAGAGGAGACAGAATAGGGTGGAAGCAAGGCTCGGGTCGGGTGTACACGCGGGTGGACGCAGTCCACCCACTCTTTTCACAGGGTGGACGCCGTCCACCCTGCCAAGAAGTTGAGCCCCACTCTAAAATATGCTGAACTCGTCCTGGTGTAAGTTTGAGACACCGGGATACATTCAGCAGTGCCTGCTCATTATCAGCTTTCCTTCCGAGCAGCAACGTGCAGACGGGGAGGGGGGGTTTCCTTTTTAGGTCGAAGGCCTAAAAGACTGCGCTTGCGCAGTCTTAGGCCGGAGATTTAATGACTCTCAGTAGCGCAGAAGGTCCCGCCTCCCAGCCCCATCTCTCCTTCATTGGCTGGCTTCCTAAACGGAGGCCAGCCATTGGAGGAGAGATGCGTCACTCCAAACAAGCCCCGTCCTTTTCGGATTTGGGGCCGTAATTTTTGCTGTTCTTTAGACAGTGACGTCGTCCGTCACTCAGCACAGCAAAACACGCCCCCAAATCCAAAAATGTCCTAAGCTTTGTTGCCGCCATTGTTGCCCAGCCGGCGCCGAGTACGGTGATGCAGCCCACATGCTCCGGTGCGGATGGGGCTTCCGCCCAGTGCCTCGGAGCCCAGCTGCAGTCTTTTCCACTTCCTGATGTCCCTGGCCGTCGCCGACATGCTGAACGTCCTCTACGGTGAGTTTGTCCTTATTTGCGCAACTGTGTGATCCTGAACAGGCCGGCTCCCCCCTCCCCCCTCCCTCCGCCCGCAGCTCTTCTCAGGCCGGCTCCCCCCCTCCCTCCGCCCGCAGCTCTCCTGTGTCCGTCTCCCCCCCCTTCGCCCGCAGCTCTCCTGTGTCCGTCTCCCTCCCTCCACCCGCAGCTCTCCTGTGTCCGTCCCCCCCCCACGGTCTGTGTGTTTCTTTAACTAAGTTTTTGTCCGTAATGGATTTAAACAGCTGTCAATCTAAACAGTGGAGTTTAACAACCCCAATTCATGTGGTAAACTTGCGATTCCGTCCTGGTAACGTAAGTAGAGCATTTGGTGAATATAGATCAGGGTGGCGGACATTTGGCAGAGGGTCTTCAAAGCATGTGTACCTCACACACAAAAAATTTGGGACTAGTCATTTATGCAATCCAAACATTTATCTCGTGTTGCAGAATAAATATGGGAAAATGCGAAACCTGTTAAATAGCTCAGGCCATTCCAGAATGCTTCACCTCCTCCAGCGCAGGGTGTGTGTGTTGAAACCCGAGCCGGCTGCCGCGGAGCGAGAGGCGGGACCGAAGGCTTCATAGGGAAATAATGCGGTGTTCCTTGGGCGATCGCAATGCGTGCAATTCAGACTGGAAACATTCCTAAATGGCCTCCGGACATGCCACATCTGAAAGGGTTGTCCGTTCCCCCCCCCCCCTCCCTCCGCCTGCAGCTCTCCTGTGTCCGTCTCCCCCCCTCCCTCCGCCCGCAGCTCTCCTTTGTCCGTCTCCCCCCCTCCCTCCACCCGCAGCTCTCCTTTGTCCGTCTCCCCCCCCTCCCTCCGCCCGCAGCTCTCCTGTGTCCGTCTCCCCCCCTCCCTCCGCCCGCAGCTCTCCTGTGTCCGTCTCCCCCCTCCCTCCACCCGCAGCTCTCCTGTGTCCGTCTCCCCCCCCTCCCTCCACCCGCAGCTCTCCTGTGTCCGTCTCCCCCCCCCCCTCCCTCCACCCGCAGCTCTCCTGTGTCCTGTGATGGCAAAAGGGTAAACCGTTGTTTGGCTGCTCTCAAATATTGGTCAGAATTAGTTTAAGAATGCCTCGAATTGAAAAATACATGGGTCTGGTTTAAAATCAAAAGAGTGGCCCAAGCCAAAGTGTCCTTCATCTAATAGGGCAGTATAACAAACCTTTTGACTGTGTCAGTAGTAAACAGTGATGATCGACTCATTAAATTTAATTGACACTGCTAAGAAAGCAGATAATGTTTTTGGATCCTTTGTATATTTGCTAGGAGAGGCTAACCCATGGTTTAGAATTGTCAGGTTTATGAGCAAGGATGTTAGAAGATTCAGTTGTGATGTATTACCTCGAGAGTTAAGTACAGACACATAAGGACCCACTGGATTGAGAATGGAGGATCCGTAGGCCGTAGTTCGAACTGCTTGAGTCTGTATAACAGGATATTTTGTTTGGCTTTTGAGGTTTCCATTTATTTATGTAAGCAATCAATTGGTTTTACAACAGAGGTAAAGGAATCAATGCCGAGATCCATGTGGGGCCAGGCAAACAGTCAGGTGCTTATGACGTTAACCCTGTACCCCCCTTGTGCGTAAGTACAAGCACTCAATTGTAAACAAGCACTATGCAAAAAACTTGGGGGGGGGAGGGAACAAGGGCAGGGTAAGGAAAAAAGTGGCTCTGCAGACTTCAGAGGACACCACCACAATCACTGTCCTCGTCCAGCACCTATGGTGTGACACAGTAGATTTTAGATACTGTGATGTCACGAGCGCCACAGGAAGTATATTGCACTGTTTGTTGTACTCGCCACTGTAGGTTCTGGGTGAGGGTCTCCTGTGTCCGTCTCCCCCCTCCCTCCACCCGCAGCTCTCCTGTGTCCGTCTCCCCCCCTCCCTCCACCCGCAGCTCTCCTGTGTCCGTTTCCCCCCCTCCCTCAGCCCGCAGCTCTCCTGTGTCCGTCTCCCCCTCCCTCCACCCGCAGCTCTCCTGTGTCCGTCTCCCCCCCTCCCTCCACCCGCAACTCTCCTGTGTCCGTCTCCCCCCTCCCCCCTCCCTCCACCCGCAGCTCTCCTGTGTCCGTCTCCCCCCTCCCTCCACCCGCAGCTCTCCTGTGTCCGTCTCCCCCCTCCCTCCACCCGCAGCTCTCCTGTGTCCGTCTCACCCCCCCTCCCTCCACCCGCAGCTCTCCTCTGTTGCGCTCCGGAGAGGGGTCGTTGCATGCAATTTATTTCAGGTGGGATGAAACTCCAAATATTCAATGGTATGAGGTGAGAGAGAAATACTGGGCAGAGCCTAAGTTAACTTTCATATTTTTTTTTAAAACATTATCTCTTTTGCTACTGATCCCCTTTTGGCAAAATGGCTGAGTTCTATTGCAATGGGTGAAAATTACACCTTTCATCAGCATCTAGAGATAATTAAACGTACATCATATGCGGAATATACATTGTCAAAATCAATTTTGGGACCAAAACAAGCCATGCACAAAAGGAAGCAAGCATTGGCACAGCTGGTAGGTCAGGTTTGCCTTTTGATTGTGACTGAATGCTAAAAAAAAGGATAATATGTACAGTGCATTTTTGACAAAAAAATATTTTAATGTGTGAAGATTCAGTGTACTTTTGAGATGGAAAATAGTCACTTAAATATTCCAATGCATGCAATTTATTTCAGGTGGAATAAAACTCCAAATATTCAATAGTATGAGGTGAGAGAGAAATACTGGGCAGAGCCTAAGTTAACTTTCATATTTTTTTAAAAACATTAGCGATATGTTTTAGCAATGAAGCTATTGGCAATGTAAATGACAATGCCATTTATTTATTATTTAAAATAAAAAAATCATGAGCAATGCCAATAGCTCTACCTTTAATGCTGCCGAGACCATTGCATTGTAAATGCTTGTTGAGACTCCAGCTGGGCCATAACAAAGGCCGAACTTAAAGGCCCATTTGGCCTTCTTTGTATGAGTATCCAGGCTTGGGGCTGCCTGTAGCCTCACAACTAGATGTAAAGGCAGAGGAAGGGATGCAAAAGCAGCAGCTTGTTAACACTTCAATGACGCATTAGAGAGGCACGATTTTGACTTTGTTCAGACCCCATACATAATAGATATTCATGCACTTGAAGAATGTCAGATACAATTTAAATACCAGTATTTTTTATTTGTTTTACAGCTCTATTCATCCCAATGTAGAGTGCCAGATCACTTTACAGCAAACCTACATAATATATTATCAATAAATCACACACATTTGTAAATCATTGTACAGGATGTGTTACATAAGACAGTGAGGGTTATTTATTTATTATTACAATTTATAGAGCGCAACGAATGCCCGTGAGCGTCTTGGCGCTATGAGTTCAGTTTATATCTCAACAGAGGAAGTTAAAACAGCTGTCAGGAGTGATAAGGGGCAGACAGGTTACTGGATGTAGGAGTCACATATCATCCTTCATAGCTCACTGCTATACTAGAAGGATTACAATTCAATTGCATGTACCAAAAGGATCTCTTTGTTCAAAGCAGTAACCTACTAACCTATCTACATAAAATAAGATCTGCCATCTGCATGTTACTTGATGTGCTTGCATGGAGGCGCATTAACCCTGTATGCTACTTTAAGTTAAAAACTAGGTCTAGACAAAAACATATCTTTCTGTTAAATATGTTAACCACCAGGCAGCTAAAGCAATCACATCTACATGGAAATGTGCTGCACGTGGAATATTACGCCTGGTGTGGTAGGCTGGCAGCAGAGTTAGTTTGTCAATCCTTGGGTAAAGGAACCTGTCACTTCCTGCAATGCCACGCGCTGTGATGTCCCTTCCTGTGATTCTACCTAACTTGGCGAGTCCCTCACTTCTTTTTTTAGGACTTGTGCCCTGGGTGGAAGGCACCTGCACACTACAAGATAAAAAAAAAACATAGCGAAGAATAAATAAGTGCACTTTGGATCAGATGTGAAGATTGTCAGCCAAACAATGAATAAACCCATTGCACAAGTTCTATGAGTGAAGTAGCATTACCATGGGCCGCATGTACATTTTGCTCTGAAAAGAGAACTGTCTTGCTACACGGATATAGGACAAAAATCCCAAAAGCCACCAAAACAAGCATTATAAATACAATAGGTCTCAGAATTGTTTTAGTTAGAGCTATTGACTTTGGAAATGACAATGTTTTGTACCTATGTGTTAACAGGAACATTTTGAGAAACTGGGTGAATACTCGGAGGTAAATTTGGCAGAGAAATTTACAAGATGCTTCCTTAGAAGTCAAAGTAATAAAAAAAGCTTAGGTACAATCAATACAATGATGACCTTGTGTGTGCCGGTCCGCGACGGGGATGCGGCGCGAGCACGCACAACCTGCACTTGCCCCCAGCTTGATAAACCCTTGCATTACGGGTGCCCATACCACCACATGCGAAGCAGCCGACCCTATCCCCGCATGTACTTTTGCCTTACTTTGTAACGGAAACCTAAATATAACACCCAATGGTGCCGACAGCCTTGCGGAAACGCTGCCCTGAACGCCGCCTGTAGAATTTGCCTAAATTTGTGGGTGATATCTAATCAGTTATCGTTGGACTACCTGTCCCGTAAGAGAGTAAACCTCAACTTTGTTCTTATGACTGCCACACCGTAACCGCTTGAGCTACATCATACATGAAACGAAAAAAAAACTCGGTGTAAGAAGTCATCAGCATGTGGGCACAAGTAAAACAACCTCATGCCTCAAACACTAGAAAATGCTTTAAATGGCAGCCTGGAGATTGCTGTGTTTGATGCCCCGCATAAAACAACGACCCCCCAAGCTGCACCACCGAAGGCCTCCATCGGCCATCCGGTGCACTGAGAACTAGCCATGGCTCTCTGGCGAGCAGCAGGCCATCCCTATGACTGAAGGGGGCTATTGGAAATATACCGGGGGCAGGTGGGGAAGAGGTCCCGACTAACCTTACCACAACTTGGCTGTATTCCGGACCCGACGACCGAGACGATGACAGCAGGACGCACAACAAACGATGGCATGTTCAATGGTTCGACAACAAAACGGTTGAACAACCAGCAAGACTGCGTGCCCTGCGTCAAGTGTGGAGGGAAAGAATCTATATGGACTAGTTAAAGGAGAGAGTGTAACGCCGCATGTGAAAGATCAAGTCCGGGTGGGCGGTGCCAAAAGTGGACAGGGCGGTAACCCGGACGGACTACGAAGCCTCCTTTACAATGAGAAGCCAGCATTTACCATTCTCTATGACGCAAACCAATAGGCATCATGGGCAGGGCTTCAAGTCCCCTTCGGAAACCGTATTGATTACAAAAAGCCCTCGCAGAGCGAGGAGCGCATGCGCTCTCCAGCGCAAGGTCTGCGAGACCTAAAAAGGATTTCTGGAAGGTACAGACACATGCATCAAGAAATTCCTCAGAGATAATTACATGTGGTTCACTTAGAGAAATAGCACCAACAAAACGTTAAACTTAGGAAATAGTTGCAAAATCCAAAATCACTTATATCAAATAAATATAATGTAATGGCTAAAAAGACACCAATATGAAGAAAATCGAATGTAGAGAAAAATGTATATTTAAGCAATAAAAGGGGCTCTGTAGGATACAACCGAAATTCAAAATTCCAATAGTAATGGGACGTTGCTAACTGGAATGTAAGCTCTGTCTGAATTTGTCTGCTGATTGAGCGTAATATAATGGAAATAATTGTAATGCAATGGGCTTGAGTGCAGTAGTACATTTTGGAAACTTCTTTGTCAAGCAGGAGGCCATCTTGAATCTTGCAAGTTATTCGAAGAGGGGCATCACAGGTGATGATTCGCATAAAAGGAAACCCCAGACTCTTAAGACAGACGGATACCCCTGTAAAATCATTACCATGGCGCACTACCATTTGGATTACGAGGAAACAAGAAACATGCACTAAATGATCAAATGAGGCTTTGCCCATAAATCACCACTTTACCAAGCTCGGTCTCTGCCCTGCATTCTTGTTAAAAACCATAATCCAGAGCAAATCCCAAAATATATATGACTGCAGAAAATTCACCGTACTTGTGGATTTTAGCTAGTAGTACATTGCATTCTTGGATGCAAATGTCCTCAAAATTAAATTTGGTGTATGAAAAGTAGAATTTTTCACCGGGTGCTGGAACCTTGTGGGCACCGAGGTGGAATGTTGGTGGTATGCAAAAAGTGTGTGAATCTGTCCCCGCTTAGTCAGTTTAGGAATCAAGTATGAGAACGTTTACATTTATTATAGAATACACCCTCATTTGGGACAGCCACTTACAATGCAGTAAAATGTTGAAAATACCTTTGGTTATTTCAACTTTCCTTTAAGGGCCTGATTATGAATTTGCCGGTGTATCCGGACCTGTGCGTAAACCCCTGTTTATGCACAGAATGGGATTATGAGTTGGTAGGCATTTAAAACATCCAGTTACTATCGGAAGCATTAAATACATCCAACATTGTTATATTTCGTGCTGAACTTTAATGGGGGGAAACCATACTGTATTTACCGTCTTAAACTAATTTTGGTGCGTTAAACACCAAAATCTGCATGTTATTTCCAAGTCGTAATAGATGGTGTTTATCACACTTAACAGATAATATACCTTGTTATATTTTTTTATCAGGTGTGTTAAATAGCACGTATACTTGTAATCAGGGCCTAAGAGTCTACTAAATAGCAGAAACAGAAGCTCAATAGGCTTCAGTTGGTCCAAAATGCAGCTGCAAGACTTCTGTCCGGTACCCCTCAATTTGTGTCGGTCGGAGGAGAATTAACTCGATTACATTGGCTCCCAGTGAAACAGAGGGTCCGTTTCAAGGCCCTCAGTATAGCTTTTAAGGCCCTTAATGGTGTTGGTCCCGATCATCTGAGGCAAAGATTCAAATGGTATACCCCTAGTAGAACCTTGCGATCCCTGGGAGCTAAATTGGTCCAAGTACCCACTTTCAAGAAATCTAGCTGGGGTGGAAGGAGTTTTGTTACCTGCACGTCCAAGGTATGGAACAAATTGCCGTTTCACCTGAGGAACGCCGATAACCTTCTCTCCTTCAGAAGGGGTTTGAAGACCTGGATGTTCTCTCACTAACTGTTTTGACCACCGGTCGGGCTAACTCAGCGCCAGGACACCCAAGGGTAATCGTGCGCTCTTTATAAATTCAATTAACGTAACAAAATCTCAATTCTTTTTTAATGTACACTCATTGGTTGATTTCTACTTTTTGATTAATGGACATCTAGAAACTCTTCTAGGCAAATTAACTTCTTTTTTTAAAAACTTTATTTTGCCTTTCTCAATGACAATGAATGAAACAGACCGTGCAGACGGGAGCAGTGACCTAACAACCTGAAACATTGCATTGATGAGCATTTGGCTCAGATGGACCTTAATAAGTGTTTTTAGGTTAATATATGTGCATTGAACAGTAGTCCACATACATAAAAGGGTAACAAGCTGGTGTCACAGCATTCCAAGGCCCTTTAGAATTAAAACTCCACCAGTTAATTACCAGAATATTAACATACATCTAGAGAGGGATATACTATATCAATTCTTATGTGTATTTGTTAACCCCGACCATATAATGCTCGGTAGGATCTCAGCAGCCACCGTATATCCCAAGGTTTGCAAGCTGTAAGTTGAAGTGAAGCTAAGGTGTCTGATAGCTAAAGGTGGGCATCAAAGAGCCAATCTGCCAATTTGGGTAGCAGGTCTCTCAACGACGCTATCACCATCAGGGGCGTTGCTACCAGGAGGAGGCCCGATCTGTCCTGCACCAGCTGTTGTAATTTCAGAGGCTACCTGTACTGCTTTCCTTAACCTTTTGCATGCTCATGACGAGCTGAGCTCGTCATGAGGCACGGTGCTCTGGTGCTCATGACGAGCTCAGCTCGTCATGGGCCGTGGAACGCTCAGGTGCGGGAGAATTCCCCTCCTGTGCTGAGCGTTCCAGGGGAGCCAATGCACCTGTGACGAGCTGAGCTCGTCATGAGCACAGGAGCGCCGTAGCTCATGACGAGCTCAGCTCGTCATGAGCATGCAGGCTCTGTGCGCGCCCTCCTCCCCCCAGCACAGCGGGGGAATTACCCCCACAGCGAAGGGGTTAAACACAGTGCATGTCAGGGGCTTGGCTGTGTTTACTTTTCAGGGTTAAGTGTATAGAAGGGGTTGAGGATAAGGAAACAACAACGAAGAGAGAGGGGAAATGGATGCAAGAAAATGAGAGGGTGAAGGAATATGGATAAGGCCAGGAAAAGGTGACAGAATGGGAAAAGGAATTACGGTTGAGTGAGAAAGGAGATAAGGATGAGCAAAGAGGGCAAGGGGAAAGGAAGAGTAAGGAACCAGAAATAAGGAGAGAAGGGAGGAAAGAAATAAGGGTGAGTGAGAGATAGGGAGGGGAAAGAGAGAAACTGGGGAAGGGGATAGAGAGAAGAGCATTAAATGGATGAAGAAAGTGAGAGTAAAATAGGGAACTTATGCCCACATGCATCAAAGTCAATTGCATTCGCAAACGGTGCGAATCGCAATTTTCGGCCGTTTGCGAATGCAATTGACTAATTTGGAATGCATCTTACATTTCGCAATTTTAGGAGTCGCAACCATGTTGCGATTTCTAAAATTGCGATTGCATTTAAGAAATCGCAATTTGGGATTTCTTAAATGCAATGCATGATTATTTTTAAATTGTGAATTCGCAATTTGGAAGGGGTAAATTAGCATGAAGTTGAACTTCATGCTAATTTACCGAAAACTTTCAAATATGCACAAATTGCATTTTTGAAAGTTTTAATTTACACACGCATGCCCTTGGGGCATGTGTGTGTGTAAATTGCATTTAAAGTTACATTTCAGGGGTGCAGGGAGGGGTTCTTTGGACCCCCCCTGCACACTTGAAATTGCATTCACATTTTGCGATTCGCAATTTGAAATTCGCAAAATGTGAATGCCTTCCCATTCATTCCTATGGGCCTTTTGGCCCATAGGAATCAATGGGAAGGGTTTTCCTTAATTGTAATTCGCAAATTGTGAATCGCAATTAAGGAAAAATACAGATTTGCAAAAAATATTGCGATTTTTTAATGCATAGCATTTTGCGATTTCTTAATTGCGATTGTAAATGTAATGTAAATGTAAATGTATTGGCATTTATATAGCGCACTACTTACCCGTAGGGTCCCAAGGCGCTTCGACCGCTGCGAAACCCTTCCTGGCTTCCCTGAGAGATGGTCCCTTAATGGGTATCTCCAGGGTGAGACCAGGCATCCCCGGCGGTCTGGTGGGGCCGTTAGTGAAGATGAGGCAAGCTAATGCCCAGAGTTGCCGAGTGTGATCGCTGATCTGAGTGGGCACCGAGGCGAGAGAATTATCGAGTCCGCTGACCCTGGTCCAGAAACCTGCCGCGCCGGGAATCGAACCCTGGTCCCGGGCCGTCCTCTGCTCTCGGGTCTGCCGCCTCTAACCAGTGAGCCACACTACTTCACGATTCCTTAATTTTCGCAATTAAGAAATCGCAAAATGTAACAATGATGCATGTGGGCCTTAGGAACTCGTAATTTATATTAGTGTAACAGGTGTAGTGACTCCAAGGACCAGGGGTGTGATGGGCATCCTCATTTATAGCAGTATTTTAATACCCGCTGGCGGGGCCTAGCTTCATTGCTTCCTCTGGGTCCCAGCACCCCCAAGTTAGTCCACTGAGGAAAGGTTAACAACTCAGTCCTTTCTTCAACTCAAATATGATTTTCACTTCAGGGACATTAAACCTTTAGCCTCCATTTCTCTAGTGCCAATTATGCATTCATCCTCCCATGCATACATAAGCGTGTCCATCCCACTGTCTGTTCGTCTATCCGACTGGTCTTGTGTGTTTTTGTTTTCTCCAAAAATATTTGTGTCTTTATTGTGGTAGTTGTACTTCTGTAAGTGTGTGTGTGTTTGTGTATATGTTTATCTGTGTGTGTGGACGGGGCTCTGTGTATATGACTGGCTGCTTAAATCTTGGTCTGTATGCTACCTGTAAGTCTGTATCTGTGCATGATTTTCCCTCTATGCCATTGGTATGTGTGCCTGAGGTCATGTATCCCTCTTGGACTGTATGTAGTGTCCTCTGTCTCTAGTTCTATGAGAATGTGTACTTGTATGTCTGCGTGTGTACTGTATGTATGTTTTTTTGTGCTATGTGAAGAATATCTTTATATCTGTCAGTTTTTGAGGACCAGCATGACTGGTTAGCACTGATTGGCTAAGCAATTTAGCTTTGTACCACCTACCGCAGCATGAAGGATCCTTAACATGGACTGAGGGGATCATTCGTATTGCTACACCACGAAAATAGTTACATTAGGATTACAAAATATTATAACATTCTTGTTGGAGCCACAAAAATCGTGTGTGGTTATTCCAGATATTAAAGTGCCCTTCAGAGGAAAAGAAAACTAAACAAGTGCAGGTGACTAGTGCAATGTCACCCTTTCCCCACAAAGAAGGCCAACTCCTGCCTCACCACCCTTTGATTTAATTCTGTGGGTTGATAGCTACTGATCTTTTGCTAATAAGGTAGGCGGTGCCCTTATAATATTAAAAACAAGCGCAGTGCCGCTGTAATATGGGGCTACACCTTGACAACCTATTGCCATGCTACTACAAAAATAAATAAATAAATCAGATGGCAGTTTCACTCATATATTGCTACGCTATTGGGAAAAACAATACTTTGCTTGGCTCCTGATCTCGGGGGCCAGTGCTTTGTATCACAGAAATGTGGTCCAAGACCACATGTGCCGACACGTCTGTTGTAGATGATGAACATCGCTATTTAAACCAAATTGGCTTCTTCCAGGTACAAAATCCTTAATGCAAGTCAATGGGGAAATGTATTTCTATAAACCTCCCTTCACTCTGCTTCCAAATATATGGTCTAGATATAAATAGGTCTCATGTGTATAATGATAACATGTTTTTCTTTTTTCTAGGTGCAAATATGCTAGCTTCAGATCAACTTAGTTTGGCATTGGCCTGGAACAGAGTTGATATTGCCAAAAAACGTATCCTGGTGTATGGACAGCACTGGAAGGTACATTGCATTCCAAACCGTGCAAATCCATTATATTTTTTACAATTTGATGTAGTTTCTTTTGCAACTCCTATCATTAAATAAAAAAAGAAAATGATGCAAGCTTGATGCAGAAATTAGTTGGTACTGGATTCCAATAATATGGCCAAAACTATGAGTGCATTTGAATTAAAGGTAGCTGCAGGGTTAAGTGAATATTACAAAATCTCTATTAGGAAAGTAGTATAACCTATAGAAAAGTGATATAACATTCTTACAGCAAACAATAGGAAAGTCATAGATTAGCATGTTTTATATTGTGACTTCTGTGGACCCCCAATGAATCACTACTGGAAGCCATAAGCACCAGCGTAAGCATTTTCTACCATTTGAACCTCATAACAAAACACAAAAAATAAAAACAGGCATACATGAAGCAAATTCTGAAATTATGAAATCTTTTATTAACTTCATATACAGAAAAATAAACAAAATAAACATTTTAAATTTAATGGATTCTTTTTAAAATGTGGTTTCATTTCTAAAGAGAAATCTATGTGCCAGACTCTAGCATAACACAGCAAGAGTTGTTAACAAAGGTAAACTTAAAAGTAAATCTACATGTGTACGTTTACTCTTAACACTTTCGAGTAACTTTCCTTTTCTGGCTATTCACCAACTGTGTAGACTTTCATGTCTCCACTCCCTGAAAAAGGGTCTCGAACCTAAATTTACAAGTGCAAAGTTACTACTGGGCAGAGAGCTCCCATTAGTAAACAATAGGGAAAAGTAAAAATAGTTTTTTAAATCAAATAAATTAGTACATTTATTTTAAGGATAAATCTTAATGTAAAATGTTGACTTAAATGTACAACAAAATTACCTCCTACAATATGACATTTATTTTTATTTATTATGTACTTATTTATAATGTGGTAACAATTATTTGAAAGTATCTATAAAATGTATTTAAACTAGTTGCATTCTTTACTTTTTGTATTATATTATTTATTAATGTCTTTACAGCGGCGGCAATTCCGCCGCAGGCGTTCTAATGTGTTGGCGGGGCTGCGACGTTCAGCGGTCGTTCGCAGCACCAGGGAGGGAGTTAATGGTTATTATATTTACATTTAATATGTTTACATATTTTGTAATTAAAATAATATTTAAGTCATATTTATTTATAATGTTTGACCAATAAATTAAATTTATATTTCTAAAAAGCTATAAGGTAAATTAATTTTACATTAGTTCCTTTGGGCTTTTATTTTAAGTTTCTTCTACCATTATTTTCTATTGCTGTGTATTGCACGACTAGTAGTTGGCTATGCGTGGTGCTGGACTTCGCCTACCTCTGAGCTGGAGTTAATATACAATTGTTTCGGGTCTTTTTTGGCTATAGTAGCAGTGCAGTCTGTGAATAGCAATGGGCGTACTTTTTGTGTGTGGGTGCATATCCCTCCCTAAACTCCTCCCTAATCCTTCCTGAACCCTTCCTTTCTTCTACCCAAATCCCTCCCATTTATTCATACACATACCACATTTTCCAGCCTCTCACTCTTCCTCTCTTACATTTAGTACTAAAACGAATACCAATGTGTATGTGGAGATCTCCTCAGTCGGGGCAGAGATCTCTGCACATAAAAGATAGGAGAAGCAGAATTGTAGACCTACACACATAGGTTAGTGAATAGCATTTTATAGTAGGTTAGTAGTACTTTTATAATACTAATAAATGTACTATACAATGCAGTTTTTAGGTCTCGGCTAGGCAGCGCGCATGCGCTGTCTCTCCGAGACTTCCAGTAATCTGTATCAGGGGTCAAAATGCCTGATACTTACTCCTGCCGCTTATCATTTGTTTACTGTGGAATTCCTCTTCTTAGCAGGCTTACGATTGGCTGTGGATGAGATAATCGTTACCAACCAGAGAGGGAGGGATAATGTAGAGCACGGGTACTCATAGTACGGCCCGCGGTCCAGTGGCGGCCCGGCAAGCCGTCCCTGGCAGCCCGCTGACCTTCTAGACATCGTACCCGTGTTGTATTTTTAAAAAAAAGGAAATCGTGTCTTCAAACACTGCTGGTTGCTGCAGCGCGAGTCTAAGAGACTCTGCTGCTCTGTGGGGGCCGGCCGCCGGGTGATTCCAAGGATAGTGGAGCTGCAGGGGCCTAAGAAGAGGTTAAGTACAGCAAGGCCTCATTAACATACAAATGGTATTTCTAAAGACCTGTGAAGTGATCGATTGGGGCTGTGTGTGCCAGGAGGCTGTCTCAGCTCAAACTGACACACGCAGGGTGAGGTGAAGAGGGTGACAGAGGGTTGTAGTGGGACTTCCCAAGTGGCATAAACTAAAGGCACACTTTGCATTTCTACAGACGTTTTACATCGGGTATCCCAACAGAGGAAGCAAAATCATTTTTAGAAAGAAGATTTCAAGAGCACTAGGGGTGTCATGGCCCGTTGTACTAATTCAGTCTTAACTTCCACGTGTTATATTATTCGAGAAACCTTAAAATGAGACGTGTTTGACAGAATAATTGTTTATGTTTATACATTTGTAAAAGAATGTATGATTGTTTGACTGCGGTCTCAGAGAGGTAAAGCGTCAACACTGGTAAATAAAAACTGTGCAGGAACTTGCTGGCCATCATTGTACTGGCATATGATGATGAGTGTGTGCGTTTATGATGAGGCTGGACGTGTCGGCATTCGCAGGTGTGTGTATGGATATATTTGTGGGTGTATGAAAGTGCTTGTCTGAAGGGTGGGAGTGGGCGTATACTTGTGGCTAGTAGCACATAATGGAACCTGAGTGGTCATATATAACTTTTAGTGGGCAGCTGTACGATGGTGAATGTGCTATCCTAAGATGTTAGGTGGACGCATCTACAGTAAGTGTGATGGCATACTATAGTAGTGTGTTGGCATATGATGAAGTTATTCATGTTTTATATTGTGTTGTGTGCTACATTTTGTTTGAAAAAGTGGGTAACATAGCAAGACTGTATTGAAGTTGTGAGAGGTAAGGTTAACTGAGTATGACAGAACTGTGATATAAAGCAAAGGTAGAACCTTAACTCAATAATTTCATCACTTCTTACATTTTAAGAAGACACTATTGTTAACATATTAGCTACCTTTAATTCCCTTCTGACTTCACATTTTTCTGTGAATCTAGGAATTTTTTGTGCATATTTTTTCACTTTTGTGTGCTGGGTTACAATGTTGCTTTTGTGGACGTATGACCTTGTGTAGTTCTACATATATATGGTGGTGGGTGCTTTTGTGTATGTTGGTGGTTGTGTGGATGTATGAGGGTGGGTGTGGGGACTTATGTTGTTACACATGTTTCTGAGTTACATAGACGCATTCCAAACTTGCCTGCAGTCAGTGCATGTTGAAGCGCTGGTGCGCTTCCGTTCGAGTAATTATGTTATTGCTGGCAATTCCTGTAGTGAAGGAGTATTGGAACCACTCAGTCCAATGCAGGTAAGCAATTGAAGCTGCCAAAGTATTGCGGTCCTTCAGACAAGCAGCGCTAGTGGTTAGGGCAGTGTCTTTAGAAACCACATTGTTTTAAAAACAGGCAATGTTTCTCAGTCCCGGCGTCGCAATGAACAAGATGCTGGCACTCCCTTTTAAGAGAATTATGGTAATGGCAGCCCCTCACAGATAAATGTGCTGGGGCACTGGGAGGGAGTAAAAGGGAGGGAGATAGAGGGAGAGGGAGGGAAAGGAAGAGAGAGGGAGACAGACAGAGGGAGGGAGGGAGACAGACCGAGGGAGGGAGACAGACAGAGGGAGGGAGACAGACAGTGAGAGGGGGAGGGGGGGAGAGGGAGACAGAGGGGGGGACAGAGGGAGGGTGACAGACAGTGGGAGGGAGACAGAAAGAGGGAGACAGACAGAGGGAGGGAGACAGACAGGGAGACAGACAGAGGGAGGAGGGAGACAGACGGAGGGAGACAGATGGAGGGAGAAGGGAGACAGAGAGAGGGAGACAGAGGGAAGGAGACCGAGGGAGGGAGACAGGCATATGGAGACAGAGGGAGGGAAACAGAGAGAAGGAGAGGGAGACAGGGAGGAAGACAGAGGGAGGGAGACAGAGGGTGACAGAGGGAGACAGACAGATGGAGGGAGGGAGAGGGAGACAGACAGATGGAGGGAGGAAGAGGGAGACGGAGGGAGGGAGGGAGACAGGGAGAGGGGGAGGGAGGGAGACAGAGAGAGAGAGAAAGAGGGAGACAGAGAGAGTGAGACAGACAGACAGAGGGAGACAGAGAGGGAGAGGGAAGGAGTGAGACAGTCAGAGGGAGTGAGAGAGAGGGAGAGGAAGTGAGTGAGACAGAGAGGGAGAGAGAGGGAGTGAGACAGTCAGAGTGAGACAGAAGGAGAGAGAGAGAGTGAGACAGAAGGAGAGAGAGGGAGTGGGACAGTCAGAGTGAGTGAGACAGAGGGAGAGAGGGAAAGAGGGAGGGAGGGAGAGAGCTAGAGAGGGAGGACAGAGAGAGTGATAGAGAGAGATAGAGCGAGATAGAGATAAAGAGAGAGAGAGAGAGAGAGAGAGAGAAAGAGAGAGAGAGAGAGAGAGAGAGAGAGAGATGTGTGTATGCGGGGTCTGGTGGCTCAGTGGACGAAGGCGTCCGCTGCAGGGACCTGTGATCAACCTCATGGTCGCAGTTTTTTTTTTGCTCTAGCCCCGCCCCCTCCCCCACTGACCCCGCCCCCACTGGTGCGGCCCTCGGACACAAACCACACTGTAAATTTGGCCCCCGAGAGAAAGTTTGTGAGTACCCATGATGTAGAGAATACACTCTTAGTCCCCCAATAAGTAGTTTAAACAACGGAAGAGTGTAAATACTGTAACCTCAAAAGAGCGAGCATGGGAAAAGTACATAAATCTCTTTAGATTTATGTAGAAGGCCCTCACTCACCAACCTGGTTGGTGACATGCTTCATCATTGGGCCCCACTGGGCGAAACCAAATGCCTCCCCGGTGTGCTTCGATGCCAGAGTTACTGCGGCGCTGGTTTTTTGTATGTGTGTTCCGTAATTTTGGCCATCAGAGGGAGCAGCACTGCTCCCCCATGAGAGGCCTCACCTTCCTGATGGGGCGCCTCTCGCTCCTCCTTGAGCAAAAGAGCAGCCCCTCCCCGCCCATTGTCATTCTGTATGGGGCTGATGATTGCCACATACAGAATGTCCACGGGCAGTCTGGGCTGGTAAATCATGTGGCGGGCTCCTCCTGCCTCAGTGTACAGCAGGGCATTCTGTAAAATAAAAGGCAAAACGCTAATGCTGCAACTTTAGCAACGTGAGAAAACAGTGTATATAAAGAAGCCTGTAAAATAAGTTAAAAAGAATGGGTTATCGTTCTTTCACTGTCTCATCATTTTTTAACTGAAGTATTTTCCATATCATATCCAACAAAGCCATGGTTGCTGCTTTTTTTTAATTTAAAGCAACTAACAAACATTTACAAAGCCAATAGTCCTGGTTTTTGTTGGTGTAATGATACTTGCTGTATTATATATATATATATCTGGATGCAAAGACATAAACAACATAATACCAGTCGGGAGGAACACTACGTTAGCGCTGATTTTTAGCCTAGGTCTTTTAAACTACGCCCTTAATTACATCGAACACCCCCTTTGAAGAGATCCCCCCAGTTTTTTTACACCACTTAAAGCCCTGGAAACAACACCATGTCACAGTCACCTCACATCCTGGCACTGTGCATCATGCATGCCTCATGACTTCTACGTTTTCAGACTGCCTATGTGCAGGGGCATAGTGAACTTTCCCCCACCCCACCCCACCCCTTGCTTTAGGAACTACAGCAAGGTGAAGTTCTTGACAGGCTTCTTCTGTCTGCAACTCTGTAGACAAAGGCTCAGCTCATAATGTGAAAAGGTGGGTGAGTAAATAAGTGAAGGAATGTGTGAATGGCTGGATGGATGACTGAAAGAATGAATGGATGAATGAAAGGGTGAATGGATAGATAAAAGAAAGGATGGATGGATGAGTGGAAGTATGGATGAGGGAAAAGGTAAATAGATGTATGCATGGGTGGAAGGGTAGATGGATGGGTAAAAGGGTGTATGGGTGTATGAAAGGATGGATGGATGAGTGAAAGCTTAGATGATGGGTGAGTGAATGGGTGGATAGATGAGTGAAAGGATGGATGGATTGAATTGATAATTGAAAGGGTGAATGTATGGATGGATGAGTGAAAAGGGTAGATGGACAAAAGGATGAATAGATGAGTGAAGAAGTGAAAGGGTGGATGGATGAGAGAACGGATGGATGGATGAGTGAAAGGATGGATGAGTAATAGGATCAATGGATGGAATAAATGAATGGATGAGTAGATGGCTGGGTGGATGATGGATGGATGGATGAATAAGTGAAAGGGGGATGGAGAGAGAAAGGGAGGATGAATGACTTAAAGGGTGAATGGGTGGAAGGATAAGTGACTGGGTGGATGGATGAGTAAGTGAATGAATGAATGGCTGGATGGATGAGGCAATAGATGGATGGGTGAAAGAGTGGATGGATGACTGTACGGATGGATGGGGTGAAAGGGTGGGTAGATGAATAATGGATGGATGACTGAAAGGGTGGATGGAGGGATGGGCGAGTGTAATGATGGATGGAAGGATATATGGTGGATAGGTTTGCAAATGGTTGAATATGTTTGGATATAAATGGGCACATAGAAGAAAGGACAGAATGAATGGTGAAAGACTGAATAATAGATAAAAGAATGATTACACCCTGTAGCACCCATTATCTTAAGTAGCATTTCCTATACATTGACTTTCACGTTAATATGAGTCATTGTCTCTATATAATGTGTGTGATGTAACGCACTCTGACACCCTGCCCCACATAATTGGGATGAGTAACACTATAAGAGAAATTAAATACACATGAGAGACGGTCTAAGTGAAGATGAGGGGCACCATTGAAGAGTGATAGCAAGGCAGGACTGGCCGGACTGGGCATCGGGTGTTTCCCTGGGAGGCTGGAAAGGGGGGGGGGGGGCAGTTTTGTTACAGGGGGCTGGCACTCCAAAGTTCCTTATATATCCAGTAGTTTTCAATCAACAATAAAAGCGGCTTTCACTTATATTCAGGTGTGGTTCACCATTGCCTGGTGAGTGGTGATTAATGTACTTGCTGGAGTGAGATGCAAATTTTGAATTGTCTAAGGCAGCAAGCTGCAGCCATACTGAAAAACCGTGAAGTGCACGATTGTCTCAACCTAATATAAACCTATTTTGACTTGTACTTAGATGGTTGTCTATTTACTTACATATATATTATTGCGCGACCACCTCTGACGTATCTGTAAAACTTACCTTTTGTCCCGAAGTTTTGACCTTTTGTCCTGAATTTTGTCCCTTTGTCCTGAATTTTTACACTCACCGTCCTGAATTTGCACCTATACCAGTTGGTCACCCTAGTCTGACTCCCGATCCGTGGCCGGGATCGGGTTATGATTTGTACAGCTTGGTCCGTCTCTCCCAGTGCACACCATCTCCCCCCGAATGCTCCGATTACTTGCAGTGGCTCGTCTTACACGGCTTCACGTGAAACGGTCTTGATGCAGGGACCTTTGAAGCATGGTAGCCATGCAGATGAGCATGTTTCTGTCCCTCGGCCTTCGAACTTCCTACTGATACGGGGTCTGAGGCCCAGTACAAACTCCTCTTTTCCTGGCTGATTTCATCCCTCCCTCCCTGGCCTCTCCTGTTCCACACAGCACTTTGAGGCAGCATAAATATACGGTTAAACACTCACCAAACACTAGCAAACACTAGCACAGCAGGCGTTCTGTTCCTTTGCTTCTTTAACCATACCCACCTCGTCCCTTCCCTCTACAGTCCCGTTATTACTTCTCCTTTGCAGAGCATCAGCACTTCTCAGAAACAAGCAGGGGGTCTAGTTTTCTCTCTGTCCGTGAAACAGACGCAACTAATCTTCCTTTGTGCATTTTCAGTTGTCCTGGTTACGTTGTTATCACTTTTAACTCTATAATTCCAACTTGAGGTATTAGTAACGTTGTTTCCCTGTACTCGTGGTTTGTTTGTGCGTGTATGTGCATTG
The DNA here is from genome assembly GCF_964263255.1 of Lissotriton vulgaris. Lineage (NCBI taxonomy): Eukaryota > Metazoa > Chordata > Amphibia > Caudata > Salamandridae > Lissotriton > Lissotriton vulgaris. The sequence goes on along the minus strand of NC_141689.1, from coordinate 938,561,787 downwards.
GTTTGTGTGTGGAAGTGTGTTTTAGTGGTGTTTAGTTGATGTATGTCTGTACCTGCATGATACACGCGTTGGGTATGCCAGAGTGTTTGTGTGAATTCGAAGATGTGTGTGTTTGTAGGACGGAGGAAGCACCGCCCGAGGTTACAAACAAGAGGAAACAGAGAGCGTGGCCAGGCCCAGTCTGTGTTGTCGCGGATATCCGTCTCTTATGGGCATATTCACGGGAATTGTGGCACAGGGCAGCACAGGAAGGTAGGGGTGTACTTTGGTTTGTTGATGCATGTCAGTGTTTCTCGGTACCTGCTTATGTGTTTGTCGTATGCTTGTGTTTATGCTCGTTTGGGCAGGGACAGTTCCCAAGTTTAATTTAACGTATTCATTTCTATTGCACACCATATTAGGTTAACATTTGACGAGTCTGAGTAAGACTGGACGTAAAAGTTATGGCGCAGGAAGTTACCCCCGCTTTTCTGTACACTCTTTACCCTGTGACGGAGATATAACATTATTTGAAAGGGTTGGATTTGTTTGCAAGAGTATGCACTATTCGTCTGCGATCGGGAACAATTTGTATACTTTGTTAGTGGCATTAGTTATTCTACTCAAAAGGAAGTCTTTAGTTGAGAAGAAAACTTGTAAGCGATCAGGGCTGCTCTAACAATGCAATGCTGTATTTTAATTTAGGCGTGCTTTTCTAAGTAATGACAGTTTTGATTGATGATTGTTCTATTTGCGAAAACCAACGGGTTTGTGGAGCCATGTTATTTTTTCTGAAGAAAAATGTAACTTGCAAGTGTGAAGTGGAGATATTGCAGGAGTAGTTTGCTGAGAAATCCCATAGGCTGTAATGGAGGATATTTACGAATACATTGAAACAGGTGGGGCTAAGGTCTAATGAGTAATTTGTTTTGTGTGGGAGGTGAGAGAGTTTAGCCGTTTGGTTTAGAATGTGCAACGCTCTTTGCCATTGCCATAAATTTGGCATAGTGTCCACTGTCCAGTAGGAATAGTGGTGGGACTTGTAGTGAGTCTTCCAGGCAATGCCCTTTTACGTTAGAAAGGCTGTAGGTTATGATACTATCTCTCAATTATTGTTTACCGTGAGAGTTTGGTAAGTATAAGTTCTCAAGGGGGAGAATTATATTGGCTGAAGTTGTACAGCCTCGTAAAGCATCTGAAATAGTCCAGAAAGGTGCATTAGGTGGACAATAGTAGAGCACACGTTTAAGGCATGAAAGAAAACAGATAACTATATTTTGCAATAGTTTGGAGCCTGATGGGGGAGGGCTGGTAAGTGGAATGGAGATATTGATCAAACTTGTCTGCAGTAGTGATGGCTCTGTAATTTCCTTCTGGTCTGTTGATAACTTTGACAAGCATTTGCAATGCAACAGGTCTCGCATTTACATGAGTTTAAGCTATTAACATTGTAAATGACATTGCTATTTATTTTTAATTTCGTTTAAAAAATAAAAATAAAAGGCATTGTCATTAACAATGCCAATAGCTTAAACCCGCCCAAATGCGAGACCTATGGCATGACAAATGATTGTTTTAATAGGCCCCAATGTGTGCTCTTTATTGTCCTTCATAACAGTACTCCATTTGAAGACATCAATCGTCCTACTAGATTCTGTTTGTTCTACTTGTGCTGCTCCCACCAATCAAGGTAAAGATACCAACTTAATTTTTAGCCTCCCATTAAAATTTCATACACATTTATAGGGCTTTTTCAATTTAGCTATTTTATGTATATGTACTGTATTAATCTATTAATACTAGTACATTTTCCGAACAGTGTCAGTCCCGCTTAGTAGATGTTGCACTCACTAAATTAATAACTAATCCATTAGACAACCTGTTGTGTAAATTATCCTCCTCTAGGAAATGAACACCTATATACACGTAGTACATGATAATACTTATCTGATTGATTCATTTTCATTTTTGAAGTGCACTTTTCCTCAGGAAAAAAGTGTTGTGGTGAGCATGATAAGGTACTTAAAAAAGAAAACAACAATTGTTGTGGTTTTTTAAAAGGAAGCAGTATCATTGGTTGGATAAAGAGAACTAGAAAGTGAATAATAAGCTCTTGACATTAGTACAGAAAAAGTCTGTCAATCACATCTAACTTGATAGGTCTCAGAGTCCTTTAGAAAGAGGGCTAACTCAAAATGTAAAGATCTGGAAGGGGAGAACTCAGTTCAATTCAAATCACTTAATTTCAGCTACCAAGGCCATGAACGTGCAAACAATTTGAAACATATATAATAAGTAAAACACACTTAGAAATTCAACCATGAGACACATAACAGATGAATACACATACTTTGGTACAGATATTATGAATGATAAAAGAAAACAATAATTCATAATTAAGTTCATTAATTATCTAAAAGCATATAAATGTGTACACAGTTGATTATGGTATGGGGCGGTGGCATTATATTGGGAAATTAACTAAACAACAATGAACACGTATAAAGTACAATACACTTAGTTAAAATCATAAAACACTTGCAAGGGTGTGTGAGGGCACAGTATCCAAAAGGAGGGATTCTTCCATCACTATTTATAAACCCAACCTCTTTGAGATAGACCACTTTGCATTATTCCTCTCTACCAACCGGAGTTTGGTTGCCACTCACTTGAGACCTTAGGAACAGCTACCCCCCAGTGTATACCACGGTGTTCTTTGGGAGCACGGGTACTGGACCTCCTCCTTTTCTAAATAGCTCCCGGTCCCCATTTCTTTTTGTGTTAAGATTTAAGTACCTCAGCAATCCGTGGGACAGTTATTCTATCCTTTCTCCTAGTCACCCTTTCTATTCTCGTGCACTCACACACTACACCATACTCAGGGTAGTCGTACTGAGGCACTCCCACTACTGAACATGGACAACCCGGGTTTAAGTTTCGATGAGGACATTGTGGCGGAGATTCTCCGAGCATCCTCACTGTTGGCTGAAGGTGGAAGCGCAGCCACAGGGAGTAAGGTAGATGATTGGAAGGCGATGAGATTACAGATCAAGACAGTCCTCCACGGGATAATCATGATGCAATACTTGAAGGCCAATATTGCGCTGAATGGCCTCCTAGTAACTCTCTCTCCTAGAATCTTTTTAGAAGATATGATATTCCGCCCAGAATGGTTAAAGATAGCACGGAAGTGCACACGAGATTGGCTCGTTTTAATCATTAACATGGCCAAACACCTGTCGGATGAACTTCTGCTACAGATCACTCTAGCTGGGAGCCGATTGAAGGCTGGGATTTCAGTCACGGCATACAAATCACGACTCGCTGAAATCAATGAAGAACTGAACGAACATAAGGAGTTCCTCACCAAACAGAAAATAACAAAACTTCAGAAAGAGGTTAAACGCTTCAGCAAAGAGAAGGTATATGATATCCTTACACTAAGAAGACTACGTGATCCAGAACTATGAAACCACCTACGATGAAGGAAGTAGCAATCATTCGAAGAGATCAGGATCTTTCAGTAGTGATTCAAGCTACGATGGAAGAAACTAAAACCTCATGCCAGGGGAACACAAAGACAACATCAACCCCCACTATTCCAGAATTTCCCGCAGCAACCATTCCAAACACCCGTGTACCCAGGTCAATGGATGGGACCCACACCAATGTGGAACATACCACTGGAACACCACCTCCAACCACCCCAATACCACCAATTCCCGAACACCCCTTTTTACAACAGAAGGAGGGGCAAAGGAAGAGGCAGAAGAAGAGGAGGATCCAAGAGGGTCCAGTGTCAAGACCTGGAACCAATGACACTGCGGAGCAAGATGATGGTGCAGAGACCTTAGTGGTTATTCTGTCCTCCAGACAGTTGACAGTGGGCGAATCCAGACTCTTGGAGAAGGGACTAGGTTTTGCTTCCACTCCAATCGAAGACTTGTTCAGACTACATCAAGGACTCCACCAATTCTTCAGAAAAGTTAGACTCATGGCCTTCTTTCAGAACAAACCTGACTCCTCTTCCACAGAGTCAGATCTCAAGAATAATCCTAAATTCACCCCCACAGCTGCCATGACACCCAATGAAGTCCTGACGTTTGAACAAGCTATCCTGACTGATGTAGCAGCCATGATCCACAGATGTCCCCACAACAATCTATCTAAAGAGAAGGGGACCCTCCTGAAATCCATCACAGAATATACCAATATCATCTTAAAAACAGTAGACAAAGGCGGGCTATAGTCATTCAGGATATTGATACATACGATGCCGAATGCCACAGTCAACCTACGGACACCAAATACTATCAACCCATCACTGAAGACCTGACGACGTGACTCTTCACCCGGATCCGAAGCATAGTCTACGAAGTGGCCACGGAAGGTTGGATTTCCCGCCAGGAGGCAGACTTCCTTATCAATGAGGACCCCCGGACCCCTTACTACTATAAACTACCAAAGATTCACAAAGGAGTGAATCCACCACCTGGATGACCTATCGTGTCTGGCATTGAATCTGCCCTAGAACCGCTCACCAAGTTCTGCGACTTCTACCTATGTCCCTGGTGAGCAAAACCCCATCCTACCTAAGGGACACCACAGAAGTACTCAATTTGATAGAAAACTTTTCGGATCCAGGAACCATTGACCTGCTGATCACTCTAGACTTGAGGCTCTATATACGAACATTCTCCAGGATGCCACCTTGGAAGTGCTAGAGTCCACCCTATGGAGCATTGAACAATGGCCTTATGAGACTCTGTTGTCCTCCATCTGTAAATGTGCCTCAATAGCACTCAAAGAAAATGTCTTTGCCTTCAAGTCACAATTTTACCACCAAGTACAGGGCACCAGCATGGGGAGCACCTTCGCTCCCAGTCTGGCCTGCCTCTTCATGGCACACTTTGAAGAGAAATATATCCTAGGGGAGGCCAACCCCTACCGACAGAACACTTTAATGTGGTGTTGGTACATTGATGATATCATCCTCTTCTGGAAAGGGGACGAGGAATTATGTACGACGTTCTGCGGATGGATCAACACTTTGGCCCCTTCTTGAAATTGTAAGTACAAAATCAAGGGAAAGCATCCCTTTCCTAGACTTGCTTATCTCTCTGGACAATGGTTCCTTACATACAACCAACTACAGGAACCCCACAGACAGGAACAGCCTCCTCATTTATGACAGCCATCACCCAAAAGCACTGAGGAAAAACTTAACAGTCGGACAATTTCTATGACTGCGGAGGAACTGCGACACCGTCAATGAATTTTAAAAACAATCAGAGATTCTATCAGAAAATGTGAGAAGGTGCAACTACCCTAAGAAAATGTATGCCAGGCACACAAAAGAGCGAGAAACAACCCCAGAGCTGCACTCCTAAAAGTGAAGGACAGGCCAAAATCTGAAGTCATCACATGTGTCACCACATTCACGCCTTGTTCCAACAAGTTCCAGAAAGTTATAAAGAGACACTAGGACATTCTAAGAACAGGCACATTCACACCTGCCCCCCCCCACACTTTTTGCATTTAAAGGCACCCGGAATCTGAGGGACCACCTGGTCAATACTCACCCTAAAAAAACACTCACAAGACAACCAACTCTTGGGCCTTACCACCTGAGGCAGGTCATTTTCCTTGCGGCTCCTGCTCCGTCTGTGCTTACACCACAGCTTCCAAACAGAATGCCCTCGGTCTAGCCACACCCTGGCGACAAACAAAACACACCAATTGCAACACAAGAAACTGTATGTACACTATCCTTAGAGTATAAAGTGGACCACCATTGAATCCAACACTAGCTGGACCAACAGAACCCTTTTCAGGCAGGAACTGCGCTGGGTTCACAGGCTAAGGAGTGACATTGAGGGACTTAACTATGAAATACCTTGGGTGGAATTAATGACTTAGAGCAGGAATTTCCTCTCTATCCATGTAACCTACTCCACCCCCCTGATTGTTCCCCATCAACTTCACACATAATTCCCAGGGGAACCCAAGAGATATCATGCATGTGGATACGAAACTTCTGCATCATGAAACATGTCACTAGTCTTGTCATGAATTTAGGCTAGCCCCCCCCAAAAAATTAAAATTTTTGAGGAAGACTACTTAATTAATATACTTGGGCACCTTCAAACGCCCCTTCTACAAACATTACGTGGCCAATAATATTTGGGAACCAAGGGCCATCACCACACACCCCATCACGGCCTTTCCATCTACAAAGCACTGCCCACCGGCTTTGTTTTTGACCACGTAAAGGCACCTGTAATGAGGACACCACCCCTGGATGGCCGGCGTTGGCAGTGCACATCCACTCTTAACACCACTGAATCTACACCGCTATTCACCAGTGTTGATTCATTAGCTCTTAATTTTAAATAATTATAATTATTGGTATAAACTAATCTCCACGTTCAATAAGAGCCGTAAATATGATTACAAATCCAGCCTTGATACCCCGCTACAAGATGGCCGCCACTATCTGAAACCTTACAGAAGAGCAGAGCAGGGCTCCGTAGTCCCACCCACAATGTCGCGCATCATCGCGTACGTTTGGGCCAGCCTATTTCATCCTGCCAGGATTGCAATACTGGAAGATATAACTGGGCAGGCCATCCTCACTCCCCTTCGATTCCGTCGCACTGCTATGGAGGGGTAGGTGAATGACCAGGAAGAGACGAGCTAATGTGAGTACTTACTCTGAAAGCCCCCCATCCTCATGGATCAAGGTAACGACACCCACAAGTTTGAGGGCAACACTTGCCTACATACCGACTGCACTTTTTTATCTTTATTGCCTGACAATAACTCAGCCTCTTTTAGAGTGTGCGCCGACGAAGCCCGATTTCCTTAATAAGGGGTAGGATTCCTCAAGTTTATGTGTAGAGCGATGTATGCTACACTTTCTGAACTGTGTGAGCGGGGTCTGTGTGTGTGTGCATTCAACCACTGCATCCCACTGGTGTTCACATCGTCCCGAACATAGCCATGTTTTAATCACTTCCGGAAATTCTACCACTGTGTTCACTGACAGTCCCACACGATTGTGGGCTTATATTCCAAGTTCATACCGCCATCACGTAGTAGATCACTGTTTGAAGATGCATATCAGACCCCACCAGGGTACCACATATGTGCTGTGTTCAGGCAGTTGGCGCTGTGCATGGGGATCTATAGAGCATTCAGACATAGACACCGCCTATAGGCTTCACCTTCTGCACAGCTGACAGCAGCACCCTGAGAAATGTTTTTAACTTGTCCATGTAATTATGTCACCCTGGCATTTAAGACATCAGCATACCCCCTCTTGTGCATGCAAGACCGGCACAATGCATTGTAACGATATGATGTCCGTCAAATATGTGTAGTGCATTTAAAGCTTTTGTTTGTGTGTCTTTCTCCATTTTGTATCACCAGGTTTGGGGTAGGAACCCACACTGAGAGTTCCTATCTGCGCGAGGATGCATATAAACCTCAAAATCTAAGTGCCACAGGTATACATGGCTTTCTTTTCCTGAAACCTGTTCCTTTTTCTTCTATTTTCTCTTACACTCTCGGTCTTGACGAAGCGCCAATGGATCCCTTAAGGACCAAGAAGGATCGCGAAACATATTGACCTATTTTTTTGTTAATTCACTTGTAAACTGATTCTGAGAGCAGCGGCCAGTCACATATCTGCCCTCTATAATTGTTCCTTAGAGGGGCTCCAGGATCCACATCTATTTTTAACCTTACCATTGGACCATCGAATAAACATTAGTTCCGGGTCCGTCTGGTAATTTTAATTCACTCACGCACTTATCTCCCTAGGCCCACACACCCACATGCATAACTGCGGCGTCTCCTTAAAAGATCTCCACAAAAAGCCTTCTCGCGTGGCCACCCCCACGAGGAGCAACGCCCCATGGATGATGAAGCATGACACTCACAAGGGTGTGTAAGCCTGTAAGGGCACTATATCCAAAAGGAGGGATTTCCCATTACTATTTATAAACCCAACCTCTTTGAGATAGACCACTTTTCATTATTTCTCTCTACCAACCAGAGTTTGGTTGCCACTCTCTTGAGACCTTAGGAACAGCTAACCCCCAGTGTATACCAAGTTGTTCTTTGAGAGCACGTGTACTGGACTTCCTCCTTTTCTAAATAGCTCCCAATCCCCAATTCTTTTTGTGTCTAGACTTCACCACTCTCGACTGAAAAGTGGTGGGTGATAGAGGAATACATTTCCTAAGTACCTTCAGTGTTAATTGGTACATGAGAGTCAACTCTTTGACGTGTCTCTTAAAAGATAACTGTCAATGGCACTCCCTTGGCACTTGGGCTAAGAAAAATGAATATGTCCATCTGTAACGAAACTGGTGCTCATGTAAAGCGCTCTGATACCCGAAATCCGCTGGTCAGTTTGCGCTATATGAAACTCTTTTAAAAAAGGGAGTGATATGTGGCTAGACTGTAATATTGAGAATTCTGTTAATTTTACAATCCACTTTTTGGGTGATGCCATTGTAGCTGTTTCTCAAAATTATTAGGGAAAGGAAATTTTTTCTGTGACAGGTAGATAGGCATACATCATGGATATCAGCATCCATTAACTGAAATAAAAGTTATTGACTATGGTGACTTCACTCCACTCCGCTTAGATACCTTTAGGCACTACATAGAAAGGTGAAAATATTTCCATGTTTCTATTAATGAAATGCATCTGATTGAAATAAACTAAACATGATAGAACAACAATAAAGAAAATTGCAGATATAAGATGGCAGTAAAGTGTAATAATTAATTAAATAATACATATATATACACTGTAGAATCCATGCCACATATGCATAAATAAAGCATTCACTAGGTAATTCTATGGCGTTAAACAACTTCCTATAATCAGCCTGTGAAGTCTAATTCATAAATAGTCTGTCCCATTTGTAAAAAAAGGTTTCAAGTGCAGGTTCGCAAGAGCAGTCCCACAAATAGTCTTCTCTCTTCCAGTCTTTCGCAACATCTGAAAATAGAAGTTGCATTATTTCCCTGAATACACAATTAAGGGCTTATACATGGTTTCAGCACATAACCTCAAATGTTAATTAGTGGATGCTGTTAATATAATGCATCACTTTGATACTTTATAAGAACAAAAGATGACTAATTCTTATATCATGTCTATATATCTAAAATAATTAATTTTTATTACACCATTTGTTAATGTCTGGTTTACTTGAGTTAATCCTCATTTTACTATCTCACCACCCTCAATACATTAGTGATTGTAGTTTCTCCCACCCCGTGTAGCTGTGCTGAATCATTATTGGCATGCTATAGAAGGCCGTCTCCTCTCCTCATTGGCTATGGGTTAAAAGGGTGTAGGGAACTGCCAAGCAGGGCAGGTCACGGAGGTAGAAGTTAAAAAGACGACTTTTGTATACACAACCCAAAGCTTTGTATTTCTGTCTCTGGAGTGGTGTGCCTTACTTGGAATTCTGTGTCTAATAGAATGGTAATTTATTATAACCGGCACCAATATTGATTCAACTATATTGAATACTAATATATTGTCAAAATAAACATATACAGGAAAGTATATATGTACAATTCTATTCTCTATATGTACTTACCTTGATGATATTGTTCAGTACAGGTCTATATTAAAACTACAATATTAATTTAGAAGACCTTTATTTGGTAAGTAATCTAATGAAAAAGTCGCAGCAATAGTAATTGTGATGCTTTACTGAAGTATATGGCATTGAATTCTACCTTTGGTTAGCAAGCATCACCCAATATCAGGAAAGATCGTAGGGACCATAGTAAGGCATTGAAGAGAATACATGATTTACTTAATGATTTCCAGCTGTTCAGTATTTGGCAGAAGGTGGACACTACTGTCTTAACAAACACATACAGCTTTTAACAACACAAACGTAGTGCTAGATAAGTTGCATGTCACAATATCATGGTCAAGAATATTGACTTGCTCATATATGAAATTCACAATATTAACTACCAAATTATCGTCAAGGTAAACGCACATAGGTAAGTATAGGTTTATTATTCCTAACTCCTCTACTTACCTTGAAAATATGTTAGTGTTCGATAGTAAGGAGTCAGAATATGTGCTTGTCAATATAAAAATGTAACTATTGTGGTAGACACCTATTAAAATTTACTATTTTGGATTTTTCAAAAATTAAGATGTAATAATGCGAAAGCAGAACTGCCAATCTTATCAGATCACATTCGAATCTTCATTGAAATTTGCGCTACCTGAAATGACTTCCTCAGTAGGAAAATAAATCGCCAACCACATATTCTAGTGTGCAAAAAAACAGAAAGAAGCTGAGACTTCCCACATCAATTCTGATCTCATAAATTACTACTTGGTTCTAATCTTGACAACTACTATAATCCCTGAAAGCAGCAAATGACTTTTCATGCTCTGCATAGAGAGTTAAAATCTAAAATGTGGCAAATGAATGTTTTCTCAAATCTGAACTTTTTTGAGACTTTAGAGAAACTTGATCATTTTTCATGAATGTATTTGATTGAAATTAAACAGATAAACAGCAAGTTAGTAACATTTCTAGCACTGATAGAATAAAAACCGTCAACCGCAGAAACAGCTCTGGAATGCCCCCGGACACCCTTACTTAACTTATAAAAAACAACTACTCTTCTGACATGGAACAAAGGTTAATATGAACTAAAAATCTCAAACCTGGACCAGTACCTCTGAATACTTTGGCCTTCAACAGCTTGTCATCTTTTGATCCATCCACGTCACAGGTTAGAAACAATTTTGCTGCTCTCTTGGAGGTACCCTCTTTTTTAAAACTGTGACTCACTTGACTTATTTGCACAGCAAAATTCATTCACCTACAAACACATACTGCAAGAAACCATCAACTAACTTTGCCTCTCCTGTGAATAGTTAAAAATACTGCCTTGGGCAAAAGTACAAGGGAACAATGGTTTTAGACTACATTGACACTCGTTTTATCAGTACTTTACTTGTAACACTTTAGTCTCTAACCTATCTTCTAAAAAGTGTGTGTTTTTTATTTGTTTTGTATTTTTGTAATGGTTTTAATTTGCTATATACAATAAAGATTGCTTGCTTACTTCAACAGATTGCAAAAGCAATTTGGTGACTTGTGATGTGAGAACGTATTAGGATGATAGCTCTTAGTTTAGTGCCATGTCTAAAGATAATATTTTAATTTAATTAATTCAGTGTACATTCCTTGTTTAGTTTGACATAGGAACTGTGTGTGTTTTTGTTTTTTAATTTGCTAGTAACTCAAATACCAGGGCAATGCTGGACATATCACTGTCTTAGACCCTATTCACCAGATAATAATGAAAAACCTTGGTTTCTGTTTTTCAGTCATTCCAAGTGGTACATGGTTTAGTTGGTCTGATTCATACCTTGACTTTTCTTGAAGTTTCATTATTTAATAGAAACCATATAGTGTGCAAAAGAGGATAGTTTTCTCTGATGTCGATAAAGCTTTTTCCCTTGTAAATTGAAATGCTCTTTTGCTCATCTTAAGATGGTTGTGTAAATCAACTTCTCTTGATAGGTGATATGAACAAAGACTCAAGCACACAATCAATTTTAAACCTGACCTTTCACAGAAGTAAGAAGGGTACACTTGGGTCTAGGCTGTCACGTGGGGTGCCCTTTGTCACCCTTTGTTTGCTTTATTAATGAACCTTGGCTATATACATTGGGGTTAAGAAACCTAAACTGTGTCACATCCCTTAGGTAAAATCAGAATTTAAATACTATTGGACTGTACATCCTCATCAAGCTCTTATTCTGTAACAAAGAATCCCCCTACTATTATATGATCAGGCAACTTAATTGGAAACAACACCTGTTGCAGATATAAAAGCCAATCCTAGTCATTGAACCTGGAGCTAACACTGATTGCATGTCAGAGTATTGCATACAGGATATTAGCAGGCATAAATATTGTTCTAAATATCGTTTACAAAAATATTATCCGATTGTGTGCAGGTTTTGCATTAACTCCAGTGGGTGACATTTTTCTAGACGGTCTTTTGGGCAAAATATATATGTCAGGTGGAATTCTGAAAATGATATTCTGGTACCACTCCCTAACAGTAGCAAGAATGGTGAGTACCTGTGAAGGACAACTAATGATTTAAGAATGCTTAAGAATCCACAAGCCTCACTCTAAAGTCGCCTTTACGTCCTATCAGGCTTATAAAGAATTAATGGCCTTATGGGTTTCAAGACACATATTTAACACCAAAGTCCACAACAATCTGTTTGATAGAACCTCTTAACATCCTGTAATTCACTTTTCAAATCCTACTGTATTTAAAAATTAAATGCACAATTTGCTATATTTCCACACACTGCCATTTGAAGTAATCTTTACATTCCACAATGTATTGTCTAATGTTACTGCCTTTGTGAAAAAACATCAACATTTTCCTTTAAATGTTCTAAAATATCCTTCAGGAGCAGTCCCTGAATCTTTTGAAATAATCCATAGCTCCATCCTACAATGTAGGTATTGGCCCGAAGAGTTAAAAAGTAAGCTTGTTACTAACTTGCACAAAACCTATTATCCACCTGACCACTAAACCATTTAATGCCAAATACAATTTAGACTGGAATCAATAGTGATCCTAGCCATGGAATAGTATTTCATATGATTAGAACAAAATTTTAAACCGCTTAACAAAAATATTTGAAATTATTTTTACCTTGTGCAAATTGACATATTACCGTCAAATACCTTTGATATTTATTTACTAAGGTTAAAATGTTAGTCCTGAATTTAAATCTTCATGCTAAGGGAGGATCCTTTGCATAAAAAAGAGATGAAGGATGACTTCTAACATGGCACATGATTAGATTTATGAATTCAATAGTAATCAATCTAGGGAAGTTAAGTGCCAGTATACAGGGTGATGAATGTGCCAAGTGATTTTGATTCTTTTAAAAAAGATTGTGAATGAATTATCTGGATAACTGTAGAACTCAGGCTTACACCTCTTATAGGGCCTGATCAGCTTTAATAATTGTTATTCATGGGGGGAGGAGCTACGCAGCAACCAAGATGGCCGCATAGGCTCCCGGCACCGCCGACCTCCGTCTGCTGCTTGATGATCCTGCCAGATATCCTGATTTTACGCCCGACCCCCGTGTGGATGAACTGTCGCTGAATCTGATGGTGCGGTCCCGAGAATTTTATCGCCCAGATTGACAGAGTTGTGTTGTGTTTAAGATCTCAGCCTAACCCAGCTTCTGAGCCGGGGCCTCGAGTACTTGCCCAGCCGGGTTGCAGTTAAATAACATCGGCCGTGGGACTCAGACTCAGACAGGGTCCGGTCTCTTGCAGTGGAGGTTATCCTGGCCTGTTTTTGGTGGCGAGCGCCTGGTCTGTTTTATACTGAAGGAGTGGTGATAGGCTTTGTCTGTGGCTGTGGGGGGGGAGTCCCCATCCCTGGCGACCCGGTCGCCACCTCCCGGGTCTGCTGGGCCGGGGCCCTCGCTCGCAGTGGCGTACTGCTGACCTACAATGCACCCTCCGTTGCCGTCTGCTCTGCTCTTGCCTCTTCTCCCGGAGAGACCCGGCTCTCTAAGGAACCCGCCCATGCTTGGAACCGAGCGAGTGGAGGCGGATCGGACAAATTGTGAGCCTTCCTTGAAGACCGTAATGGCCGCCATCGGGGCACTTCAATTGCATCTGGAGACCATTGTCCATAAAATAATCGCTGGTGACATCGAAACTGGGCGACCGAGTCTGGGCTCTGTTCTATTGCATGACTTTCAACTAACTGATTCTCCCACGATGCCCGTAGTAAAGGAGGATGGAGACCCTGTGCGCGATAAAGTTTTGACGCCATTGACCTGCTTGCAGAATACTTGCGGAACTGTTTCTCTGGGGGTATCGCTGCATTCACCATCGCAGCCGATTATTGTGGAGCTACCTGGTTTTTCACTCCTTGAGACTACGACTAGCAAAAAACAAAAGTCACTACCGTCCCTTCCTGCCCTTGTGGTTCTTTTACATCTACGGAGGAAAGGATATCTGGACTGCATGTCGGTGAGGGAGATCTTACCGGTGGCGGATGCTTGCAGAGGCTCAATGTGTTCGACTCGTCTCATATTAATCTTAATTGAACTTCCTACGAACTTTGACTCTCCTGGGGCGGTGATGGTGTTACCGGATAGAGTCCGCATGAAAGATCGGAGGGGTCAAGGATGAGACTGTTGGTCTGGGTCTGATTTCGGGGCTTTAGAGGACAAGGGATACGCTAACGTAATGCTTGCGGGAGGTTGGGCGGTGTTCAACGTCTCCCCTATCTGGCTCTGTCTATAATATTTTTGAGTACTCTGTGGTCTTAGGACAGGGGTTGTTCATTTCAGGCGGGGGGGAAAGGTGACCGGGAGTTTGTATGACATTCTCCTTCTCCATTCTTCTTTTACTTTTTGTAGTTTAGTTAGTTAGTCGGGGCGACAGGCACGCTGCTAGTTGGGGTTAGGCGAAAGCCACATGGAGGGGTGCAGGGTGGGGGATGGGTCTATAGTTTTGTTAGTTAGTTTAGTTTTCATGGTTTCTTTATCTCACGCTTTCCTTTCGCTCTCCTTTCATAACGTTGGGGTATTATCCTGATTTCGTATGTATTCCAGTATCTGGTAACCGTACCTCCTTTTCTATCCTGGCGTCAATGAGTGGGCGGGGTCTGTGTGTGGGGGACTGTGTTGGGTTATAGATTGCTTTGTCGTACATCCTGTTTTGTGCTTGCTGGCGCAGGCTTTTCGGTCGTTCCCTTTAAATCGGTCTGTGATTATTCTATTTTTGTACCTGCTCACTTTATCATAGTGTTTGAATGTATGGCACCAGATATGCCTGTTTCTTTTTCCTTGCTTTTTAGGTTGGGGGTGGGGGGTCAAACATAAAATGAATCCTTCGTCTTTTCCTGTAATGTGTTGTGAGTTCAATACAACGTTTATCCTGATTCGCTGCCGGGCCTCAGGGTTGTCGGCTGAAGAGCTGTGTCATGTGATAATATAGTGGGTCTTATTCTTGTGTTGCGCCAGCCCCTGCAGTTGTTGGTCCGTGCTGTACAATAAAGGTTTAAAAAAAAAACATAATAATTGTTATTCATGTATCCTCACAGCCCCTGATATGGTCCTGTGAGGAAAATGTAGACCCACAGTTGCTCTATAGAGCTAAACTCTGGGCGGGCGGGCATTGAAAGTGTGTGACGGAGATCCAGACCTGGGACAGCCAAGCAAGCGAAAGAATAAGTAAGGATCTGACCAGACTGCCACCATCAGGAACGGACACCTGGACTGGACCACACCCATCCGCACAGTCCAAGAAGGAGGTGACGAGGGCATTAGGCCTGGGACCCCAGATCTCTGCCTCTCCCATTCTACAACCTCCACATGTTTAGCACCAACCTGCTCCAGCCCCAATTAATAGGGGCTTTGAAAAACATGAGGTGGGAGGGGAGCCTGAGAAGTTGATATTCCACTGCAGCATCTCTGGCCCCTCTTTTCAGCATGGAGACACAGCTCTACACAAAAAGAGCCATTAGGTTACCATTCAAGTAAGGGCATCTGGATAATTTAGATTATGCTTTGCGAACAGAAGCCCTTGATGGCTGACGTACTAGGTGGGGGAGGTACATTAGGTGTAGTGGTTAGTTCAAATGGTAGCAGGCATAATTGAATTCCAATCAACTGATCCAACAATTCATTTTATGCTGATAACCACATGTGCAAATGGGCACAGGTGTTAAATGAGAGCTGCATTCAGAGGGATGTTTTGAACATTTACTGATTTCTGATGCATAGTGAGGTATTATGTGCATTCGACATATATTACAATTGCATAAATGAATGGGAAGTTTGCTGAAATGTTCTGCACATTGCTTGGACAACTATGTTGAATGCACAGCGTTGCTTTATATTACTTGTCAGTCACGCTATTATTCATATGATACAGTTTTTTCAGCAACTCTTACTTTTCTTTCCAGGTATGTCTGTCCCTAAAATCAATGACTCTTAGGGGCTGACTTAGAGTTTAACTGAGAGGGTACTCTGTCACAGTGGCAACAGAGAACCCTCTTAGTCAAACTGAAGATCCACCACCGGATTTATGGTTGGATGAACTCTAACTATGTCCGCTACAGGGCCTACTCTGACTCTTTCGCTAGTATACTCCTTCAACGGCCCAATGGAGTAAGGGTCATCAGAGGTTTGGCCATTCGACAGTGCACCCGATTTAGAGTGGGCAGTCAAATGGCCAAGTTTTACCATCCCTTACTGCTGTGTAAAACCTGCCAGTAAGTGACAGTTAAAATGTATACAAGACCCCCACCCCATGGAAGGAAATGTCCCATGATGTGGAGGTCATTAGTTTTTGTTTTCTCTCCCCCAAAAAATCCTGCTTTGGCATTTCATTTTCATTTCATTTTGCATGGTCATCAAATGTTTAACTCATTGAAAGGAACTGATGTGATGGCGGTTCCTTCTAATGACTAGAGATTTCAGCTGGGCTGGCAAACATCTCTAAATTCTGAGTATGGGTACTCCGTCAGGGCAACAGAACATTTTACATTGCCGCCCTGACAGAGTAGAATCTGTACTTCGAACTCTAAATCGGCCCCTTATTCTGCTTCTTTGCAAGTACATGAAAATGTTAACGCACAAACAGATAGTGTTTTACTAAGTCAAACCAGTTGTTATGTGGGAAACTCAATTAAATGTTGTATAGGTAACAACAACTTTGTTTCTAGGTTAGATTTTCTAAAGCACATTGTTTGGCCTAACCCCAATAATGTAAGGATCCATGTTATAATAATGGGTATAAGAATGTGCAAAATACATTTTAGAAATGTCAGTGCAACCTTTGACATACTGGAAAAAGAGTTATCTTTATTTACAGCTTATAAGCATGCTGTATTCAAGATGTGCCAGTTAGGCGTTTTAGCATTACCAGTGGTTGTTATGGTGATCATTATTTGTTTGGAGATTTCCACAAGAGCAAGGAATTTTCATACATGTATTTGAAGGACATTCATAATCGGTTTAGACTGAGGAAGAAGGGCTATAATGCTAGTAGAACATTCCACCCACTGAAATGTTCTAAATTAAAAAAGGGAGGACGAGAAAGACAAACACTGTAAATTAAGTATTGCAATTATAGTACCCTTACTTTCTTATCAATTTGCAGGTGTGAACTATGATTACTCACAGACCAAACGCATAGGGCATGCTCCTGTATATCCATGATCAAGGGCCATATTTAGAGTTAACCAGGTGGGATACTCTGTCACAAACATAGCAGATATTCCATCTGCCATATTAAAAGTGTTATGTGAGGATCTGTTACATTTTGAAGCAGTATCTCACCCTGCAAACGCTAAATAAGGACCAAAGTCACAAATACATCTGGCGTAAGCCAGAACTACTCAGAGGAAACTGAAGCTGTGAAATTCTGGAGCAATTCACATCTAAAATAGGTGTAAAACTCATTAAAACAGAACTGAATCAAGTTCAAATCGAAGTATGTGTTGTTTCTTTACATTACACCTTGGCAATAAAGTAGATGACTGCATTTTTAGTTTGCAGATTTGGCACAATTCTGCTAGTGCTTTTAAGCTGTCAATCATTCAAACTAATTTACTGCTTGTAAAGTGTTATTATTATTCCGTAAAGGACTCCTCGGAATTTGCAGCTGAACCAGTATAACATTTGTCATTTATAGTGCTTTGAAACAGAAGCAATGCCCTACATAAAAGCCCATTTTATTAATATTAATATTAATTACCAGACCTTCTTGATTACTTTAGAGAAAAAAACCTTATGTATTGAATTTCATCTCATCTCTTCCTAAGGTTGGATCACTGGAGCAGGCAATGCAGGATGCATTGGTAATGGATCGTGTGGATTTTGTGAAGCTGCTGATAGAGCATGGTGTCAACATGCACCGCTTTCTCACAATCTCTCGACTGGAGGAGCTCTATAATACAGTCAGTATACAGTAAAGTCATGATGAGCATCCAAAGATGACAATTGTTTTCTGGGATGTTAACTGTATCCAACAATGATTAGGAATGGGAATATTTTACGCTTTCCGCGTGTTTTTTAGATTTTAGCTTGTTTTATTCTCCTTCAAAACATCAAGGTTACCATGAATACTCTCATTATTATTGATCAAATGTGTCTATTAATGCACTACCAGAATCTCTATGCCATAGAATAAGGCCAACAGTGCCTCCATGCTACCTCAGAAACTGTTCAGCACACAGATTTGTTTGGTGCAGAATTTCCCCAAGAAAGCCAACTTCCAGGAAGAGATTAACATTGTCAATAGACAAAAAATGCAGTATTGACTTTACCTCCAGCATGTGCAGTGATTGGGGGAATTTGGGATGGAACTAAATTGGGTGGCAGCCACGTGAACACTCTGTCTGTGCTTGTCACCATATGTGACATCTCTCTTGACTACTATCTATCAGCTGCACAAATTGGTCTGTGAAGGGACATCATGACTGTCAGGGTCAAGTTCCTGCAAATCACTTGGGGATAAATCATCGGATGGAACTCCGCCGACTGAAAACTTGTTCACAGATTCTGATCCATTATCCTCTTCCTCTGATGCTGTCCAATATCAGATCCTGCCTCAGAACTCTCCTAAATTACTCAAGTTAAGGTGTGGGCTTCTGAAATGTTATGACATAGGTAGAAGGTGTGTGTGTGGGTGTGTGTGTGTGTGTGATATGTCAAACAAAGCACTTAGCCGCTCAATGCTGCGATCTGAAGAAATTCTCCAAATAACTTCTCCAAAGATGCTAAAAAAAGAATGTATTACCTCACCTTGCCACATACACCTACTTCATAGGACGAGGGGTGAGGCCACTACAGTTACTGTTCATTTATTATGGCATTCACATGCAGCAGAGACAATTTTAGGTATGCCAGCTAAAACTAAGTCAAATCAGAGCAAGACAAGAACAGAAACTAGGCTAGGGCACAAGAATAAAAGTGCCCCCATTAGCAAACCAGATAGCTAAACAAGCATTTGCAAAGCCAATAGGTCTGGCGCTGGGTGCCAGTTTTTGGCTTTCTCAGTGCTCCCTCTTATTCTCTCCTTTATAGCTTAAGAATAGAACTTAATGTTTTGTGGTAGTTCCTTGTACTTCCTTCTCAAGACCAGTCTTTATCTGCCTACCTTTGAACAAACTTTGGTCTTTACATTGTTAATTCAATTCCTCTTCTGAGAAATTGCACCAATTTGTTTTTAACACTTCTAATTCCAGTGAAATGTAAGTGCATTACATTGACATTAAGTGCAGTGTTACTGTAAAAGTAACTTCTTATATATATAAATAGGCAAAAAGATTTGTAAAATATATCAACACACTTTAACTTAAACACATTTCCATTTGTGACACTGAACAAATGGAGTCTTAGGAACTAACCTTCAATCCATAACCCCACATCCTTAATTCCTATACCCTCAACTGTATACCTTTAATAATAATAAAGGAATTTCTAAAGCGCCTGGTGACGCCATCACGGCGTGTCCCCGCGCTGTGGAGTAAGAGTCAGAAAGGAGGAGGATCATCTATCCCTCCATAGCAAACAGATGTGTTTTCAACAGTTTCCGGAACATGGTTTCATTGTTGGCCAGTCTGATCCCAAGTGGAAGGCTATTCCACTGGGCGGTAGCCAGCACCCGAAAGGAGCGGCCTCCCATCCTAGTCTTTCTAACACGAGGAACTGTCAGGAGACCCATACCCGCCGAGCGAAGTGCTCTTTGGGGACGATAGGGGATGGCCAGATCCTTCAGATACCCTGGCGCTTCTGCAGAGGATATCCTGTAGCAGAAAAGGAGGGCTTTAAAAAGGATTCTTTTCTTCACAGGCAGCCAATGAAGGGCAGCCAGAGTAGGCTTGGATGCTGTTCTTTTAGGGAGTCTGAGGGCTAACCGGGCCGCCGTATTTTGCAGCACTTGCAGTCTCCTCAAGTTCTTCTCCGTAGTACCTAATAGCAGCACATTCGCATAATCCATGCGAGAGGTGACCAGAGCTTGGATCATAATACGTCTGGCCTCCAGAGGCAGTAGGTCCAGAGTGCGATTCAGGGTCTTCATAACCCCAAAGCATTTCCCCACCACCTTGTCCACATGACTCTCAAACGAGAGTTTAGGATCCACCCAGACCCCCAGGTTCTTGGCCTCACTGCATGGGATGGGCAGAGAGCCAAGGCAGGGCGGCCACCATTCATGAGACCAGCTCGCCCCATCTCCCCCTATCACTAAGACCTCCGTTTTAGCCCCATTGAGCTTAAGGCAGTGCTGATTCATCCAGCCAGCAAGCTCCTGCATGCAGGTTTTAAAGTTGGCAGCTGCTAGTTTCGGAGACTGTGACAGGGAGATGAGCAGCTGCGTGTCATCGGCATAAGATACAAGATCTATGCCGTATGACCTTTATTGTCTTAACCCATAACCCCTATAAAATAAACCCATAACATTTATCTCTGTACCCCAACCTATAAAATTATAACCAAAACCTTAATCCTTCACACATCACATACACTTAAACCCTAAACATCAATCTTTTAACCCCATCCCCTATACCGCACACATTTAGATCTTAAACCAGTACACCAAACCCATACCATATACACTTAAAAAGGTAATCTCATGCTGTTGACCGCAAACCATATATCCCAGAACCTTAACTCCAACCTTTAAACAGCGTACACTTAACCCCTATGCCCCAGATCCGATTCCTCTAACACTTAACCTCCTATCCCTTAAAGCATAGATCCCGACCCTTAATGCTTTGAACAAAGCCCTTAACCTATTCCACAAACCCTTAACCCTATACCACAAACCCTTAGTCCTATACATCACACCCTTAAATCCATACCCCTAACTCTTTAGCCTTGTCCTCTGAACCTCTAACCCCTTCATCTCAAATCCCTTCACACATACTTTTCAACCTATACCCTTATGCCCTAACCCAATATATTTAATCCCTATACCCTTAACCATGTAGCCAAAACTCTTAACTCCTATCCCATAACCCCTTGACTTCCCTAATTCTTGAATACCTAACCTCTCTACCCGAACCCTTAATCATATACCTCAAATCCTTAACTGTTAACACTATACTATTAACTTCGATCATCATAACCATTTCCTATAGCCTTAACCTCATGCTGTCCTTACTTCAATCTATTTTGGGAACAAACACTTTACGAAATATTCCCTTTTCAAAGTATTTATTTTTTAGAGATAATAACTAAGAAATGTTGCATTAGATGTGTGCATTTGAGGCTTTGAAACAGTACAATTTTTGTGTTCGATGCAAACCGATCCTGTTTCTCTATCAGCACTTCTGTGCCATACTCATCAACTCTCATATCAACATGGTGCTCGCTGTAGGTCTCTCTGTCCATGTTGAAGCACATGAGATACCCATGGCTGATGAATCTATTGTTTATGAAAACATTTCTAGTTCTTCTGAATTCTGAAATTCTTTGATATTTCTGGTTCTGGTGATGAGCATAGTAGCTTGTTCTACTAGGTCATATCAGATAACCCAGCATGGGCTGCAGAACAAGAAAACCTTTTACTTTTAAATGCGTTTAATGAAAGAAATCATCTATTTTGTAGTTTTTATTGTTCTTGTAGATGAGCACCTGGTTATATTTCTTAGCCATGGAGAACTCTTCTGCTTTTTGGCGACATAGAAAACAAGCATATTTGGACCTTCACAGGAAACTATCCAAACCACAGGCCCAAGTACATTTTGTTGTATATATGACTATTGGGAGAAAGTATATGTTTGGTTTTCAATTTCTTGCTGCACTCGTCACCCCTCCAAACCCCTGTTGCTAATTATTAGAGAAATATTTGTCCAAAACCAACACAGTCGTTATTCTTCAGGTAACATTCCAACCTAAAAGAAACAGGAAAACCATCCTATAAAATATTCTGAAATTGACCAAAAATATCAAGGGTATAGTTTACAAAAGCAATATTATCCAATGTGGCGGACAAGCTTAAATATTTTTTAATATTGGTCGATCGGCACATGGGAGGACTGTCCCCATGAATGATATTACTTAAATAAAAATCAGCAATATTTTGAACTAGAAGAGATGTTAAACAACTAAACTAACCCATCTATCAATTATTTTCTAGAAACAAGGACCAACTAATCTACTCCTAAACCACCTTGTTCGTGATGTCAAGCAGGTACGTTGAATTGATAGGTTCATGAAAGTGAAAATTAGCTAATAATAGAGTATGCTTTTATATTTGTACGCAGGTCCTGGTTTGAGGTGTGTGATGAGATTTGATATCAGACAACTTCTTTAACTGCTATGCTCAGGTTCTGCAGCTTACTTGCATGTATTACTAAGCATATATATGTCTAATATTCTTATTCAGTTATATTATCTTGCTCATAATAATACTTATTAGGGATATAACATTAGTTTGAGAATATCATTTTGTAAACATTTTGAATAGTATGTTCTTGTGTGTATGTGATGCGCAAAGGTTACAGAGATAGGTTTAGTGCAATGACCTTGCAGATCTTGTAGGTTCTGTCTTTATATCAGTTACTCAAGCTGCCACACATAATAGTATAGTACTTATATAAATCTAGGGTAACTAACAATACTGTGCTGTTTGAGTTCAAATTATTCTTCAAGGTCCCAATTTTGAAAAATGTCCAAGCCTATAATAAATTACCTGCTTCTATAATTTGATAGGTTTATACATTTTTGCTGAGTCAAAAAATCTTCAGGTAAGACAAATGAGACTTTCTAAAAGTCATCTTTCCAAACTATTTATTGCAAATCCGACTTCACTAGTGAATTGGGCTTTTCATAAATATTTCCACAATTACACAAACTAGATTTGTAGCTATTTCTTAGGTACAGATAATATTTATTAAATTGAATATGGTATCCCAATCCTTTCCTATGGAACAGCCAACCCTGTTACAGTAGATAGTAGTACAGACTAGCTTTGAGGGCATTTTGACTGTAAGTACATGTTTAACATTAAACTTGTATATGTCCTAATCTTAAATAGCATGCATCCTGCCCTATAGGCAATAACGTCTACTTGTCTCAATGTTGTTTTTCAACAGTTCGACTGTGTAGTTCAAAACTGCACAGCCAGCCTACAGTTGTAGGTCTGGAGACATGCTTACATTGCTTCTGCAGTGGATGTCACAATGAGTGCTTCAATTCACTGAAAGCATCTAATTTACCGGCCCTGGATACATTTGGCATCATGTGCTAGGGACCGATAGGTGAGTTAAATTAGCCAATAAGGTGAATTCCCATCTGGCTGCTATCCACACACAGTGCTCCCACGCTGCGGGACCTCGTGAGGCACTTTATAGCGCTGATGCAATGCCAATCAGCTGCGACAGGGACCGAGCCACCTCCAGGTCCTTAGCACTTTTCTAAATGAAGTCCCTTGTGGCCATTCTCCACACACATCGCTCCCCACATTTGGGAGACTTTTTAATTATTTGTGGATTTTTACTGGATTTATACTATTGCTTTGTGTGGTGAAGTTAGGACAGTGAACTGGGCCAGTAATTACGGGTGAAGCAAGGACGCTGAACAATTCCACATTATTTAAAAAATGAGCCAACAAATGTTCTCTTTGTGTCCTCCACAAGCCTTTTGAAAATCAGGATCCGAACCTTCTTTGCGCTGGAATGAGTGGATAAAGTATTTTTGGAATTACATTGAAACAGTAGATTTGGATAGAAAAATGTCTTCTGAGCAGAAGAAACAAATTGCAATGCATTCTTGAGGGCCCCAGGGTTTAAAAACGTTTAACTAAATGCATAAAACTGTTCTTGAAAGCGGTGACGTTAATGATTTTAATGTTGCTCTAGAGAATTTGAATACTTATTTTGCCCCTAAAGTTTACTTTGGTATTAGAAGATACAAGTTTTTTTCAGAGAAAGCAACATAAATATTAGTCTATTGCTGAGTATGTTAGCGAATTGAAGAAATTAGCTGTGGTTTGCGCTTTTGGCCTGTTGCAGGTGGATTTAATTTGTGAGCAACTGTTCATGCATGCTTGAAACTATGCTATCAAAGAACGTTTGGGGGTGGATGGGAGTGCAGTGTTAAACGAAGCGCTTGCTATTGTTCGCAAAGGAGAAACATCAAGTAGGTGAGCAGGCCCCTTGAAGCCTGAAACAAAACAATTGGATGTTGTATCTAAAATAGGTAGTACTATTAGGAAATGGAAGGAGGGAAGTAGTTCAAAAAGTTCAAATTTATTTAGGGAACAAGCTAGGTGTTATAGGTGTGGTAACTTGGACGATTGGGATTTTCAAAGTCATGTTCAAGAAGAGAGGTTAAATGTAGTGGCGGTGGTGAAGTGGGCCATTGCGTTAATGTTTGTAGGAAGAAATCTTAGAATTTCAAGTGTGTAAGTGATTTGATGGCTGTGATTGTGATTCTGTTGAGGGGGAGGTGGAAGATACAGAAGGTGTTTTAAAATTAAGGAAAAGCTTGTTTTGAATACACACCGTGGTTGTTTTTTGACCGAAAACAAATCGGAAAGTTGGAAGAAGTTTGGAGGTGTGAGTCTAAAACATTTTGCTGTATCTGGACTACTGGTTACCATTATTAATGAGGATGTTTAGGGGAATGATTTTGTGGGGAAGGTTAGAACAAAACTATTTGCCACTGATCTACAACCTGAAGGGTAAAGTGGTGAGACGATTGATATGTTGGATTTCATTGGTTTAAATTTGAACATGTGTATGGTAAATTGTATGTGGCTAAAAAAAGTCCATTAGTTTTGGGTTGACATGATCAGAAAAAAATGGAATATCATTTTGGATCCAACTAGCAGAGAGAAGTCTGCATTGGTGGTAGATGAAGGTGTAAGGGTGGTTGATTTGATGTTTAGGAAGTGTTTTAATAAAAAATTTACTATTTATGTGAATTTGGACATAAAATTAGATTAAAAGAGTACACTTTTAGAGGATCAATTAGAGAAGTTAGTAACCTCAGATATAATTGAGCCTATTGGAGGAACAGGTGTTGTGCAGCGGCCAAGGTGCCTAACTCCGGACCACGTGGTTCATGGTTCGATTCCTGGTGCCGGTGGCAGGTTAGCCCAACACCATGTGACTCTGGGCAATAGCTCGCTTAATCTTCCTGAGGGCCCCCAGCGCCGGGACACCTCTCTGTAGGTAGCTATGCGCTTAACAAATGCTGGTTTTTTTATTTCTTCTGCATGGATTTCACCTTTAGTTGTGGCACACCGTGGTAATGGCAATTGAAGAATATGTGTCGATGTGTGTCCATTTAAATAGTACCATTGTAGTGGACTAATTTCCATTACCTAGAATAAACTGAATTTTGCCTATGTTGAAAGATGCTAAATGGTTCTCCACTATTGATTTGTCGGAGGCATACCACCAAATTTCCTTGTCAAATGACCGCTGCCTTTATTACTCCTAGTGGGTGTTATCAATTTAAACTTATATGCCTTTTGGTTTGACATCTGCTTCAGTGTTTATTCTGTGATTGATGAATCAGCTTTTTGAAAAAAGTTAAAGGTGTGTGAAATTCTTCTAGTATGATATCCCGTTTTTCGGTAAGGACACATTTAAACATGATTACATATTGATTGGGGTTTTGGGCATTTTGGAATCAAACGTTTTGAATACGGAATTTTCCAAATTTTTGTTTGCCGAAGCTAGTGTTATGTATTTGGGGCTTGTAACTGATTGGAATGGAATTAGGACCAAACCATCCTTGGTTCATCCGATACAGAGTGCACAAGCTCCTAGTTCTACAGATGAAGTTCAATCATATATTTGGGCTTGGAGAGTTTATTTCCAAATACATTCCAAATTTTGAAGTTAAAACTTAAAACATCAGACAATTGTTGAAAAATAAGTGTAAATTTGAATGGACAAAAGAATGTGATTTGGATTTTAATAGTTTGAAGGAATATAAAACAATTGCGAGTTTATTTAGGAGTTTGGATCCAAAAGCACCTTTTGTGATTACAACTGATACAAGTTGTAAAGGGTTTACAGAATTTTGCTCCAAATACATTCCAAATATTGCAGCTAAAATGTATAGCGTCAGGCAAGTGTTGAAAAATAAGTATGTATACAATTGGACAGACTAAAGAATGTGATTTGGATTTTGGTAGTGTGAAGGAATGTATAACAAATATAGGTTTTGATCTGAATGCATCTTGTGTTATTACAACTGATGCAAGTTGTAGAGGTCTCTCTGAAGTGTCTCCCCCAAACCCTTTGCCTTTTTCCCTCCACCTTTTTGCTGAAGTCGTTTTTTGTTGACCTTTGGACTCTGTGCACTTTACAACTGCTAAGCAGTGCTAAAGTGCTTGTGTTTTATTGGCATATACCTAATTGGCATATTTAATTTACGTATAAGTCCCTTGCAGAGTAGAATATCATATGCCTAGAGCCTGTAAATGAAATGCCATCAGTGGCCCTGCTGCCCTCATTGTGCCGCTCACTGAAATAGCACTTTGAAACATGTCCCAGGCCTGCCATGGCAGCCTGAATACAGCGCCACTCAGCCATGTCCATTTGGCATTTAAGCCGCTTTGCCAAGCCTTAAACTCCCCTTTTATTGCATATAAGTCACTTCTAAGGTAGGCCCTAGGTAGCCCAAAGCTCAGAGTGCTGTGTGATTAAAAGGTTGGACATGTACTTTTAAATTACACATTCTCTGGTAAGGAAAACTCCCAAATTCGTTTTTCCCTACTATGGGGCCTTTTCCTCCCATAGGATAATATTGGGGATTCCTTAATACATTTACTAAGCTGTGCTTCCTAATTGAGAGGAGGGAGTAATATCATGTTTGGAACTTATGGAATTGTAATGATAAACTCTCTTTAATGGTAAAATCAAATGTTTCATAAAAGTTTTGAAGATGCCCCCTTTTCGAAGTTTGGCATTTGCCTTCCCTTAGCCATTTATGCCTGCAGCCTGTCTTTGGTCACATGACTGGGTGTAGCTGACAGTTAGACTTTCTGAATTCCTCCCTGACACCCACAGAATAGAAGAATTAGGTGTGCCTCAATGGGCCCTCAATTGGCAGGATAGGGGCGGAACTGTGCAAAGCCCAATTTGCACCTGAATAGGTTGTGTCCTGTCTCCACACAAAAGGCTTAATGTCCCTGTGTTGTCACAGCAGCCAGCTTGGACCAAGGGCAAGGGGGTCAAGAAGAAATATCATACACTTCAAAGAACCTTTCCAGAAACTTCTACCAGCTTCCAGAAGAAGGGCACCAGGGTATAACATTAAAAACGTTATATCCACTCTTTCAGTACTGGACCTGCAGAAGGACTTTCAGAGGAGTGTCTAGTGCTGTGACTTGCTGTGCACTCTGCCAGGCTGATGCTGTACCTGGAAGGACTGCTTTGCTGCTTGGAGACTGCCTTGAACCCTCAGAGTCCAACCAGGCCTTTGAGCCCTGCATCTACACCTGCACCCAGGACTACAAGAAGTGACACCAATGGCTAGTTTCTGGCCTCCTGTTTAGAGCCACAGGGACATAACAGGCTCCACCATCTTGAACCCACATCTGGACTCAACCTAAGTAAGTTCTAAACCCCCAAGAGGTGTCCAATTGTGCACGGACTCTTGGTTGTGGTGCTAACTGTGCCCAGATGGCCAATTTAAAAGATTTGGCCAAAGAGTGCTCTGAGCACCAGAAGACCAACCAGCGGGTCCTGTTTGCCTGAGCGTTTGACTTTGTGGCATTTCCTGCTACGTTCTTCTCCGCAGCAGCAAATCTTTGTCAGAGGTTCCTTGTCAAAGGGATATGCAACCTCACAGAACTGTCTATGGCTACAGCCTTATGCCTTGTCCCCCTGGAGATTTTCGACTTCCATTTTGGGACTAATTCTGAAGGTAAAAATCTTCACTGCTGCTTCGCTTCATTTCCATCTGAACAAGATTTGCCGTCCTTGAACACTCCTGCAGCCTTGCCCCACTAATCTTCTACCTTCTCTTTCATTTTTCTTTCATACTTTTTCTAACTGCAAAGGTAAGCACTTGCCAGGCCCAATCCACTTCTTGTATTCGAATCGCACTACAGCGTGGTGAGCCTTAACGTTCAACTTTGATCTTGTCTCGCGCAACCAGATGTCCATGGTTGACGCTTTGATCTTTAAGGTGCTAGATTTAACAAAAGAAATTACAATTCATAACTCTGGTTCTGCTGATTGGATTTTTATCACTTTGGTGTCAAATAATTTATGAAAATGTGCTCTATTTTCGTAAATTGGTTTGGGACTTTTCTTTTGTTGTGCTTTCACTCTATTACTGTTTCGGTGTTGCATAAATACTTTACACATTGCCTGTAAGTTAAGCCGGACTGCTTTTTGTGCCAAGCTACCCAGTTGGTTAAGGACAGGTTAATTTAGTGGCTTTTTTATGGTTCAAACTGCAAGGGATTGCGGTTGTTGCTTGACAAGCGCCCAAACCCCAGTCAACCAACAACCCAATTTCTCACAAAGGCTAGGTGCTATTTTGACTCAAGTGGAGAAGTATGGTCATGAATGTGTAATTGCTTCAACATGTCTTTCTCCGGCGGAAGAGAGTATTCCATTATCAGAAAAGAAATTCTGGCTATGCATGGGTGGCAGACCATTTTAGAGCCTATGTTTTGGGAAATGTATTCACTTTTGGATGTGATCATAAGCCATTCATTAAAATTCTCACTACAGAAGGCACTATTACTGCCTCAGAAAGAATAGCTCCATTTTTGGTGAGACTGCAAGTTCATAATTGTAAAATTGTGTATGTGCCTGGAAATGTAAATGCTATTGCTGATTTTCTTTCACGGCTGCCAAAGCAATTGGAAATATGTGAGGATGAAATTTGACTGATATTCGAATTACATGCATGCAGGGCAGTGGGACTGCGTGAATCAAAAGAAATGTTTGGGAACAGAAGTATAACAAAGTGGGTTCTGTCATAGGTTTCCGGGTATCTCAGAAAGGGATGGCCAAGCAAACAGGGTCTGAATGTGAAATTGAAACAGTTTTGGGAAATAGGATCAGACATATGTGAACAGAGTTAGAATATTTGGAGAGGTGAGAGAGTTATTCTCCCTGAAAGCTTACATAAATTAATAATGGAGTTATGGCATGAGGGTCATTTTGGAAATGATAGAATGAAACAGACTGTGAATGCCTCTTTTTGGTGGCTGGGTATGGATATTGAAATTGAGCGATATGTACATGACTGTTCTGTTTGTACGAGCACAGACCAGCATCACCATGTGAGTCTGTAGCCATTTGTATAATGGGTCCAAGTGGGGCAAGTCCCACATTTGTCATTGTGTTACAAGGTATGTTTTCTAGATGGCCTGTAATCAAGGTTGTAGAAAGGGTGGATACTGATGTTATTTAGTTTTTTTTTGATCAGGTATTTTTATTGGGAGGTATCCCTACCAATTTGAGATAAAGAGTGTGCAATTTATGCCGGGCACCCTCATATAATGCCAACTTATTTTTAAGGGGTGCAGCATAACATTCACTGAATGTGTACCAGTATCGAAGCAGACTTTGCGTTTGTTACTTTTAATAAATTTAGCCCCCATTTGAAAGAAAAGGACAAATAACATAACACAAGCCTTGCAATGTAAGAAGACATCAGGGTCACGTGACACGGAGGCCCATACAGACTTCGTACCAGAATCAGTAGACATTGCATTTGTTAATTTAAATAAAGTTGCTACCCATTGACGGGAAAAAGGAAAAATAACATTGCACTATTCTTGCAATGTAGCAGGGCGTCAAGGTCACGTGATACGGAGTCCGTTACATGACTGGAAACCTTCCCGATATGAGAGGAGAAGCAAAGCAGCTTCTCGCTACCTACTCGGCGAGAGCTGGATATTGTCCATGAAGAACACCCACCTTGACGAAGTAAGGAGTTGTAGGGAGAGTGGGAGAGTTCCACAGGACGCAACATCAAACCAGAGACCATTCTGAGTGACGGGAATGGTCCCGCTACGAGATACCTTATGGGAGCCCGGGGCTAATTCACTCTAATTAATTATTTTAACGGGGTGTGTCATGGTGCAAGTTTTATTGGATTCTGGGCTTTGACTTGAGAAACCATGCTAATGCTTAACTCCATTTTGCTTTTGGTTTATATTTCTCTTAGATTTTGACTACAGGGGTCACTCCCAATCTCTTGCTAGTTTTAGCGTTGTAGTATATGAAACTTGGTGAGTTTGTTTTTTATTGCGCAGTTGAGTGAGCGCAATGTTGGTGCATTAGACTTTGGTAAAGGGAAAAATGGTTACCAGCGATGGATGTTTGGTGAATATTGTTTCTTTTTTAATGTCTGGTCCGATTAGGGACTGAGTGTTCATAATTAACACCGAATTGGTTAGAATGAGCACCCAGGTGGTGGAGGGTTGCTTTGTGAGATGGGAGTATTTAATCAGGGGTTTTGATTGGCTGAGTGCGGACACTTGACAGGGGTCCATCAAGCCTCTTGATGAGTAATCATGGTCCCCCTTTGTGTCCTACCCCCCACAGAATACCAAGTGCGTGTTATACAGGGGTGCCCTCTGCTTGGAAGTAATGCATTCCAAGAATACCTAATTCAGGTTCAGAGGCCAACACCTTTGGGATCCGAAGGGTCATGATGAATGCTGGTTTGACCCAACACTGAGGGCACGTATCAAGTGGCAGAAACATGTCAACACTTTGGCAGTAAGGAGTGGTGAAGGAAATATTTATCTTCTCCTATCTTCACCATCCTTCACGGTTTTAGTTCTAGCCGGGCGGGCCATGAATAAAATTTCGAGAGGGGACACTTCCGAGCTAGTTTTAACCTTCACTGCACTTTTCTTCGGTGATCCCAACTTTTATGTTTGTATTGTTTTCCCCTCCCCTTTGCTCCACCGAGGCATTGGTGGGCGTAGGGGTGTTTAGAAGCAAGCCCAATGATGAAGCATGTCACAATTCTGTGAGTGAGGGCAGTATTTTTTCATGTAGCACGTGTTATCGCTATATTGCATTTCCCTACTCCTCCTTGTGTGTGATAGTCAATTTATGACAAACCAGCTAAAAGAGCACTTTGACAGATTGGGAATTAAACACAGAACCACATCTTCATTTAATCCCAACAAAAATGGTATGATGGGCTGCTTTCTCTAGGGTGATTAGGAACACAATCTATTGGCTGTTAAGAGTAAGAATGATTTGGAGGTCCTATTGGGTAAAACAGTATGTGCGTATAGGGTATCTAATTGTGATGCTACATGATATTCTCCATTTGTACTGATGCAGGGTAGAAACCCAAAATCGAAATATAATCCAGGATGGTTTTTTGGAGCTAGTGTTGTATACTGGTCAGAAGATGTGGCTTGTGACAGAAATAAATCTACATGTTGCAAGGGAAAAACCTTGTATATATTAAGCATGGGACCAAAGATTGTCATATTGCTGTAGGTCAGTGGGTTCATGTTAAGAAACCAGGTAAAGTTCCAAAATGGAAAAGGCAATTTTATGATCCCATAGAAGTCATTGAAGTGTTAAATAATGCAG
This sequence comes from Lissotriton vulgaris, assembly GCF_964263255.1. Classification (NCBI taxonomy): domain Eukaryota; kingdom Metazoa; phylum Chordata; class Amphibia; order Caudata; family Salamandridae; genus Lissotriton; species Lissotriton vulgaris. The sequence goes on along the minus strand of NC_141689.1, from coordinate 938,530,176 downwards.
CTATTTCAGCATATGGAAGTTTGGAATCTAAACAGTGAAGTGAAGTGTTTCTCATCTAATGGGTCTACATCTCCTTCGGCTGACTATTGTTGTAATGATGGTCGGAGTGATAATGTAACAACAAAATAGAAGGGGGTTCCCCAGAGGGATTTAGGATACTGGCAGGAAACAGGGGAAAGAACAGCTGAATAGAAACAAGAACTACCCTGCCAGGGTAAATTTCAAGGTCCCATGGGGATCCTTACAATCAAATGAGGGGTGACATAAAACACGCATCAGAGCCAGCAAAACATCACACAAAATCAATTGGCCTTTTTGATAGAACTATATATAATTTATTTGCTATTTGTTGGTTTCATATAGAAAATTCATGCAGGAGTTTTAGAAAAATATATACATTGATTTAAACTCTTATCTCATACATACGGTGAAAAAGAAAGACCATGGTCTTCCTGGTTTTAATTGGAATCAAGGTTAGGGTCAAGCAGAATGCATATATTCAGGTCCCACATATTCTCACAATCATCCACTAAGCATACACTCACTTTCAACCTCACTCACTACAATAATTATACAATCGCACTCATAAAATTCATAAAGGTACATCAAGGTCTGCAGAAAAAGGTATCTTGTGGCTGCTAGAAAAGAAGTTACAATATGGAGGCAACACGATATGGGTAAGGTGGTTTAATAAAGACTACACTTAGGGCCATCCATAGTCACGCCAATGCGCGTTTCGATGCAGAGCCTATTTAGGCTGCACCTTCATCAGGGCGAGGATGATCAAGGGGCGGGGACACACACACTGTAAATGAAGAAAAGTTTTTTCATATTAAAATAACACATAACAATACATATCAGATACACATATTCAGAGATTCTTAAAACATTTAGCCAGGCCAACATAGCTTCTAGGTGAGAACACATATACATAGTGAAAAATTCCCAATTGTTTACACAGCATGCTAGCTCAAAGTGTGCGTACAGGCTCTGATAAAGTAAGGTCACTCAAGACATATAGGTTCTTCCACAATGGGAGAGAAACTACGGTCAATAGGGATGGACCGAAAAATATACTTGCCAGGCAAGGTACCAGTGTGCTCACAGACATTCATTCAACTATGCATCTAATGTCTAACACTTAAGATCAGGGGGGAGTTTGAGGGCAGTCCATGGGTGGGAGGAAGGGTTCTTTTTAATGGGGTCCCTAGAGAGGAGCATCGGGGGATATGGTACATTAGTACAGGTCAGCAGGCATGGTAGCAGAGTAAAAGAAATGCGTGGGCTTACCACTTTTCACGCTGTGTAGAGCAAGCGTGGTACGAATTTCACCAGCATTAATAGATCTCCTGTATTAGAGATGGGAGATTCTCTGGAGGAGAGGGTCTGTTTTCGCAGGTCCAGCTGCTAGGTTTCTAAAGGGTTAGGGAATCAAAAGTTAAAAATCAGGGGGTCCTATATACAACAAGATGGAGGGGACAAGTCAAATGACAAAGAATTAGGCCAGATATAGCGCATAATAAGCGTCTAATACTCCTGCGTTGTGGGGACGACGTGATTAACACGTTCTACAACCCTAATCGATTTTAGTGCCTGGCTAATCCAAAAAGAGGAAATTACCTGGTAGGTAGTAAGCCACGATGTCAAGGGGGTCAGGCGACAGGCGGGTCCTTCTTTAGCGTTGAAGGCTCATCCGGTCAGATGGAGTCTTGCAGGAATACGAACAGTGCTCTGTAAACAAGATCAGGGGGCGTATTCAACATATATTAGAGGATAATACAGGCTCGGGAGAGTCTCAGAAACGTCTTGGGATGGAGGGAAGGGGAAAGACAAGGGGTTAGTCAATGATCTATGCAAGCCAGTGGCCAGTAAATATCATAAAGGGATATACGTAAGGCGAGTTGATATATACAAGGGCAAGAGGCACATATTGGGGATAACGATGAAGCGGTTCTAGGAAGGGGAACGGATAACCCAAACGTTTCCTAAAGTGCAAGAATCTGTCGCCAAACAGTTAGCTAAGAATAGACGAAAAAGTCTCTTACCCTAGGTATTTCAATGAAAATAAGGCCTCGGGGGGGGGGGGGGGTTTCAGACTATCGTAGGTTCAGCAACGGTGTGGTTTTCGGTCAGACGCGGGATGCAGACAGGGTCGGGGAAGAAAGGAACAGGGGATAACCCTGCAGATAATGGACACATTTTAGATTTCAAGGGGCTAATAAAAAAGATTAGCAGATAAACACTTTTTGAATTCAAGGGGCATATAGCAGAGACTAGCGATGCATAAACTGGCTTGCTGCATCTAGGCAGGGGAGTATCTTACCCCAGGTATTCAATATTGATGGCTCCTCGAGTCGATCAAATATTCAAGGGTCCAGTGCCAGAATAATCCCCCGTCGGCTGCGGAATATGAGCAGGATCAGGGGGAATCAGGAAAAACCCTGCAAGGAATGAACAAGTTTTGAGTTTTGGGTGCAGATAGTGGAGACCAGCGAGGCCATTCATCGCACGAACATACACAAGACTCAAAAAAGCAGGTCAGAATTACCAAGGGGGTCGGGATTAGTACGGACCGCGATGCGGCGTCCTCTCTCACACAGGCAGGAAGCAGAATGGTTACGCCCATGGGAGAGCATTTTAAAGCATATACTGCATTCGTACCAGGTGTGTGAGGGGGCATAAACAAAGAAGATGGACAAAGTAGATCTTGAGGATATGGCAGTGGCCATTTTGGAACGGGTAAGGTATGAGGGAGGTATGGGACTAAAAGGAAGGACAACGGAAGTCTCGAAATCATGGTGGCGGCCATCTTAGAACGAGTAAGATAGATGAAAAAGATATAAGGGTAAATGACAATATAACAGAGCAAATCATGACCGGGAAAGATGGAATAACATTAGACCACCTCATATCACTTAAAACAATGAAAGAGGAGGACTCCTTAGATATGAATAGGTGAGAGGCACGTATTTCAAAGGTAAGGAGGCGGACTGGGCATTTGTTACTCAATCAAGGCATGAGTAAGGGGATAAACACATCCAGGACTAAGGTTTTCGAAAGGGGAAGAGTGATGGAAAGATAGAGTTCAGAGAAGGGCATTAGGCCATGGACATTCTTCATTGTGGCCTCTTAGTATTGAGTTGAGCATAAATATCCAGAACACCTCCCTTTTTCTGCGGAGGCAGACGGGGTCTATTCCAGGTTGAGCCATTATTTTCTCCAGTGATAATGTAGTAAGGGATGGAGTATCTGAATCTACAATGGAAAATTTAGCTGATTTGTTTAATGTATTCGGTAATGCAGAGTATGTACCTACAACGTCTTACGGTATGTTATCACCTGCAATGTCTGAGGGTGTGTCATGAGAGAGTGGAGCTGCATATTTGATGGTGGAAGTGTTTCTACATAATCTGAAACTGATATTAAAATTGAGCTTGAACCCAAACATGGTAGACAACCACTTGTATGGTTGAAGGATTATATTTGTGAGAATTATCCTTTGGATTCAAGAGTATTGTAAACCTTATAGGGGTTATTTGTGAAACCATTCAAAGTTTTTTCTTCCTAGTTTTTTTTCCTTATTTTTTTCTTTCCTTTCATTTGTAATTAAATAGGGGCTTAGGTGGTTGTTGAAAACGAGTTTAGAAAGGGGGATGTGTTATCTGTTTGGAATGTTGTAGATTATGGTGATGTAATATAGAATCTGGTGTATTTAAGGGAGGGATGATCAGGATCTGACTCAGAGTGGACAATGGTCTGCTGGCTCCTTGTATGCCTACTACTGGATTAAATATATTATAATCTCTACTACATGTGGTAGATTATTCGACACAACATGGGTCTAAGCTTGTTTATCTGGTGAGTCAACTAGTAGAAATAGGCCCTATCTGAGCATTCGGGTTCATGCTTAAGAAACTTGACAACTGGAAGGGTGGTTATGTTAGAACAACACTTGACACCAAGGACAGAAAGATACATTTTTAAATTACTGAAATGCGGAAAGCTATCCTGCAAGCATATTGCAATACCATCAGACTATTCTTGAAGTTCATGAATGATGGTTCTGCCATGAGTTCATGTAATGTATACATGTGTGTCATCTGCATATAATTGCAGACCTGCTTGTGAGCCAATGAAGATGTTAAATAAGAGGGCTAGATAAATGTTGAAAAGTAGCTGAGATATGTGCAACCCCTTTAGTACTCAGCAAGTGGTAAGGCTTTCCTGGGAAGGAAAGATGCTTAGCAGCACCCTCTTAGAACATGACTAAAAAGAAGACTTAAACCACTTTAGTGAATCTTGTTCCATATGGGCAGTTGATGACAGATTGCTTAAGGGAACCCTATATTAAAGGTTGCTACAGGTAAGACATTCATTACTGGTTCGATAGTGTGCACTCTCAGTGCTGCTAAAGTCTAAAACATGATTGCCTGGGTCAGAGACCGAGATGGACTGAGTATTAACTAGGTGGTCCTGCAATTGTGAAACAACTATTTTCTTAAAGAGTTTTGCTAAGGCTCGCGAATTGGAGAAGGGTCTACAGTTGTTGGGTCTAGCCAATTGTTTTTAGTAGGAGATGTATATAGCCCCTTTTTAGGTCTCACCTATGGAAGGAGACCTACGATACAGTTCTCTGGTCCCTGTGCATTGGCTTTCCTTCCTATCTTTGTCTTTATCCTACTCAAGGAGCATTTCATTCTCAATGTGTTTTGATTGAGAGAGTTGTATTCTTCCAATGCTGTGATCAGGACCTTGCATTTCAGACTATATTCCCACAATCTCTCTCTTAGCTCTTCTTGCTCTTTCCTTCCTGTTTCCTACTCTTTTTATTTAAAAGTGTACCCTTCCAGAATGGCCACTAGCCCTCCTGTACTACATCAGTGGCATGCTGCTGTGTGTCGGTGGGTGGCCATTAGTGAATGGCTTTTAAAGTCTTCATAGATGCAATCATGATTCCAAGATGGGTACGGACTGTATTAGGATATTTTCAGTGTAAGAGAAAGCAGTCTAAGATAGCCACTCTGCATGTGCATGTGTGCGCATGTTCAGCAGCCATCGTGGAATGCTTGTTCATATGCTTTATAAAAACCAGTTTCAAGATGCCGCTTTGTGTACATGAAGGCAAAACCAACAACAAAAAGAATTATTGGAGAACATTGGCCCAATGTCAATGGTTCTGAGGCCGGGTGTCACAGGTGAGACTTATTGGCTTTCTCATTGCTTGTTTTCCCAGGGTAGTGACAGACTGCTGTTGTAAGGAGATATTAAAAATAGGGCAGATAGAGGCCAGGCTGGGGCTTAGTCAAAGAAGAATCAGTGGACTTCAGAGAATCTATAATATACTCCTCTTCATTTGAGAGAAAGAGAGGGAAAAGGCTGGGAGACATGACTAAGCAGAAGGAAAGAGTACTTTTAATTTGTGAATTTTATTGAGGGAAAATAATTAGATTTGATTTTCTCACATTTGTAACCCGAATAACAATAGGTGGGGAGAAATGATCGTATTAACCTATTAAAAAGCTTGCTGGGTTGGCGTTTTGGTATAGAAATGGAATTAGCCCAATCATTTTTTTGCATTCTTTATGGCCTGCGTGTAATTATTGATCATCCTTTAATAGATTTCCATGTCGTCTGATTTTTTTATTTTTTTTTAAAACAATTTTTATTGCAGAGTTAAACACTTCACGCATCATTTCACTTATAATTACATTGCGCAGAGTCTTTTCATTCTCGTCCCCATCCGTTGTTGTCGTACACAGCCATTGAGCCCACATCCCGGAGGCCGGGCGGCGGTACTCATGGTCCCGTTACGCTCCCAAGTGTGCTGGTTCGTGTAGTCAACGATTGGTTCCTCCGCCCTCTGCTTTTTGTCTTTTTCTTCACCCCCCACCTTCCAATGGCCGTCAAGGTATGTCAGTATCCCTGCCGTTATTCTGCCCGTTGTCGTACACAGCCATTGAGCCCACATCCCGGAGGCCGGGCGGCGGTACTCTTGGTCCCGTTACGCTCCCAAGTGTGCTGGTTCGTGTAGTCAACGATTGGTTCCTCCGCCCTCTGCTTTTTGTCTTTTTCTTCACCCCCCGCCTTCCAATGGCCGTCAAGGTATGTCAGTATCCCTGCCGTTATTCTGCCCCCCTCCCCCCCCCCATGTGTCTACGCCTATGCCTGGTGCTAGAACATGTAGCCGTGGTGTGGGACTAAGGAGTCTTATGTACTTCCCTGCGTGTGTGTGTCTGGTGCTAGTGTTGGGTCTACTGTAGGTGCAAATGGGGCTAACGGGTCCTCGATTTCCTCCCCCTCCAGTTCCTCCACTGCGCTGTCCCTCAGAGCCTGAACTAACATTTCCCACGCCATCGCAGCATCCTGCGCTTTCTCATCCGACCTTCGGCGAGCTAGTTGGTATCTAATCGTGCTCTCCGCCGTTGCCCACTTCAAGAATTCATTCAGCCACCTCCTGTGTGTCGGCCCTGATTTCGACTTCCACCCCTTGGTCAGCTCCCTTTTGGCTATAAGTAGGCCCATGTCGATGAATTTGCTTGTAAGCTTGTTTTTGCGTGTGTGTGGGAACCAGTGCAGAATTGTGACCGCACTGTCGTACTGCAGCTCCCTGTCCGCCACGGTGTTCAGTGTGTCTCCTATCTCCCTCCAATATTCCTGTAGGTGGGGGCAACCCCTTAGCATATGGAGTAGATCTGCCTCTATTAGGTTGCATCTGGGGCATGCTGCGTCCGTCACTCCAAAAAACTTTGCTATTTTGCTCGGGGTTAGGTAGGCTCTGTGGAGGATATACAGGTGAATGAGTTGAAAGCGCGCATTCCTAGTACTCTTCCTAGCTCTCCGCACCAGTTGGGACCACGTTGTGTCAGGGATTTCCTTCTGCAGGTCTGCTTCCCATTTAGTTTTAAGCGCTGTGAGGGGCTGGATGTTTTCCGATGACATTCTGGAGTAGAGACACGTGACTGCTTTGAACGTCCCCGCAGCCATCATCGTATATTGGCACGCCAGAGTTGTCTTTGGTTCGATCAGTCCCTCCCCCCAGTGTGCTTGTATGGCTCTCACCACTGCCGCGTGCATTAAATAGTCGCCCCTCGGGAGGTCATAGCGCTCCTGAAGGGTCTGGTACGGTACTAGCACTCCATCATCATAGAGGTCCCCTATCATCTGCAACCCTGCCTCTTCCCACACCCGTAGTCCTGACCAGTCTCCACCATGCGGTAGCGCCGTCACCATGCCCAATGGGATTTCGGGCGCGTATGGGTGCGTGGGCCCAACTCGCTTCTGCGCTCGGTTCCAGCACAATCGAAGCGTCCGTTCTTCCTGGGATAGTCCTCTGAGTACAAGTTTTTGTTGCAGGGTTATATATGCGAGGACATGGCAAGGGGTACCATACTCCCTCTCCTGCTCCGGACCTCAGTAGACTCTCGCTACCTCCTGTGTGAAGTATTGTAGTTGGGCCGCCAAGTAGTATAATTCAAAGTTTGGGACCGCTAGACCCCCCTCGTCTTTCGTGCGGGTCAGCGTCGCCAATGCGATTCTACGCCTGCCCGTCCCCCACAAGAAGGACACAACTGATGACTTCACCCGTTTGAAGACTGCTCCGGGTATCCATATTGGGAGGGTCCGGAAGAAGTACAACAGTCTTGGCAGGGCTATCATTTTTAATAGCGATACTCGGCCCGTCATGGACAGAGGCAGGGTCGCCCAGAAGGTCATACTGCTCTGCAAGGCACGGATGCAGCGTCCGATGTTGCCGTCTAGCAGGTCAGCAGGCTCGTGGTATATGTGCACCCCTAGGTAACTCAGGCAGTCGGGCTCCCACCTCATCATCGAGTGGGTCGGGGGACTCGCCTCACCCCTCCGCAGGGGGAAGAGACAGGTTTTAGTCCAGTTCACCCGTAATCCAGAGATGTTGCCAAAGCGCGCCAACAGTCTCTCGGCACCTTCTACAGCTTCCTCGGCATCCTCTAAGAAGAGGAGTAGGTTGTCTGCGTACAAGGAGATGAAGTGGCGGATCCCTCCGGAATCCAATCCGCTGCAGTGTTCGCCCCGCCTAGCCATTGCCGCGAGGGGTTCCACCGCGAGTGCAAATAGTAAGGGAGAAAGTGCGCATCCCTGTCTGGTTCCCCGTTTCACTTCGTATTGGTTCGACACCAAGGGTCCGACTCTCACTCTGGCTTTCGCTGATGAGTATAGCACCTTCGTCCACCCTATATATCCCTCTCCTAATCCAAAACTCCTCATTACTCTATAGAGGTAATCCCATTCCAGGCTATCGAATGCTTTCTCTATGTTGACCGCCAGTGCCAGGGGGGTTCGTGCCTCGGGCGGTGGGTTATCAATCAGTCTGAGTAGTCTACGGATATTGTGCGTTGTGTTTCTTGTGGGTATAAATCCTGATTGGTCTTTGTGGACTAGGTCTTTCATGTGGGACAACAGCCTGGTAGCCAGTACTGTACTCAGGATCTTGTAATCCGTCGTCAACATAGACAGCGGCCGGTAAGACGCTGGGTCTGTGCTTTCTCTTCGTGGCTTTAATAGGGGAATCATTATGGCTTCGCGCATTGAGCAAGGAAGTCTACCCACTTCCTTGGCCTCGTTATATATTACTTGAAGTCTTGGGGCCAGCTGATCAAGGTATTGGACGTAAAATTCAATGGGCAGACCATCTAGTCCCGGCGTTTTGTTACGCGCCATATGTTTTATCGCTCCTCTTATTTCCGTCAAGTCTATCGGGCTGCCTAGAGCTTCAGCATCTTCTTGTTCCAGTTGGGGCAAATGCAAGTCAGCCAGAAAGGCATCTGTTGCTTCACTTTGATCTACTAGCTCACTCTGATATAATCTCTCGTAATAGGAACGGAAACAGTCTAGTATTTCCGACTGTGTCTGATAAGGGTCGCCTCCACTCCCCTTGAGGGTCATAATTGGCTGACTGTTTCGGCTGGGGCTCGCTAACCAGGCCAGTAGTGTACCGGTTTTACCCCCCTCTGCTAAGGCCCTCGTTAGGTATGCTTTATAGTCGAAGCTGCGGAGGCGCTCCACCTCCACCGCCACTGCCTCTCGCGCCTCGCTTACCCTACCCTGAAGCTCAGGATGATTGGGGCGCTCTCGCTCTGCTTCCCTCAGTCTCTGTTCAGCTTTATCCAAGTCGTCTATTATCGTCCTGCGCGCCCCGCAAATTTCCCTATACAGTGTCCCCGTACTACTATTTTAAACGCATCCCACTCCATGGCTCTAGACGAGGCAGTATCCTCGTTCTCCACGAAGTACTGCGTGATCCTTTCTCTTAATGCCTCGCGAAAGGGCGGGTCATCTAGCGTGTCCGGCCTTAGCCGCCATGTCGGGATTCGTGTGATTTTGTTCATCCAATCTAGCGTTAAGAGTAGGGGGTTGTGATCAGAGATCGTTCGCGCTAGGTATTCTGTCCTGGCTACCGTCGGGAGTACCGTCTGTGAGCATAGAAAGGCGTCGAGGCGAACATGGAGGTCATGAATGCTGGAGTAGAACGAGTAGTCCCGCTCCCTCGGATGTTGTACCCGTCAGACGTCCGATAAGTCCCATTTCCCCTGCCAGTCCGCTCTGTGCCTCGCTAGTCTATGCACTGGGGATGCCTGTATCGGCGGGTGTGACCTGTCTAGAACGGTATCTACGACTGAGTTGAAGTCCCCCCCTATCAGCACGGGACTAGTGAAGTAGCTGGCCAGCGCTTTAGAGAGTCTCGCAAAGTACGTTGCCTGATCCACATTTGGCGCATAAATGCTGGTAAGCGCTATGTGTCGGCCTCTAAGCAGGGCCTCGACCGCCACATACCTCCAATCCGGGTCCACAGTGTGCCTAGTGACTTGGAAAGGGGTGCCCGCTCTTATCCAAATTAACACCCCCCTAGCAAAGGCAGAGTATGTAGTGTAATATAGGTGTCCCCTCCATCTAGAAGTGGAGAAGTGTGGCTCAGGGGTTAGAGGCGGCAGACCCGGAAGCTGAGATCGGCCCTGGACCAGGGTTCAATTCCCCGCCTCGGCGGGTCTTGGGCTAAAAATTCCGCGGTCTCGATAATTCTCGCTCCGGTGCCTTCTCAACTCACGGGTTCACGCTCTGCGACTCTGGGCAATAGCTTGCTTAATCTCCACAACGGCCCCTCTCGGCGGGATGCCTGGCTTTCACCTTGTGGATACCCTGCCGGGGCCTCTCACAGGGGAATACCAGGACGGGTTCCCTAGGCAAGCGCCAGGATGCCCTTGTGGTGACAGGTCGCGCTATATAAGTATACCTACATTTACATTTACATTTACATCTACGCTGCAGCGCCGCTCCCTCTTTCCGTGTTAGGTGAGTTTCTTGTAGGAATGCTATATGCACACCCCTGCGGACTAAATAGGAGTGAATTTTGTGCCTCCTAGTCATCGTATTTAGCCCCCGCACATTCCAGGACACACATTTAAACGATCCCACATTAGCCATAGTCCCATTGCGTTCGGTCCAGTTCAATCACGATTGGCACCCAGACAGTAGGTTCGACACCTTTCCCACCCCCCCAACATTCCCTTCATTCCCCCCCCCTGAACTGTGCCCTGAGTCCCCCCAACTACTCCAGGCTCCCCCCCTCCCCCAGAACAGGACCTAACTGCAATAGAGTTGTTCCCATCCAAACAGTTGAGCAAACGTGCTCTTAACTCTTCTTAATCCGTGGCTAATACCATGGAAGCCTTATGGGCTCAGGGAAGCGTGAGCTAGTTACTGGTACCTACAAAGGTCGTCCCCCTATCCCCATCCCGCAATATTCAGTGTAACTTACGATACTTCCATCTAACAGCGTCCTGCTCAAGTGTTCACAAGGCCGTTCGAGGAGCCCTCGCCAGATTCAAGTAGCCATGTCCAAGGCTCAGCTCCCAATTATTTCTTCCGATGTTTGTGGCGTGACTCTCGGGCCTCTTGCATTTCCCATTTCCGACAACTCAGTCTCCGAGCCTGATCCCCGCTCCTCCGAACCCGATTCTCTCCCCAATTGGAGAAGTGCTGATCCTGAAACTTCTATTACTGCTTGCAGTGCTGCTTTCCGCTCGCCTTCCGTTTGAGATTCCGTCGGTTTCCTGGATCCCAGTCTTTGCCTTCGGAGCCTCCTCGATTTCCTCACCGATTGATTCTGGCACTCCTCCTCAGCCCTAAATCGCGCTCCGTCCGTGCCTGCCTTGTAGGTGTCCCACCAGGTCCATGCCTCCGCCGCCGTTGTGAAGAACTGAGCTTTGCCATCCACCACTATTCGGAGCCTGGCCGGGAACAGCAGAGAGTACTGTATGCCTTCCGTGCGCAGCTCTTTTTTAATGGAGAGGAAGGAGGCGCGCATTTTTTGCGTTTCAAATGTATAGTCTGGAAACAGGGTTACTTTGCTGTTGTCTACTTGGAAGGGTCCCGCATCTCTGGCCCGTTGCAATAGCCAGTCCCTGTCTTTATAATGCAGCAGCTTGATGACCACCGGGCGAGGCGGTAGTCCCGGTTTTGGGGGTCTGGACGGGACTCGGTGCGCCCTCTCCAGTGTGAAAAAGGGGGAAAGGCCCTCTGGGGCTACCACAGTTCTCAGCCAGTCATCCAGGTAACCCACCATGTCCGTACCTTCTTTTTTCTCTGAAAGGCCCACTAGGCGCACCTTGTTTCTTCGGCTGCGGTTTTCAGCATCCTCTGCTCGCCTTTCCAAAGCCTGTATGCGGTCCAGCGCTTCCGTGAGCCGTCCCTCCATCGATTTGTGCGCTGGTACCATGTCTTTTAGGACGACCTCCGTCTCCTTGACCCTGTCTGTTAGTTTTGCGTGGTCCACCCGTAGGAGACCAAGCCCCGTCGATACTTGTACAATATCTTGATGCAAGGCATCTTTCGTGGCTGCGATCGCTTGAAGGATCTTATCCTGCATTTGCTGTAGTTCTGTTGTGGGTGGAGGAGCATCCTCCGGTGTTTCCGTAGCGGGACTGGCATCACCTCTTGCTCCTTTTGGTTTCCCCATCACGTTCAGGATTCGGTGGGCCGGGGTTTCGGAGAGAGAGCGGGGTGTCTGATGTTCCCGTCGCGGTTTGGCAGCGGGGGCCTGTTTGGGGAGCTGCCCAGATTGTCTGGTCGTGTCCTTTGTCGCCACAGGGTCAGCTAGCTCCTATTCTTCACTGCAGGTGTTGGGCCTATTCCGGTCGGCCACGCAGCTGCACCGTTGTGTGCTGAGCAGGGCCCCCTCGGCCTACTGCAGGATCTCCCCCGCTACGCAGTCAGACTTCGGCGCGCTCGTTGCAGCTCCCCTCAGCCCCTGGTGTTGTAGATATCGCCCTTGTGTATCCCAGTTTCACCGGTCTATTCCCTTCCAGGCCCGGTGTTCTCAGCTCTATTCGGAGGTATCCCCCAGTTCGTCTTTTGTGGACGCAGGGGGTTCGCAATCATCGACTCCTCCAGGATACTTCAGGCCCGGCCGGGGGCTCCCGCAAGGGCACCTACCAAGCTGGTTCCCACCTGGGCCGGCAGCTCTGTGGGGAGTACCTCCTTCAGGATGATTGTGGGCGTGGGATCCAGCACTGACCCCTAGGCCCCATACCAGGCATGCCAGGCCGCTCCCCAGAGTCCGCAGCAGGCGTGGGCCCCAGCGAGGCCAGGGTGTGCTCTCCCCCCTCGCGGGCAGGGTCGGGCCTCGTTTGGAGTGCCGGATCACCAGGCGTAGCCCCTATGCGCCAGGGGTTGGGGTCTGTTGGGCCTCTTCGGTCCGGCTAGGGCGTTTCGGGCCTGCTCCACCGCTTAGGCCACAGTGGTAGGCCTCAGTGAAGCCCTGGCCTCAAGTACTGCCTCCCGGGCGGAGCGGAGCCACACTGGAATGTCGGGGGTCGGCGTGCAGCTCACGGTGGTGCTCTCTCGAGTTACTCCTGGGTCGGGTGACCGCCCCCTGGGCCCTCTCACTGCCGAGCCTCCCCAAAGCCCTCCCGTGGGGGACAGAGCGCTGCAATCCGGCCTCAGGGACGGAGCTGTGGCCGCCCCTAGTCCACGGACAACAAAGACTTCACCGGCCCGTCCCCTCCTGCCGCCAGGTGTCCTCCTCCCAGCCGTGCCCTTCGGCTGTTGTCCCCGTGGCTCAGGGGGCTAGGGTCCTCTGCAGGCACTCACCCGTCGTTCCGGGCTCTCCGGGGGCACCAGGTGGTGTGGTGAAGTAGGCGCGTTCCTCCGGGCTCATCCGAGTGTCCGGGCCCGCTCTCCCACTCACAACGGGGGCAGTAGGCCCCGCCGACGCCGGGGCCTCGATTTCCATCTCCCGGGAGGGAGGAGCCACACCGGGGCTGACGAGGCGCCGAGCGCGGCCACCCGGCGTCTCCTTCCTGAGTCGGGGGGGTCCTAGGATCTCGTCGCTGAGCACCCAATCCCCAGTGCTCCCGGACAGCACTCCGGTCGTCTCAGTCGGGCCCCAGGGTCTGCGCTGTGGGTCCCAGTATTCTGCCAGCTACGGGGACGCCGCCATCTTGCGCCTCGGGTCCGTGAGTTGTTTCTGGGCTTGTGTGCCACTCCCGGTGCAGGGAACGGCACTCCCGTGACACCGGAGCATTTGTCAGTATGTCGCTTGGGGCACCCGGTTTTCACGGGGTTCCCAAGCCGTTGAAAGGATGATTTTAGCGGATTACGGGCGGTGGGGTCGGGAGCCTTGCTAGGCTGCGACCATCTCCGTTGGCTGCTAGCCACGCCCCCCTTCCATGTCGTCTGATATCTGATGTTTCTTCCATCCTATAGTTATTTGGTTTTATTTTTCCCAGTTGTGAATTGAACAATGGGTATGAAGTGTTTGTACTCTTGAATGAACAGGAGTTAAGGAGAAATTTAGGATGGAGTTTTATTAGGTGGCAAACATACAAGACAACTACCTCACATGAACCATTAAAGTTAGCAAATGTGCTCTTTGAGGGTGATCTTTTCACTCACCCACCCTTGCCAGATGGTGCCAGACTACTTCATAATGTGTCTACTTTTGAAGAGGTTGAACTAGGGGTAGTACTAATTAAAGTCTTATTCAAAAGTGATCAGAGCAGATACAGGAAATATTTTTGAGCATAGACATATGAGTTTGTGTTAAGAAAATGGTATTTAGCAGAATTCTTTTGTTCGCTACTTAACATGAAAGTGAACACGTATCACAAGTCTGAAAACCACACTGTCTATCACACTCCCACAAGCACTCTTCTCCTAGGTCACCCTCTCAATACCTTTCCCCCTCTTATACCTTACTTGACATACCCACTCTGGAAGACCTCAAAACACACACCAACCTCAATGCTTCAGAACATTAATGAACACTCATTAACCCTAACATATCCCACAGACTTGACTACTATTTGATTACAAATCCCACTACACATTTGTTCCCACATCCTCAACACATGGATGTTCTAAAAATAGACAAAGATGAAAAACAACCTCAGGAAATTCACCGACTCTAAACTTAGTCACACATCCCCTACAAAATACATCCAAGCTTCCCACTTGAACTATAGATCTGACGTTCCTAATGCAATTTTCCATTTCTGCCCTCATCCAGAACTGTGACTTGAATGCTGTTGACTATAACCTTTTTCTGCCAGCCCTCATGACCAATGTTTTATTTTATCCTACCACTATCATACAGCATCATCACACTTGACAGGGCATAAAAACTGTAATGAGGTATCTTTTCTCTACAAGGGCTCAATTAACAGTGTACTGATTAACTTAATACATTTCTCATTCCAGTGCCTCTCTGGGAAGATTACAAACGTGACCCCTAAACCGCTGAGGCTGAACATCTTTTGCTATCCACTGGGCAGTAAAAAGAGTCATATTAATCACTACCTTGATTATAGGAAACATTTATTTATTTCATTTCTAGGTAATTTCAACAGCCAGTGGGAAAAAGACAAAGATACGCATCACTCCACTATCCTTCTTGTCAGACAACAACCGCATCATCTACCCATGATAAGGGTTCTACCCATGGCCTGGTTTTCATATACATTGCATATGCTTTTTTAATGCTCTCAAATTGGATTAGTCAGACCCATTTTACATTACCCTTAAAATCATGACCCTAACACCCACCCATGCCAACATGGAAACAGAATTGGTCTAGAGACCTGCCACACATTGACCACACGCACTTTCAAATCCAATATGTCTGCCTTGAATGTGCTTACACACACAAACATACGAATACTCAAACATGTGCCAGCTGGGCCCAATTCAGGAAGATAACCTTATACGTTTATGTAAAATTACTCTTTTTTGCAGTTCACAAACTATTTGTTTAATAGTAAGTTTTTGACTGCGGATACTCCGGGTGGAGAACTCTGCACATAAGATAGGACAGGTATATCTTTTTATGTGCGGAGTTCTCCGCCCAGCCTGCAGACTTTCTGTAGTAAGTCGTGTGAATAGCGAGAAAAAAGTGAAAATGTACCCTTTTTTGAATGTTTACCTTTGTGAATCGGGCCGCTGTTTGTACTGTGTCTCTGTGCAACCTTTCTCTTTTTTTGCCTTTCGTTGCTATTCCCTGTTTTCTATACCTCAAACTTGATGTTTCTGTTCTCCAAACATGTACACTTGCTTGCTAACAAATGGCCCTTTACCGCCCTACTGCTGTATAAACCGAGGCATTTGATATGAATAACAATAAAAGAAAATCTATAAAAAAAGTATGCTGTTTCTGCACCACCATTAACATTTTAGAGAAGCTGTACCAGTGTGTGTGAAATTCATTATGTCCCAAAGGATAAATGCATTTGATTAGAATGAATAATTACCGAAACTGTATACTTCAGAAGACTTTTTTGCTACACCTGGAAGGAATGCTTTGCTGCCCGAAGCCTGCCTTGAACCCTAAGAGGCCTGTCCCACTTCTGGAGCCCTGTTCCACTTCTTGACCCCGAAACTGTCAGAGTGACTCCAAGGGCTAATTGGCTGGCCTCATGGTGAGAGCCTCAGGGACAGAAAAAGGCTTGGACCATCTTGAACACTTGAGTGAGTCCTAATCTCCCAAGTGGTGTCCCTCCAGTCCTGGACCCCTGGAGATGGTGTTAAAGGTGCAAAAATCCAAAACTATGAACTTAAAATTTTTTGGGCTAAAAACTTCTCTGAGGACCGAAAGGAGACTAGGGACTAAGCTGTTTGTCTATCTGCTCAAGGTGCATCGCTGGCCAGCCTGGCTTCATCGCATCTTCTGCTACAGTCTTCTCAGTAGCGCAAAATCAAGTTCACTGGTCCTTCGCCAAATGAGTAACCCACCTTTTAGAAATCTTGTCCATTACAGTCTCCAGCTTTGTCCAATTAGAGATTTTTGACTTCCAAAAAAGAGACTAAGTCAGAATATATAAATCTTCACAAGACTTTGTCCAGTGGCTCCACAGGGCGAGGTTTTCTTCTTGGACATCTCTTGCTGCCTGCCTTGCTGAACATTTACCTTCTCAGAGCATTTTTCTTCAAATGTCTTTTGAGTCCAAAGGTAAGGGCCAAAAGGACCCAATCCTCTCTTTGTATCTGAATTGCACTCCATTGCAGTTGGCAATATTTTTCGACTTTTAACCGGTCTCGCGCGACAAGATGTCCTTCGCTGGCGTTTTGATCTTTTAGGAGCTAGATTTTACCTTAAGCTTTAAAAAATTGCAACTCCAGTTCTTCTAATTAGATTTTTGTTGTTTTGATATCAAATAGTTAATTAAAATTTACTGTTTTTTAAATCGGTGTTCAATTATGCTTGTGTTGTGTTTTCACTTTATTACTGTTTGAGTGCTGCATAAATACTTTACACCTTGTCTCTAAGTAAAGCCTGACCGATTTTGTGCCAAGAGAGTTAAGCACATGTTAATTTAGTGACGCTTGTAGTTCACCATGACAAGAATTGTGGCTGTTGCTTGAGCAGGGTTAACACCCCACTCGATCAACGACCCAAATTCTCAAATATATGGTATATTCCTATGCATTATACTTAGCTACTTTCTTTCTTTAAAACTGCTCATGCCCACACTATTAAAACAAAAGGTAATTTCTACTGCTTCCCTGATGCATTCCTATACAATTTACCTCTGTAAAGAGACAACTTGATTACACATACATATATTCTGTGATCAATGATTTCTGAAGCAAGTTTGAACTTAGCCTCAAGAATGGGTTGAGAATTTTAAAAAATCTAGCCAAACTAGTCCTTTACCTCCTACGGGGTACTCACATACTTTTTTAGTCTTTTGCCTGATGTCACCTTATGGAAGAACAAGCCAGCCACGAGCAGAGGACCAAATTTACCAAATCTTTTGTTGGAGCGCATTGCTGTTACTTTTGTTGACTCAATTTCTGACAATATTCCCAGCAATATCTGCTTTATAATTTTATTTAGGGTTAAACACATAAGACTGAAGATGAAAGCTTTCAGGAACCCATTCAGGAACCCCCTCTAACTAGGAAGGCTACCATATCAAAACCATTTTGCTGGGGCACAAATCCCAATAGTCTGAAAGAGGCTGCATATAGATGTAACAATGTTAATATATTTTATGAATAAATAGCTAAGGTTTACTAATAGCCTATGTACTAATACTGGACTGCTTTTAATGTCTATCTAAACCAGTAATGGCATCAACAGAAATGGAAACATGTCTATTGATAAAGCACAAAGAGTTGAGTTTAGCAGCTCTCTCTATTTTTTTACTAATGTGGTAAGGAGACCTGATAAAAAGCCTGCCTACCTTCATACACTTTTAGGCCTGTGCTTTAACAGCTTAGCTGTCTAACAGACCTATTGCCAGGAAAATACATAGACTACTGTTTGGATCCACATCTATCAATTATTGGCTTTCCTTGACCTCCCTCTTTCATCCATTGGCTTGAGACTTTGTCAATCACTTCTTGGCTCAGCCCTGTGGTGTGTTCTACTCTCACCTAATGGTAATGGCTAATAGATGTATCCTCCATCCCCACTTGTGCTTGCATTGAACTGAAAAATGACCTAATTTATAACAATGTTTTTTTCTGGCTGCTGGCTCCCTTGCCTGTGTCTTCCTCTATTGTGAAATGCTGCACATATTATTAATAATACCAGCCTGGGAATGTTTGCTTTGAGTGTCGGCATCACATTCCTTTCCCATTCCAACCAGTGGACCATAGTCAGTCACAGAAGCAGTGATTACGCATACAGGACTAATCATTGATGTATGTTTCATGATAAAAATCACTGCGAGTGCTTCCCCAGTGTTAGATAAAAGAACCTAAAAATGAAGCATGCCACATTATATGGGCAAACGTTCTATTGCCTATGGGTAGAGAGATCCTAAATATGCACTGCCAATGAAGAACTATGTCAAGCTCCACATAAACAGAAATAAAGGGCCAGAAGTACAAAGCTTTTTTTGTTCGCATTTGGCCCGATTCACAGAATTGTTTTAGCAGGAGCATTCTGCAAGGTAATATCTTGATTTTTTTTAGAGTTTAGCTTTGATTTGGGATAGAACATTTCTAAAGACTATTTGAAATTGAGGAACACTATGTTGTGGTTCACATCTATAAACCTGCTCTGAATCATCATGTGTGTTGGGGCTAGGATGGCCATCAGGCCAATCCATTGCACTCATAAAGAAGATACATCACAACTTCTGGGAGCACCTTAATTCTTCAACACTGCAGTGTACTAACTCTTATAGTGGCATCTTGAGACAGGACCATGTACTCTAGTGTGTTCAACCAAAGGCACTGGCAAATTGCAAAGGGGCTCATCTTCAACATGTGCAGAATTGAGCATATTGCCTCTACACTATGTGCCCTGCACTCGTTACAAGTAAAAAAATGCTCTCTAAGTACAGTCGATTGGATCCACTGCTTTTTGGCAGATGAACCACATACAGCACACAAAAGAGGATGCTTTCAATTTGTCTAACTAATGGTATTCGCTTGGATAGCATTCCAAACTTTTGTTCTTTTGACCACCATACCACCTCAGTTTGTACCCAGCTATATGCAAATCATTCTTGACCCTACCCCAATCGGAACAGTCCAGCTTGTCCCAGCTGCTGGCTCCCTTCCCTATGTCTTGCTCTATTGTGAAATGCTGCACATATTATTAATAAACCTCCTCTTCTGTTCGTCTTACTTCGATTCACAGAAGTACAGCAGCCAGCAAACACAGCCCAGCCTTAGATAGACCCTGTGCCTCCTGGCTGACAAGGAGCCCTGCCTGCAGTGTCACCCAGAAGCTGCCCCCAGGGAGCCACCACTGAGCAGGGCGACAGCCACCCGGCACCCCCAGCCTCTCTGCTCTGGAAACTTTCATTGAGACTGGCTCAGAGAAGCAGAGGTGGCATCTTCTGGGACTTTCACGGGATACAAGCAGCATTGCAGTGACAGGAGGGGTGCAGACTGTGAGGTGGTGTATATGCAAAGAGCACACACATTACACATTATTGCGTGCCGGAAGAGTAGGAGTAACTGACTGTTGCTGTTGCGGCCGCTGCTGCCCTCTTGTTCTTCCGCCGCCTTCAGCCGCTTTCACTTTTTGCCTCGGCAGTTATCGTCGCTACTGGTGCTGACATCATCACTACCCCTGCCTTGCACAGCAGGATTGCAGTGAAGGATTGCGGTGCAGCTTGGCAGCTGAGCGGCATGGTGGATGGCTCGCTGCAGCTTGGCGGTCCCCGCTGCTTCATCTGGAGGATTGTGGATGGCGGGCATTGCGGACGACTGATTATTGCTCCTCTATCGCCCCGCTAAACGCTCATCTCAGAAGCGGAGTGAGGGTGTGGGAGAGCGGCTAGGCTGAGGGAGGTGGAGAGTGCTGAGAGTGCTGAGAAAAGCCAGCAACCCAGGACTTGGAAATGGGATACAGCAAGCAAGTGAGTGAGAGGAGTGGGGTTGTGGGAAGCCAGCCCGGTGTGATATCTGGTTAGGCACCTGCAGCAGTACAGGGTTTTTTTTGTTTTTTTTGCTGTCAAGTGTTGGCCCTAAGAGCTTTAGGAGCCCTAGAAGCTGGGCTGCCATCTGGTCACCATTTTGGACACTTTGCAATTCCACTCCCGGCCTCGACAGTGAGATAGTGTGTCAACCAACCAAACAACCAAACAACTAAATAATAAAATAAAAAGGAAAACGAGACTAAAAAATAGAAGGGGGAATCATGAGGTCAGGAAGAGACAGAACGCCCTTCCCTTTAATAAGAAAGGAAAAGAAAAACACAAGGAATTGCAGCAGTTTTTCCAATCGTTGCAAGAAAAAACAATGCACTAAGAAAGATTGACTTCTTAAAAGATCCAGTAGGAACAATGCTCACTAATCAAAAGGGAGAAAACCAACTGCCAGCACCAATCACACCAATCCCAACAATCCCCGCTAGTGACTGAATACCCTCAAGAAGAGTCAGACAGTCCACTTTTGCAAATACTCAAGAACAATCTATAAGTATTGAGGCTCAACAACCAATTGAGGTACTTGTAAAAATCATTAATCAAACATCAAAGCAAGCACACCATGTGGAAGCAGCTCAAAACATCCAGGCACCAGAAAAAAACCATAAAAATGTTAATACCATCTCAATCAAAACAGTTGCTTTAAGGCACAAAGCTGTGTTAAAGCCCCGATATAAACAACTCAGTATCAATCACCAATACAGTGCCAGCTTTTGACTCAATAACCATATGGGATATTTTCTTTAACCCCTTCGCTGCGGGGGTTAATCCCCCGCTGTGCTGGGGGGAGGGGGGCGCGCACAGCGCCCCCATGCTCATGACGAGCTGAGCTCGTCATAAGGCACGGCGCTCCTGTGCTCATGACAAGCTCAGCTCGTCACGGCCACACCCGTTCCCGTGGAAAGCTCAGCAAAGCAGGGGAATTATCCCTGCATGCGAGCGTTCCACGGCTCATGACGAGCTGAGCTCATCATGAGCACCGGAGCGCCGTGGCTCATGACGAGCTCAGCTCGTCATGAGCCTCGAAGAGGCTAAAACATCACAACTTACTTTGGAGGCACTGAACTACCAATCAAACAAGATGGACATTCAAGTAGATCTGTTAAGTATCATGGCAAATGCAATTACAGGGCTTGATAAAAAATGGGCCAACCTTAACTCTCTAATCACGTGAGCACAGGCCTACGCATCCACATTAAATATGGAGTGTGCCAGTTGCCCAACAATTGATAAATTAGCAACAATACCGTAAGTCTTGACCACCCTCATTGATTATCTAAAGATCAGAGTAACCAACGACAACCACAATAACATGCATGCACGGCCTCAGCACAACGCCACAAAAGAGGAACCAAGTAAGGCCTGCGTAAACACAGACTCAGCACTTGACAATCAACTGATAGCCACTACAGAAAAAACAAATACGGAGGACAAGCAGGAAACCTTAATCCAACCAACACAGATGAACCTGACAAGTCGCCTGAAGAAAAAACTAAGAAAACAAATGAAGTGCGAAAAGACTACACATATTAGAAAAAGTTGGGGGCAGTCAACATACACCTCAAATGAACCCGTAATAACACCAAATCAAAAAGAGGACCCGCAAATTATTAAAAATCCATATCCAATCTTTACCAAATTGTCAAAAGCAAATAAGCAGTCAAGAGATGGTCCTGCAACGGCAAAAATTACAACCAAACTAGCTACCCGAGAAATACAGGAGAAATGTGAACAAGTGGAGGTAGCAAAGAGGGACACACCGGATACAAAAGCAATCTGCTTGGACAAAATATCAAAGAGCACCCCAAACACAAAATGGGGGAAGGAAAGAAGCAACCTCAGGCTGTCACACCTAAGTTTTCAGGAGAGATAACGTCTGAGGAATCAAACACCTGCATAATGTGACTGGCAACAAATTCCATCTTGCCAACACAAGAGATGTAAAACTAAGTATCTTCCAACCACTCTACAAATCAAAGGGCATGCATGACATCCTAAATAGGGGCAACTTACTAAGGCGTTTTCAAAACATACCACCACTGTCCAATATATCAAGAGTAGATATGGTGAGTGTTCACTTCGAACCAAGGGACGAAGATCCCACCCAGGAAACTACGGTAGTGACCTGGATAAACCATTATATACTAGAAGCTGTGTTCTTGGAAAAAAGAAATCTTCAAAAATAGGGGGATAACAATCATGATACCCGAGCAAGAAAAATATCCGCTAATTTTACTTGAACCGTCAAATATCACCAACCACACAAAGAAAGTAAAGGAACATCCCCACACTACACTGAAAGGCACCTCGAATACACAATGAGATCGGAATTATAAAAACCTAAGTATATCTGTTAGAATACAGGAGGAAACAACCACAAACAGAATGATAAAAGAAGAGGCACCCCAGAAAATCCGATCGAAGGAGAATTATAAGAGGAACAACAGTGACACACAGAGCAGCACTCAGCATACCTTACGTAAAAGAGCTCATTGCTGATTTCTCGGGGCCCTCGAATGCGGCCCGAGACTAAATTGTCAACAGTGGAAAATACCGGCATATCAGGGCTATTTCAAAAGACACCACACAGCCTTAAACCTGTCTCCTGGCAGGTTTACAAAAAGCTCTTAAACAAGTCACAGCAATAAACAAAACTGCTAGAGGGTGATATCATATGCCTACAAGAAACCTGGGCTACAGAGCTGGTACACCTAGAAGGATATGCTGGATTCCACAAATTATCCACCAAACACAACCGCTACGGAAGACCATCAGGTGGAATCTCGACTTAAGTTAAACATGCAAAACAACTAACTGTAAGAACCATAAACACCGATTCAAATATGCTGCAGGCACTCTCAGTTGAAGGAAAAAGGGACAAGGAAGACAGCGTCTCACTGCTTTTAAAAAATTTATACTTAAATGCATTAGGTCATTCGAAACTAGAGGCCACAAAATCTATGATCACAACATTAGAGGAAATTTTATGTACACACTGGTCACTGGCAAAAATGCTTGTGGGGACTTCAACCTGCACCACTTAGGAACAAAGCAGTGCGAAAGGAAGCACCTAACAAGCGCTGAAAGAATTTTCAATATTTTTTTTCTAAATTTAGACCTCAATTCAGCCTAGAATCTACTGAAAAGCTCAGACTCAAACAAGCAAAGGACAACGACATTTAAGAATTGCTCCACAATCAACTATATTTTTTATTCAACCAACTCGCCTGTAAAATTGAAAATTTTGAAATTAATGCAGATGACACTAGTGAACAAGCATTACTCCAGGTTGAACTGAACAGCACTATCAAAGAACGGGAAAGAATCATCACGGTAGCACAATCAACAGACATTGAGGAACACGCCCTGGTGAGAAGAATAAAATGGAACAAGCATCAGACAACTGCATTTAAGGACTGGAAAGAAAAACAAGAACGCACAGGCAATCACTCTGGTGTTGAGCCACATATGGAAAATTGGTCAGAGGGGACCACTGCCCTGAAAACAGCTTTGAAGAAAGCTGAGCCCAAACCAAAAGAGAAAACTATTAAACAAACCACGCATAACAACACAAAACTGAGAGACATTACTCACAACCTAAACAAGGCAAAAAGAGCACATAAGATCGCAGGTTCGAAAAGAACACTGGACAAGCGCAACAAACTGCATAAAGAGCGGAAACAATTGCTATGTATGCTCAAGCAAAACAAGCTTGATGAAGAATGTATCAATATCAATGAGCTAACAAAACCTTTTAAACATCAACAACTCTGGCAACATATAGCCCAGTTGGATAATGAGTAAGTAGATCGGCGTAACTCAGTACACGCCGATGCATGGCTGAGGCATGTGTCAGCAATTTATGTGGAAAAGGAAGGTTGCACTGAAATCGGAAGGACCACACAGTGAGTATAAACAACATAGGGAAACCTACTAATGTAGTCGTGAGCAATGACCAAGACGTAATAGCTGTTGAAAAAGTAGTGGAACCTGCTAATGTAGTAGTGAGCAATGATTAAGACGTAACAGCTGTTGAAAAAGTAGTTAAAAAGATAAGGAAAGACGGGGACCCAGGACCTAATGGCCTACCAGGTGCGATGTTTAGGGAAGATCCAACATACTAGGGGAGCGTCCTATCCAATCTATTCACAGAATGCCGACTACAGGCCAAGGTACCAGACTCATGGCGCAGGTCAATCTTACAACCCATGTACAAGAAGGGCGTAATACAGAACCAAAAAACTACAGATTAATCGCCCTTCTGGACATCGAAGGGAAAGCCTATGCAAACACTCTGTTGACAGAACTAAACAGCTGGGTTGAAGAAAATGAAATCCTTCCCACTTATCAAACAGGTTTCCGCAAAGGCTGTTCGGCAATCAATAACATCATGGCCATATCATATCTAAGTCAGCAAGCCAACATCAAAAATAAGAAACCAGTCTTTGCCTGCTTCTTAGACTATTCAGCAGCCTTCAATGGGGTGCCATGTTGTTAGCTTTGGTCCAAATTGCTCAATTGGCAAATTCCACCAGGCCTCCTCAACGCCTTCATCTCGTTATACAGCAATACCTGGATCAAAGTCGAATTAGCAAACAACACTACAACAAAAAAGTGTCTTACAAATCGAGGCCCCAACACTTTTCACTCTATATACAGCGGACCTGGGCAAGACGTTCCACAACGCCAACCTCGCAGTCCCAGAATTTGTAGTCAATAAAATCCAAATGTTACAATACGCGGACGACCTAGTGGTGATGGATCACACAAAAATATGACTACAAAGGAGACTAGGGGCCAGATGTAGGTAAATCTCATTTACCGATTCTTAAATACCGAATTTTACCGATTCTGTATTTATGAATCGGTAAATGAGATGTAGGTAAAAAATCGGTATTTTTTACCGAATCGGTAAAATTCGGAATCGGACTTACGGTATTTACCGAATCGGTATTTATACCGATTCGGTAAATACCGAATCGGTAAATACCGAATCGGAAAGCAAGCAAAAGTGAAACTTAAGAGAACAGCAAATCAGGTGCTACCACCCTCCCCCTCCCTACCAGGAAGTGGCTACACAGGCAGCTACAACTAATTAGAAGCTTCTGGAGAGGCAGTTGGAGCAGAGAGACTGGGAGCAGCAGCAGAAAGAGTTTGTGCAGTTTAAAACCTGTAAAATGGCAACCAGCAAAGACACAGAGCAGCAAGAGAGGAAGAGAAAGCTGAAATTCAGCAGTATGGAGCTACAGGTCCTTGTGGAGGAGGTGGTGAATGTGAACCACAAACTCTTTGGCAGGCAGTCCCTCACTGTGGATGAATCTGCCAAAAGGAAGATTTGGCAGGATATACTGGACAAAGTCAATGCTGTGGGAGTGACCACCAGAGACATGGAGGACTTGAAAAAAAGGTTCTATGACTTGAGGAGCCTCACAAAAAAGAAATTGGCAGACCACCACAAACAGGCATTGAAAACTGGTGGAGGAAATAACACAGCACCCCCCCCTCACTGACCTGGAGGAGATGGTGGCCTCAACCTTAGAGCCAGAAAGCTTCTGCGGACTGGGAGAAGTGGACAGCTCAGCCAAAGGTGCAAGCAGAAAAGGTAAAATGCATGCACAGCAATCCCCCTCACACCCTCATCCTTCCCTCACCCCTTGAAGCTAAGTGACCCCAGTCCAGGTGTGCCAGCACTATACAGTAGCAATGCATCATGGAACATGTAGTTAATGAAAGACCATGTCATGCAGCACAGCAACCACCAAGTTAGGCAAATGATTGCAGACATAATGAAGGGCATGCAACATGCACATTGTGCAAATTAAAAAGATTTAATTGTAGTGGCTGTGAGACATTTGCGCTTAGCTGATATACGCTCATATGTCCACAGGTCACACATCCAGAAGGCGGTCACAGGAGACTGAAGGCACGGCACCCGAGAGGGATGAAAGTCAGGAGCCAGGTCCCAGTGCATCACAGGACACAGGTGTACCGAGTAGCCAGCCACCTTCCCAAGACCCTGAAATCACTCAAGACTTGCAGAAATCCCCACGACGTTCACAGTCCCCTCTGTTAATCTCTTCACCAGATATGCCAGCATCACTGCATGTTGAAACACCTGCAGCACAACTAAGCAGGAGGCATGTCGTTGCACCACTGATAGAAATGGACACATCCGCCGGTGAAATGGAGGTGGAAGACACACACACCTTGCCTGGAGATGATATCTCAGCCACACTGCAGTCCAGTGCAGAGGTTGTCCGTAGTAGCACTAGACGCCGCAGAGTCCAACAAAGGAGTGTAGGTGCACGTGGGGAGGGGTCCAGTGTGTTCCAGCCTGGAGGGGAGCATGGTGAGGATCCAGAGGATGCAGGGGAAGGCCATCATGTCCTGTCAACGCCAAATGCGCAACCTGAATAGCAATATGGAAGAAATAGGAAAGGGCATCAGGGAACTGGTGGAAGTGAACAAGAACATGGCAACAGGGATACATGAAATGACACAATCGGTGCAGCTACTGTGCACCAAACTGGACACAGAAATTGCATCAAGGCGCAGGGAGAAGCAGCGTGCACAGCAAAACAACAAAGCAATTCACCGCCTGGCCACAGCCACATCCCTGCTATGCAGGCGCAGCATAAACAGTCAGGAGTGTTTGACGCAAAACAGCAATGAAGTGACAAGGGGCATAGCCAAGATGACCGGTGCTCTTGAGGCGCTAATAAATACTCAAACAGCACAAACTGCTGCTATTGATGTGCCAGAGAGTGAAGGGAGCACAAGCAGGAGCAGCATGGCAAGCTCCCTGGTGTAGAGACAAGGAGGAGCAGCAGGCGACAAGGTGAGGCTACAGCCCAAACGCCCAGCAAACAAAGTGAGCCACATACATCTGGCGCTACTAAGCGTGGACGCAAATGAACAGTTAATATTATGGGGAAGTGACCCAGGACATACAATTTTGAAAGTTCAGAGTTTGTGTTGCACATTTGTGACTTAGATACCTGCGTATTGACTAAATTAAACTACGTTGGGTGCATACTCCACCTGTCGGTGTCTCTTTACTTACTTAGAAAAAGTTGCGTGTGATCTCTTCCTGTCTGTGTCTGCCATCTGTTGGTGTTGCATGTCCAGCTGTGTGTGAGTCAGGCAGAGCTTGGTCATCATCATGGTCCTCGAAATCTGATAATTCCACTTCTGTGCCCTTCTTAACTGCAAGGTTGTGCAACATTGCACAGGCTGCAATCATTTTGCAGCAGGTCACTGGTGTGTAGTGGCGTGCTCCTCCACTCTTGTGCAGGCACCGAAACCTGCTCTTCCACAGTCCAAAGGTGCGCTCCACAATGTTCCGGGTGGATTTGTGTGCCCTGTTGTACCTCCTCTGCTGGGTGTTGAAGGGTTGAGGTAGGGTGCGAGGATGAAGGACCAAAGGGCATATGCACTCTCTCCTATTTATAAGAATAGAAATACATTACTCACATGCACATATTCACATACAGCTGCAATATGTATCAAGGGAGATTCACACAGTGTATTACCTAGCAAGTAGCCTTCGCCAAATTCCCCCGCTGTCAGCCGTGAGTAGATGCCACTGTTCTGAAAGATGTAGGAGTCGTGGGTACTCCCGGGAAACTTGGCAACTATGTCCGTGATGATAAATTTGGAATCACAGATTACCTGTACATTTATGGTGTGTGTGGATTTCCTGTTTCTATAAATGTACTCTGTGGCAGCAGGTGGGCATATTGGGATGTGGGTACCATCAATGCACCCAATGACATTGCGAAAATGCGCCATCTGATAAAAGTCAGTCTTGGTCCTGACCAGTTCAGCGTGCGTTGCAGGGAAGCTGATATAAAAATGCTTTCTCTGCAACATGGCGTCCAGAAATCTTCTGAAAAAC
The DNA here is from genome assembly GCF_964263255.1 of Lissotriton vulgaris. NCBI lineage: Eukaryota > Metazoa > Chordata > Amphibia > Caudata > Salamandridae > Lissotriton > Lissotriton vulgaris. Next base: position 938,502,363 of record NC_141689.1, on the reverse strand, counting down.
CGGGACAGGCAGCTCTGGGACACCCCACCTATCGATGCAATGACACTCTGGTAGCTCCCAGAGGCAAGCAGGTGTAGGCTACAGAGCACCTGCACATGGGTTGGGATGGCATGGGCCCTTGGGGTTGGGTGCTCCAGCAGTGGGTGGAGGTCCATGTACCTTTGAAGGATCTCTGCCTCAGTCTTTTGGAATATGGTGATCCTCTGCCTGTACACCTGCTCCTCTCTTCTCTATTCTCTCTCTCCTTCTGCCTGGATCTGTAACCGCCTCGCAATCACATAGAATGCCGCCATTCTGGTCAAACTGTTGCATTTTGGGCCTTTTTTTATGGCCTGCACCTGGTTACCACCTGATATCAATCCATGGTAAATACCGACTCTTAAATACCGAATGTCATGCAAATTCGTTATTTTAGAGGTTACCTACATCTCAAATTTCATTTTTACCATTTCTTATTTACCGAATCGGTAAATTTACCGATTCGGTAAAATTACCGCTTCGGAAACTTTTCCGATTCGGTATATTTACCGATTCGGTAAGTTTACCGTTTCGGAAACTTTACCGATTCGGTAAATTTACCGAATCGGTAAATTTACTGATTCGGACGATTTTCTGTCCCCTACATCTCAAATACAAAATACCGGTATTTGGTATTTTTGGCCGTTACCGACCGGTATTTGGTTACCTACATCTGGCCCCTAGTGCTTTAAACGCCTACAATCAGATCAATGAATTAACAACAAATCCAGAAAAGACCAAAGTATTAATCTTTGGGAGTTGTATACAAAAAACACTCCTCAAAGGGCACACGAGCAAAGAGACAATAACTGTTTCAAAGTCTTATCATTATCCTGGGTGTTGGCTGAGTGTCTTGGGCAAAGCAACTTTGCATTTACACAAAAAGAAATCTAAAGTAGAGTTCACAATTTATGCTTTGTGCAAACTACATGAGAAAATGCAGAGCCCAACCACCATCCCAATCAGAAAGGTGTTACAATCTAAAATGAGGGCAATTGTGGGTTATGCACAGCAGGCATTCACAGGCAAAATGAACACTCCCTAAATACACCCGCAATAGCGGGATTTGTCTGGAATTTTTCCTGGTGCAACAGAGTAAAGAATGCTTGGGAGTGCATGCAAAATATTATTATCACGTACCCAAAGCTCTGGATGGGAGCTTGAAGGGCGTGCTAAAACCCATCTTTTGAGGACCTCCTAATCCATGGCAGGTCTACATGCAGGAAGCAGTAGAAGTTTTAGATTTGGTAACACAGGATTGGGGTCAAGAGGACATAACCTACCCGTTTATCAAGAAGGCAATCAATAAACAATGCTATCAATTGTCAAGAGAAAGTGATCTAGCACATTTTGAGAGTGGAGGTGGTCAATCTGTGCTGATCGCTACATACACGGAGCACAAATCCGAGCCTTACCTTCACCAAGCATTCAGGAAGCAGCTCAAGACCTGGCTGTTCGAGCAGTAGCGGACCCCCCCTCCCCAAGCCCCTTGAGACCCTCCGGGTGAGTAGCACGCTATATAAATGTTTTGATTGATTGATTGATTGATTGAAGCATTAGGGCGAAAGGCCCTGAAAAACATTCAGTGGGCCAGACCAGTGCCTCTCCCAATAAAAGAACTAAATCTGGAGTAGAAAGCACTTGAAATTAAAATCAGCTGTAGAATCTGCAATTTCAAAACAGAATCATTACTACATCTGACGTGCTGCTGCCCGGGTCTGTTACAATCTCGTCTGAAGCTACTAAAGCCAATATGGCTATGAAAAGGTGTGCGGACAGTAAAAGAAGCTGTTGTGGCTCTATTTTCTTGCACTCCACTGAGCGACCTGGCTAGAATTGTGAGATTTATGGAGGAAGTTCGTTCCAAACTTGTCAAAGAATAAGTTCACGCCAACCGCGAGAAAACAGATTTGCAGTGTACAGACGAAGGCACACTTCTGTAACAATGCTTCATACATAACTAATTTATTAATTTTTAAAACATTTCATATTTTACTTGTACTTTCCATGGAATGAAATTGGTTATAATTGTAAATGGATTTCTCTTAATGTTCTCAATTTAAAGTATTCTGTTATATTGCAAATGGTTTTAAGTAACTGTGCAATAAAATAAATATTAATAAACCCAGACCTCTTGCCCAGGCAAGTTTGCTTTCATTGTCAGCACCACGTTTCATTCCCCTTCCACCGGTGGACCTTAGTGAGTCTTGGGAACAGTGATTAGGTATAGAGTACTAGTCATTGATGTATGGTTCATGATATTAATCACTGAGAGTGCCTCCCCAGTGTTAGATAAAAGAACCTAAGAATGAAGCATGCCACATTATGTGGGTGAACGTTCTATTGCCTATGTGTAGAGTGAACTGAAATATGCACTGTCAATGAAGAACTATGTCAAGCTCCAAATAAACAGAAATAAAGGGCAAGATGTACAAAGCTGTTTTCCATTCACAAATGGTTTGATTTCGTAGAATCAGGCCGTTTGAGAACAAAAAAAGGCATTTCAATGTACAAGGGCCAAATTTGGGATTTGGTAACCTACTAAACGCAAATTGATTTTGCGAATCAGTATTTATTTATTTATTTATTAACGATTTGTAGAGCGCCTGGTGACCCGAAGGCATCCCCGCGCTGTATTGTTTGTGGGAACCAGAGGAGAGAAGAGAGAAGGAAGAGGGGGCTTTATTTTGGAAATAAGAGCGTTTTCAGTTTTTTTCTGAAGATCAGATAACTAGGTTCCAGCCTAAGGGTGCGGGGAAGAGAGTTCCACCCGGCAGATGCCTTCACGGAGAAGCGTCGGCCGCCGGTCCGTGTCTTCCTGTATCTGGGGATGTTGGCCAGACGCTCATTCTCAGATCGAAGGGATCTGGGGGCCTTGTAAGGAGTGATCAGATCACTAAGGATCGCAGGGCCGACGCCATTCAGCAATTTATGTGCAGTACACAGGGCCTTAAATTCGACCCTTTGACGCACTGGAAGCCAGTGTAGGGCCTTGATTGCTGGTTTGGCTGATACTCTGGAGGGAAGGTTCATAAGTAGTCGGGCGGCTGCATTCTGTGTGCGTTGGAGTTTAGCCATGGTAGCCTCTGGGGCTCCCAAATATACCATGTTGCTGTAATCCAACCGCGCCAGTATTAAGCCTTGGACTAGGAGTTTCCTAGATAGGGGCGGGAGTAATGGGAGGATCCTGCGGGTGGCGCGCATAAGCCCGAAACAGGTGCCTGCTGTTTTGGATGCTTGGGTTTTCATCGAAAGCTCGGGTTCCAGCCAGACTCCTAAGGTCTTAATTTCTTTTTTCGGGGTAGGAATTTCCCCGAACACGTCAGGCCAGACCGATGGGGGGATGGTAGCCCATTGCTTGCCCAGAAGCATAACTTCGGTCTTTGACCCGTTTAATTTAAGTGATGATTCGCACATCCACTTGTGAATTTCCGTGAGGCAGTTTGACAGATTGTCCGGGCGGTCGTCCAGTTGGGATAGAGAGACGACCAGCTGCGTATCGTCAGCGTAGCTCACTATTTTAATCCCGAAGGGGGTAACCACATCTTCGAGAGGGGCCATATAAGCATTAAATAGCGTGGGGCTTAGTGACGGCCCCTGGGGGACCCCGCTCGTGAGGGGGAGGGTGGTAGAGTGGTAATTGCCATCCCATACCTGGAACGAGCGCCCTACAAGGAAGGACTCTATCCACCTGAGCGCCGACCCTGTGAGCCCTGATGCAGCCAACCGATGGAGTAGGACACGATGGTTAACTGTGTCGAAGGCTGCACTAAGATCCAGGAGGATCACTGCCACTGACCCTCCTGAATCCAAAATGCGCCTTGCCTCCTCGATGACGGCGAGAAGGGCGGTGTCTGTGCCATGACCGGGGCGAAACCCAGTTTGGGACTGCCGTAAGATGTTGTTTACTTCAAGAAACTGTGATAGTTGTCCATTGACCAGTTTCTCGGCCAATTTGCTGATGCAAGGAAGGAGTGAAATTGGCCGGTAGTTCGCCATATCGGCTGGGTCCAGCTGGGGTTTTTTTTAGGAGTGCCTTAACTACTGCACTCTTCCAGCTAGAGGGGACCGAGCCTTGGGCAAGCGAGCTGTTTATAAGCTCCGTGATCGTAGGCACGATGACAGGGGCTACAGATTTAAGAAATCTAATAGGTGCGGGATCCAAAGGTGAACCGCTTTTCAGTTTGGCCATGGTTGTATCTACCTCATTCAATGTTACTGCCCTAAAGGCAGACAGTTGAGGGCGTAAGCTGCTTCCTGTCTGAATGGTGGATGTTTCATTGTCCATATGATATGATAGACAAGGAGGGGGAAGGGAAGCTAGAATGCGGGCGATTTTATCATTAAAGTAGGTAGCCAGTTCATTACTTCGGTCTACAAGGGGGGGTGTTGGAGGAAGATGGAGCTGGTATTTTCAATAGCTCTTTTACAATAAGGAAGGATTCCCTTGCTGAGTTGGTGGAGTTTTTTATCCTCGTATCGTAATGGGAAGCTTTGGTGTGTTTCAGAGTTGATTTATATATTCTCACCGATTTCTGGTAAGTTTCCTTGCTGGCATGCTGCCAGTCTTTCCTCCATAGCCGCTCTGCTTTCTTGCAAATTTTGCGTAGCATCCGAAGTTCCGGGGTATACCATGGGGCGGATCCTGGTTTCCCGTTTTTATCCTCCCTGGTTCTAATAGGAAGTGTGGAGTCCAGGTATGTAACGATCCACTCCCTGAATTTACTGTCTGCGATAGCCGGATCTTCCGAGTAAGTAGGGGTAGTTGACTTCAGGGTTCTGGCCCAGTCTTCTGTGGAGAGCTTGGGCCATGCCCTGTCCCTGGTATAAGTGGGAGGTTTGTGAGGTTTCCTAAAAGCTCCTGGCAGACGGAAAGAGACTAAAAAATGGTCCGTCCATGGGAGGGGGAGGGACTCTATGGCTTGCAGGGTAGGGATGTTTGTAAACACCGGGTCAAGCAAGTGACCTTTGTTGTGTGTAGCTCCGGAGTTTAAGAGGTGGAGGTCGTAAGCCGCCAAATCTGCAATCAGGTCGGCTGCCCCTGTATCTAGAGGGTCATCGAAATGAATGTTCAGGTCTCCTAGTATCGTGAAGTTGGTAGTGGAGTGGGCCTGAGACGCTACAACATCCAGGAGGGCGCTAGAAAAAGGGCCTGAATGACCGGGAGGGCGATAGACTAGGAGGCCTGATAACGATTTAGTCGGAGCCAACTGGATCGTGAAATGGAGGCTTTCAGAATCAAGGACATGCGCATCATTGGCTTTACAGGGGAGATGGTCCCGATGGATGATGGCCACACCACCACCCCTACCGGAGGGACGAGGTTGGGACTGAATAAGAAAGCCCGGGGGGGTAGCTAGGACAATATCTGAGTCCGAATGATCGGAGAGCCACGTTTCCGTCAGGAACAGAACGTCGATCTCATGGTCTTCTATTAGATGGTTAATTAACAATGCGTGTTTAGGGAGTGAGCGACAGTTCAAAGTGGCCAGTTTAAGGGCTGCGGGCATGGCGGGTATTAAGAAGGGGTGTGTTTAGGGCGTCCCTTCCTAATATCTCATTACAGTGGTATGTGTGAATGTTTAGCATTTGCATTTTACCACCTACTTCAAGTAGGGGGTACCCAATTCGCAAACGAGAATGGGTCACCAAAGGAACCCTTCCCCTTTGCGAATGTTTGGGAAAAAATTTTAAGAGCTTGCAGGTGGTCCCACAGACCACTGCCTACTCTTAAGAAATTAACAGAAAACGTATCATTTTTTTATTGAAACGTATATCGTTTTCCTTTAGGGAAAACAGGCTGCAATTTAAAAAATTTTTTAAAAAATGCTTTTTTGAAAAGCAGTCACTGACATAGTGGTCTGCTGACCCCAGCAGGCCACCATCACTGTGATTTTTGCAATTTCCAATGGGTTGCATACGGAGAGCTAACTTATGAATATTAATGAGGTAGGCCTAATTGTGACCCACTGAAAAATGCAAAATGTGTTAAATACACATTTGTACATGGTTGTTTGCGATTACCAAATAGCGAATCACAAAAACTCTGTATTTGGTAATCGCAAACACTTACCTTGGTGCATCTGGTCCAAAGAGACTTGTAGGCATAACAGAACAGTTTAGGTAGACGGTTGACCACTCCAAATTTAAATTTCTAGGTGCAGGGTGTGTGTGGACTTTTTCTTACTTGCCCTGCATTGCCACAGCCAACCAGATGAGTCAGATGTGTACATTTCCTTTTTAGCTGGATAGCAAAATATAGAACAGGCCTCCTTAAACAAGCTTGCTATAATTGGCAGTTTTAATCAGACTTTAGCAATTATTTAGGATAGAACATTTCTAAAGACTATTTTAAATTGAGGAACACTATGGGCCCGATTATCATGAGCGCAAGAAGGGCTCCGACTGTCGTCCGGAGCCCTCCTGCCCGCCTCGTAAACACCGATTTGGATTCTCTTCCGACTGAGCAATTTGGAAGGGCTCGGTCAGAAGGGAATCTGAATCAGTCTTCCGAATGGCTTATGATGGGCTCAGAGAGCCGGTCCGCCATTCGGAAGGACCACATTAATCACCCGGCTGGTTCTTTCCGGATGAGGCATTACAATGGCAGTTTCTCACTGCTTTTTTGTGCCGGCCTTTCTGGCACTAAAGGCATTGGGAAACATGGGGCCTAAGGGGCACCTATGGTGCTCCCTGCACCCGGTGGCAGGCACCTTGAGGTGCTTGCCATGGGGTGCAGGGATGACACACACCCTTGCTCTTTGCTATGAGCGCATGCATTCCACTTGGAATACATGCTCTCATAGCAAATTATAGGATTGCGACCAATCACGGTTTGGTCACATCCTGCTTCCTGGGCTGGAACCGACGACTGGAGGTCGTTCAGTTCCAGTTCCAGAACGATTTCGGGCGGGCTCGGGTCTGTCGGCATCATAATCGGCCGTATGTTGTGGTTCACATCTCAAACCCCACTCCGGATCATCATATTTGACGGGGCTAGTGGGGTCATCAGGCCAATCCATTTTTATCCTTCAACACTGCTTTGTACTGATTCTTATGGTGGCATCTTGAGACGGGACTATGGTAATTCCATGTACTCTTGCCTGTCCAACCAAAGACACGTGCAAATTGCAAAGGGGCTCATCTTCAACATGTGCAGAATTGAGCACATTGCCTCTGCACCATGTGCCCTGCACTGGTTACAAGTAAAAACTGATGTCAGTGCTCTCTAAAAAGAGTAAATGGGATCCACTGCTCTTGGCAGTTGACCCACATCCAAAATACAAAGACGATGAGAGGAATGCTTGAAATGTGTCTAACTAATGGCAATCGCTTGGGTAGCATTCCAAACTATTGTTCTTTTGACTACCATACCACCTCAGTTTGTACCCTGCTATGTGAAATTCCCTCTTGACCCTACCCCAGTTGGAACAGTCCAGCCTGTCCCATCTGCTGGCTCCCTTCCCTATGCCTTGCTCTATTGTGAAATGCTGCGCATTTTATGAATAAACACAGAACTTTTGCCCATGTATGTTCGCTTTGAGTATCAGCACCATGTTTCATTCCCCTTCCACTGGTGGACCTTAGTCAGTCTTGGGAACAGTGATTAGGTACTGAATCCACATCTGGGCCTACCCTTGCCACTTATGGCGACACACCCAACACACCAGAGGTGATGGGGAGGAATGCTTGCAATTGTTTTTGTGTGTTTGCAAAACATGAATAGCTTCTTTAGGGGTTATTTATGATTCTAGTGCAAGGTAGCCATCAATCAATTGAGCTGACTAAAGATGTGATAGCAGAACATGTTTGTAAAAGCCCTCAAAGAAACCATAAATACTCTTTTTAACAGTAATGTTAACTTTCATGCACAGTACCTCTTGTCATGTGCTTAATTGGAATATCCACATGTAATACCTAAAACAAAGGAAGAACAAGCATTGGCATTAACCAATAAGCCTGTGATAACAAGGTGCGGACCTACTGACTTTTGTCAAGGCTTTCCTCCTCACATGGCTGCTGTGCATGAGCATGCACATGATGAATAACCAAACACCTAAAGCACTGGTCTCTCCGCCTACTTCTTATGCATAGTAATCTATAGCATCACAGTGAGATAATGCGCTGATTTGTATTGACTCTCACTAGCTTTCCTCACCAATCCATTGTTTGAAATGTATACATATGTATTTTTTAACAAGTTCAAACCAATAAAACATTTTGTTTCAAAACATTCATGTATGATCATGATGACAGACACACAACTTCTCACATGCCTCATGCAGTCATTGCAAAGCTTTTTTGCTGTCCTCTGGTGATTTATAGTAATTTGATCTTTGCTTAGACACACCTCAAAGGTAAATTAGATTAATGCTGCCATTAGTTATTTATATTAATAGAATGCTTGGGAAGATCAGTCAGTCAGGAGCCCTTGGGGGCCCTACACATTGTGCCCTTTCTAGCAGCCCAGAGCATACTCGCGGATTCTACAGAGCCAGTGTTGCCATCAAAGTAGGCCTACAGTTCAGCAGCAAGGAGTTATGTGCAGCTTTCTTCTCCGAGGAGCCAGGCATTAAGAACCACATAGGGTGCAGTATGTATCTGATCACCAATTCAAAGTTCAACTGAGGAGTGATCAATTATACCCCTGGGGAGAATGTCCACAAGGGTGACATGCAGAGCATTGGTCGGGGGGGACTAGAAGAAGTTCTGTACAAGAGAGCTTCTTGTCTGATGCTTATATGTGTATGTACGCTTTGTCACGAGGATGCCAGCGTCTCCATATATTGCATAGGTCTAGAGAGTCCAGTCATCCTTTATGTTGTTTTGTCGGTATTAGGCGGTGCGACATAGGAGTGCCAGTGGTATCTATGTTGGGGTTTAGTGTAACCTTAAAATCTTCTTCTATAATAATAACGCTTGCAGGGAGAGCCCAGATTGCATCTGTAAGGGCTGCATATATTTGAGTGGACAAGTGGCGTGGGACATGCACACTCAGGATGTTGTACGGATGCCCTTCAAGAAGGCCCTCTAACCCTACATACCTGCCAGGGTCTGTGTTAATATGAATGACCGAGAGTGAAAAGGACTTGTGTAAGAGTATCACCACTCCCCTAGAGCCCCAGGCAAACCCTGCATGGTAGACCCTGTCGTAGCCAAATATTTTCAGGAAGGGGCCGCAAAAACCCAGGAGATGTATTATCTGCAGCATCTAGATGGATGGATAGAAGTGTTTAGCATATCAGAGAACTGCTGTGCATTTAATCCAGTCTAGGAGTCAGTTAACATTCCAGATTAAGGCTGTATGAGCCATCATGGGTTCACTGTTGTCGTAATATGTGGTGCCCATCTTTGAGCGGATAGCCAGCAGTGATCTGGGAGGACTGACAGGCTCTGATAAGGAGTGTTCACAGGTCAACGTGTTGTGAGTGTCATGTGTGTGGTGTCATTAGATCAGCAAGACATTCATAACAAAATACCCAACAAACAGGCTCCTCATCCCTCCAGCATATTTATTTATTTAGCGATTTATAAAGCGCCTGGTGACCCGAAGGCATCCCCGCGCTGTTAATTTAGTGTAGACCGAAGGGGAAGGGATACTGTAGGGGGTGCTATTTAGGGAAGAGGAAGGTTTTCAGTCTTTTCCGAAAGAGTGGGTAACAGGGTTCCAGACGGAGGCTGCGGGGAAGTGAGTTCCATCCTGAGGACGCTTTTACCGAGAAGCGTCGCCCACCGGTGCGTGCTTTCCTGAATCTGGGGACAATGGCCAAGCGTTCGTTATCCGAGCGCAAAAGTCTAGGGGCTTTGTAGGGGGTGACCATGTCTTCCAGGACATCAGGGCCTACACCGTTAATGAGTTTATGGGCGGTGCATAGAGCCTTGAATTCTACCCTTTGGCGCACTGGAAGCCAATGAAGGGCTTTGAGGGCTGGACTGGCTGGGGCTCTTGAAGGGAGACTCATAATGAGCCGCGCCGCCGCATTTTGGGTGCGTTGCAGTTTAGCCATGGTGGATTCAGGCGCGCCGAGGTAGACGGCGTTGCTGTAGTCCAGTCGGGCGAGGATAAGGCCTTGTACCAGTAATTTCCTTGATAAGGGGGGAAGAAGAGGGAGGATCTTGCGTATGGATCGCATGAGTCCAAAACAGATTCCTGCTGTTTTGGCTGCTTGGGTCTTCAAGGTCAGCTCAGGTTCCAGCCAGACTCCCAGTGTCTTAATTTCTTTTTTCAGGGTTGGTACCTCACCGAAAACGTCTGGCCAGACCGACGAGGGGATAGATGTCCATTTCTTGCCCATGAGCATTATTTCAGTTTTTGCTCCATTGAGCTTCAGCGATGACTCGCACATCCAGAGGTGGATGTCCTGGAGGCAGTTCAATAGGTTATCTGGGTGGTTGTCAAGGTGAGATAATGAAACGACAAGTTGCGTGTCATCCGCATAGCTCACTGTTTTAATCCCGTAGGGGGCAATGACATCTTCAAGAGGGGCCATGTAAACATTAAACAGGGTGGGACTAAGCGAAGACCCCTGAGGGACTCCGCTTGAGAGTGGAAGAGGGGCAGAGTGTGAGCTGCCATCCCAGACCTGGAATGAACGGCCTGATAGAAAAGAGTCTATCCAAGCGAGCGCCTTACCCGCGATTCCTGCCCTCGCCAGCCGGTGGAGAAGCACACGGTGGTCCACCGTATCAAAGGCTGCACTGAGGTCCAGGAGGATCACCGCCACTGACCCTCCTGAATCCAGAATGCACCTTGCCTCCTCGATGACAGTGAGGAGTGCGGTGTCCGTGCCGTGGCCAGGTCGGAATCCCGTTTGGGACCGACGCAAGAGATTGTTAGTTTCAAGGTACTGGGATAGTTGCCCATTAACCAATTTCTCGGCCATCTTGCTGATGCATGGGAGAAGCGAAATCGGTCTGTAGTTGGCCATATCTGCAGGATCCAAATGTGGTTTTTTTAAAAGAGCCTTAACGACAGCGCTCTTCCAACTCAGAGGAACACAGCCTTGTGAGAGGGAGATGTTGATAAGTTCCATGATAGTGGGAGCTATGATAGGGGACACTGTCTTTAGAAATCTAACAGGGGCCGGATCAAGAGGAGAGCCGCTTTTCATCTTGGCCAGTGTTGAGACTACTTCATCCAAGGATATTGCTCTAAATGTGACCAATTGAGGATGTAGGCTGTTACCCATAGTGTTGATGGTCACCACTTTGTCCGTGTTGAGAGATGGACTAGGAGGTGGAAGGGAGGCTAGTATTCGAGCAATTTTTGAATTGAAGTAGATAGCCAGTTCGTTGCTTCTGTCCGCAGAGGGTGGGTGCGAAGAGGAAGGAACTGGGATTTTAAGCAATTCTTTGGCTATGAGATAAGATTCTCTCGCCGAGTTGGAGGAATTTTTTATTCTGGCATCATAATGGGTGGCTTTAGCGAGCTTTAAGGAAAATTTATAGACTCTCACCGATCTGCGATAGGCGTCCTTACTGGCATGGAGCCAGTCCTTTCTCCAGAGTCTCTCTGCTCTTTTGCACTCTTTGCGGAGAGATCTGAGTTCGGGGGTATACCAAGGGGCAGAGCCCATTTTCCCATTTTTCTCCTCACGATTTTTTAAAGGGAGGATGGAATCGAGAGAAGTGGAGATCCATGTCCTGAACTGTTTGTCGGCAATGTCCGAGTCAGCCGGAAGGGTAGGAGTCGAAGAGTTAAGGGCTCTGGTCCAGTCTTCCGCCGAAAGTCTGGCCCATGTTCTGTCCCTGGTATATGTAGCTAGTTTGTGTGGTTTCCTAAATACCCCTGGTAGGTGGAAAGTGACCATGAAGTAGTCCGTCCAAGGGAGGGGGAGGGACTCTTTGGTAACCAGAGAGTGGATATTACTAAACACTGGATCCAGCAGATGTCCCTTATTATGTGTGGCTCCGGAGTTAGTCAGGTGGATGTCATAGGCTGCCAGGTCATTGATCAAATCAACTGCCCCTGTGTCTAGAGGATCGTCAAAATGTATGTTCAGGTCTCCTAGAATAGAGAAATTAGAGGTAAGATGGGCTAGAGATGATATGGCTTCAAGGAGAGCTACCGCAAAAGGGCCATGGTGGCCCGGGGGACGATATATCAGAAGGCCAGACAGCGAACTTGTCGGGGCCAGCTGGATGGTGAACAGGCAGCTTTCAGCATCCAAGATTTGGGCATCGTTAGCTCTGCACGAAAAGTAGTCCCGGTGAATGATGGCTAATCCACCACCTCTACCGGAGGGGCGGGGTTGGGACTGAATAAGAAAGCCCGGAGGAAGGGCCATGACTATATCCGCATCCGAATGGTCGGTAATCCACGTTTCTGTAAGAAACAGTATATCTAAGTCATGGTCTACTATAAGATGATTAATAAGCAGGGCATGCATGGGTAGGGACCTGCAATTTAGTGCGGCTAGTTTTAGGCCTGGGGGGGGATTGGGGGTTTAGGGAGTTGTAACTGAACTGGGTAGCAGTTAGTACAGCTCGTAAAGGGTCCTTCTAAATCATGAACATAATTACAGGTGCTATCATGAGAGGGTCTAAGACTAAGGATGTTTCGGCGGGAATAGCTTACCCTTGTGGGAGCTGGATCCGACATAGGTTCTGGCCTTGATCCGGGTCGAGCGCGGACGGGCGCAGACGGGCTTGCCTTAGGCGCGCCTTCGGCGCGCAAACGGCGCTCCCGCTGCGCTCGTCCGCTGCATACTTGCTCCCTTGAAGCATCTGTCACCCTAGAACACCCAGAGCTAACATTCAACCAAAAAGTAGAAAGTTTAAAGGTGTTGCTGAAAGTGGCTTCCCTGAAATGAGTGGATCCTTGTAGATTGCACCAGCGCTGCTCGTCTGAATAAGACTTAAGGGCGCTGTTTGTGAATCGCATGCTTGCTTGTCAATAGATTTGCATATTGTGATATCTCCAGGGTCGAACCCCTCTCGTGGTGAAACAGTTCCCTGGCGCTCTCAAGGCGAGCTGTTACATGGATGGGCCTCTGTGAAGGAGGAATCCAAGGAGCCCATAGATTGTCTGCATGTCCTATGAGATTTAATGCACTGGCGTGGTTTAGGTCTTGGGGGTTAAAGCCGCATGGAGGATCTCAATCTCAGGAAAGCGCTGGGATCCACTTTAGGGCATCTTGAGGATGGTCTTTCAGCTGCTCCCTCCCATTCTTTCTCTGGAGTGTCAAAGAAGTCTGTTTGGCTATTGTGAATCCCCTTGAGGAAGATGAGTATATATTTAAGGCTGAAGGACCTCAGTTGTTGTCTGGAATATTGTAATGCGAGACACTTATAATGTTAGTGTCTTAGCTTAGCGTGCCTCACGAAGGATGGAGTCTGTGTCACGATAATTGAGGATCTTGGCAATCAGTGGGGGTGCGCCAGGGAGAGAGCATGGGGCAAACGATCCGGATGCCCTCTCAGTCACGAACCACTGCGAAAGAATGCCCTTAGGTAGCCATGAATGTAGCCAGTCCTGCAGGAAGTCTGCAGGATCAGAGGCTTCTGATTCCTCCAGAAAGCTCACAAATCACAGATTGTTGCACCATAATCTATTTTCCACGTCTTCAGTGCATTTTTCAAGAGTGGAGGTGAGGAACAACAGCTTGACTGCTTTGGACTTGAGGGAGGCTATGTCCTCTTCCACTGTGAAGACTCCCTCCTGCTTTGGTAACTCTGTGAGCCATATTCCGAAGGTCCTGAAGAATGAGTTTCTATTTTAACCAATCTTGGTTTCTACCGCCTCCCGAGATTCTTGTATGGCCTTAAAAATGTTGGCATGGTCAGTGGGTTCCATCAGGCGTTGATGCAAAGAGACATCCCCCTTAGGTCCTGCACTCGTAGCATGGTTTTTATTCAACTTTATTTATAATTGTTGGAAATCATGTACATTAATACATATCATTTATAATGACTTGGCAATTACAAAAGTGACGCACTTATATTCAACATCGTGATAAACATCATTAACTTTTAGGCAAAAACGTTTGCTCTCAGGATCAATTAACCAAAGGGCCTCATGGGTTGGATGTCGGTTCTTGTTCATGAATATAACTGATAAAGGGCTCCGAAATGTCTTTGGGCGAGATCTCTGAGGCATTATGTCCCAATAAGTAGACATTTGTTCATGTCAATAAGCAATATCCTTTACCCAGTCTCTTGTTTTTGGCACCAGAGTGCCACTCCAGCACATTGTGACCCTGCATTTGGAAAGGAGGAGCAGTAGGGCGGTGAGTTTGTGAGAGCTGCTAGTTATCTCTGCCACGCAGCCCAGTTATGGGAGAAGGGGACAGCTGCAGTTGTATGATTTTCCCAACTATTTCAAAAACCTTGACGCAGTATGCTGCAAACGCCGGGCACTGCCAGGCGAGATTAATGAAATCTGCTGAAGCAGCATGACATTGTGTACATTGAGAATCTGGGGATATACACATTCAGTGTAATAGTACTGGAGTGCGGTAGGTGCGATGTAAAAAGTTAAAGTGAATGAGGTGTAACCTGTAGTTTGGGGATAGTGACTGAAGCTGGCCGCAGCAAAATGCCCAGTGTGCGTCTGTAAGTGGAAGGGTGAGGTCTTCCACCCAGGCTACTCGGGCTGGGGTATGCGCTGCCAACGAGGTGCGTTGCATGCTTTGATACAATGACATAATATGTTTCCAGGATGAGGTGGTGGTGTACATATATTCTAGGGCCGAAAGGGTCACCGGGGTACAGGAAACGTTTTGAATAATTCTCGGCACGTCACTCACAGTTAATATTATGAAAAGGTGTCTAGTGGCATGCTGAATGTATGCTGCGGAGTCGGAGGGCCGCAGAATTGATCTCCAGGAAAAAGGTCTACGAAGGTATGCATATTGAGCCTGTTCATGAGGCTGCATGCGCCGCCGTCATGTTGAGGGGTTATTAAAGGGTGTTTCGTTATAGGAATTGATGGGGCCTAAAGGAGGGAGACGGCTGCACGTCGTGCCAGCCCAGCCCATGTCCACCTCATGCTTTGTGAAGTGTCTGTTTCTGACACTGGCCGTTTATATGGAGTAAACAGAGCTGTCGAAAGCGACCATGGTGAAACCGCATCTATCTTTAGTGCAACGTGTGGTTGAAATAGCGTGGGATGCATCTAATAATGTAGGAAGTGTGCCTGAGCACATAGCGCGTACAGATGTAGATCAGGTGCACCTAACCCTCCTAGAGTTTGCGGCAAGGTCAGCAATTCATATTTAACCTGAGGTTGTTGTCCTGCCCAGACCAGTGCAATGAGATTGAAGAAGGCATGTGTGATCGGGGCGGGAATGTTTATAAATAGGTAAAGAAATTTTGGTAATACCATCATCTTCGCTATGGCAATTCGGCCCGCCAAGGACAGTGGGAGCTTTGTCCATATGGGAATGCGATCTTAAAGCCATGCCATCGTTCTGTCAAAATTGGCCTGCCACAGCTCGTTTAGATATCTGCTAATGTAGATTCCTAGATATTTAACTGACGCCGTTGCCCACTGAAGGGGATATTCTACAGGAAATGGAACTGTGGCTTCCATTAGTGGAAGAAGTATTGATTTGGCCCAATTAATCTGAACCGTGGATAAGCCTCCAAAGCGTATGAGTTCACGGATTAGTGGGGAGATGTTGTGTTCTGGCTGACTTACATAGAGAGTGACGTCGTCCGCATATAGTGACACAGTGAAGCTTTGAGTTGTGAATCCTACCCCCCAGTTTGCATGCTGTTGCCAAATTTCTGCAGCTAGGGGCTCCATTGCATTGGCAAAGAGCAGGGGTGAGAGGAGGCATCCCTGCAGCATGTCCCTGCTGACCGGAAAGGGCTCTGATACCTGCCCGTTAAGGCGTAACCGGGCAGTGGGGAATGTGTAAGAGTCATATCTGTGCAAGGAAGATGGGGCTGAGGCCCATTCTGACCAGGAGTGGGAACAAGAAACCCCATGCCAATGTATCGAATGCCTTAGTCGCATCAAACAAGGCTGCCAGCACTGTAATGTGGGGGTGTAGATAGTGCATTACTGGGAACATGGTGCGGAGGTTGTCTGCTGTGAATCGGCCTGATATAAACCCAGATTGGTCGGGCCTGATCATTACCGGCAGCAGGAGCTGCAACCTGTTCGCTAATACCTCTGCAAATATTTTGTTATCAATATTGATGAGTGATAGGGGCCTATAGGAATCAAACTGGTCAGCTGGCTTATCAGGTTTGAGGAATGTGAAAATTACAGCTTCTCGCATAGAAGGGTGGAGCGAGCCTACTTCTCAGGCATCCCAGTAGACCTCCAGCAGTTGGGGAACTAAAATGTTGGAGTATTCTGTATAAAAGGCTGCTGTGAGTCTCTCCATACCAGGGGCCTTGTCCGGGGGAAGGCTAGTAATTTCCCGCTGCACTTCCTCGCATGGTTCCTAGCATGGTTAATGGTAAATCTGTGCATCTCAGTTTGGGCGTGCATCGATGGCCATTTGTCAATCCTCATGATGCAGTGTATGCAACCCACCAGACGCAGACTTGAAATTAGGGCCATAGGGATGCAATGAAGGTGGTCCTCACTTGGTCTGCTTGCCCTAGGAGAGGAGGGCAGCATGAGAACGCAGGATTGTCTGGCATTTTAGAACAGGGTAAAGTTGGTGTCTCCTGGGCATGTAGATTGCTCTGTGCTTTCCGGCCAAGTGAATAAAGAACTTCAAATCTGCACTCCCCCTACTGAGGAAGCCCCATCCCCATAGGAGCCGGGCTGGACCAACAGGTGGGTGAGCACGGCTCCTCGCACAGGTATGCCACTGCGCAAAGGCACAGTCAGTGTGAAACCACCCCAGTCCGTCTGTCTTACCTAATTGTGAGGACGGAGTCAACAGAAGGGGATGGTGGGGGGTCAATCCTCCCAGTGGGGAGTCCAGTAGCTCTTCAGCAGTGTTACACCTGGCATCCTTGGTGTGACTTTCCTCCTAATTTTTTGCCATCAATCCTCCTGTTTGCTGACTTTATTTTTTCTGGATTTTACCACTGTTAACCAGTGCTAAAGTGCTGGTGCTCACTTCTTAAAACATGGTACAATTGTCTTATACCCGATTAGCATGATTAATTTACTTCTAAGTCCCTAGTAAGGTGGCCCTACCTATGCCCAAGATCTGTAAATTAAATGTTACTAGTGGGTCTTCAGCATAGATTGTGCCACCCATTTAAGTAGCACTTTAAGAATGTCTCAGGCCTGCCATTGCAGCCTCTGTTTGTGTGCAGTTACTGAGAAACAAAGTGGGACATGTACATTTTAGTTTTACATATCCTGATAGTGAGAAACATTTGTTTTTCACTACTGCAAGGCCTACCTGTCCCATAGGATAACATGGGAGTTAACTTACAATAATTAATTAGCTGTAATTTCCAAATGGGAATATGTAACCAGTTCTCTTTTTGTATCTTGGAAGTTGTAATGAAAAATTCTATCTTATGGTGCAGTGGGATTTTAAATTACAATTCGGAAAAAAACACTTTTAGAAAGTTGGCATTTTTCCTACCTTAGACTTTTGGTGCCTGCAGCCTGTTTCTGGGTCACCCAAGTGGGTGGAGTTGACAGTTGGGCATTGTGTATTCCTCCTAAACAACCACTCGCAATAGGGAGCTTAGGTGTGTCTGGATGGGCCATCACTGGCAGGATGGGAGGGAGGAGCTGGGCACAGCCCCCCCCCACACACACTTGAATAGGAGATGTCCTGCCTCCCCAAAAAGGGCTGCATACCCCAAATAGATAGTCTGGAGCCAGGGCAAGGAAGGCAGGGCACCTATGCACTTCAAAGGTAGTAGGAATGCTGTGCTGCTGTAAGGACGGTTACTCTGCTGGACTGCTGCTCTGAAGGACTGCTGCTCTACTTTGCTTACCTGCTGCCTGCCTGCTGCCCTCTTGCCTGGGTTTGAATGACTGGAAGGGCATCTGTTGAACCCAGGACCCCAAAGTGACTCCAAGGGCTAGGCTCATTTGAGCCTCAGGGACAGAAGGCTCCAACAACCATTAACCCAGCACCTGGACTCTGCCATCTGTGAGTCTACCATGCCAAGTGGTGCCACTTCAGTCCTGGACCCTTGGCAGTAGGCCTAAGGTGCTCTGTCAGCCTCTGTGGACCCAGCCGAATCAATGCATCTCCTCAGGCTGTGCGGCCAATCCTGAGCAGAATCGACACATCTCCACTGCTGCGTGGATTGGACCCATTGCAAAGACCCACATTGCCTCAGCCCACAGCCTCTTCAGAACCACTGCTGGGTGACACATCCTTAGCACAGGCCCTCACATCCCTCGTTGATGTCAGTCTCGATGACAATGCTAGACTCTGCATCACAGCATTGCAGCTCCTCAGAACGGAAGCACCACCCAACTGCACAACGGATCCTCGATGCTGGACTTCGCATCGCAAGTTCTTGATGACTGAATCCTCAATGATGATGCAGGACCTCACATTGCCTCACCTCGGAACAAATGCACCACCTTGACTGCGTGACACAGCTTTGGCGCGGATCCTCGCAGTGTGCCGCAAACCAGGATTTAAGGTACTCTGTTTAGCAGGCCTAACTGCGCTCCATAGCCATCGGCCTGAACTTGTGACTTGCATCCCAGTCCGGCGTGACCAGACATCCAAAGTTGGCATCTTTTTGGCACTATTTTTACTGAAATCCTTTAAATTGCCCTCTCTATATTTCTAGTGATTGAATTTTTTCATTTTGGACTTGTTTTATTTATTAAAAATAGCGCAACATTTCTAACTTGGCATGGGATCCTTTTTGAGTGGTGTTTTTCACTTTATTACCATTTGAGGTGCTGTACAAATACTTTACACATTGCCTAAGAATTAAGCCTGACTGCTCTGTGCCAAGCTACCAAGGGGTTGTGCACCAGCTTATTTGGGGTTTGCTTGTGCTTGCCCTGACAAGGATAAGTGGGTGCTGCTTGATCAGAACTCACACCCAGTCATCCAACAATCCAATGTCTTACATGCAGCTCTCCCTATGTCAGGCCATGATCTCAGGTATAGGTGGTCTGCATCCCGATTTGCCCGGACAGCAGCCGCCCACTGCATAGTCCCCAGTCAATAGTCAAGTTAGTCCAATGCCCACAACTCTTGGCTGCTTTCACTTCTGTCTCTAGGGTGGTAGGGTCAGGGTCTCTGCCCGACTTCTCCAAGTTCTCCTTGCATGCGCGATCCCCAGGGAGGCCAGGCCACACAAGTCCCTGACAACTGATCCCTCTATTCAGCCACAGCAGAGGAAGGGGACTGCTCTCCTGGTCTCGGCAACATTTCACCCGGCATCCAGGGCACCTCGTTGCTCCACACTTGCAGGCTTTGAAGCTGTGGGCCTGGGAGGCATTAGGCCTCCAGATCTTTGAGAGTTTAACTGAATCTCTAGGCATACTAGAGGCAGCTTGATCTCCGTCCAGCCAGTCTTCACGGCCCCCATATGCATCCCCAGTGTCCGGGCAGCACACATCGGTCCGGATAACGCAGGATGGCAGGAATGACCGGGAGCACACTCAAAGTGCGTCCACCATCTTGATCGGATAGGCCACTCCCCACTCCCCTGAGTTTATTCCTCATTTCTGGCATCTTTTCACCTCCACTGACAATAGTTTAATTGTTTAATTTCAGCACCAGGGCCTTATTTGCACAAATACATTGGCAGCATATAGCATTGTGGAGCTGTGGAGCTGTGAAAATGTGTTTAATATGGGACCATGGTTACTGGGTTTGAGTCTCCGTTTTTTCTACATGTGGATCGGGAAACATGGCCTTTTATCAATAGAACTTAATGAGAACAAGAAATGTAAAATGAGTGTCTGGCAGAATCCAGACACTCATTTTCAGTTATGGCACACATAGCTTCTTTTCTTTGTTTTAGAGATATTTTTTATGCTATCATCTTGGGTGCTGTGACCCGTGAACTACTATCCGCATGTGATAGCAAAACAGGATAATTATTAGGCCTGGGTGGTAAATTCCATTCTGCTTGCGGAATTTGCAGAATTTCACTTTTGCGGGAAACGCGGAATTTCCAAAATTTCCGCGATCCGCAGCTTCGCATAATTTTTTGCTTGTTTGCGCTTTCAAAATGCGTGTACGTGAGATATTCCTCCCCAAGCACGCAAACAGCATTCATGAACAGGAAAAAAAGCATTGCGAATGGGCGGCACAAGCAATTCCGCATGTTCGCTGAACTTTTTCATGCTCGTGGAGATTTTTTACCGTTTCGTGGAGCTTTGCATAGAGCAACTACGCAAATTCTGCCCACCCTTTGACCAATGTGGACAATGTGTGTGTTTTTGCAAAACTGGTGGTATCATAAATGGCTGGGGGTGACAAATACTTTTTGATACATTCTGTAGATAACAATGCACAATAGTGGTGAAGAAATAGAAACCTTCTAAGGGGTTCACTGATGCATCTGGTCCTTAAACCAACAAAGAAGATATTGGCACGGAAGCTGTAATATGAAAATAACATTTTCATTAACCTCACATGAGGGAGACTGCCTCATACGGTACCCTCAGGCCACTGTAGGAGACAGTCTAAGTAGTACAGAGAACAGGGGCCTTATATATGCATTTGTCAAATAGTCAGCATAAACCAAGGGGAGGTCCTGGCACATACAATCATGGGTATTGACTAATATGGGTATACAAAATTTGCTTGCTCAACAAAGTGGGAGGGGAGACTAAACTGAACACATCAGTAAGAATAGCCTGCCAGTTCTACACTAGGAACAGGTGCATTCTACTAGCTAGGCCTTTCTGAGCATGTGCAAGGCTCTGGAAGAGGGAGAAAGCACATGGCGAGCACATGGCTAACTAAAATGGCTGCCAAGAACAAAATGGCTCTCAGCTCATGCTAACAGCGATTCCTGCAATCTTTAGCAGTGGTATTTGCTACTTGACTGAAAAGACATTCATTGGCACTGGTTTTAGGCAGACTGGTGACACATTGTTCTGAAATTTTAGGGAAAGAAGTAGTCTGTTGGTTGTGTTTGATTAATGAGCATGGGAGGTGATGCTATAATCAGTATCGGTTGTCAAGGAATGAAGGGTGAGGATCAAGGGCTTAGAGGGGTATGGGACAGAATAAAAAGAAAAACCTTACCTCCTCACAGCTGCCGTGACCGTCTCTTCACCGCTGTGTCTACTTCTCCAGTGAGACCTGGAGCAGGAAGCACCCAGCCTCCCCTAAACTAATCATAATGCTGCACTGCCGCGTTGTGATTGGTCTGAGCACAGTGGTTCACCGCTCAGACAGGGAGTGGGAGCCTGTGCATGTTCCTCACCAGGTTGTGTATTCCAGCCTGGTGAGGAACATGCAAAATGCCATGGACTGTTTGGCCGGCCCAAACCGTCATGCATACTTGGAGTGTGCAAACCGCTCCTCCCCCTGTACCACTAGCTTCGCCCTAAGACAGCCCCGAACCGACGAAAATAAAATGATATTAATGATGATATTATCATTAAGGTTTTCCTGCTCTTAGAGCAGTGGGGCGACGCTCCTCCGCCTTAGTGGAAGAGCCTCCCCTAAGCTAGAATATATATTAGCAGCTTATTTTAAGACTGATACAAGCATTATTTATTTATTTTATTTATTTATTTTCTGACATTTATAGAGCGCGAACAATTACCCGTGGGCGTCTCGGCGCTAGACTGCAATAATGTCTCTCCCTAAGTAGAAGAGGAAGTGGACTCGAGAGCTGTATTTACTGGTTAAATAGCCACGTCTTCAGTTTTTTCCGGAACTGAAGGAGTGAGGGGCTTGTTTTTATATGGTGTGGCAGAGTATTCCAGATTTTAGGAGCCGCAACTAGGAAGCGGCGATCGCCCCAGGAGACTGTTCTGCTGCGTGGGACCACTAGTTGGTTGAGTGATGTGGATCGAAGTGTTCTGACCGGGTTGTAGAGTATTAGCTGATCTTTAAGGAAGCGAGGTCCTTGATCCTGCAGTATTTTGTAGACTGTGCACAATGATTTGAACTTTATCCTGTTTTGGACGGTTAGCCAATGGTAGCTTTTTAAGGTATCCGAGATGGGCACAAATTTAGGTTTTTTGGACAGCAAACGTGCAGCCGCGTTCTGAACAGTCTGCAGCTTTTTGGTGACTCTATTTTGTGCATTAAGAAAAAGTCCATTGCAGTAGTCTAATGATGTCAAGACCAGAGAGGTAACTAAAGTCTTGGCGGCCGTATCTGGTAGAAAAGGTAGGATTTTCCTTATCAATCTGAGTATGAAATGGGCAGTGGCTGCCACCTTATTTGCATGAGCCATAAAATTGAGCTGGTCATCAAATGTGACTCCTAGGTTTCTAACCTTGGAGGTGGGGCAAGGTGGAGTGCCGAAAGTGGATGGCAACCAGGCTGCCGACCAGACTGGCGAGAGGGTGCCAAAGATAACCACCTCCGTTTTATCGGAATTGAGCTTCAGGCAATTTCTTGCCATCCACTCGCCAATAGCAATCATTCCCTTTTGGAACCTTGCTGCCACCTCTTTCCCATCTCCCTTTATGGCCAGCACCAGTTGGGTGTCGTCTGCGTATGAGGTTAGGCTCATCCCGTGTGCTTTGATGACACTAGCAAGGTCCGACACATATATGTTAAATAGTGTCGGACTTAGGGATGAGCCTTGAGGGACCCCACACGGTAGCGACAGATTGGCCGATTGGAAAGGACCTAATGTGACCGCCTGGGTTCTGTTGGCCAAGAAAGAAGCAAGTAGGTCTCTCGCAGTGAACTGAATACCTATCTTTTCAACACGGTCGACCAAGATCTTGTGGTCGACCGTGTCGAAAGCTGCCGAGAGATCTAGGAGGACCAGCAGTGCTGTTCCTCCTTGGTCTCGGATGATTCTGATGTCATCCGCTGCTTTGATGAGAGCGGTTTCCGTACCGTGGTATTTACGGAAACCGAACTGGGTGTCATCCAGCAAGTTGTTACTTTCTATGTATTCCGACAGCTGCTGATTCATGGCCTTTTCTATGACTTTCGCTAGAAAAGGGAGACTAGCTGTAGGCCGGTAGTTTTTTAGTTCTTCCTTATCTAGACTAGGCTTTTTAAGCAGAGGTTTGATCAGCGTGTTTTTCAACGAATCAGGATAGGTTCCAGATATCAACAGGTTTCTCTGGCTGTGAGCACATTCGGTTGGGGGAAGTGATAAGGCATTGTAAAGAGCATGCTCATGCAAAGTTGAATGTTGTTTGCCAAGAGTTGAAAATTGAGGTGTGTTTTGTGTTGTGATGTGCAATGTATGCGAGTGAGGAGCAGAAACTAGGTATCATAAGCCATAGCCAATAGGTTTTCTAATGCTAAAACTACCTGGTTATTAAAAATATTGCTAATTTTTCAATTGCAGAGCACCCTTCCATCAGACTACAAGATATCGCTAATTGATGTTGGTTTAATAATTGAGTATCTCATTGGTGGAGCATACCGAAGCAGTTACACTCGTAAACATTTTCGCGTTTTGTATAACAGCCTCTACAGGAAACGCAAGGTATGTTTGTGGTCACCTCCTGACTCCTGACCCTTGTATCTGTTTGTGATTCAAAAAACACTCCCATTTATGAAGTGCTTTCTAGGCTTTAGTGATGCATTGGTGCAATGCCTATGTCTATAGGACACATTTTAAAAGATTATTAAATAGGTATGTAAACAAAACATACAATAAGCCTGTGTGAGCATCTTAAACATCAGGCATGAGAAAATGCAGTCAAGAATCTAAGGGGCAATGGTTGTGGGTAATCATGGGGAATTGAATGAAAGTAGTTTGAAGAAAGAAGTGCTTTAAGACCCAGAGCGACACAATGGAGGTTGACAGATCTCAGTCGGGGAATATGTTGAAAGAGGAAGTCACAAGACATTAAGGGCAAGTGGGTCAGAACCAATATGAGATGCGTGGGTAGGCTGTTTCCAATTTTTTAAGCATAGAAGGTTAGTTTTCATTCTCCTGCCTTTCTAACCCTAAAGATTTCCACTCCGACCAGCACATAGCTATGGGTTGCATGAATGCATCCAGTGATGTTTATTTTATCTCTGCCTATTCATGCTTGTTGGAGCTGATAGTGTTGCAGATTACACAAGAGATCTTGAAGATCATACAGCGTGTGAGAGAGAGCAAGTGCAGCTGTGTCATGATGGGTGAAATGTGTTATCACTACCATCCTGGTTGGAGCTTGGACTACAATGTTACAAGACACTCTCGACAGAAGGGATAATTGAGTGTACACACATCAGATGTGTTTCAATTCTCAGCTGCTTTTGTAATGGCTAAATGGTGTCAGGTTTGTTTCTGCAAACATGCATTACACTGGGTTTAAATGACTATGCATTTGCTCATTGATATAGGTTTACAGAAATATTAGTTTCTAGCAATGAGACACATTTTTACATTTTGCTGTTTGTACCTAGGGGGTTGGCAATCACTCTGCAGCAAGCTTGGCACTCAGTTTATCCCAAAGGAATCTTCAGCTCAACAGCCATATGAACAGCAGACTGGGATCCCCTGATAATACCATGCACTCACAGTTTATCAGGACAGCACAACCTTACAAGCGCAAGGTATGGACTTCCAATGCGTCTATTGTTATATTTACTTCAGGCAATGTTAGCTGCCTGTAAGACTAAATGTCATCAATTCTTTATAAGTATAGAAAAGGAGTACAGAGAGAGGGAGTAATCTTTGAACTAACCCCTTCAGCCTTTTAAGTTCATTGTCTGCTGTTCCTTGGATGTACTCTCAATCAAGATCATGGAATTTCATGTAAGGTTACATAGTCCCATTTTTGTACCTACGGATATCAACTGTGCCACCCAACATTGACTTCTTAAGTCTTACTAGACACACACCCCTCTGCCTATAATTACTATGTCAGCTGTCTGTCCACAAGTGAAGGGTATCTAACTAACATCCCATCCAAATATTTAAAACAGCCGCTTTAGCTCTTCTGTCATGTCACACACTTATGGCACACTCTGCAAAGCTTCACTTCCTTTCCCAAATCAATATAATTCCACTAAAAATTCAGATCCTTCAAATCTCTAGCACATTTTCAATACAATATCATCACATTCAAACTATGTGCTGATACACCTCACCCTCCTTCAAGTTAGCTGTCAAGGCTCACCGCTTCAGTTTTCAGACCTCTGGGCCACCTAACTTCCTCCCCCATTTCGTGCAAAGACCTTTGCATAAAGACCTGCATTTTATAATGGAATACGTGTCATGTTAGTCACAGTGTAATAGCATTGCCCAGTAAAACATAAATCGCCTTTCTTTGTAAACACTAGTCTTAGTTTAATTTACCTTCTTTAATATTATGTACAGTATTCCTTATTGAATCCCTTTGTTCATGAATGTAATGTATATTAAAATAGATACATAGATAAATAGAACAATCTTGTATTTTGACATGGACGGTTGTTCTCTCTCTTACATCTTGATTAAACAAATATTGTGGCACAACAACAGGCATGAGGTTTTGGGGCACGCAAGTTTCTCTGTTATACAATCTCTTTGCAATGTTTAAGAACAATATTTGGCATTTGACTTAACCATACAACCCTAATTACTTCCTCAAAGTACATTAAAAGAATTAGTAAATGTTTGATTACTCAGTAATGCAATTGAAGGTTTGTTTTCATTTAATGTAGGGTAGATTCTCCAAAGGTGATATGTCTCTTGTGGAGTTATTACTTTTACTTATGGTGTAACAAGCAAAATGGACAACTATGCTTCTGCCACAGGAAGGTGATCTAGCGGAAGCTAAGCAAATTATTTTCATATACTAACGTCATTCCATAAATTCTTTGACAGTTTCCTCTCTGGACCCATATCAAAACACTAAACAACCATAGATCCTCCAATGGATCTTTTATGTGATCTAACTGGAACTTGGATATTAAGAGAACATGTGGCAAATTAATATGAGGACCTGGAATATGAAAATGCCAAATTCATGCTGACAACAAGCAACCTTTCTATAGACATTAAATAATAAAACGTACGACAGGAAATTTGACACCAAGAATGACTTAAATACAATAGAATTACTCATGTATATCGTTTATCAAAGCCTCAGTTTGAATGGTCAAGAAACACAAATCACATTTAAGCTTTTGTTTATAGAAATCATTTAGTACAATTTATCACACAATGTCATACAGATTCAGAAAGTAGACATTTGCTGATCACATAGGGGATAAGAGAGAGAGGGAGACATATGGTAAAGTCAAGTTCAGCATTTAGGTTGTACAAACCAAATATGCAGAGTAGAAGCATAAGGAGTCACAGGAATGAGTCCATAAACTCTCCAGCTGAAGAGTTATACCTGCTCACTTTACCAGCCGTCAAAGTACAGGTTGAGTCAGTTCAAAAAGTTCAGTGCGAATGGGTTTGGCATAGGGAAAGAAATCAAAGTTCAGTCTGACAGCATGCCAGGCAAGTACATTGAAAATGATAACCAGTACCCACTCCTCCTCCATGGGGGCAATTATACTTTCAAAAGTTCTCTGTTTACGCCCACAAAGTATCAGTTCCATCGCATGTTATGGCTTCCATTGTTGTCCACGGTGCGCTGCTCATGGTTAGATCAATACCTCACTAAGAAATCCGGAAGCATTACGTAATCCTTTTGCCAAATCGTCAATTTAACAACTTTATAATTTCCATTATTTCCTCTGAAGTAAGAAAATATATTTGTTCACTGTCTGTCCATTCCCAGATGCTCTATGTGGGTTTGCAATTGTATTGATACATTTCTGTCAAAAGTGTTGCTGAATCAGAAAAGGACCTATTGTTCATAAGCATAAAAAGAAACCCTCGAAAAAGTTCTCATATCACCTGAAATTACTGCTTCAGCTAGTTTCTGCTTTTCTAAATTAGGAAAAAGAAGCATTTTGAGGCCTACATGAAAACTTGTTAAATCATTACCACGTTATGATTAATGTAAAACACGCGTTAATATGAATAATTCCGTTTTTTAGTAAATTCACTCATTATTCTCTTCTCCAGAAGTTACATGTCAATATTAAGTACCACTAAAAAGAACATTTCGCACATTTTTATTTTTGAAGCAGATTACTATACATTAATTTTGTTATTCACGTTTATTTTCACATATTACTAGAGTAAAACAGCAAATCTTGTACTGTCAAGCATCTTTAATCTAACATTTTAATCATGTTCAAGTGTTTTATTATGTGAGCATTTCTTTTCATTTTTCACGTTAGGTAATCAGCCGCATATTTTCTGAGTTAACCATGTTTGATTTCTTAAACGTGTGTTTACATTGCATAAACAAATATCAGTTTTTCTCTCTCTTTATTTTCGTCTTTCACATTTTCAGTTTTCAGAACACTTCTGCATGCTTTTATGATGCAGTAAAAGATCTCACATTTTCCATTTTCAACCATTTTGCACTTTGTTTTCCAGATTAATTTCGTAAATCTCATATAATGGTGACGATTGATAGAGGCAATCATGATTAATCTTTTACACTCCATCCATGGTGATAATGGACATGTGAAGAAATCTCATAGGGTAGGATTAAAGAAAGGGGAAAGAAGGGAGATAAAAGCTGAAATTGCAAGATTTTGCAAAGTAGAAATACACAATATTTTGCGAAGTTCCTTTAATGTTTAGATTCATATGCTTCTGAGTCTTGTATCCAGAAAATCGAAAAAATCAATTATGTATTTACTTGTTTTTAATTTGAGCAATCACCCCAACTTTGTTGCCATATGTTAAATGCTTGGTATGTAGTTGTTGCTTTTGACTAGAGGGACTGTCGATTTGGTACAGAAATTGTGAATGAAATCCTATGCTGAATGGGGAGGTAGTGACATTTTTCATAGTGGCTTGATGGAACAACAATGTGCTAAAGTTAAGCATAACCACTATTATACAATATTTCAATGCAGGTCTACCCTCAAATATCTGAGACTGGTTTTCACTAAGATTAAGTAAGGATCAAACCTTTCACAGCACTATGGCTGCTCCTCCTAATACAAATTATAATTGGCAATAGATAGACTTTACATTTTTAACTGATTTTCTATATTTTGAGTCTCTCAGTACTTGGGCTTGATAATGAATAATATATCAACTTAAAAGAGCCACATGTTCCGAGAAGTATCAACTTTAATAGTATGTGGTTGGGGTTCTATGTAAGTTTCAGGGAAAATGGTTGACTTGAAATACCTGCCTTGTTGCCCAATCAAAGGCATATAAGGTTGATTCTATTTGTCACATTGTAATCTAAGCTGTTGGATTCTTTATAGGTTTTCACTCAGTTACATGCATCATCGGTCTTAATTGAACTACTTTAAAGGGGTCATCAAATGAAAAGAAAAATGTTTGCCCTCTCACACAATCTTACATCATGGACAATAACCAACAAAAATGTCTCCTGAATGCTTTGTTTGTGTTGTAAAACCTGTTGTGATATTTTTCACCAAATAACCCCCTTTAAGGTTCTTCAGAAACAATGCCTTTCACCAAACTTTGTACATTGTAGAAAATACATACATTTACCCATATCTTTCTGTTTTCAGGTTCAGAATGCAATCTTGCATAGGTGGACTGTGAAAGATCCCTGACTATTGAAACCTCCCCAAGCTGGATTAATGTTTTGCCTTATTGAACCTTGACTGTGCCTGTTATTTTTTAGTTAGGGTTGCATGAATTAAGTAGGGCAACTAGAGCAAAACAAGGCAATTTCATGGGCTACATAATACATTAGAGTGAACCGGGCTCCGGGCATGGATTCCAACATTTGTTAACTGGACAGTATTAGGTGTACATTTCATTGAAAATTTAGGCCAGTCGGTATACACACATTGGAAAGATAGGCATTCTTTACTTGGGGATATTGTTCTCTGGATCTTATTAGTTTCTTTCTCCTTGGTAAATTGTGTTACCTACACCACAAAATATTTAAACAGGGGGTCCTAGGGACAATATTTTAAAGGCCAAACGGAATTTAATCCTCACTCTAAACCATGAATAACACAAGAAAAACTGTGGGTCTAAAAGAACTGAGCACTAACAGAAATAAAAAACCAAATTGATTAAAGAAGTTCTCTTAAAGAGGACGGAATCCCATCACCCACCAAAGTGGCATGCTTCATCATCTGGGATCTCCTCTTAGTTGCAAATCCTAGTGCAACCAACGGCTACAACCTTCTCAACAGAGGAACTGAGCTCACTGATGTTTTCAAGGTAATGTAAGATGGAATCTACTAAGATCCCTCAGAGGTAGAGCAGGATCAACTGTCACAGGAGTATTGGACTGATTCCCGTCTTTACGCAGGAGCACTCCCCACCTCACCTGGCATTCGCTCAGGAAGTGAGGCACCGCTCTGTCCGTCGGTACCCCTGGCCGAACGTGAGCTGGAAGGGGAGGTCCAATACTCCAGTGACATTTGGTCAAAAATTTGGAATCACTGGTGAATGTAGGTTGTATCAAACCAACCACTTTATTGAGACTGTACCTGATTTTGCACAGTTTCACTATTTGCAGTAGCAATATTACTTCTAGGTCCTGATGAAAGCCTTGATCGGATTAGGATCAAGAGGCTGAAACATGTAGACCTGCCATTGATTTGGACCATTGCAGTAATGTGTTTAAAACTGCAGACACACTGTTTTATTCTTGACACCAAGACAGTGCCTAATAAAATAGTTTTTTGTCCCGGTAGCCAATTTTAAATCACATTTTAGTTACATATTTTCGCATGCACTGCAACCATCACCTTTATAAACTATTCATGCTCCACTTCTGAGGGATCTTAGTAGATTCCATCTTACATTACCTCGAAAACAAGACGGTTTTTCTTGTATTATTCCAAATTGTGTTACCTGCCACTTTTTGGTCAATCTTCATTGTAGAAAAACCACCTGTTTTCCAAATTGAGAGTTTTAGTATTTCCTAGAAGAAAGGTAGGCCTTGACTTTGGAATCTCTGTTGCACATGTTTTAAAGCGAACTCTGTACAAGCCAGGAGAGTCTTAGCAAACAGTGAGCGATATAGTTGAATTTCCTTGGACCTGTGAGAGCTGCAGTTTAAATGCTTGGAACTGAGAGAAAAATACATGTTCATAGTTTACACCTTATCATAACCAAATTCATGAAAACTGAGATGTAAAGGCAGGATCATTTTCTCCAGAACTGGTAACTGCAAGAAACGGGTACCAACAACCCACATGGCCTGAAGGGCAATTGGTAACTTTGAACAAATTTGAGATTGTGCATAGGAGTCAGGGTGCAATGCTGTTCATTCCTCAAATGTATCAGTTTTCAAAGTTCTGCAGGGGGAGGCCTGCCCATCCACACAACCATTCAACCAAGTAATTGGTTTGTTCTGAGTCATAGAGGAAGACCATTGGTGTAATCAGTATAGCTGGAAGCACAAAAGAACATATGAGACAGACCAGAGGCAGAAAATAAACGTAAAAAAATCAGGAATAGTTGGGGGTCCTGGGGTAAACAACAAGTCAAGGTAGTGAACCCAACCTCATTTGAAATCTATATCATAAAAGCAGAACTAGCTCGTCGGCTGGGCACCCGATTGGGCTGGAATTATTGACCGTGTCAAATTTGGCTGATAGATAAAATCAATGGAACAGAAATTCCACAGCCACTTTCAAACCGTGGTCATCGAGCTCTAATAGTAAGCCTAGCATTGTCTTTGATGCACGATCTAAACCTGTCTTGAAAGGAATGTTTTTTACAGGCCCAGATGGTCAAATGGCAGTATTATTATAATTACATAGTAGATTTTATGCCCCTTATGTCTAGATCTAAGCACATTGCCCACATGACTAATCATTAACTAATTAAACACATGTATTTAATATCAGAACAAAATATAGACCTAGACACAAAGAGAAGGGTATAAAAATTCCATTCCATTCAATAACTTTATTTTGGTCCCGAGGACCATAAAAGGACAGTTCAGAGCAATATAAAAAAGTCAATATATACATTTAAATCATGGATAGTACCCCATCATAGAACTACTGCGTATGCCAATGTATAGAAAGAAAACTGTACATTTGAAGACGAATGAACCTGATTTGAAATACATGTTTGAAATCTCCACCAACCCAGGCATGATTCGTTATTAAAATACAGGTGCAAATAAGTCTGTTAACAATTAAAACAAATAAAATATGGGCAACTATCTTAAGTTAAAATAGTAAAAATGTGTGCAAAATAATAGAGACATAACTTCTAGTTTAAGAAGGTCTGCCGAGCGTGCCACATGGAATTTAAAAAGTGGGAAACAGCAATGACAGTGAGGCCGTGAGTATCATATTTCAGAACTCTGTATGAGACAGCGCATTGCGTAAAACCTAGATTCTTGCTTAGTTGGATAAGCCAGCGCTGTCGTATTGATCTGCAGGCGGGGCAGAAGAAGAGGACATGTAAATCTGTTTCCTCCTTGTGACTGCAGGCAGGGCATCCATCAGAATCAAATTTGGACCATTTATTAGTCAAACAGTGAAGCGGCAGAATCCCCATACTTAACTGCATATACAGTTTTCTAGCCAAACTAGGCTGGATGTCATCCAAAAAGGACTCCATTGAATATTCGTCTTTAATTTGGATAAAATCGGCCGTCAATCGGCCATAGGACGAACTTTGGATGACTGATAATTTTTGTCGTTCTATAAGATCTTATCAGTTCCAGCCGTAAAGTTGATGGGTATGATTCTTCTGGTTATTTCCAAAATTCTGCTTTTCTCAGGTTACTACAAAGAACCCTAATATGTTTGAACCAGGGTAACTTAGCAGAGCCCGGGTTGTTCATTATCTCTTTAAGCTCAGCTCAATATGTGGCCAGTTCCGGGGTCAACCATAGCCGCCGTCAGTAGGTTAGGGGTCTAAGAGCTATCTCTTCATAAATAGGCCTAATGCCGAAGTCCAAGTGTTGGGGAATGAGGGGTGTGCTGGGGGGGAGACCTACAACTGTCTCATTAAGTTGTTCTCAACTTTGTACAAGCTGATAGTAGAGCAATGACCTCACAATTCCGCCCCATACATTGTAGCACCCCTACCTTGGGTTTTGTAGATGCAACCACTGGCCCTGCAGATTTAAATGTAGAGGTTCTATAAAGTTTCATACGCCCTCCCACTGTCTGCACTAGCTTATGGCTTGCCTTGGTCATCTGGGGCCCCATTCCAGATGCTCTGTAAGAGTAACGCCCAAATAATCAAAGACCAACACTCTTTCCAGTGGTGTACCATGTAAGATGGGTTGGAGCGAGACTTGTTGGCAGGGTTGAAGACCATATATTTGGTCTTTTATGTATTAATTTCCAGCCCGCGGATCTTACACAAAGCGTAGAAGCTGTCAAGAATACGCTGGATTCCCATGGGCGACTTTGAGAGTAGGAAGGTATCATCAGCGAACATCATCGCTGGGACCCTACCAGAAGCTAGCCTCGGAGTATCATTGTTCTTCACCTCCCTGAGCTGCTCAATGAGTCCATTAATGAAGAGGCAGAAGAGGGTAGGAGCGAGCACACAGCCCTGACGCACTCCCTTACCAACAGGAAAGCGGGGTGTTAATTCACCATGTTTCCCAAACCTTACTTGGGCTAAGTTATCTTCATGGGGCCTTACTAAAATACTGAGGAGATAAGGTGGGATCCTCAAGTCTCTAAGCACTTCCCAGAGTTTTCTCCTGAGAACAATATCAAAAGCCGACTTCAGATCTACAAATATTAAAAAGAGGCTGCCACCCTTTATGGCCACAGTTTTCCAGTACAGGAGTTGAAGCCTGAATAGCTGGTCAACAGTGGAAATATTCTTTCTGAAGCCGACTTGATATGGACTCAGGATCCCTTCTTCTTCTATCCACGCCTGTAGGTGGTCAAGAACTTCTAAGGCAAAAAGTTTTTGGGATATGTCAATTGGGCTAATCGGCCTATAGTTTGTAGGTAGGAAGGGACAGCTTTTTTTGAAGACCGGGCCAATTTTTGCCCCTCGCCAGGTGTCAGGGGGATCCATTCTATTCATGATTGCATTAAATAGGGACCATAAATACAGTCTCCATACATTCAGTTCCTCCCGAAAAAGATCCCCTGGTATTTTGTCTAAGCCTAACCCAGACAGGGTGATCTCTGTGGTTACCTCCTCAGCAAACGCGGAGGATGCTGGCAATGGATCATCATTTGCGGTTATAGGTGCTATGCTATTATACAGGGAGTGGAAGTGATTATACGAAGCTTCAGACGATATATTTGGTTCAATGGCTGACCTCCCTTGGTTATTGCCTGCACTAACTGTTGCCCAGATAGTCTTCAGAGCTTTGTTAGTTAGTGCAATTTTGAGGGTTTCCCATCTTTACAGTTCCCAGTTCTTTTTTCCCAATGAATGGTCTATAAAAATTCACTTATACAACTTTCGTACAGCTAAACCAAAAATGTTTAAAGAAATTACAAAGGTGCAGGGTGTGAAAGAAAAGGATTAGGTATGATTGCTTATATACAAATGCAAACACACATCATCACTGTTTTCCCATGGACAATATAAAGCACTTTAGGGTCCAAGAGCTTATTCTCCATTTGCTGTACCTGTACATTTTGCACCAAAACCTATGATTTGGTCTTGCATTAAAAACATGCTTTTTGTGGATGTAGTAACCCTGTGACTTCTAAAACACTGTATGCTTCAATTATTTTAAGATTTCGCTTTTTTATTGTATGATGATACCTAATACAAAAAGAAGCATAAATCCTAACAAGATAAGTATATGATGCATATCACTACCAATAACATTACTGTTAATAGGTGTCTGTGCATTCAAAAGTCCCAAGGTGCTTGTTGATAATTAAAAGGGGTGTCCCTTAGTAGAGACAGTCATCAGAAAAATGTTATTATCCTTATTATTATCATTAGTATTATTTACCCATTTTAAAATATGATTGTCTAATTTGAGAGTCTATAGGATGTGATGTTTAGTCCACATATGCAGGATTTCAGATACATTATGCCTCTTTTTAAGACTGTTTAGAATAGTGATAAGGAGTGAATTATCATAAGCTTAAAAAGAACGGTATTTATGTGATAGGGGACTGAGAGGTATTATAATTAATATTAATATGCATATTATTACTATAATAACAAGTAGTAAAAATACATAGTAATTATTATTAAGGTATTATTAGTAGTAGTAATATTATTAGTATTATTCAAATTCTGTTGCATAGGATAGAGAAAGAGAAAAGAGAGAAAGGTATGTAGGTGACAAGGAAACCTAATAATCACAAGACTAGATAATACAAAATTCCATTATACAATGAGAGTCTATGTCCATATCACTACTAGGTGCGTTTGTTTGTTTTCTTCTTTGACACTTTTAGTACTTTGACAGCTGGCAGTGTGACTTTTTAGCATAAGCCTTTTGTAATAAAGAGGATACAAAAACATGTAATCAAAACAGGAATAATGAAAATGAAACAAATATCAAGAACATCGATATTAAAAAATAAGGAGAAGGAAACTAAAAAGGATGGTCCCATAAGATTAATTACTACATACTCAGCAGAGGCGAAAAAAATGTGGAATTCTAAGAAAACTTTGGAACATTCTAAAACTGGATTCTCCAGTTGCAAAAATAGTGGGAAATCATCCAAATGTAACATTTAGAAGAGCATAAAATCTAAAGGACTCCCTAATGCACAGTCACTTTAAGAAAAAAATATACCTACGTGCTGGCTTACACATTCAGTCTTTCATAGATGTAATAAATGCAAAGTTTGGCAAATAGCAGTTAACAAACAAGAGGTCACTTTAGTGACAAATCAAAAAGGGAAAATCACACAACATATTACGTGCAAAAGTTAATTTGTAATATACGTCATAGAATATCCTTGCATTCTACAATATGTAGGAAGTACAGTCTGTGAATTGAAAAAGCAGATACTATGTGAGAGCATCTATAAATCAGGGAAACATCCTATACAACGAATTTCTAACAACAACTTACTTTTATAACAAAGTCTTAACAACGAACCACGACACTTTAACGAAGTACGGAACAACGAAGTCTGGAACCACAACTCTTCAACGAAGTCCGGATCCATGCTGACGTCTTGTTTGTATCCGGAAAGAATGTTAGGCACGTCACTTCTTTCTGCCCCCACCAAACCTAATCTGCACTGTGATTCGCCAGTGTTGTAGTATAATGTCACTATTCTCCGCCCCCCAACTCTTTTGAATTGAACAGTATAGTAACTGGAAATGCCTCACATTATTTGGACATGGCACTTTTTTTTGCATAATAATTATTTTTCGTCATCCATGGATTTTAAAAGGCATTGCTGCAAGCATTTCGGCGGATTGAAAAAAGTGTGCTTGGATGCAGTTTGCATTTTTCAAGTTTGGTAGCACGACGTGGGAATAGCGTCTTTTGGAATTAGTATTTAGGAAGTTGTGAAATGTTTTGGAGTGTTACGTCACTCATCTCCTCCCTCAACCCTTGAAAAAAACAAACAAAAGATTGACGTGCAACACATTAATGTGAGGCATTTGCAGTTTCACTTCTGTGCAGTTCGGAAAGGTGAGGGGGCGGAGATGAGTGATGTAACACTCTAACACTGCAGAATCAAAGTGAAGATGAGGGGTAGGGAGGCGGAGAGAAGAGACGTGCAACACATGCTGCGTTCACTTGCGTTGGTGCTGCGAGGATTTAAAACAATTTCATGACGGCAAGTAAAAAGCTGGACTTCCTGAAAATGTATGCATGCATGCACTCGTACTCCTGCCCTTCTGCGTGCTCAGTTATCCCAGGGAGTTCAACTTCATTGCAAGGCTACACAGCCTCAAACGTATGCGCGCTCGCATATGCGTGCCTTCCTTACTAGCGTGCTCTTTTACATGCACACATTTCACAATAATTAAGTGCGCTACAAGTATTCCAGGAAAGATGTAACTGCAATCAGGTACATGCTTAATTCAACTGCTCTTTGGGACTGCCTCTCAACGCAGGCAGACAGGAGGAAAAATGGTATTCATGTATTTTTTATCCTTTGTTATGATCTCTCAAATATGTTGGTTTATTTCTGGCTTCATCGTGGTTTAGGAAGTAGTTGTTAAAAAAGTAGTGGTTAAGGACTGTTCGTTGTTTAGCTTTCGTTGTTCAGGAAGTCGTGATTTAGGCAGTAGTTGTTACGTCATAAAACCATAAATAAAGATCGGAGCAATGCAGTGGCAAAACACATGGAAACATATCACCAAAGTGATTGGAAGAAATTAAAATGCTATGCAGTTAAACAAATCGAACCAAATGAATCGGGAGGAGATCGAGAGCGAAAGCAACGACAAAGGGAATCTTGTCATATACTTAATCAGAGAACATTAGCACCTTATGGAGTGAATCAGGATGAATAATTATATATTAATTTATAGGTGGCATGGATAATAATTGTAACTTCTTCGACTATTAACTGTTTTGTATACTATTTTTTCACCAGATGCTTTTATGTTTTTTTTTTTTACAATTTTCCTAATAGATGTGTGATTTGCACTGGAATTATGCACATTATTTGATTGGCAAAACCCAAGGTATATACCATCTATGAAACAATTGACACAATCTTGCTCAGGTATTGAGATGTGCTAGAATCAGGTATTTATCTGAATGCAAGCCCACTAGAGGACATAAATGTCAGAGAAACATCAATAGGAATACTAGCCATGATTTACCATCATGGTGACGGGAATCAGTAAAAACAAACAAAAAATTGACATACAATCAATAAGTGAGAATATTGTTGAAGTAAGGGTCACTATGAATGGACATCCTGCTAGAGTACAGGCCCACCAGAGGGCATAATTATTGAATAAAAATAACAGCACAAATGTTGAAAAGATCATATAATTAATGTATGCGCGTATCAAGAGAGAGAGAGAGGACTAGAAAGCTTGTCCGTGTCCCCGTTGGATTATATGTATTATCAAAGAAGCTAGTCTTCTTTGATAATACATATAATTAATGTGACATGTAACTAAAAGAAAAACATTCAAAAACTACTGATCCCAGCATGCTCCTTAAATGAAGTCAATTATAGCTAATAATTAATGATTGTTTTTTTTAGCAAAAACGACATATGGATGATATTTAATCATTTCATAATGGTCATTATATAATATGGGTTTTTACCAAAAGTTTATATATTGTTATTCATGTTTGTTCACGTTTTAAACACATAAAACGACATCTCCCATGTATGTTTGGGAATGCTGTGGGTGGAAATGACGAAAAATGTAGAAATGAAAAAATATAAAAAATATCAGTAATGGTGGTATTACGTAAATGCTGTATATCGAATGTGGATCGTATTGTTTACAGCTTGGTTTTTAATTAAAGCGTAAAGATTGGGAATTCACCCGTGAGTTCGGGTCATTTCTTTCAACTGTCAAAGTGATAAATAAACACCTGTGGCTCTATCGCATAAGAGGATCGCACCACCGAGAGGACTTTTACACCTGCGAAATTGAGCCCACTTGTGACACACACACACACATATATATAAAGCAGGAACATTTTGTCTTGAACTTTGCGCTATGTCCTGCCTCAAGCGCACCATTTGGCATGATTTCCCCCACCCACATCTTACCTGGGAGCCTCATCGTGCATTCTGGGTCCTGCAGTCCAAAGAAGATCACGGACTTGCATCAGGTGTGCAAACATCTTTGTTGGGGGTGGAGCTTGTTTGGGATTACCCAAATAAAAGTCAGGACGTGCAAAGGCGCAAGGTTTCAGATCATGACTGTTTGGGCGCTGAAGAAGGCATTTACATGCCGAAATGCATTCGCCACAGCCAGTGAATAAATAAGCTTCCTTGGTGTTCCCCTCTGTGGCTTCTGCTTTCTTTCGTTTGGAGAAAGGTGTGTTGCATCAATTCCACGTCGGCCAGAGACGTGCTTCAGAGGCCCCTGCTCCTTTAAGAGGCCCGGACTACACTGGCATCCTGCTTCATGCAGTCTTGTGTTTCCGAGTTATCGGACAGTCTGGGAACGCCCGGGTGCTGGGAGAAGAAGCAGATGGTTTTGAGGCATTCCGCCTCATGCTGGGCGGCGAGCATTGTCTGGCTGTCCCCATTGAATTGGACTTCCGAGCATCAAGGTTGGAGCAGTTGGGGACCCGAGGACGCTGTGTTCACTGATCCGAAAAGCAGGAACATTTTGTCTTGAACTTTGCGCTATGTCCTGCCTCAAGCGCACCATTTGGCATGATTTCCCCCACCCACATCTTACCTGGGAGCCTCATCGTGCATTCTGGGTCCTGCAGTCCAAAGAAGATCACGGACTTGCATCAGGTGTGCAAACATCTTTGTTGGGGGTGGAGCTTGTTTGGGATTACCCAAATAAAAGTCAGGACGTGCAAAGGCGTAAGGTTTCAGATCGTGACTGTTTGGGCGCTGAAGAAGGCATTTACATGCCGAAATGCATTCGCCACAGCCAGTGAATAAATAAGCTTCCTTGGTGTTCCCCTCTGTGGCTTCTGCTTTCTTTCGTTTGGAGAAAGGTGTGTTGCATATATATATATATATATATATATATATATATATATATATATATATATATATATATATATATATATATATATATATATATTCCACAGCAATTTTCTTCTCAGAAAAGACTCGCACTCAGGATAAACCACAGTTTAATAAGCAAAGTTACGCGTTTCGACAGCCAGAGCTGTCTTGATCACACAGTTTGCAATTGATACAGGAAGTCTATACATAGGTCTAGGACACTAAAAAAGGACTGATTGTTTGGTAACTGGTGTCCAGATCTAAACTTAGCGGCCATCTTAGAGTGGTAATTATATATAAGTGATGTGTGATCAAGACAGCTCTTGCTGTCGAAACGCGTAACTTTGCTTATTAAACTGTGGTTTATCCTGAGTGCGAGTCTTTTCTGAGAAGAAAATTGCTGTGGATTACATAATTGCCAAGAGACCTGCTCGGTTCTCACTCGCCATCTGTGTACGGTCCGCGGATATATATATATATTTTGCTATACAATTTAAAGCATGGCTATCAAATTTTTAGGATCAGGAGGACCTGATGTTAGTCCATATGTATAGGATCTCAGATTTATATGATTTCTTTAGAAACGTGGGATATTGGCAACTTACAGGGGGGGCATGTCACTAATAGTTTAAAAGACCAGTGTCAGTAGTTGTGTTGGGATCAGCTACGAGCTGAGTGCCAGCCTTTTTTGAGCAAGCAAGGGGAGATTGGATAATTGCAAGAAGTGTAACAAACTGTTGAGTTGCAAAGTTGATAAGCTTGTTCATTGGAATGAGGGTTTATTTGATGAGGTCCATGAGCAAGTTGTAGCTGTAGTTTAGATTACTCACCACAAGTGCACTTTCCTTCGGTGCTGGAAGGAAGGTGGGCCTGTGTTTAATACTGCTGATATTGTGCTGCTGACAGTCAATGAAATAAGGAGTCCAGTCTTATTTGGGAATCAGCGAGGAGTCCAAGATTCTGGCACTGGCATAGCAAGTGAGGAGTCAGGGAGGATTCAATCATAGTAGTAGAGGGAGGAACGTTGTTGGAGGCAGGGAAAGAGAAGATTTCTGTTTTTACATAAATTAAAAATGAAAATGAAGTGAGTTGTAGTGATTAAGAGCTTTAAGGCTATCAAAGATATTTTGCCCCCATATGTGAATATGCGAAAGTTATCAGCACATTAGCAATAGAAAAAGTCAGATCCGTAGATGATTTCACTCAGGCAAGAAACATAGTGGGAGTATAGCATGGGACCAAATACAGAATCTTGGAAAGCAACCTCACAAGGAATGCCTGAACCTTGACTGATTGGACACCAGGACACGAATGAACTTCTGGAGAGGTCAGATTAGAAGCAACTTAGAGTTGTCACTGCTTTATTAAGTTGAACTAAGCTTACTGTGGTATTGAAGGCAGCATATAGGTCAAGGATGATAAAAAATGGAAGACAATTATTTGTGATGTGCGAAGGTGAAGGTGAATACATGAATGAAGACCATTTCATTTGAGTGGACAGGGCAGAATCCAGATCCTTGTATATGGAGATTTCAAAAGTGTTTTATTCATCAACACTTACTCTAATATTTATTAGAACAGATTTCATGCGAGTCCTAAATTTAAAAGGCTGTTTAAAAAAACAATGCATTCAAGATGTCTTGTTAGTTTGCACTTAGTTTAAACTTTCTAATGCACATTGCATCTATTTTCAGGAAAAGAGCACTGGTCTGCACAAGTCCAGAAAGAAGTCAAAAGAGGAATTACATTTCTCAGAGGACAATGAGCCAGCAGGCTTTATCTACCCTTACAATGACCTATTGGTATGGGCAGTATTGATGAAAAGGCAGAAGATGGCAATGTTCTTCTGGCAGCATGGAGAGGAAGCTATGGTCAAGGCAGTGGTGGCATGCAAACTGTACCGGGCAATGGCACATGAAGCAAAACAGAGTAACATGGTGGATGACACTTCTGAAGAGTTGAAGAAGTACTCAAAGTAGGAGTTCTCCCTTCACTTCAATTAATACAGATCTTATAATGGTTAGAATTTTTTCTCTCTGTCCAATGAAATGCATTTTTCACAACTGTCAGTTAAGTGATGACTTACCATAGTACTATTTTGCAAAATATCAACACTGCTAAATGAAGCTATTATTCAAATAGGAATGTCTTTATGCGAATTCAGTGAATGAGTGCTACTCTTTAGCCAAGTGTAATGAGTAACATAAGATTACAATTTTATGTAACTAAAATAGAAAAGGATATAAATTAGCAGAATAGAATAGAAAAGAATAGAATAAACATCTGTGATATCCGTGTATCCGTTGAGCATGAAGAAAAGGGAGAAACAAGGAGAAAAGGAGTAGTTGTACAAAGAAAAGCTATTTTAATAAAAGGAATTAAAATTCATGTAACATTGTTATCTTACAAAATGCATGCATGTTATCAAAGTGAC
This sequence comes from Lissotriton vulgaris, assembly GCF_964263255.1. Lineage (NCBI taxonomy): Eukaryota > Metazoa > Chordata > Amphibia > Caudata > Salamandridae > Lissotriton > Lissotriton vulgaris. The sequence goes on along the minus strand of NC_141689.1, from coordinate 938,461,359 downwards.
CCACTTAAACTGTGTACCACTTATTAATCTTTAATACAGAGGTAGGAAATCATAGATATATCAGTTCTGTGAATTATAGTTTTATGTTTTTTTTGCCTATATAGTTAATGTTGAAAAAATATGATGTACGGAAAGTTGTTTCTTTTTTAAGAATGTTTGTGCTCTCCTTGAACAATCTGCACCATATTTTCAGAAACAAGATTTAAAATTCAAAGTACAGAATCAAAGTACACTCCCTTTGATTCGACTGGAAGAGGACAAGTCTAGGAGGAGTTCTAAAAGTAGTGATTCGAATAGAAATTCACACAGGTATATTTATTGAAGAAAATTGAAAGTAGGCTGACTTAATATATAACATATTTAGAAATTCCCTAGGGTAGGCCTATTTCAATGCCTTCTTCGTGTATGATTAATTTTGGTTCAGTCATCTTCGAAAAAATCCCACAAATGTTGCTGCCCAACATACGTAAATGAGGTATGTAGGGTCCTTCAGCAGCCAGGCAGGGGATACACGAGAATTGTGATCTAGTCCTGTTTGATCACTCTCAAGAGTGAAAACGTTTTGCACATGCCTCAAACAGGCCTTTCAGGTCGGATTTTACACTGTTCTGACAATAGAAGGGGCAGCAGTCCCCATGCTGAATGTCCAGCTGAGCTCATAGGAGTCATCCGTGCCCATTCAGGTGACCTGTCAATCAAAGTGATCTATTATGTTGCCCTGGGAGGAATTACATACCTCATTAAAGGCTAAGTGCAGGCTGTAGATCTACCGGAGAGCTAAAGCAAATTAGCCTCCTGGAGTGTCATGCAGGGTAAAGTGAACTTTTTAAAGTTACTGCTTTTTCAATACGTATTAAAACTTATTAAAATTCTGACTTCATCTTTGAATTTGACTTTTAATTACTTTTAATAATAGTAGTTTTATTATTTTCCTAGACAGTTCCAAACCTGAGATAGCTATATTAATATTTGTATATGTTCTGTATAAAAGAGTCTGTCCTGCAACACTAAAAATAGTTTTTTGAGCCTTGTCACTGTAAGGGCATGATTACATCATTTTACTACATGTTCCATTTGTAATAACCATTTACCCTACCTTGTGGGCTATAATGCCTGCATAGAGGTGATTTATTTATATTTTAAAGGGCAGTCTGGGGAGCCATGCAGAAAAGGCAGGTTTCTTACAGTGAATGATATAGAAGCCCCCAAATAAATGGAGAAAGATGATGAGGTAGCTATCTCCCTTGTCCAGTATTGATGCAAATACTTGTGATTCTGCTGTTGTAGGGTGGAATATTCATTCTCACCCATGCCCTGTTAATTATGTATCATTTACTGGTCAACTTACTGAAATAAATATTCAGAGCATTCACAGATGTGATGTTATCCACAGGTCCACCATTACCTACTCTCCAACCCAACTATAAAATCACAATTAAGTTCAAAAGATACTTAGAATGTCAATAATTAGATGCATGGGGTAATTAAGGAGAAATAATGAGGTCTTCCTATTTAGAAATGCCTAAACTATCCCGTAATATTTCAACTCTTTTGGAAGAACACTGTTTCAAGTGAGTGCATGAGAAATGTAATTCGCCACAATGCAGATCTGGTCGGTACCAGAATATCTATACTTCCAAATTGTCTGATGAGAGATGAGTTCAATTAATTATAATGGTCTTTGGTGACTGTCGTTTTATTTTGTTCTTATAGGGAATTTGGTCAGCTTGCTCTGGACCTCTTAGACAAGGCATTCAAACAAAACGAGCAGATGGCTATGAAGCTCCTTACATATGAACTAAAAAACTGGAGTAATTCAACCTGTCTGAAGCTAGCTGTTTCTTCAGCACTAAGACCCTTTGTGTCTCACACATGCACACAAATGTTGCTCACTGATATGTGGATGGGGCGCCTTAAAATGCGGAAGAAGTCTTGGCTTAAGGTATGTCTTTGTGGTGCATTGAATCCTTCCCTAAACATTGGTCTGTGAGTGATCAATTCCCAAAAATACATCTCCAGGTTTTATTATTATCAAACACAAAATTGTTAACAGGCACAATTATGGGTTTACTCCATGGTGCTTCCAAGATTGTATTGCTAAATCTGTCCTTTGTATTTCATATAGATACTGATTTACACGTGACTTTTAAACGTCCCCACAAAATACTAGCCTTAATTTAAGAGGTTTGCCCTAGGTAATTTCTTTTGGGTGACTACTTTTTGTCTCTGATCATAGACATGTGTCAACATATTGTGAATAATCGTTTTATAATCCCTTATCTCTCCGAAAATATATATAAGTAATTTAGTTTTCACTACAGTAAAATAACCATTAAAACACATTAACAATTATTTTCCTGAGTGGATTGAAACTATAAGCTCTTTCTGAAAATGTCATGAAATGTTTCAATTTTTTAACAATGCATTAATAAGTGACTCGCAAACACTATACATGGAATTGGAATGGAAATGTCATTTGAACTTCACGTGAGTTTGGATTATTACGTTCTTTAATTTGCTTCACAATATCTGATTTTGCTTTTAGAAGATGAGCAACTGAGTGTGGCCTTTAATGCGATGGAAGGCCTGAAGGCTGACTGAGTACATTAATGTCTCTGCTGTGGAATTCAAGATGAACATGCTTGAATTATGAACCTTCTATCCAGGAAGCTTCCAGAGTGACATTATTGAATGTTGTGGATAATTTTGTTGTTTAAGATGTTATGGATACTCAAATCATTGCGGTGGCAAACGTTCCCCAGCTTACAGTCATGAATTATATAATGTTTGCATCTCCAGGGTGTTAGTAATTCGTGCTATATTGTGTGATGTAAGGTAAAAGGAGAAGGATTTAAGGCTGCTTTAAAGTTTTAGTGGCAGGCTGTCATAGACACAAGTCAATTAAAATCTGAATGATTTGCTATTCAGTGCCACAAAAATGATTCCATTGATAAATATGGTCTTCCTTTCAGCTCATTTAATTGGGAATTTAAGGTCTTGTAGAGTAGAGCATTAACTGTCAAGGTAATACAAGCATCTTACAAAGGTGGCCTCTAGGTGCTAAAAGACAGTGGAAAGTCAACATTCCCCAGAGTTATTTTCATGATAAATGACTCCGCCGGAGACATCTCTGCTTCTAATTTCTGTAGCAGCAATGTACTGGCACAGCAACATTGGGCTGTGTTGTTTTCATTTCAACTACCAATATTTCCAATGTCAATGGAAGCCCTGTATTATAAATGTTGATGCACCCAAAATCATTTGATCAATTTTACAAAAGACAAAGGGAGAAAGGGAATACAAAGAGACTCTGTGCCTAATGTAAGAGATCCTGTCCCACTAAACAACAAAAGGAAATGAAGAGAGCATTGTCACCATGTGTTTTTTGTCAATGAGAAAAGGAAAAATAAGGGTATCCAAATGAGCACAAGATCTTTAAATTTTCCCAGCACAATTTCATCAACCGCTATACCAAATGTCATTCTTAGGTCAAGTAGAATCAACATATCAAATCACCTGCATTTAGTTCCTATCAGTAGGTAGAATTCTTTCTCATTCCCATTCATTAACCTGGCCAGCTCAAGACGTTTATAATGTATGGTATGTTTGAAATTACAAAAGAAGTTCAGAGATCTTTAAGTACTGTCTGGTTTATTTTGAGCAAATAGGCTGAATAGGCTGTGCTCTGCCTTAATGCAAATTTATTGTGCTGTTACAGTGGTATATTGCAGGTAAGTAATAGCAACATTTTGAAAAATTAAATGAAAGAGGGCATAAATAGAATTAATTGATGTAATAGCAATATTATGTGTTTAGAGGAGTTCTGACAACTTTTGTGACACCACTGAAATTATGGACCTAGTGTCTGCTATTTACGGCACTTGTGACCGCCTGTTTAGTTTTAAAATTTAGCATTATTCTGCATTTAGTGAGTCCCTAGAGCTATTGGCCCCAGTGGCACTGCACCTGCTGCACCATTTAAATCAAGCCACTTTTAACTGCAAGATAACTGCAGGTGTGTTTGCTTGTATAGTAGTAAAATATAGCAGTATTAGGTGTTTAGAGGCGTCCTGACAGCTATTGGGCCTGGTGCCACTGCACCAATTGCACTGTTCAAATCATGACACTGTTGTCTGCAAGGTAGCTGCACTTGTGACTGCTTGTTTAGTGGTAAAATATAGCAATATTAGGTGTTTAGTGGGGTGCTTAGAACTTTTGGTCTCGGTGCTGCTACACCTTCTGCACTGTTCAGATCATAACCTGGTGGCCTGCTAGATAACTGCACTTGTGACTGCCTGTTTGGTGGTAAAATTTAGCAATATTATGCATTTAGTGGGGTCCCTAGAGCTTTTGTCTCTAGTGCCACTGCACCTGTTGCACCATTCAAATTATGTCCCTTTTAACTGCAAGGTAACTGCAATTGTGACTGTCTGTTTAGAAATAAAATATAGCAATATTAGGTGTTTAGTGCAGCGCCTGGAGCTTTTGGTCCCGGTGCCACTCTACCTGCTGCACTAATGAAATCATGACGCTAGCGCTTGCTAGTTAACTGCACTTGTGACTGACTCTTTAGTTGTAAAACATAGCAATATTAGGTGTTTAGAGGAGTTCTGATACCTTTTGGACATGGCCCTACTGCACCTGTTGCACAATTAAAATAATGACCCTGTTGCTTGCAAGAGAACTGCACTTGTGACTGCCTGTTTAGCAGTAAAAATATAGCAATTATTGGTGTTTAGTGGAGTTAAGACAACTTGGGCCCGGTGCCACTGCACCTCCTGCACCATTCAACTCATGACCTGTTTTCTGCAAGGTAACTGCACTTATGACTGCCTGTTTAGTTTGAAATTTTAGCAATAATATGGGTTTAGTGGGGTCCCTAAAGCTTTTGGCGCTGGTGTTACTTCACCTGTTGCACCACTCAAATCAAGTCCCTTTTAGCTGCAAGGTAACTGCACTTGTGGCTGCCTCTTTAGTGATAAAATATACATAGCTCTTGTATATTAACTTTATTTTTAACATGCAATGTTTATTACAAAATGTAGAATTTTATGAAAATGACCAAATAGATTACGTTGCAAAAAATCATGCCTACAAAGTTCAAAGAAAGGTGCTGAGGCACGAATAGGAAATGCCAAAAACGTTGTAAGGCAAACATTGCTTTACACAGCTAAGTAATAAAAAGCAAGCATTCCAGCATACTGTTAGAATATTTCTGTCCCTTATTTGGGAAGAGATCTTATCTTGACAGTAAATAGGGCTTAAGCAGTGTGAACAGCTTTGGTAGAAGTATTGTAAATGCGTGCAGCGGGGGAAGTTAACAAAAGAAAAAGTTCCAAACAAAAGCGAACAAACACAGTAATTTGCAAGCGCTGTGCAGGCAAAACCTAAAAAAAGGCCTGCCTTTTTCCACTCCCCTTAGTCCTTATTGCTGAAGCCCTGCCCTAATGCTGTCAGGGCAGTAGGCTTTCATTAAGACAGGCCGTAGCAGCGATGGCTCACTCTTTGTTTGTCAGTTGTATTAAAAGACTGCAGCCTATTGAAGGGTCAGTTAGGAAAACTGCTGCATAAGAAATGATCCTTACAAGTTCTCCATATAGGTGAGCTATAGAAATTCTGGCCACTGTTGTTGCAGAGTCAATGTGCAGTTAAATAAAACAAGTGAGAATGGAAATTGGCCTTTCTCTGGTGTATGAAACCAAAGCAAAATTGTATCATTAATGTAATTAGTCCTTGAACTAAATGCATCTTTTCATACTTATGTTTGGACAAGCCAGGTTAATCTCCTGCCTTTGGATATTGTTTTGATAGATTAGTACTCGCTTTCATTCGGAAAACATAATAGTCAAGGAATGGGATGGGAACCAAACTCATCATACTTGGTCTAGTATGTAGTGCAGTGTTTATTGCACCTTGTGCATAATGAAGCTCTAATACATTTTATTTATATGGTGCCATAAATAACACCTTTCACAAGTTATTCCCCAGTGATGGGGACTAACCACACCAAAATCTGCTTGTCCTGGTATTACCAGGCGTTTTTTACTTGGTAAATTCCGGCAGGTTTGATCTGCTCAAATTTAAATCCGAGGGTCGCACTTCATTGCAGAACCTATAAATGTGAGCCAAGCACAAACATAGGTTTGTTCGGAGGTTGGAATTTTGTAGACCCCTCCTATCGAGAACCTTTCAGAACTGAGCATAATATAGAAGTATTCAGGAAAGCGAGAGAGCGGAGGAAGAATTTTTCTGTAGTGGTGCGGCAAGTGTGTCAATTGTTGCCTGCTTTTGTTAGAGAGACCCAGCGATGAAATTGAATTTACCACATTTGACCTGCTGCTGCTGAGTGTGTTGTCTATGAGACAGGTGACAGGACCCCTGGCCAACAGACCCAGTTACAGCACAGATTACAGATTATGCGTACCACCATTGAGGATATGGGCAGCAGGAAAACACTGTATTCCTTGATGGCCAGGCAAGCGTTAAGCCTCAGCATGAGGAATCTGATCTAGAAAGACAATCTCAGCATGTGGCACCCAGATGGGTAGGTGAAGATATAAGAATAGTGCTTGCAGTTTACCCTGAGAGAAGTGGGCGGTCTGAAAGCCCTTGAGAGTGTCCCACATTTTCATATCTTGTGAACGTAAAGGTATGAACATTGATTTGTTTTAGGAATGCCCTAAATGGTCCTCATAGCAAACATTAATTTACCCAGTGTGGAAGGTATCCTGCTGTGGAATAGGCACATGGCACCCTGGCCTCTTAAAGAAAATGCAGAAATGTGTTTCTGAGGAGTTTCTTATGAGGCTGACTTCCTTTTTAGAGCTGATAGTGTGCCTCTGACCGCTGTTGCAGTTGTGGACTCTGGCCTTAAGGATTTATCATGAGTTTTGAGGTGCATTAACTGGCCCATGACTGTGCCTTTAGTGTTCTCTGGTCTATTGAGTGAGATGAAGAGTGGCTTGTCCCTTCTCGTTACAAGGCTGCCTTCTGTATCCATACCCTGTTGAGTTTTAGCCCCTCATTACGATAGTGGGTGGACTGCCACCGGCATGCCGTCAGTGGCGGTTTGCCCGCCATCTAGGGCATTGGTCCGACTGCTACATTACAATGCCACTGGTCGGACCGCAGAGCTGGGAAGTAGGACCGTCGTATCTGACAGGATTAAAGGTCCTGTCGGTACGGTGGTCAGATTACTAATCCCCACAATCGGAGCAGAGCATGCGCAGGCACCATGTAGGGATTAGGATACCCCTTTCTGATTGCCTGTTCATGGTGGTCCATCTTTTATTTGTACTAATGTGCTTCATGCTTGCTGCTGTGTATTGTTTTTATGTGGACCTCTTTTGAGTTCCAAAACATAAATAAAGAATTGAATTGAATTGAATCCAGTGACTTCATGGGGTTTTGGGAAATGTGCCTATCCCTACCATTGATGTCTAGACATTGGGTAGTGTTATTTCTCTAGAACTGTGTGAACTGAAGGGTCTCTGCTCTATAGGTTAGAAGTGATGCCTATCCAGGTAATTTACCTTGAGTATTAGCTTGCATTTGTGTGACTAAAGACATACATCCTTACATATAGGTTGGCTAAGCACCATCTACCATAAAGAGATTGTGATCTTACATTTCATTCTGTAACCATCAGTTGTGCATAGAATCTACCGGTCTGCTCTTGGATGCCACCACTTTCCACTCCTCCATTGAGGCCCTTGATCCCTGATGGATCCATGATTCCCAGATTCTACTCCTTCCATAGTTTCAGACACTTTTGGTGGTGGGGCCTAACACCTGGGGTCTGGGTCTCTCGACAGCCACATATGTTTACCTTGCACCCTACTCTTCAAGTTGTTACCTGACACAGCATTGTGAAGTGTTTTAATAGTGTTTTCAGCGTCAGCCCACACACAAGGCCATGCTTACGACTTTTGGTGCGGGTACTACTTACCGTGCCAGTACGCCCTAGTTCATACATTTGTTTTTTCTGTGCCTTCTGTTCTAAGAACAGCCCCCAATAATCCTCCCACCGTTTTCAGATCTTATAGTGTTTGAGTGGGCACCCCAAAGCAACAAAGATATGTTGTTCCAGCCCCATGCAGAAATCAAGCCCATTTTTCCATGCAGCAACTGATGTGGCCCTTGGTGCCTTCCATGCCCTGGCAATGTCCCTTTTTGCCAGAGTGAGACCCAGTTGCATGAGGTGTCGCTTATAAATGTTTCCTCTTATTCCCTCCATGACATGAAGTAGGGCCAGCTGCGGTGTGCTTGGGAGCTACCACCCTAGGACCTCTGAAAAGCAGGCAAACACCCCCTCCAAAAGCTGTCAAGGGAGAGACAACACTAGACTGTATGAATAAATGCACCCTCCTCTCGACTGCAGCGAAGAAACATAGGAGAAGCGATCAACCCTGCCCTCCACAGATGCACTCGGGTAAAGTAAACCCTGTGTAAATACTTGAACTGGACTAGGCGAAGTCGCAATGCTATGGCCGCCCCCCCAACGAGCGAGGCCGCCAGGGCCTCAGTTCCATCCTGCTCCTCCAGTGTGGTTACGTCTTCCACCCAATCCCCCCGAAGCTTCTGTAGTGTGGGGGAGCAATGTGTAACCAGGGACTGGTATATCTGGGACATCTTCCAGTCAGTTAGATCTCCCATGAAGACTTTTGCCTCCAGTGGCCTAAATCTGGCCAATGACTCCAGTACAGACCCTCCAAGCTGGGGGCCAGGGCATGTCGAAATTGAAGACAGCGATAAAACTGGGACTGGAGCATGTGGAATTCTTTCTGGAGATCTTTAAAAGATTTGAGGATCTGGCCCCTCATAACTGTGCCCAGGACTGAGATGCCTATGCTGTCCCACCCCCTGAACCCCTGCAGGGCTGCCAGCTGGGGCAAACGCCCATTGTCCCTGAGGGGGGTTTCACGGGTCAGTGTGTTCCACCACCCCATGCAGTGCCTGCCTCCAAATCTCGAACACCACTTGCGTAACCGACAGAAGCGAGCCCCGCAAGGGCGGCAAGTTTAAAATTGCATGTAGTGAGTGTTGCCCCATGAGTTGCCGCTCAACTGCATATGCAGGGTCTCCCCTATGGCCGTACCACCACTTGTTGAGGACCAGCAGATGCAATGCCTGGTAATAGGAAAGAACATCGGAGGATGCTAATCCCCCGCAGTAGGTGGAGAGAAAGCATGTGTGTAGAGGTACACACACCTTTCCCTCTCCCACAAAATTGCTCAAGCGCCGCATTCTCCTGGCAGAACCATCGGGCGGGATCCGATATGGATGGTTTTGCAGCTGATAGAGGAGCTCAGGGAGCGCCACCATCTTGAATATTGCCAAACTGCCATATAACGAAAGGAGCTTCCGAGACCAGGACTTGAGATCTTTGCAGATCTGCTCCCATACTGGAACCAAATTACGCTCCCAGGAGTCTGCGGGTACATCCGATAAGAACACACCCAGATATTTCAGTCCCCCTGCCGCCAACTGAACTGAGGAAACCCATTCGCCTATTCCCGACTTCTCCCCCAGAATCCATAGTGTCGACTTACCAGGGTTCATATATAGTCCCGAGGTCTACCCGAAGATTTGCATAATGCGCAATAGCCACGGCCCCGTCCTGTCAGTATCTGTCAGAAAAAATAGGACATCGTCAGCGTATAGTCTGATTCTATTGGACAGGCCCGGCGCCTACTCGAATGTAAATGTAAATGTAAATGTGGGTGTACTTGTAAAGCGCACTGCGACTCCATGGAGTATCCTGGCGCTGAAGACCGCTGGGTAACCCGTCCTGGTTTTCCCTGTGAGATGGTCCCTTTCTGGGTATTTCCAAGGTAAAACCAGGCATCCCCGGCGTCTGTGGGGAGCCGTTGTAGAGATGAGGCAAGCTTAATGCCCAGAGTTGCCGAGTGTGTTCCCTGCTTAGAGTAGGCACCGAGGCGAGAATTATCGAGTCCATTTTGACCCTGGTCCACGACCCTGCCGTGTCGGGAATTGAACCCTGGTCCCGGGCCATTCTCTGCTTACGGGTCTGCCACCTCTAACCAGTGAGCCACACCACACCACACGAATCCCTGGACCTGCGCATCAATACGCACCCATGCAGTCAGAGGCACAGCAGCTAGCGCAATTAGGTATGGGGACAGGGGACAGCCCTGCTGCATGCCCCATTTAATAGAGAAAGTGCATGAGATCACCCCAGAATCTCGCACCGACACTGTCAGATCTGTATATAAGAGCATTAAATATGAGAGAAAGCGTGGTCCCAGATTAAGTCTTCTCAACAGGGCGAATAGATACACCCAACTGGGGGAGTCAAATGCCCTGTCCATGTCTGCCAGTAAAAGCGCCGCTGGTTCCCCCAACTGCCAGATGGCCGCCATTGCCACGTGCGCTCGCCTAATATTGTGCCTGGTCACCCTCTGAGGCATGAACCCTGCCTGGTCAGGGTGTACCAGAGTGGAGATGTGGGCAAGAGGTGATTGGCCAAGGCTTTGGCCAGAACCTTTGCCTCTACATTAAAAGGGAAATCAGACGATATGAAGCATGTTGCTCCGGGGGCCTGCCTGCTTTGTGGAACATCACCACCTCCGCATGTCTCCAGTCTGGGGGTAGGGAGCCCCGCTCCCGAGCCTCCTCCACCACAGGCCGAAAATGGGGGCCAGCTGTGTAAAATAATGTCGAAACAATTCACTGGGGAATCCATTGGGTCCCGGTGCCTTCCCGGGGTTGAGCTCCCCCAGGGCCGTGACCAATTCTTCATCCAATTGCTCCCGCACCTCATCGGACACAGTTTTAGGTGGGAGGTCAGTTATGAATTTATCAATCACGGTGGCCGATAGGCATTCACGGGGAGCGTACAGCTCTGCATAATAGGTGGCAACGCTTTCGGCTATGGCCAGGGGGTCTGTAAGCAACTCTCTCTCCGGGCCCAAGATTCCCAGCAGGGTCTGGGAATGGAAGGTACCTTGACAAAGATGGTGTAGCATCTTGCTGGAATTGTCGCCCCATTGATATACTCTGCTAGGCGTCGCCAGCCAAGCTTGGCGGGCCTCGTCCATCAGAAGAGTCGCATAATTCTGCTGAGCCATTAATAATTGCCTCCTCTACTGGCCTCCCCCTGTCTCCCAGCTCTTGCGTTCGAGTTCCTTCATTCCTGCTTCTGCTCGCAGCAGCCTTGCCCTGCACTCCCTACGCGCTGCCACACACCAGCATATATCCACCCCCCTCAGTGTGGGCTTCAGTGCCTCCACAGTGTCTCGGCACCACATACAGACCCCATTAGCCGTCAGGTAGTGATCAATAGCTTCACCCATGTGACCTTTGTAGTCAATATTCTGCAGGTGTCATACCGAGAGGCGCCACTTAAACAGCTGCTGTCACCAACCTATCTGGACTGTGAGGGCCACCGGGGAATGGTCTGACAGGCCCCGGGGCAGAATCTCCGCCGACACTACCCTGCCCACTGCCACTCTGGTAGTCAATTCTGGAGTATGAATCGTGAACCGCAGACAAGTAGGTAAATTCCAGACTATCACCGTGAAGTCGCCGCCATACATCAACCCAATCAAGTCCTGTCACTAAGGAGTGTGGTCTTGTGAGGCAACCACTCTCCGGAGCAACCCCCCATCCGCCTCTGTCCCTGGCCAGCTCCATGACATCTTTCCAATCCCCAGGAACTATAGAGAGTGCCTCTGGCATATCCGATCACAAAGTCATAAGCCGTTCTACCTGATTCCATTGCAGGGGAGGTGGAACGTACACACTGCCCAGCACTAGGGGGTCTTCCCCTATCTTGCCCCGAAGAAACAGATACCGCCCCTGTGTGTCCGTCCACTGTTTATCATGGTATAGGGGACCCTGCGGTGTATCTGTATCGCTACTCCCCGTGAACCCCTCGTGAAGCCGGAGTGAAAGACCTGCTGAAACCCACCCCGCTGGAGGCAGAGGGCTGTCGTACCCATGAGGTGTGTTTCCTGCAACATAAGGATATCGACCCCGGCCCGCTTGGCCTGTTGAAATATGACCCTCGGTTTATTTTGTCCAGGGCTCCACGAACGTTCCAGCTAACAAAGCAAAGGGAACCTGGGGTCACCCTCCCTTTACTAGATGTGCTGGCCATCTGAGCAGCATCCACTACTATAGTAGACCCCGGGGACTGTGCGGTGCAGAGCAGCGATCTAGTAGCAAAAGTGCGATCTGTGAGCATAAACAACCCCCACCCAACAAACCCCCCACCCTATACCTCAAAAACACTGAAGCATCTGTCGTGGCGGGGCTGGACCCGAATCCCAATGGGTGAATGGGACCTGCACTGTCCAATGGATCCCCAACTAACAGCCCATGCCTCCCGGGCCTATCCCCCGCCAGGAACAGCCTGGCAAGAAAATCAGCCTGTGCCAGAGTCTCTCCGATTAGCAGTGAGCAGTCTAGAATCCCGCAGTTCCTCGTGAATCCATCAATCAATCTGCCGATACCTGCTGACCTGAAGTGGAGCCTCCCCGCAAGGAGGCACCGCAGGACTGGGAGCGGCGCCAAGATTGTGACCGTCTGTTACCCCTCAGCTGACCCCGGGGACCCTTCCGGACCATCTCGCTTGATGAGGAATCAGATTCTCTACCTGGTGGTGTGTGCACTCTCACCTGCACCATTTCATCAGTCCATTTGAAGACCTCTTCAGGTGTGTCAAAAAAGTGCGCGCAAGAGCGGTATACAACCCTCAGGTGGGCAGGGAACAGGAGAGCATAGGGGAGCTTAAGGTTCCTCAGACGGGCCTTCGCCGCCATGAACGATTGCCGCCGTTGCTTCACCAGACGTTTCTAGTCAGGGAAAATAAGGATGCGTTCATTTTAATAGAGCAGCAGCTCCTTGGCTCGGGCCTGCTTCAATATGGCGTCGCGATCAAGGTAGTTCAAAAGTTTCACTATAACTGGCTATTGGTGAGCCCCCGGTGGGGCCTTCTGCATGAGCGCTCTGTGGGCCCGCTCTATATCAAAGCAACAAGACAGGGCCTCCGGGGGGAGCCAACTCTCCAGCCACTGCTTGAGGAAGCACTCCATATTATTCCCTCACAACCCTCCGGGAACCCAACAAAGTGGAGGTTGTTGCGTTGGACTCGTTCCTCCGCATCCTCCACTCACATTGCAAGCCCCTTCTGAGCATTCTCCATGTCAGCCACTTATTCCTTTAGTGAGGTGACATTGTCCTCCACGCCAGAGATACAGGTTTCATCTTCTGTGATACGAGACACTACGTTGCGCAAGTCTTATCTCAGCAGCATGACTGCTCCAATTTTCGCATCCAGCATATCCCTGGATTGAGTAATGGCTGCCATAAGAGCCGGATTATAAGGCATCGCCCCCTGCTGTCCTCCGGGTGCCCCAGCAGCCACTCCTGCACCTGTATATTTGTCAATAGGGCCTGGCTTGGCCGGGCCGCCACCACCCTTGTCCCGTATCATGACCGTTCTCAACACTCCCCACACAAGTTCGCTGAAGCCCGGGGAGGAAGCAAATTCAAAGATAGTCCAACTGTGAGCCCTCGCCGCCCGGTCCGACCGCCAATTTGGGGCCCGCAAGAAGCCGCCCCAGAGCTGAGGCCAGCACGTAGCACAGTGGACCACACTATAGCCGGTCCCACCAAGGTTCCGCGGCGCCACTCAGTCCACCCTACTACGTCCTGGGTCCAAGATTGTTTTCTGTCTGTATTTATCTGTAAAAATCTGTATAAACGGAAAACAGAGAGCCTTACTTATAATCAGTGGCAGCCAGTAATTAGAGCAGAGTGAGACGTGTGAGCCTCACACATGCACACTCACTCACACCCATGTATTAACACGCACACACACACACCCATTCACAGCACACACTCTCAAATACACATACATTCATATGTACACACATATACCAAACATTTAAAAACACAAAACTTACTGACTGCAGCGTCTCAGAGAGGGAAGCCTGGGGGTCAAGAATGGTTGGGACCTCCACCTACTCTCATTGGCTGATCTTAGGTCAGCCAATGAGAAGAGGTGGCAGTCCATTTATTGTCATGGAGTGGGATGTGATCAGTGGGACTGCTGACCCCACCCCAAATTATGATGCAGTTTCACTGATAGACACTCGACCCTGGGCAAACCACGACTTGAAACTGAGGTACCCAGGTCTGAGGCCATCATTGATGCAGAGACATTTTAAGGCATGGGCAGAGAGGGCTTTTACCCAGGGCCCCAGCCTTTCATGGTGCCCCCTGAAAGAGCCAGCAATATTATGCAGAGAGTCTTGCCCTGATGACATTGAATAATTCTTAAACAAACTTTTAAATATTGTTTTTCTTTAATTTATTTTGAATGCGGGTGATGTTATATGCGAGTCTATTACAGGCATTTTGCAGATAAATGTGTTTATGTTTCATGCAACACTCATAAAAAAGTTTCTTATAGATCATAACAGGATCTCATATGCAATAAATAGAAGAGTGTCACAGAGATTATTTGCAGTAATATTACTGAGCTGCTACTATATTACAAACCTGAGAATTTGGACCAGTGTTCCTGTGCACTGTCAGTGTCCTGGCCAAAGAGTGCATGAAAGAGCTGAAACTGGTTCATAAATTCAGAGCTGTTCAAAACAGGGGCCCCCCAAATATGTTTGGCCCATGGCCCCAAAAATCCTTAAGATGTTCCTGCATTAAATCTCCCCCTCATCATGAAGAGATATCCTTGAGGCACTTTGACCGGCTGAGGACCCTATGCCCACTGGACTGTGACATTTTCAGCTCAGAAAAGTTCAGCTCGGACAGTCAGGCACCTGCACATATACTTCATTTATAGCGCCTGGCTTCCATGACCTGAATATGAACAATATCTGTCAGGCTGACCTTTTATCTGCATGTCAAGAGAAAGGTGGGGGGAGGGCTGCTAAAGCTCATTATACTAATTACCAACAGGTAACCCCTAAATACATTAATTCTGAAGGGGAACCAAGGAAGTGTTGAAGTTAGCCATGGAACATTTCTGAAAGCTAGTTTAGGGGGAAAAAAATTCTAGGCATTCACCTCTTAATTATCTTTACAAATATAAACTTGCTAAAGGAACATTATTTTGTATTGTGGTAGCTAGTTTAAGGTAGTACATAATGTAACACTGAGCCTGTACAAACCCTAAAAAATTATTTAAAAATAGGAGACTAAGGAGGTTATTTAGAGCTGGGAGGAAACAGGGTAGCTGACAAAAATCAGCTGTCCAGACCACCAGCCTTCCTGTTTCTTTGCCTCATTTAGATCTGCGGGAGCTTCTTGGTTCCAATAGTAGACTGTCAGTTGGCTCCGCTTCTGGGAACGCTTTGCTGGCTGCCACAGGGACACGTGCGTAATTAGTACTGAGTGGCTTCTACTAAATAGGACCCTGGAAAATCCACAATTTCTCCCACAGTTTGGGGGAAAACATGGTCTCAGGCCATTGCTATTTTGATTTGCGGAAACTAACCCCAGCCATCATGACATGGTGTTGTGCCTCGAATTGCAGTTTTTATTTAAATGGCTATAAACCGTCTTTATAATTTGTTGTTTGTGCTATGCAGGATCAACATGTATAATGGTGTATTACATTGGTCTTGAGTCATTTCAGATTTTCAGAATATTCACAACTACGTAGATGATTCACATATAAATGTATTATATCTACAAGTGTCATGTGAATATTCTAAAGCTATGGCATTCGTTCAATCAATCAGGGATTTGTGAAGCGTGCTATCCACCCGTGAGGGTCTGAAGGAGTTGGGGGGGAGGTCGTGCTGCTTTGACTCACCCAAAATGCCAGGTCTTGAGGCTCTTCCTGAAGGTATGCAGAGTGGGGGAACGTCTGATGTTGAGCGGGAGTTCGTTTGAGGTCTTTGCTGTGATGTAGGAGTAGGCTCTTCCACCCTCTCTGGGTCTGCGGATGAGGGGGGTTTCGTCAAGAACGAGGTCGGCAGAGTGGAGGCTTCTCTTTGGTGCGTGGAAGGAGACTCTTTCGTTGAGGTATTGGGGTCCGGTCTTGTGGAGGGATTTGAAGGCATGAGTGAGCAGCTTGAAGGTTACTCTCTTCTCGAAGGGAGCTAGTCGTAGGTGCTGGGTGATGTGGTCATGTTGTGGGATGCCGAGGGCGAGTCTGGTAGCGCTGTTCTGGATGTGTGGAGTTTTCAGGGCAAGGATTTGTTGTTTCCAGTGTAGAGGACATTTGCAAAGTGCAATCTGCTGGGTATGAGTGCATGGGCGATGGTCTTTCTAGATTCGAGGGGATCCATTTGAAGGTCTTGTGGAGGACACGGAGAGTGTTGAAGCACATGGAGGAGACGACTTTGATCTGTCGGTTCATGGTGAGGGCAGAGTCAAGTATGATGCAGAGGTTCTGGGCATGGTCGGTGGATGTGAGGGTGTTGCCGAGGGAGGTGGGCCACCAGGTGTTGTCCCATGTGGAGGGGGTGGGTCCGAGGATGAGTTCTTCTGTCTTCTCCGAGTTGAGCGTCAGGCAGCTACTGCTCATCCAGGATGCAATGTCTTTCCTTCCTTCCTGGAAGCTGAGTCTGGTAGTGTCGGGTTCCTTTGTGAGGAAGAGGATGCGCTGGGTGTCATTGGTGTAGGATACTATGCTGAGTCCATGCTGATGGTGACAAGGGGGGCCATGTAGATGTTGAAGAGCCTCGGGCTGAGCAAAGATCCTTAGGGTACTCCGCAGCTGATCTCAGTGGGTTTTGGAGAGGAAGGTGCAGGAGTCTGATTCTGTGGGTTCGGCCGGTGAGAAAAGAGCGGGTCCCTGTATGCCGGCGGCGTGGAGTCTGGCAATGAGTGTGCGGTGGGAGATGGTGTCTAAGGCTGCAGAGAGGTCTAGTAGGATGAGAGCCGCCGTGTGGCCCTGGTTGAGGAGAGTGCGGATGTCGTCTGTGGTGGTGAGGAGGGTGGTCTCGGTGCTGTGGTTGGTATGGAATCCAGATTGGGAGGAGTCGAGGATAGAGCTGGGTTCGATGAAGTTCGTGAGCTGGATGTTGATGATCTTCTCAGTTACTTTGGCTGCGAAGGGGGAGGAGAGAGATGGGTGTTGTTATTGAGGCCTGTCGGGTCTTCAGAGGGCTTCTTGTGGAGGGGCTTGACTTCTGCATGTTTCCAGTCATTGGGGAATGTGGCAGTTTGGAAGGTGGAATTGATGGTGTGTTTTAGCTTGAGTGCTATGGTGGCTGCGGCTCTGTGGAAGATGTGTGGCGGGCAGGGGTCTGTGGGGTCAACTGGGTGAAGGCTCTTCATGGTTGTGGCAGTGTCTTCTGTGGTGACCGGGGTCCAGTCGTAGATGGTAGGCTGGCTGGTGTTACTGGAGGTAGATTTGGTTTTGGTGTCTAGTATCTGTTCATTGAAGTTGTTGTAGAGGGACTTGATCTTGAGATGGAAGCAGGAGCAGGGTTTGTTGCAGAGATCCTGGGAGGGCGTGACGTCTGAGGATTCGCTGGGGGGTTTGGTGAATTCCTGTATGATGCTGAAGAGTTCCTTCGATTTGCTGTAGTTGGCAAGGATCTTGTCCTGAATGAAGTTCCTTTTGGTGGATCTGAAGCGTTGATGGTATTCTGTCATGGTGTTCTTGTAGCTGGTCTGTGCTTCTGGGGTTTTGCTGTTTCTCTATACTTTCTCAAGACGTCTGCAGGTGCATCTGAATTTTCAGAGGTCGGTGGAGAAGCAGGTGGCTTTCATAGGGTGCTGTCTGTCGAAGTTATGGAGGGGGCGAGCTTGTCTGCGTAGTCGGTGATCCATCTGTGTAGTTCGTTGGCTGCAGAGTTGACGTTGGTTGTGGTGGGAGGGGGAGTGCGGTTGAGGGAGGAGTTGAGGTGCTCTTCGATGACCTTGCTCCAATTCCTGCGCAGAGGGCATGATGTAGGTTTGTGAGCGGGGGGGTTAGTGAATGAGAAGTGTACACAGTGGTGGTCCATCCAGAGGGATTGCGTAGTGTGGCTAAAGTAGATGTTGTTTACTCCTGCGCAGATAGGGTTGAGGGTGTGTCCTGCCTTGTGGGTGGCGGTAGTGATGAGCTGCTTTAGTCAGATGTTGGCGAGGTTGCCTAGGAGCGCAGTGGAGTTGGGGTCGCTGAGGTTGTTGTGGTGAAAGTTCAGGTCTCCGAGCAGTATGAAGTCCATGGAGGCAATGGCGTGGGGGCACCATGAGGTTAGTTATGGTTGTGGTGAGTGCACATTATGGTCCGGGCGGTCTGTAGGCGAAAGTGCCAAGTACAGTCATTCTGGATCTGGAAGTGGAGAAGTTCTGTGGCGGATGAGGAGTCATTTGCGCTGGATGTGGTGAGTCGGAGGGAGTTCTTGTGCGCGATGGTGAGTCCTCCTCCCGGGTGGTTGAGGCGGTCTTTCCTCTGGATCTTGTATCTGTCGGAGATGGCGGTAGCGATGTCGGGGGTGGAAGTGGTGTTGGTCCAGGTTTCTGTGAGGAAGGTGACATCTGGCGACAAGGTGTCGAGGAGGTCCTAGATTTTTACTGCCTGTCTGGGCAGGGAGTGTACTTTGAGGAGGATGGAATTCAGGGGTTTCAGTGCGCTGGCGTCCGGTGGGTGGGTGGTAGCCATGGGGATCTGGAGGTGGGTAAAGGTGCGGCTGCAGTGTCTTCAGGAGAACTGACCATGGGTGGTATTTGACGTTGACTGCTTGCAGTTGTTTCTTCCGGGTTTGAGTGTGTGGAGGGCAGCTGAGTCGTTGCAGTAGGAGGTCGGACAACCAGGGTCCCTGGCACTGTTCGCGGTCGAATCGCGGACGGGCGCAGATGGGCTTGCCTTTGGCGTGTCTTCGGCGCACCAGCAGCGTGCCCGCTGCGCAGCCACACAGCGGGCTCCATTAAGTAAAGGATGGGGGAGGGAGCGCAGCTGAAAGGCAGGAGCAGGAACCGGCAGGGGGGAGGGGCCGCTGGGGCAGCAGCTTCGGGAAGGGGAGTGACAGGCAAATAACTGTCAAAATATGGAAAAACAACAGTGAAAGCAGCAACAGAAACAGAGAAGAGGCACAGACAGAACAAAAAGGTACAAATAGACCAAAAAGGTAACAGACAGACAAAGGCAGAAATAGACAAAAGAACAGGCACAAATAGACAAGAAGTAGAAAAACAACGTAAAGGGTGGCAGAGCGGACCAGCAGAGCAGAAGAGCAAGGCTCTCCCAGTTGACCACCAGGGATGAGGCGCAGACAGGAGCCTGCGGGTGAAGGAGGGCCTTGAACACCTACCTGCAACCAGAGAGGTGCTGGGGGCAGTGGTGCAGCAATGGAGCAGCACAAGGAGAGAGCAGAGTACCCTGTCCAGAAGATCAGAGATCTTGCTCAACCTGTCGCGCAGAGGCAACCATTAAGTAGGGGACGGGGAGGGAGCACAGCTGGGAGGCAGGGGCATGAACCGGCAGGGGCAGCTGGGAAAGGAGGGGCGGGAAGGTGAGCAAAAGGCGAAAAATGGGCAAAATATGGAAAACCAACAGTGAAAGCGGCACAGACAGAACAAAAAAGGCACAAATAGACCAAAACGGCAACAGACACAGGCACAAATAGACAAAGAACAGGCACAAATAGACAAAAAGCAGAAAAACAACAGAAAGGCTGGCAGAGCGGACCAGCAGAAGAGCAAGGTTCTCCCACTGGACTATCAGGAATGAGGCCCAGGCAGGAGCCTGCGGGTAGAGGAGGGCCACGCACAGCTACCTGCAACCAGAGAGGTGCTGAGGGCAGCGGTGCAACGACTGAGCTGCACAAGGAGAGCAGGATTCCCTGATCAGGAGGTCAGAGGTCTGCCATTGCTTAGTCTGAGACTATTTTGGACATCCTGAGTGTTTTGTATTTGAAACTTGGGAAAACTTCACTGTACTTCTGTTTGCTTAACAAATGTTATCATTTTTTTTAAAGGTGATTGTCTGTATTCTTCTTCCACCCTCCATCTTAATGTTGGAATTTAAGAGCAAAGCCGAAATGTCTCATATACCCCAATCACAGGACTTCCATCAATTCACTCGGCTTTATGTGGACTCGAACCTCAGCAACCCTAAAGATGAACTGTCTCTGGTTAGTAAGATATGGCATCTCACTTTATTGCTAAAGCCTACAGTTTGCACCAATTCAGAAATGATTGAGTTTGCAACCGCTCACATTTTTGCAGGTGTTCGAATACTCTCATTGGTTGATGTATTTTTTTTGCTAAATGAATGCTATAAAATTGATTTACTGATTTATGTCCGTTCTCCCTTCCCACTGTGCTCTAAATGGCATGTATTAAGGGGAATTGAAAGAGGTATGAAGATCTTAAATATGAGTAAAATTGCTATCATTCATTAATTGTACCGACTGGGAAGGGCGTTTTTTATTCTAAACCTTCCAAAATATAGACTTTTTTTAATAACTTATTGTACTAAATCGTAGAGGGAGAACAATGATCCACATACATTTTTGGGGAAACTACACATTTGTTAAACAGATTGTATTTATGCTAAATCAATGGGAACTTGTTTAAGGAACTGCACTTGTCCATGTAAGTAATTTAGATTAAAAAAAATATATATTCAGTACTTTATTTTCAAGGCAAGCCCATCTTTGACTAAAATTATTTAAACATTGTTTAAATAGACAGCAAGCTAACCTAAAACAGAAACAAAAGCAATAAACCGTAACATCATAAGAATATATGCCGCCTTCCAATTATGTTTTTTATATTTTCCAAACACTTTGATGCATTCACTTTTCCATAAAAATTTTGAAAGACTAAATTGCAAATTCTTAAATACGCAAGCTAGGGGTTAAAACACGAAACACAGATGTATCCTGGGTATGCCCCACCACATCAGATATATAGGATACCATGTTATAATTAAATAATTAAATTTGTATTTAATGAAATAAATATTTCTAATAATGTAATTGGTATCTATGGAATGCCATACACCTACATATTTTTTATTTGGACTCCATCGAAAGCTAGTGTGTTTAAACATAGGAGTAACCAATCAATCAAAAATAAGTTTATTATGACCAATTGGTCTTTAAACTGCATGATATAGAGAAACAAATAGAGAGTAAGTAAACAAATGACTTGTCCTCTTCCCTAGAGAATGTATTTATAAACAAAATTGGACAAGTCCTTCTTCTGGTTTTCGAGTTTATGTTTCTGGCAAAAACCTTTTGAGAGTAGAGCGCAAACAAATCCTAGTAGTTTTTAGGAAACCCCTCACCCACCTACCTGGTAGGTGGCATGCTTCATCATCGGGCCCCAGCTGGATTACTTAGCGCAATCCAGCTGTGCTTCAACGCCTGAGTTACAGTGGAGCAGGTTGTTTGTGTTAAGAAAGTGGAGTGCTAAGTGAAGTGTGGTTATGTGTTAAAAATTGTCTCTAGGTTTAACCCTCATGAAAGTTTTAATGGCAGGGCCCTAGGACAAGGGTTAAAAACAGTCATGGGATCTACTTAAGGTTTTTTAATGTACCTCAGTATCCCCGTTAAAATATAGGTCTACTAGTTTCAGCCTTTAGGTTGGATCATAAGGCTTTCTTCAGGAACAACAAGGTGTGTGTGACCCTAAAAAATCGGGTCACAAAGGTGATAGTTTCAGCACACACCCTAAAGTGTGCTGTGAGTGTAGTGGATTGTTTACTTACAAATCCTCTGTTTGGAGTACTTTGACTCTGAGCTAAATATGCCTCATGGATCCGATCAACCTCTGCTACTACCCTGCCGACTGTTTGCGGAGGGCGAAAGGTTGGGTATAACCTAGGTAGCTGATCGGGTCCCGCAGGTAGCGTCCGGATCAGTTGTGGTGGTTATCTATAACGGGAACATGGCGGAAGTGTTTTAAACTGCATGAACATCATAAAACAGCTAAAAATACAATAGTTCAAATTTCATAAAAATACTTAAAACCAAATTGGGCTACTATGGTAAATTCATTATTCCTTTATCTCCTAAAACGTGTTCCCGTGGTGTCAATTATATAGCTGAAATCTAGATGCATAAAAGTTCAATGGTTAAAAACTATATTAAACAGTTAAAATTGTCCATTTTGATGTTGTTTGTCCCACCCTGTAGGAATCTTTCCACTTCCTATTCCATGAAAAATCTCTTTGCGGCTTGGACAAACTTCGCCAAAGCGATTGCAATGTCAAGGAACTGCATATGAATGAGGAGCTCGATTGCTTGCGTCCATATACCATATTTTAAGAAAACCGCCCAAAAAATCATTCGCCGTACAGATAACAGTTTTTGACAATCCATTAAAATAGGAACACAGGAACATTTTCTACCTATGCCGCATGTACATTTACCATCATCATCCATTAATATGCTTTTTATTTTCCCATTTGAACGTGCAGGATTAATGCCTACTCCAACCTTTAACAATTTCATTCTCAACCATTGATTCGGTACAATATCTAAATACGGGTACCAGTTATCATTTCTCCAGCTATTTAACATAAAATGCACGAACTCTTTTTGTTTCAGGTAATCCATATCAATTTGTCTAGACTTTTCATTTCCCATAATTTTTAGAACTGACTTTCGTTCTTCAATAAATACCGACTCTGGGTCAATTTTCACCTTGAAATTATCACAAATGGAGTGGAGTTTCTTTCAAGTTGCTTTTGTCCATTTCAATTCAATCTGTTGGATCTCCCTCCTACACCAACATGACTCTTTCTCCTCCTCCCCTGTTTCAAGCCGGTTTCAAAATCACATAGATTTACTTGAGCTTTTATGTTCCATGCTGACCAGTCTAGTTCTAACCTAATGGCCTGTATTTCCCTTCCTCCTTGTCCCATGAACATTTCCACCCTAAACACAAAATCTCTGCACCATATTGCATCTGTGGGGATCATAGCCTTAAAGGCCTTCAACACAGGTCTGTGCAACATAGCTCCGTAATTACTGTTAAATGTTTTCAACGTGCAGATTGCCACTAGGGCTTTTGTTTTCTAGGCCTGTAGGTGCTTGCCCCAATTTAGAGCTCTATCGCACGATATTCCCAGGTATTTATATTCATTAACAACTTCTAATTCTGTTTGCCCCAGGAACCAACTGTAGTTATGCTCTTTCTTCCAAAAACACAATATTTTAGTTTTTTCTATACAAATTCACATATTGATTAAGGTAGCATCTGCATAGGTGAACAATTGAATAATATCAACATTGAAATCAACTGTTTTAATGTAGTTATTTTTTTCTAATACAACTTAAAAAGAAACCGTGCTAAATTTAGGGTATGGCTTGCCATCTATCATGCCTATCATCTATCATCCTTAGATTCCCAACTAGCTCTACCAGTAAATTGATGGACTTAAGGGGAGAGAGACTCTCTGTGAGAAAGGGTCTGAAGGGAGTGAACTCTAATGAACGTACCATCAATAGTGCTACTTCTTCCATCATCCAATGTGATAATGAAGGTTCTAAATCAAATGTATCTTCCAAATGGATTAATGTTCAATATCTTGCAAAACACCAATTGGAGATTTTTACTTTGATCTTTAACACCTCTTATTATTTTCTTTTCTTTTTGGAAACCTGGCTCCATGAAGCCTCTAGCCCCCACACAACCTCCACTATTTCTTAAGGTCATTATTTCCTTTTTTCGTAATAGAATTGACAGGTTGGGAGCTGGCAGTGCCCTGGCTGTTAGATCACATTTATATTTTTCATTTTGTCCTGACTTGGATGAGGTATGGTTTGACCATCTCCTGATTCTACACTGTATTTCATCTTAGTGTAGTGTCTGCCTTTTGCCTCTAAAGTTTTCAATAGACACATTAGTTGATCTTGTGATTTTTGTCACCCGGGGTACAAAACTTTGTCTTCTACAATTTCAGTGTTTGGAATAACTTCCTGGGTTGTATGTAAGGTTTTGGTCTTACCCAGCTGGATTAGTGTCTTACCTATGATGCAGTTCACATCTTAGGCCTAATGTTTTCCTCTTTTGCATGGGTTAAAGTTGCCTTCATTCCTTAGATAGATCATTGGCTGACTTTATCTTTGGACAGTCTTGTCAGAAAAGGCATTTTTCACATTTGCCCCTCAACCTAACATTTCCAGAATATAGAGTAAGCCCAGTTCTAACCAGGCTCATGAACATCCTGCAAACCTTTAGATTCCTACTGCCTCAGTACCATTCCAGAAAACCTTACCAAAAGTTTCATTCATGTCTTCAGCAAACGTTTGATATACTTCTTTCACTAACTACTAGAAAGAAGTGGCCTAAAAATCGAATGCCTCTCAGTTCTATTGGGGCTTTGCCAACCTTAAAAAAAAAAAGCTGAAGGAGACTCTCTACTCAGTATGCTGACCAACTGGAACATATACCTTGTATAGGAAACTCACTTCCTAAAATGAAATTGGGGTTGTCTTAGATCTCGCTGGTTCCCAGATAACTTTTTTCCATAGGCCCTTAGCTTCGTGCCACTGGAGAGCCTCTCCAGCGGCACGAAGCTATCCACGAGGTCCGGCCGAGGAAGTAGCTAGGTACCCAGCTAGGCGTTGCAGGCGTGAGTTTCGTTCTCCATGGCAGAATACAGCTAAGTGCTCTCCGATGCCGTATGCATCTTTCTTTACTCATCACTGTTTTCTCTGTTATGTCTCCATCTTCCCTCCTACAGGGTGTGCCATTGTCGCCTCCACCCCCCTCCGAGACCTATGGGGCGTGGATCATTTCAGTAGCAAGTGAGATTCTCCTTAATATCTCACTTTTAACCCTGGGTCATTTATTAGTCTCTATTTATCACTGGCCCCGCATTTTGGCCCATTGAGCTCTACACCACGAGTATCAACTTAGATGCCATTTTAGGCAAGGAGGGCTACATTCTACGCCTTTCTCCACCAGGCGTAGTGCATGCCACTTCATTGATCTGCGCTGCAGACAAATGGATCCTGCACAACTATACTGACTATGCCACCTCTGCCACGTAATTATGATTATTTACTAACACATTTATTATGAGATCGGTCCTTTAAGAGAACCTAGTAGACAGATCTAATTTACTAAATGTTTGTCTTTTTTGTATGTTTGTATGTCTCTTCTTTTTCAGACTATACAGGTTCCTCTAAATTCGAGGCAAATCCTACAACTTGTTGGTTTGTTCTCTTTTCTTTGCACCTTATAAGTTTTACACCGATTTTTTACTTTCACGTCCTCAGGTTAGGGTGGGCCTTAGCGCGTCCATACCGCGAGGTACACTTCCCATGGTCCTGAAGAAAGCCCAGTAAATTACACATAAAGGGCAGAAACATGTCGACCCCACTTTAAGTGGAAATATACAAACAATCAACTTGGTAATTTCCCCACACATATTTTAATATGTCACGTTGACCACTGAACAAAGTTTTTTGTGTGGCATTCAACCGTGAAATTTTTACACTACCTTTTCACACTATTGCCACAAGACCAGCTCCGCAGTATCCTGGCGTTGTAGCACACCAGGGAGGCCTTCGGCTTCTCCTGGTGGGCCCAATGATGAAGCATGTCACCAACCAGGGTGATGAGTGAGGGCTTCCTGAAAAATCCCATGTGATTTACTCACTTATTTCTAACCTTTCTCATGTGTCTGTGCTTACACACATAAAAAACGGCACTCTTTTGTTGATTGAAACATGTCAACCATTCATGCCCTTTCAAATATGAATCATTAAAAAATGAGACAACAAGCATATGCTGTCAGATATTTATAAACTCCTTCAGAAGGTCTATCCCTAGGAAAATTCTTAGCACAAAGGAGGTCTAATCGGAGCGTTCCCTCACAAGTGAAAAATGAACTAATATCTTTTATAGATCCCACACTCCTATCAAGAATAGCTTCAGTAATGAGGCAATGATAAAAACTTTACTACACTGGTATTACTCTCCAGCATAGGTGCCTAGTTGGTGTCCGCAAAGGCCTCCATCTGCTGGAGAGATCGCAGAGAAACAGAAACACTGACCCATTTGTTATGACAGTGACCCAAACTAAAATGGTATTGGTAGGAGGTGCTAACCAGAATAAGCACAATGCTCTCTACTGACATCCCAGTTTACATGCTTCTGGGCCTTCTTTGTAGGCAAATGTATCCACTGCGATCAATGAGAGGCAAAGCAGTTCCTCTGGCCTTATATGCAGCCAAACAAGCAATTACTGCTCCATGAGGGAGAGTGAAAGCCACAGAATTTGGAGTATGGCTGAGTACACTGTGGGAACTCCTTGGCATGGAGAAACTTTCCACCGGCTTAGAAGGAAAGAAGACCCATTTTGAGACAACATGGGGCTATTGTATTGCTTTTTTACCTTAGAAACCTCTCACGCCCCACTTACCTGAGGATATTCCATCTTACACAACACTCACCTACATAGTAGGTAGTCTGCACAACTTCCTAATTCCCCATCATGAGAGAGGTCTGAAACCCTAATTCATCTGCACATTACATCCCACATTAGCATGTTTCACTGTGCAAATGATTCTATTCAGTTATAGATGCCAGAAGAGCGAGGGGTGAGGAAGGAGGGTTATTTGGCTTTGTTGGTTCATTGTGTTGTTAAAACCCTTTTTCTTTCTTTGCAATTGACCTCTTGGATTGCATTCCTATCATCCCACTGGCCAGTAGTTGTAGGCAAGAGTATTTGGAATTGTAGGTGAAAATTTAAATATTTAAACTATAACTGGCCAATCCAGAGAGCGTGAAAATGATTGTTCCCTCCTTGCCACAGATATGCAGTTTTACAGTAAGGTCAAGGTCATACACAATAGCAGGAGGCTATTCATCTTCTACTTCACTGTTTTTGGAATCTCTCCGATTGACTTCTGCACCCTTCCCTACGAAATCAGGTTCTCCAGAAGATATTAGGACTTAATATCGCCTCTTACAACCATTCTGACCTCATCCACCTCTTCTCTCCCTCAGCGTCCACTTCAGTGGGAGTTTCTGTCCCAACTAGTAATTCTTGCTTTCTGAGATCCAGATCTGGTGATGCTCTTTTTCTGTCCTCACATCCTTTCTTTGGAACCCCTTCCTTTTTAAATATGTGCTACACAGGATCACTCCAAGGAGAGTTTTAAAAGCTCATTCATTTTCGCACCCAACAGCAATAGTTTGCGTTTTACAAGCTTTCTCACTCACTCATTCACTTCTAGACATAAAATAAATATTAAAGGATGAAGAGGGTAGCCTACTTCCACTTAAACATTGTACCTAAATGTTCAGACAACCATATTCACTTGCAGCCACTGGATATCTTAACTGTGCCTGTTCTTTTAGCTGCACTCAGCCGCAGCTGCATATCTAAAACAAAAGATAATGTGTAACTTGTAGTATTTCACCATTGCAGTTCCAAAACTACTATGTCCAGTATGACATATGATACATCCTGTGACAGTCACTGTTAACAGTAATTCCACTGCTGGACATTTCCACATGGATTTCCACCGAACATGTAATCAGGTCCTTTGTGGTAGTCTATATTCTGCCACTTGGTGCAGGTTAATATCAAAAACTCGATGTTATGACAAAATATTACAGGGCGATAATCAGCAATGGGGAGAGAGAAGAGGTTTTCATGAGGTCTTAGGTGGCAGGAGTGTGCACAAACAGAAGATTATCTGTCCTCCCGCTGTTTTTGGTGAGCAGCGATGCTGTGAATGCCCGTGTTGCGGTCTTTGGAAAAAAACGTTGCTGGTGTTGCTGGTTTGTGTGGTTTAACAGCCGGTGGCATTTCATTGCATCTCGTGGCATCTTTTATCAGTAGCATTCTGCCCATGGCAATATTCCGAGGGCTTCTTGTTGCGATAATTAAGTAGCACTAACGAGAATAGATGAATCAGGTCGCGGTAGAAAGACCACTGTGGCGCAGCAGTTAATCCTTAACCACGGGCAGCCTAACATGTTGGGGTCCTGTATGTCTGAAGTAGTTGGTTCTGGGTATTACACAGTGAAGAATCTCACATCCGTGTGTGCCAATATTTTGTTTTTAATAATCGTTTAAAAGAGACACTTTGTTCCCACAGGGTTATGATGAAGAAAAAGGATGTGAAACATCGGCTGAAAGTCAGAACCGCAGCCCTGGAGGCGGGCATGGAAGCCTTCCCCTGTCCAGGAAAGCCTATGAATTTTACAACGCACCCATCGTGAAGTTCTGGTTCCACACCGTGAGTTGTTTTGACTTCTAAAACTCAACGTTTCCGTCTCATGCTGATGTGTAATACTCACAATCCTCACTTCGGCTCAGAGGACAGCTTCCATTGCACATACTTCTGAAATGTTTCCATCACACAAAACCTTCTTTGGCATATTGCGGTCCACGTGTACCTAGAGAACCAAGCGCTCACGGATGAATAGCCACATAGCCAAACTAGAAGATAAGAGTACCGTCACGAACCTGACTAAACGGAAGTATGAACTGAACAGAATACTGAGTGAGAGAGCAGGGACCTGGATCAATAAATACAAATCTATTAACCTGTGCACCGCAAACAAAGCGGGGAAAAACTTAGCATCTTACCTAAGGGGGAAACAGAAACAGCACACAATAGGGGCCATTAAAGACAGATATAACAAGTCCCAGACTGCAAACAAAGACATTCTGGAGGTATTCAGAGACTTCTACGAGGGCCTGTATACAAAAGATGAAACACTGAAGGAAGATGGGGGTAGAGAACTTTTAGGAAACATATCCACACCGACACTATCAGAGCAGGAACGCGACATCCTCGAGCTCACCATAACGGAGGATGAGATAGGGAGAGCCACTGCAAACCTTAAAGACAACAAAGCACCGGGGCCAGACGGTTTCACGGCCGGCTTTTACAAGCAGTACCTGCACATTCTCAAACCAACCATGAAAGAGGTCTTCACGGAATGTGTCCAGAATGGACGTATGACACAGTCAATGGCAGAGGCAAACATAATAGTTATACCAAAGGAAGGGAAAGATACAAACGAGGCAAAGAATTTTAGACCAATCTCACTCATAAATGTAGACTGCAAGATATACGCAAAAATACTTGCAAATAGACTCAACGCATACCTACCAAAGCTGATACATTACTCCCAAGTAGGCTACCTCAAGAACCGCATGTCCCACGACAATACAAGGCTACTATGCCACATAATTAACCACTCTTCCAAAAGCAACAACGCAGCAGTCATGATAGCCTTAGATGCTGAGAAAGCGTTCGACAGGGTGTCATGGCCATTCCTAGATCAATGCATGGGGAAATTCGGGTTAGGACCAAAGTACAGGAAGATGGTGATGGCCCTATACAAGGACCCCAAAGCGCGGGTGGTAGTAAACGGTGGCACATCAGACATGCTTAACCTAGGTCGGGGGACGAGACAAGGATGCCCATTATCACCAGCCCTATTCTTACTAGCCATAGAACCACTCCTAACGATGATTAGAACCAACAAAGAAATAGCAGGAATACCTATAGGGGGAGAAACCTTCAAGTTAGCGGCATACGCGGATGACGTACTAATAGTCACAGAAGACCCAGAGAGATC
Source organism: Lissotriton vulgaris (assembly GCF_964263255.1). Lineage (NCBI taxonomy): Eukaryota > Metazoa > Chordata > Amphibia > Caudata > Salamandridae > Lissotriton > Lissotriton vulgaris. The sequence continues at coordinate 938,431,863 of NC_141689.1, read as the reverse complement.
CATCAAAGCACTGACTGACACAATAGAGCAATATGCCCAAGTCTCGGGTTACAAACTCAACAAAGACAAATCAGAATGCAAACCACTGAACGTCCACACAACGAAAACAGTATTAGGAACGTCCGGACTAACATGGCAACCGAAGCCTATAAAATATTTGGGCCTCCTCTTCGAGAGGGATCTAAGAGCAACACTGGAACACAACGAGCAAGCAACCCTCCAGAAAATCAAGGACAGGGTAGAAGGGTGGTCCCCTAAATTCACAACATGGTGGGGAAGAGTAGAAGCGATCAAAATGACGCTCACGCCAATGGTTAACTATATGCTGAGCATGCTTCCACTGATAAACACAGAAGACTTCCACAAGAGACTGGACAAAATGCTGAACAGTTTCTTGTGGAGGGGGAAAAACCCAGAATAAGTCTACACAAGCTCAGACTTTCAAAAGATCTGGGGGGTCTTAACTTAACCAATTTCAAACGATTCCAGGTAGCGTGCATAGCAAGACAAGGGCCCCATTGGCTCGACCCGAGACAGGAATATACCCCCGCATGGTTGACATTTGAGCGAGGACTACTAGAAGGTATGAACCCCATCACCCTTCTCACGGCCACCCGCCACCCAGCAATCAAGGTCAACCCGGTCCTAAAGAACACAAAAACAGCGCTTCTAAGTGTCGACAAACTACTGACAACAAGCATCAGGAAAAGTCAATTCGAGTCCATCTGGCACAACCCCACAATAAAATACAGGGACAGGGCTCTCAACATACACTCATGGTATAGGCATGGCATCTCCACTGCCTACGACCTTCAGAAACAAGGCATGCACGTAACATTCGACACCCTCAAGGAAGAACACAACCTACAGAACATAGAACTGTACAACTTTCTGAAGATCAAGGTAGCAATCAGGAAGGCAAACCTTAACAGTCTAACACCATCCCTCATAAAACACACCGCTAATCTCAACACACTAGGACACCAAGTGGCACACCTATACAAAGCCTTATGCCCCAAATCAACCAAACTCAATGACAATGTCACGAACTTCTGGGGGGCTTTAGTGGGGAGGGTGCTAAGTGAGGACGAGAGAGCAGAGCTATGGAGATCCACCACTAGGAAAAAGGTAATGGCAACCTTAAACCAGACCAAATATTGGCTAGTACATAAGGCATACTGGACACCGTCCCGCCTAGCTTCCATGGGGATCCGAGAGAGTAACTCCTGCTGGAACTGCGACAAGGGAAAGGGAGACCTAGAACATCTACTACTCAGCTGCCCTAAGGTTAAGGGATTCTGGGGGAAAATAGGAACACTTATTAATGAGATCACAGGAGTAGCCTTACACATTGATTTCCCAAGCCTAGTCCTGGGCTTCACATCCCCATCAATCACAACCACAGAAGACCGTGACCTGTCGGCTGCAGTCAAAACAGTCCTAAGCAATTGGAAAGACACATCGAAAGCTGCGCCACAGGCATGGCTTAACTGGATCACCTTCCTAAGGGGGGCTGACAACATCACAGCGAAACACTCACCGAAAACTCACAGGCAGTCGAACATGTGGGGTTCCCTAGACCTCTACCTATCATCACACAAACCCCCATAGGCAGCTAATCTAGACAATCAATCACCTCGCTGGTCCGAGGGCATACAATAAGGGAAACAGCCTGCAGAGCTCCTTTCTTTTCCTATCTTTTCTATCCTCTCTATCCTCTCCATCCTCCGGGGCGTGGGACAGAGATGCAACCAAGCAACACGTCGGGCGGCAGACGACAAGGACAAGCAGAACTTGAAAGACTGGCAATCGAACTAGCTGAATGAGACTGGAAGCTAAACAGCTACCCCCCCCCCCCCCCCCCACCCCGGGCGTTTTTCTTCTCCTTTCCTTTTCCCTCTTCCTCCACCCATGTATATACCATGCTCCATGTAAATATATATTTTTTTATACAATAAAAAATTACCGAAATCAAAAAAGAAACAAGGGATACCCTTCCAGCTGTGCAGAAGGCTACTCATTTTTCTGGTTAGGTTTTGTCTTAAAATAGTGATGCATGGCAAGATTTTGGATTTGATGGGTTGGGTTTAACCCCTCGGGATGTTGTCTCTCATACGTTGTAATCAGATCTACGTAGCTCAAATTTCAGTATTCTCTTTCCTTATAAAGTGTTGGTGGGTAATTCATTGTGACTGACGAGGGCCATTCTAGATATGATGCTTTTGGCACGTAAGACACAAAGCAGTGCAAGACTCTATTGATGTGTATAATTCAGCCTTTACCAGCGCTTTAAAACATAGGAAATGTATGCGAGAGGGGCTATGAAGAGCGGAGAGGCACTTTGCCGGATGGCAGTGTGGGAATCCGAGGGGGGCAGGCAGCGCCAAAAAAGACAGTTGCACCAGAGTCCACCAGTTCTAAAGCCCGCCCTGTCACCAAGGACACATGAATGCGCCAGTCAGAAATGTTCTATGACCTAGCCTCTTGACTCGGCTACTCTGTTAAATAATGCAGTGTGTGTCCACCATTGACTCGCAGGGTTAATTAAAGAGAAACATGCAGAGTGAAATACTCCTGCCATGATATGTACATGTGACATGCTTTGTGTGTTTCGCAGATGGCGTACCTGGTGTTCCTGATGCTGTTTACATACACAGTGCTTGTAAAGATGGAGCCCCGACCCACGGCACAAGAGTGGTGTGTCATTGTCTACATTTTCAGCACAGCTATCGAGAAAATCCGCGAGGTATGGTCTAGATGTGGTTTTACTCTGTTTACTCTTGTTTACAGACAGCACACTAATATGCTGTTTTTCCGAAGACAATTGAATACAGCATACTACACATATATTGCAGTGTTGTTCCCTTGCTTTGAATGGTTTTGTCAGAAAATATAAATACTTGGCCAAATATTGTGTACTGAGTATGCATGCTAGCTATAAATCTAATTACATTATACACCTCAGTTTCGAATTTCTGATTGCCATACCATCTTTCGACCTGGAACCGTGACAGCCAATAACTTTAGATATCTCCATACACTCTTAAAGAAGTCTGAAAACAAGAGCACTATCCATGGTCACTAATAGCTCGATCACAAAATGTTTTGACTTGTGCCGTTCCATGTCTTGCTGGTCAGTTAAAGCAGCACTTGCTCCCAACGACCTTTACCCTCATTGTGAAAACAGGTTTCTGGAGGTGGTAATGTGTGACAAGAACGTTTGTGCATATTTTTGTGTGGCTTATGGTTGTGGTCGTGGTGTGTTCTGTTGTTTTTGTTCTGCTTTGTGTTCATGCTGCATTATTACAATATGATTTGGTTGTGTTGTACTGTCATTGTGTTATTGTGTTTTGTTTTGACTTTTTTGTGATGTGCACTGTTATGTTTCAGTTGTGTTGCTATGTTGCTTTGTAGACTCTTGTTATGTTCTGTTGTTTTTTCAGAAATGTCTCTAATGCTGGTACCTTTGAAGCTAAAAGCAGCACATGTCTTGAAAGTCCCTGTAACAAGCAACCATTTACCACTGTCAAAAGTCAATCAATCAATCAATCAATCAACAAGATTTGTAAAGCGCCCTACTCACCCGTAAGGGTCTCAAGGCGCTGAGGGGGAGGGATCGCTGCTGCTCGAACAGCCAGGTCTTGAGTTGTTTCCTGAAGGAGAGATGGTCCAGGGTCAGCCGAAGGTGAGTGGGGGGGAGTTCCATGTCTTGGCCACCAGGTAGGAGAAGGATCTTCCTCCGATGGTGGATTTGCGAATGCGTGGAACGGAGGCGAGGGCGAGGCTGGCGGAACGGAGCTGGCGGGTGGCTGTGTAGAATGTGAGGCGGCTGTTGAGGTCATTCAGGCCCGTCTTGTGGAGGGCTTTGTTTGCGTGGGTGAGGAGTCTGAAAGTGATCCTCTTGTTGACGGGGAGCCAGTGCAGGTGTTTCAGGTGGGCGGAGATGTGGTCGTGGCGAGGGATGTCCAGGATGAGTCGTGCTGAGGCGTTCTGAATGCGCTGCAGTCTTTTCTGGTGTTTGGCTGTGGCTCCAGCGCAGAGTGTGTTCCTGTAGTCCAGGCGGCTGGTGACGAGGGCCTGGGTGACCGACTTCCTGGTTTCGGTGAGGATCCATCGGAAGATCTTTCGGAGCATGCACAGGGTGTTGAAGCAGGATGACGAGACGGCATGGACTTTCTTGGTCATTGTGAGGGAGGAGTCGAGGATGAAGCCCAGGTTGCGTGCGTAGTTCGTTGGCTTGGGGGCGGTGCCCAGGGCAGGGGGCCACCAGGAGTCGTCCCAGGCAGAGGGGGATGGTCCCAGGATGAGGACTTCCGTCTTGTCTGAGTTCAGTTTGAGATGGCTGGTCTTCATCCATTCTGCAACGTCTTTCATTCCTTCCTGGAGGTTGGCTCTGGCGGTGGCGGGGTTGTTGGTGAGGGAGAGGATCAGCTGGGTGTCGTCGGCGTAGAAGATGATGTTGAGGTTGTGTTGGCGAGCGATGGCTGCGAGAGGGCTCATGTAGACGTTGAAGAGGATGGGGCTGAGTGAGGATCCTTGCGGAACGCCGCAGATTACTTCGGAGGCCGCGGATCGGAACGGGGGGAGGTGGACTCTCTGGGTTCTACCGGCGAGGAACGAGATAATCCATTCCAGGGCCGCTCCTTGGATTCCGGTATTGCTGAGGCGCTGTATCAGGGTGCGGTGGCATACGGTGTTGAAGGCTGCTGAGAGGTCTAGGAGGATGAGGGCAGCAGTTTCCCCGTTGTCAAGCAGGGAACTGATGTCGTCGGTGGCTGCGATGAGGGCGGTCTCGGTGCTGTGGTTTGCTCGGAAACCGGACTGTGAGTGGTTGAGGGATCCGTTGGTCTCGAGGAAGTCGGAGAGTTGTCTGTTGACGGTCTTCTCGATGACTTTGGCTGGAAAGGGGAGGAGCGAGATGGGGCGGAAGTTCTTGAGTCTGTGGGGTCCGTGGTGGGTTTCTTCAGGAGGGCGCTCAGCTCGGCATGTTTCCAGCTCTCCGGGAAGGTGGCGGATGTGAAGGAGCTGTTGATGATGTCCCGGAGTTAGGGTGCGATGATGGAGTCGGCTTTGTTGAAGATGTGATGTGGGCAGGGGTTGGTAGGGGACCCAGAGTGGATGGTGTTCATCAGGTGGGTGGTGTCTTCGGTGCTGACAGGGGTCCAGGTGCAGAGGGTGTTGGTGGGGGGCTCTGGTTCGGTGGTTGGGTGCGTGGTCTGTACGCCGAAGCTGTTGTGTATGTCAACGATCTTGCGGTGGAAGTACGAGGCGAGTGAGTGGCAGAGTTCTTGCGAGGGCGTGATGTAGTTGTTGCAGGTGCTGGGGTTGGAGAGCTCTTTGACGATGCTGAAGAGTTCCTTGTTGTTGTGGGTGTTGTTGTCTAGTCGTTCTTTGTAAGTTGTCGTCTTGGTGGTGCGGATCAGTTGGTGGTGTTTGCGGGTGGCGTTCTTGAGGGCTGTCATGATCTCTACTGTCTGGTCGTGGCGCAAGGCTTTCTCAAGGGTGCAGCAGGTTTTCTTGGAGATTTTTACGTCATTGGTAAACCAGGAGCCTTTCCTGTTGCCGGGTCTGTTGGGGGGATTCTTCATTGGTGCGATTTCGTCGGCACAGTTGTTGAGCCACTGTGTGAGGTTGCGGGCTGCTTGGTTGGGGTCCGTCGAGTTGGTGGGTGGGTTTTGGCTGAGGGCGGTGGTGAGCTGGTCGGCGGTGATCTTGCTCCAGCTTCTGCGGGGAACCTGTTGCGGGTGGTGGTGGGTTGTGGTTCTCCTGAAGTTGAAGTGGACGCAGCTGTGATCTCTCCATGTAGTCCATGGAGTGGTTGAAGGAGTTGTGCTTGCTGGAGGAGAAGATGGGATAAAGCGTGTGTCCGGCGTAGTGGGTGGGGGTGTTCACCAGTTTCTTGAGTCCGAGGTTGGCGAGGTTATCCAGCAGGGCGGCGGTGTTGCAGTCCTTGTTGTTCTCCAGGTGGAAGTTGAGGTCCCCGAGTAGGATGTAGTCTGTGGAGATGAGGGCGTGCGGACTGACGAAGTCTGCGATGTCTTCGCTAAATAGTGTGTGCGGTCCCGGGGGTCTGTAGATGAGGGTGCCTCTGAGGGTGGTCTTGGGGTCATGTGAATCTGGAAATGAAGGTGCTCGGCGGCGGTCAGTTTGTCGTCGGAGTTGGTTGTGATGCGGATGGTGTTTTTGAGGACGATGGCGATGCCTCCTCCGGTATGGTTGCCGCGGTACCTCCGGGTGATCTTGTAGACTTCCGGGATGGCTATGGCGATGTCGGGGGCTGAGGAGGCGTTCATCCATGTTTCTGTGAGGAAGGCGATGTCTGGTGCTGTTGTGTCGAGGAGGTTCCAGAGTTCGACAGTGTGTCTGTGGACGGAGCGGGTGTTAAGCAGGATGCACTTGAGGTAGTTGTTGTTGCAGCTTGGCTTGGCGGGTGCGGTGCAGGTTTGGAGGCAGGTGAATTTGCAGGTATGGCAGGTGAAGGGTCCGTGGGTGCGTTTCGGGGTGGCTCGGTAGCAGGCGGGGTCCCGGCCAGCGTTGAGTGCGTGGAGGGTGGCGATGTCGTAAGATCGTCGGGTGCGCTGGCATCTTCGAGGACCAGGCATCCTGGCGCTGGGCAAGGTCAAGGCGCGGACGGGCGCAGACGGGCTTGCCTTTGGTAAAATAGCGTTACTTCAGCTCTTCAACTACTGAAGACAACAGTCAGCCCAGAAATGTGGCAGAGAGCGTTTTACCCTAGTGCCTCTGTGCTCACTCTATGTGATACAGCTGTGATTGACATCCCTGCTCACAGTGCTAATCCCATATTCATTAGTATTCTCTATAGCAGCCCCAAAAGTAATCTCATGCAATTACAGTATACAGCTCATGGCTCCAACGTAGGGCTTTTCTTCTCTTAGTGACTCTACTTTATACTTATTTGCTAGTATGTGCTAATGTGTAATCCCTTATACACATCTCAAGCAATCAGTCCATCTCCTCGATCCAACAAACTTAACCTTCTGATCACTCATGGAGCATATGTATTTATACCAGTTAACATAATTGTGATCCAATAATACATGTTGTTTTACAGCAAATGTAGTGATCAATGTAGATTCACAGATTAAATATCACAGTGCAAAAGTCATATCCCATATTGTTACCATGCTAGAAGTGATCATCATGATAATCTTAATCTTCACTGCTTTCACTAGGGTCTTTACTATACAAATGTGCTCTGGCTCTTCTTTAATATCTCTTGTTAGAAATGGGATTCCTGGTTGGCTGAGTTATGCACCCAGGCCAGGCAGGAACCACCAATCTAGTCAGGGTAAGCTAAGTACACACTAAAAGATAACCTGTGCTCACCCTCTGGTAGCTCGGCATAGAGCAGTCAGGCTTATCTAAAGAGGCAATGGGTAAAGTATGTGCGCAACACACACACGCACAGTAAAACAATGAATACAACACAAAAATGCTCCTAATAGGTTTATAAAAATAGAGTATTTTATTATGAACTAAACAAGACTAAAATGGCAAAATTCCAATGTATAAAATTTAAGATATTGAATTTTAAAATACCAAATGCAGTAAAGCTCTTAGAAGCAAGTAATGTGAAAAAGTTTACTTTAGGTCCCGCTGGACTGGGGCAAAGTCAAAATTCGGGCTGACCTTGTGGAAGCGCATGCTGGCTACAGGTCGCATGCTGGCCCCGGTGGACAAAGTACCTTTCCTGGTTGCAAACAACAAGATGCGTCGATCTTCTCCATGCAGTGAGGGCGATGCATCAGTTGCGAGGGCGGGTGCAGGAGTCGAGAGGCGTCCAGAGATGTGCCGGTTTCTACCATGCAGCTGAGGGGATATGTCGATCTCACCAAGCAGCAGAGGCAGAAATATGCTGTCCGATGTGTTGATCTCTGGAGTCAAAGCGCTGGTTCCGATGCAATGCACTGATTTTTCTCCCGCAACCAGGTCGATGCTCCGGTTCTGCTATAAGCAGAGAGGAGATGCGTTGAAATCCATGTTGCAGGTATCTGGGCCACTTTCTGTGAGCCATTCATAAGAGCAGGTGTAGAGACTTTGATGTCCCTGAGTCTCTAGCAACAGGTGTAAAGCAAACAAGCCCTTGGAGATCACTTGGAGTGAAGGCAGAGTCCAGCTCTCCTTCAGCAGAGTCAGAGAGCAGTAGGCAGCAGGCCAACCCAAGTGAAAAACAAGCCTTCCAAGTCTGTAGTCCAAAGATCAGTCCTTTAAGCAGCAAAGAAGTCCTTCTGACAGAGGTTCAGTTCAAGATCTAGAGGTGTCTGATTTTAGGGGATCAGATACCCAGAATTTGGTACCCAAAAGTGCTTTTGATGTGGGGGTGACTTCATAGCAGCTCTCTGAAGTGCACAAGCATCCCTTTAAACCCAGTCCTGTCTGCCAGGCTATCTGTAGGGGGTAATCAATCCTTTGCGTGGGAATAGGACATTGCCTAGTCAAGTGAATTGTTAGCCTTTCCCTTCCATTCTGCCCAGGAAGGCCATCAGAATGCAGATGTGTGTAGATGGGTACTCAGACACAGCTAGCCTTCCTCTGTTGTGGCTGCCTTTAGGGAATGCATAAAGTAAAGCTGTCACTCATCCCAGATGTGTATTGGAGACATGCTGTCAGGCATACAGAGCAGTAAGTGCAGAGAAATGTCCACTTTCAAAAACATTTTTCTAGAACATGGGAAACCATAGGATCATGAGGGACCAAGGGTAATGCGCAATTAAAGGAACAATGGTCCCTAACCATTACATTTTTGTAAGCAATATTCATGGAAAAATAATAATTCCCGTTAATTGCTCTAATGACTGTAAATAATTCAATTTATTTCACGAGTCAAAACAAGCAAAAGAACATATAAGGAATATACCCACACAGAAGTAAATGCAAAAATAGGTGTTAAAAGCAAAGCAAACGAAAAATAGAAAACATACAGGTAATGCAAAGTGTGACCAATAATCACATACAATAGAAGGGTCACTTATATAAGAAAACGTTCACTTCTGCACCCAAACTAAAGTTTTATGCATAATCTAGCGGGTCAGAGTGTGTGTGGATTGCGTTTCGATCCCGTATCAATTCTGGGATCATCATCAGGAAAATTAATCATATGCCTGAGACAAAGCTATATAGTACAGTAATGCATAAAACACCCGAAATGTAAGAAAAAAAGGGGGGGAAGGAGAAAGAAAGATGAATAATGAACTAATGGAATTAATTACAAGAATTTTGATCAGTCGAAATAGTCTTCGGTACATGCAAGGACGTGCATGATGATGCAAGGCTACATGCAACCATTAATACCAATATACGTGGGAGGTGTGAATCGAACAATTTGTGTGTCAGGCTTGTGAAGCTTGGGTGCTCATGCAACCAATGTTAGCAGGACCCATGCATGGCAACCTTCTGTTCAGAGAACCTGTATGTTGACCTTATGTTGTGTAGATCCATGAAAACCCAATTTGGCTAAGTTGTCGATAGTCAGCCAATGCTATAGAATAAACCACTATGGTAAGCGAGAGTACTGATTGTAGAGGATCACATGCAGGGAATTATAATTATTATTAATAAGTACTTCAATTTGAGATAAGCTAGCCCTCTGTTCCAATACACAGTCTATTGAAGACTCCAGTCATGTTTCAAAGAGGTTCACAATGTTTAGCCTAAAAAAGTAGATAATACTTATTAAAACCATAATTCATTGGTGGAAGGAACATAACGTTTATGCCAAGGTGAGGTATGTCCACCAGAAATGCCCAGCTAAGTGCCACCGAAGAGGGAATAAAATTTATGTCTAGCTTCACTAGCGCCAGAACACCTCAGGGGCATAAAAACACATAATGAACGGCACCCACCTGGAGAAACGTATATCTACCCTAAAGGTAGTGCGTTATGAGGCATGCTGCTGGAGCTTATATAGTCTATGCGCAGGGGTTCTGTGAACCGTAGTGTGCACAAACATTAAATTCATCAATACCTCGTGGGGTGAGAATCTTACCATATGGGCAACGCAGGAATGGATTAGATGTGCATCCGCAAGGAAGCGGTGCTGCCATAAAAGTAAGGCATGTAATTGTACACAAATTGTCTTGGAGAAATAGAAATAGGACTGTGAGATAGGTCGTAAGTGAATGTCATCTTAGAAGATAAGAGTGGGACGTACGTTCTGGGAGAGGAGTCATAGTGAGAGAAATACAGAAGCAGGAGTTATCAAAGCATAATATGTTGTTTTGAAAAATAACAATAACACACAAATAAATACTTTAGGACACAGACAAATTATTATGAATCATTAGTGCAAGAAATGAGGGACATAGATCATCAGAACCCTAATAGGAAAATACAAAGAAAGTCAGTGAATGCATAAAATTAGTTAGTAAACGTGTGTCATAAATACTTAACATGTAGTAATTACAAGAACCAATACTTGTAGAACAATGTCCATTGTCTCGACCTGTTAATACAGAATACAGGTTGGGCCAGATTACAATGTAAGGAGAGAATGGCAAGACAAGGAAAAGTATGAATTGTGAATCAGTACAAGGACAAATATAAATTGCAATGGGAAGCACCCAGACAATACTGTGAGGGTCATAACATGAATGTATTATATACTGAAAATAGAGTCTCCTCCAGTTGAATCAATAACCTAAGACATAGCAGGTAAAACTATGCACCCAGTGATTGATAAAGTCTTAAGGAGTAAACAATAAGGCTTCCATACGTTTAAGAGCACATGAATACAAGAAGAATGAAATCAACGTGGTCCAATCCTGCATTCTAAGTAGCCACCAGACCACACAAAAATATGAACTTGCAAAAAACAAATGGGTTGATAAAACAATATAAAAGCTGTGATTATAAAACTAAAGCTGTAAATACACACCAACAAGGAAGTTCTGTTTGCAATTGCACGTTTCATCATACCATGTCTGCAGTGCAGGAGGGTGACACTCCTCCTACTTGCAGGGCACAAGTCGAGGGTACACATGGGTGGATGGCATCTACCCACTATTTTCACAGGATGGATGCCGCCTACCCTACCAAGAAGATGCCTCCCAAAGAAATATGCTGAACTCGTCCCAGTATAATTTTTACACACCGGGATACATTCAGCAGCGCCTGCACATTGTCTGCTTTCATAAGGAGCAGCAACGGACAGGCAGAGAGGGGGACATATCAAATTCCAGCTGGGCCTATAACAAAGGCTGAAGTTAAGGGTTCGTCAGGTCACCTTTTGTTCGAGTATCCCTGCTAGGAGGTATCCGGAGCCTCACACCTAGATGCAAACGCAATGGAGGGGAAACTAGAGGCATGGTTTTTATTTTGTTCAGTCCCTGTATATGAGTTCTGTATGCACTGTAAGAAGTCAGATGTGTTGTTCTGTCACAGTATCTATGCAAATAAGAATATAAATGCCACTATTTTGTTTTATTTCTTTTATATCACTACTGTTAGACTTGGCATCTTTTGGCGTGTTTCCCCTGAGTGCTTTGCTTTCTGATCTTCCGGTTTTGACTCTGTTTTTGCTGGCATAGTGTTTCTAAACATCTTTCTCACTGCTGATCAGTGGTAAAGTGCAAGTGCTCCTGTAGTATATTTTGTTATGGATTGGTGTTTCCATGATTGGCCTATTTGATTTATGTGTCAGTCCCTATAAAGTGCACTGCGTGTGACAGTGCCCATAAATCAAATGCTGTTGGTGGGCTGCCCCACTGGATTGTGCCACCCATGCTTACAGCCCGTAAAGTGTAACTCTGGCCTGCCATTGCAGAGCCTGTGTGCAGTCTGGGACTGCCATGTTGACTTGGCCAGTGCACCCACATTTTAGCCACCCCTAAGGTAGGCCCAAGATACCCCTGTGGCTTTGTAAGTGAAAGGAAGGACATGCCCTGGTGTCTGTGGCATGTCCTGGTAGTGAATTACAGACAATTTTGTTATTCTCTAATGCAAGGCTACATGTTCCAATAGGCCAGAATGGGCAGTTTGAATATAACATCTTATAATCCTGACTGACCAAGGGAACAATGTAGAAGAACAAGTTTAGTATGCCTGAACTCAGAATGTTAAAATACATCTTTTAGTGACGGGTGATTTATACATTCTGTGTTTGAAAATACCACTTTTAGAAAGTAGGTATTTTCTTGCCTAACCAGCCTGTGCTAGGTTGTGTATTCCATGTCTGGTTTGTGAGTGACAGTTTGCTGGAGAGGGCCTTGGCTCCAGCAGTCTGATGGGTCAGGGCAGGGCTGAATAGGCTCTGCATTGAATAGAGAGTAGGGGGAGGAGATTTTCTTTCACTTGCCTCAGCCTTCATAGAATAGAGAGTAGGGGGGGGGGGGTTCTATTCAGCGACCTGGGCCAGGTCTTCTTTCAACAATGCTGTCTCCACCTCCTGCAAGGAAGCTGCACCAGGGAGGACAGAACTGGTTTGGGCTGGGTACAGAACAAATTATGTTGTGGTATAAATATTGGGGCCTAAACCCCAGAACTTTAGAACTCTTTTGGACTAAGAAGACTGCCAAGAAGAAGAGCTGGAGAAGTGGTGAGGAGGAACTATCACTTTGCTGTGTTGGCCTGCAGTGGCTCCATCTGTCTTTGGCAGTGAAAGGACTGGACTGAACTTTCTGCAATCTACTTTTGTGAGTTTCTCCAAGGCCTTGAGGTAGAGCTTGCCCCCTGTTCAAGAAGTCTCAGGAACAGCAAAGACTTCAAGTTCTTCTGCCCTCAGCACTGGGGATTGTGTGTTTTGTGTTGCAACAGAAGTAAAAGCAATCCGACTCCGTCCACGATGCAGCTGCCGACTCCGTGTCCTGACGGCACCTCAGAGGACACCGCCGCACTGTGACCCTGGTCTCACCGACGACGCCTGCTGACACCGCCACCGAGCTGCTGCTCGCACCGTGACCTATCGCCACCACACTCCGCCCATCACGCTTCACGACGACGCCTTGTCATCCCCGACAACGCCACTCCATGCCGGAATCGACGCTGCTGCTTGCACCTTGGTTCGAGGGCACTCCTTGTAAAGTTACACGACTCACCACCCTCATCCGACACTGCAGCCTTGGCCGACCGATGCCGGTGCCATTGACTCCAGTTCGCCAGCCGACAACAGCGCTTCCGCAATGAAGACCTGTTGCTTGCACCGCGACTTGCCAGCACCGTGAAAAGCACTGCATCCACTTCGAACCACGACCCTGGTCTCACCGACAACGCCATTTGATGCTGCCACCGAGCCGCTGTTCGCACCACGACCTGAGGGCACCCCACGCCGCACCGCTGCACTTCGCACAGCAGCACTCTATGCCTGCCGACGCCTGCCGACGCCAGTGCTCCTGACTTCAACAATGAGGATTTCGACCTGCAACACGTGTGAATTCGAGGGCCCGACGACTCCTGCACCGACCTCCGGAACTGATGCCTGCGGACGCCGTGCTTTCGGAAGCTCAATGAGAGGTCGCCGATGCCCTGCTTTTCTAAAAGGTACTGTTTGCGGGTCCTCCCAACAATGTAGCTGGCCTGTGACTCCGTGGTCAGCCAGGATTGTTTGGATTTGTTTGCTCACGACGCCGTGATAGCCACGGACAGAGCTATCAACATCAATGAGCTGTTTTTCAATGCTATTTTGATAATTGAATATCTTTGAGTACTGCATTGTGGATTTTTATTGTTTTTGGCCTTGTCTTAAGTATATAAAAATATTGGATATTTTTCTAAACTGGTGTGGTGTCCTTTTGTAGTGCTTACACTGTATTAATGATGGTTATGTGCAAATGCTTTACACACTGCCTCTAAGATAAGCCTGACTGCTTGTGCCAAGCTACCAAGGGGGTGAGTAGGGGTTATTTTAGGAGTGTAACTTCCTTATCCTGACTAGGAAGAAGGACCCTATTTGGACAAAGATACAAGCCCTTGCCAACTAGAGACCCCCATTTCTAACAACTACCCATCCCAATGCTGGGTGTCAGAGTGCTTTATATCACACTTACACAATATACATTGACAATAAATCATGCAAGTGTGTAAATCAATGTACAAGATGTGTTACATAAGACAGAAAGATTTACAAGGTGTAGTAGTCACTTGTCCTTCATAGCTCACTGTGCTATATTAGAAGGAGTAAAATTTATGAACTGCAAGTAACAAAATAATCTGTGTTAAAAGCAGTTACCCACTTAAATAAAAAACTGCATTTTATATGATGTGCTTTGCAGGAGACATATTAACCCTCTATGCTACTTTGATTCAAAATTGCGACTAGACAAAAGAAAGATCTCTCCAGAAAATGTGTTACCCTCCAGAGTTATGTTTCCATTATTATTATTCCCTGAGATATTCTGAGCTCACAAAGATCTCTACAGCAGGTGCCTTATCCCATAAGATATCTTAAAAATGCAGACTTTGAAAAAAAATTGAGCTGAATAGATTTACTCTCTACATTTCTCCTTGCAGGCAATTTGTTTGTGGCAGGGTTTAAAAAAAATCAATGTATCATTTGAGGTCCATATTTAGCATCGGGTTGCATTACTTTTTTGGCACAACTCTGACGCAAAATCGATTTTGTTAAATCTAATAATGTGCTCAAACTTACTCATGATGGACCTGCTAAACATGTATGTGAGTTGTTCAGATCTGAAGTCACTTCTTTTGATGTATCTTCCTGTGAGGTCTTGAGTTGTGATGCCACTTCCTGTGATGCTACCTGGGATGTCACGTGCCGTGATGTCATGCGCTGGGATCCCATTTGCATACTGCCTAACTTGGTTTGTCCAACCACTTCTTTTTTGAGGACTTGTGCTCTGCATACATGGTACCCATAACCTTGTCTTGGGCCTGTTATGGTTCAATAGCAGCATTATTGAGAACGCCCCGTCTTATAGATGCCTGCCGGAGATTAGCTGCAGGAGGCTGGTTGTATGTGACAAGGTCAGTGTGTTCCTGCAGATGTTATCTGGAATTGTGAGAGGCGCACGTAACAGCACACCTGTTCCGTCTGCTTCTTATCGGTTCTCCCTAGAATAGTTGTAATTGTATCGAGCTTAAATGTGTAAAACGTGCCTCGTGACCTTTTAAATGTTCCACTTTTCCTTCTTGCCTAATATAATAGAGTCATTCAATTAAGCATTGTTAATTGTTCTAAAACTCGGTGATTCGCCTGATTCCAGTCATTAAACGCTTCTGTGTTTTAATATGTCCTTGAGGTACAATTTCGTATTAGAAAACGAGCAGTAGAATTTAGCTTTTACTGTTACACAAGATTCTGTTCTCACCAATAGGAATGCATAGAACTGGCTGGCCAGTGGTCGAAGTGCCTTACAAGAAGTATGGGTACTATGATGCTGTGTGCAATGGGGGCGGGTCAGTGAGTGTAGAGGCGGGGTTAAAGGCGTGCTTAAAAAACTAAATATTCTGTAACTTTTTTGATCTTTCACTTTCAGGTATTTACATATAAAATGACACTCAGCTTAAAGAAAAAAAAATACAAGTTGATCAGTGGGAAATGCACTATCGTGAACAATGTAAATGGAATGACACACCAAAGAGCAAATGGCAAAGGACGAGATAGTAATAGTCCTCAGGAGGAACCATAGCCCACTCTATGCAGTTTTTAAATATTTTTTAATAATACTTCAGCTAATGGCTCCTCTGTCACGCCAGACCTAAAATCGCACTATGTTGCTTCCTAACACAGCTTCCACTCCTAACTTCCATGAAGCATAATCAGATACCTGTGCAGCCCTCTAGAACAAGCCAATGCTTAATTTGAGCTGGTGGTTACCGGTGGGGGTGACTCGTTTTTGTGGACTAGCACCTATTTTTTCTCATCAGACTTTGACCCAGAGCAAAAAAGAGAAAACACAAAAGGGGAAAAAAGAGAAAGACTGTAAAACAATGACAAAGAAAGAAAGCAGGGATGAAAAAGAACCTGAAAGAGTTAGCTACAGGGCTAGGGAGTGTCAGAAAGAACAATAAACTTTGGGCCCTGGCTCTTGAAGTGGACTCCCATACTTCAGGGAGGGTGACAGCATCACTCAGCTCCGAGCAGGGCCGGATGGGAACTCTAAGCAGTCCTGGCAATTTTTTCATACCAACCCCCGGGGGCAGGGTGCGGGGCAAGTGTGAAGCACTTCTCCTTTTGTTTCTGTGGGACAGATATTGCTGAACCGCTGGAAAACCTGCCCCAGTATCAAAACCAGCCCCCACCCTTCAAGCCTTCCCGGGCAATGCCTGATGCTGTTCTGGCCAGTCCGGCCTTGGTTCCGAGTTCGCTCACATTTAAAAAACAGTAGGTTCGTGTTGGACTCCCAGCTCATGCGTAAACAGAAGTGCTGAGAATACCGTACGCTGCTGTGTGATTAATTTGCAATTTAAAAATGTTTGAACTTACAGCCTGATTCGTCAAGCTGGATGGCGCTCGCAAAGGGCAAGATTCTGAGAATCTGGCCCTTTGCGAGTGCAATTTTTGCATTTGGGATTCATCATCCCAAATGCAAAAATCGGTAATAGCGATTTCGCTATTTTGCGAGGAATTACATTTAAGGAATCTCTATTTGAGATTCCTTAAATGCAATTCATCATCCATTTTTAAATAGCGAATTCGCAATTTCGGCCTGCTATTTACCGCAAGGTCAAACCTCGTGGTAAATAGCGAAAACTTAGAAAAATGCTTTTAAAAGCATTTTTCTAAGTTGCATGTTGCACACACACATGTCCTTTGGACATGTGTGTGCGCAACACCTGTTTAAATTTGCATTTAAGGGGTGCTACAGGGTGTCCTTTGGACACCCCTGGCACCCTTTAAATCGCTATCTTATTTGCGATTAGCAAATTGCTAATCGCAAATAAGGAATACTCCCCATTCATTCCTATGGGCCTTTTGGCCCACAAGAATGAATGGGGAGGTATTCCTTATTTGTGATTAGCAATTTGCTAATCGCAAATAAGGAATATGTAGGAATCGCATTTTTTTTGCGATTCCTACATGAATCCCGTTTTGCGAGCCTGTGATAGCGATTCCTTATGAATCGCTATTATAGACTTGCAAAACGGGTCTTTGATGAATCAGGCTGTTAGTTCGCTGGAAAGTAGCGAATTTCACTTGCTGTGAATCGAGCAGGATATTCATATTAATTACCTATGGTGAACAAAGTATTTTTTACCCGCCGAATCGGTTATAGCCCACTTTTTCGGCCTTACGTCCCATTAAAGGTTGTGCACTCTGAAACTTTTGTTACTGGAGGCTCCCAAATCGAAATTCATCCATGTGGGAGGGAGTGTGTCTGCTGTGGAGGGGGACGAGACGACTCCAAAAGACAACTCATGCTCACGGAAACTTGTACGGCCTAGCAGGTGTACATAGTACACACTGGTCATCCTAAAAGGACATCACATTTACTCCATGAGAAAAATATTCTTCCCTTTGGAAAACCCATCTCTCATACTTGCAGCAGTTTTGGGGGTGTTCCCTTCCCACTTGAAGAGACATTTGCTCCTGCCTTTTGCATTAGTAAATATCCCAAACATTTCCGGGATGAGTTTGGATTGGAGAAAACTTTGAAAATACCAACAAACTCTTGAGATTGTGAATGTTTTTTAAATTTGCAGGAAAATCCCACCCTGGAACTGCTCACTCCCTACCTCTTCATTGAAATGGTCTCACACCCTGTCTGACACCATTCTTTGGAAATAAAAAACAGGAGTAAAATGATTTACGAGTACAGGGTCACCTTGTGTGAATATCTTGCACTCACAAATCAAGCCATTTTTGTGCCTCTAAATTGGACTTCCAACCTCAAATGGTTTTGTGACCAGGACTTGTAACTCAAGATATCTTGTTTTAAGCATTTTTACATCAACGAAAAAAATGCACTCGAACTAATAATGATCTTCTCAGAGTTACTCGGTGTTTCAACCCCAAACCCGGAAAGATTTACGTTCTCAGTATATGCTCCCTGCTTGCAAGCTAGCAACATGAACTTGGATCCCTTTATCAACACTGTAAGCGATATCTATTTCTAAAAATGGCATATGGAAATACTGTGTAATGAAAATTCCTACCTGAGTAGAGAAAACATGTTTTGGAAGTTCTTGACCTAATGCTTCTGAACCACTTGGAATACCTCGCGTAGCATATTCCAGAATGACTCCAGCGTGTGCCACATTATAAAACAACCACTGGCAGAGGCATTAGTTCTCCCCTATGTAAGAGCTATTGACTTTTCCAAAATGTTTTAGTCATGTTGTACACCAGCGAGGCTGCTGCTCAGCATGGCTAAAAGTTACTGGGTTAAAGGAGAGTGCTGTGCAGTAGAGTTAAGTGTCATAGAGGGGCGTGGAGTGACGTAGAGTTGAGTGGCGTGGAATGTCACGTAGTGGAGTGGAGTGGTGTAGAGTGTTGTGGAGTGTCATGAAGGAAGTAGAGCAGGGGGCATTGAATACTGAGAGGGTACCTAAATAACCATGATAGAGTTCCAAAGGTGAACTGAGCATTAAAGATGACTTTACATTTGTTTTTATCTTGCCACCTAGCACAAAACACAAAAGGTCAAATGTCAGTCAGTCAATCATACATCTTTATTCAGTTCAAGGGAACCATAAAAGTAAACAGGATAAATGTTAAAAAACACGATGAAATATAGGTCACAGTACAAAAGCATAAAATAAAATTGAATACGTTTAACAGCATTTCACTACAATAAGATACCATATGATTAAGACAAGCCTTAGAAAATGAAAACCTCTAAATAATCCATAAAAGGACACATAAAGGGTTGCCAAGTTACTCAGGATATCGATCCGGAAAAGAGTCCGACAAATTATTCGTCTGTTTTACTTGGGGATGTGTAAAACCGTAATGGCAAAAAACATACCACTTGAGCAAAACGTATTATAATGAGCTACACGTATAAAACCTATAAAAAAGAATCCGTTATAAACAATACATTATAAAGTTAAAAGGGTCAATAATTAAAATGCAGTACTAAGTTCATAGTGTTAACAATGCTGCAGTTATGTTGAACCAATTCTATTTCTGGGAATTTTTGATTTTCAAAGCTCCACAGATAAAACAAGTGATAGCAAAGCAACACAGTTTTGATTCTAGTCATTAAAGACAGGATAAGCTAGCATTATAACTTCTGGCCACAAATGACATCAGAATGGGTCACAAAAAAGACCTTCTGGGTTGGGAATAAAACCTGCAGGAAAACATAAAATGGACATGAGATTGTGCGATGTCATCTCAGGGACAAAGAGGTAAACGTTGAAACCATGGACCGTGGACCATGCCTAATTTAAAACGTGTAAGGTAGAACCTATGTTCTAAATTAGTGACCCAAAGGAGATGGCGTTCAACCCCGCCTCATGTTTGAAACCTAAATAGCGCAAAATTGAGGCTGTAAAATGTTGGTTGCAAAATTTCAACTGGGTTCTATGATGGTATAAAGCTGTTTTCGTCTCATCTTTTGCACTTCCAGTGCATTCGTTTGGGGGGGAAAAAGAAATAGGGAAGATCTAGTTCTAAAAAAGATTTTCCTACGTAAGACAACCAGGAGATGGCTTTAACTTGTACTAATTTTAGCCCTTTCTCAAAGAAATCAGGCCATAAACCAATCGAGGAGTTGATCGCCTTGTACAAAGTGAAGTGCATCCATCTGGGAACCTACAGGGCAGGAGTTTTGGGCTACACTTTTCCAGGTCCTTTACAAATAATTGAGAATAAGTTCCTTTGTAGGCTGTTGGCTAGCCCACAGAGCACAGCCAGATTAATGAACCATCTGGACTCTGGACTTTCTTTTCCTGAAGATGCAGTCCTAGCTACCCTTTGCTCCTGTGGATTAAAGTTTGGACCTCCCCGCTTTGTTCCTTCATCAAAGATATTTTGAAGGACTGCCTTGTGGAGGATTATCCTACTGATGATTTTAGCCAATAATAAATGGGTGAATTTTTGTTGGTTTTTAGGTCGAGCCTCGCAATGCAGCGCATGCGCTGCTCGCTTTACGAGGCATGCAGTATTGAGTATGGCGTGGAAGCTCTGTGTAAGCCCCGCCCACTCTCCGCCCATCTTTTTTATTGGCTTAGGTCCTAAATGTTTCCTTCCCATTGGTTTTAGGCTGGTTAGTCCCTCCTCCTGACGGCCATGCCGTCATTTGTATCCTTCCATGGATACTGGCTCCTTTGCTTTCAACACTATTTTGTTCCCTTGCCTCCCCCCTACCCTTCCGCAGTACGTGACTTCTCGGGCCCACCAGCCGTCGCACTCCAGTTTGTGCCTTTTTGCCCGCCTGCACTCCTGTTTCAAATGCAATAGGTCTCGCGTAAATGCGATTCCTATTGCATTGCAAATGCTTTTTTTAAAGTAGTTTGTGCTGAGGAAGAGGAGAGAGCTGGAACAGGATGGTAGAGTGTGCAAAAGCATACACAGTCATTTAAATTTTACATGTGCGTGATGCCCAGTCACTAGTTACATCGTACGCATGCGTGCAAAAATGTCACATTCCTGGGTCTCCTTCGGCTGTCATTACAGAGTGGATACGCACTTTGCACGTCCCACATGCTTCAGTATGTATCAAAGAACAGGATTGCACTAAAGCTCCTGAATGCACAGTAGAGCGCCTCTCAAAAATGAAATGTAAATATTGTGATGGTAAGTCAGATTTCGCGGCTCGCTTGGCTTGCGCAGAGGTCAGCGTGTGACCTAATGCTCACAGGTTTGGATCCCTCTGTGGCCAGTTCCCCCATCTTGTTCTTCTTTCAGATCTCGTTAAATGAATTCTCTTAAGTTAGGTGGCAATAAGCACCCAGAGTCCGCCTACAGCACCAAGAAACCATCAAGGCGGAACTGTGCATTCTACAAATACGCCTACCGCTGATAATTTTGGATCATGCATAACTTTTGGCATTTTAAGTATAGTGGATTTTGCAGGAACGTCACTTACCCTGTCTTTCCAAGTAGATAGAGAGAGATGACCGTCCCATGCGCGCAGCCCCTTTCAAATTAGCAAGCCGCCACCAGTGGGCTCTGTCGGCTCCCCCTGCCAGATGTGTGCAGCCACCTCACAGTGATCTGTCTTCGTGCATCCAGGGGCTAAGAAAAGTGTGTCACTCAACTGCCCCAAACAGGGGCCGTTTGCTACTAAGCACCGGATAGTAATGGCGAAAGGAAGGCTTAACAAACAGATCAACAGAGCCTCATTGAAGTGAGTGTCTAATTAATGTGCCACTTGGGTCATAGCTACTTCGATAACAGTGGGTACACCAACAGAGCTGCTGCTGCCAAATGTACGATGTTCAAGCTTAGTAACAATGGGGTAACCCAGTATCCCTCAGAACCTGGGCAATCGTATGTAAGAAAAACAATTTGTTCTGTCGGGTGACAAATATTTCTTAAACAACCGAGCAATTCATTGTGTTATTCATAAAAAACTATTTGCTTTAGTTCAAAGGAACAAACACAAAGACCATTCGGGGTATTAAGTAGTTTTTATAATTTTTTTTATAAATTACGTCATTTATAAATAGATACCCAAATCGATGAGTAGACAATGACAGTTGGTAAAAGAACATAGACTTACGTAGCTGCTGGAATTGGGAATGTGTGTGATTTGAGCATTGGTTGTTCCGTTTTCTGCTTGAGGAAATGCACACATAACTTCAAACAACTTCTTGGGGTTGCTAATGTTCGATCCCTCCTCATTTAAACAAGATGTATGAATAGTTCTCCTTCTCAGACCCGTGGGAACCAGCAAGAATCTCAGAAAACAAGATGTTGCTCCCAAGAAGAAGATACGGAGAAAGGGGGAACTCGAGTAACTGTTATACACAGTACTGTAGTAGGAGATGAACAAGCCAACAAATTAACAGAGAGAGAGAGAGTTAAGGGTCTGTCTTGGCTTTAAAAGCCTGTCTTGGGGGGGCGTGGCCAAGATGGCGGGGTGAGCGGACGCTTCTTCCCGCAGCTCCTCCGACCCGACTAGGCCCGAGCACTTTTTCGTCAGCTTCTCTCCCCCCGCTGAAGCTCAGCGGATGAGAGACGGACGGCGGAGACCTTGGGGCACGTATTGATACTACTTTGGCCCCGATCGCTCCGGTGGAAGCACCTTAAAAGACTGTTTCAGGACAGCGGAGCGCCTTGGAGGCGGAGCTGATCGGGGCGCTGTCCGGACATCCCGGCTGGGGCCTGGTGCTGATGTCTAGCGATCTGGTGTGGAGACCGCCCCGATGCTCGACGGGGATCGCCTGAGGGATATCGGCTGTGTGACTTCCCTGCAAGGGGACCCTGCCGTGTGAGCGAGGTGGTGCTTGGACTAGCGGTGGTGGCCTCCCAAGGGGTGCGAGCCCCGGCCCCGTGGCCGGTTGACGACAACGCTTGGGATCGGAGCCAGATCTACTGTTTCTCCTTCCTTGCCCGACGGCCCTGGTCGGAACTTTTCCCCGTGGGCCTGGCTTCTGGAGTGTCCCCGGTGACATCGCCGGGCTTGGACGATCTTCCCGGCCCCGCCCAACCGCCATCTTGTCTTCACAGCGAAGGTGAGGCGGCCCTCCTTCAATGTCGCTTGAAGTCGCCTACTGCACCTCCGCTTTTGCACACCTCTCCCTTCCTGCGGGACACTCCGGCCAGAGTTCCCCCGACGGGGGCCCCTGTTGAACTTTTGGCTGGGCGCCGATCGGCTCTTTGTGACTGGACTGGCACGCCATTTTGTCATCTGTGGCGCAGGTTCCCCATCTGGCCGGGAGTTCCTTCTTGAGGGACTCTGCTGACCACTGGAAACTCCTCGAAGTGGCCGGGGCCCGTGTCCCTGCTTCAGTTGGTCGCGACAAGGCACGAAACACGAATGGCTGGAAAAGGAGGATCCAGGAAAGGGGACCGTACCCTGCCGGACATGCTTAGCAGGGCCCAGCAACAACGGGACAGGGCGCAACCGTCTCCGGGCTCTTCCCGGGCCACTGCGGACACGGGCGGGGGTGAGCCCCCCGTCACGAGATCCTTCATGGAGGACCTGTTCAGCTCGCTTAAAGCGGACTTCCAGACGCTGAAGCAGGAGGTGTCCAGCGAGGTACGCGAGGTCCGCAGGGAAGTGGAGGGCCTTGGTGAGCGGATAGAGATGGTGGAGACAGCGGCCCAACGTCGGGACGACGAGATTGTCCACCTGCAACAAGACGTTCTCCGTCTCAGGGAGCAGTGTGTTGAACTCCAGGCCCACACCGAAGACCTAGAGAACAGGTCGAGGCGGAATAATATCCGGGTGCGGGGTGTACCATCTTCAGATGAGGGGACAGACCTGGTGGGCTACTTGCAAGACCTGTTCCGAGACATTCTAGGAGAGGCCGCGGACTTTCCGATCCGCATTGATAGGGCCCACAGGGTCGGCCGACAGCGGCAGTCGGCGGCACCTCCGCCGGGCATCTTGGCCTACCTTCCTGACTTTCCGATGAAGGAGCGCATCATGTCCGAGGCCCGCAGGAAACAGCCACTGACGTTTAGAGAGCGACCTGTGGCGCTGTATCAGGACCTGTCTGCCATCACATTGCAGAAACGCAGGTCCTTCAAGATTGCGACCGATTTCCTGCGTGAGCACGAGACGCCGTACTCCTGGGGGCATCCCTTTTATTTGATATTTCGTTGGAACGGGGTGCTGCACCAGCTGCGCTCCTTGCAGGACATTTGCGGAGTCTTGGGGCTCACGGCTACGGAAGAGGATGGAGCGAGGCCGTCTTGGAGGCGCTCAGATAGAGGAGGACGACGGAGGTCGGCGAGACGGAGATCGGCGGCGAGCGCTGGGCGGCCTGACTCGCCCACCATCAGAGCGGACATGGCCAGTGCCCTGAGAGAAGCGGCCAGGGATTCAGCTGACTCGAACGGTGTGGCCTTGACGGCCTAAACTCACTCCGGGGGGAGATGGACATAGCTTCTTCGGTGCCAGGTTCGGGGGTTGGAGGGAGGGTCGGGGGGGAGCGGGAGAAGTGAGTGGCCGGACGTCCACTTTTGGTACTTTCTGCAGACCTGTCCGTTTTGGGGCATGACTGAGACAATGGGTTGTTTGAGTTGGTATTTGGCTAGTTGCCATTGGTTCGTTTGGGGTGGGGTTGGGTGTTGTTCTGGGGTTGGGAATGAACCGTCCGATGTTTCCTGTGTACACACTTGGCCTACTTCTGCCTGTCCTGCGCTGCTGCCCTGCGCCCCTTCCCCTCCGGTCGCCTGCCCGCGACGTAGCGTCTCCAGCCTCTGGGAGATATGTCGTCCCTGAAGGTGGTGACACTTAATGTTAAGGGCCTGAATAACCCTGTTAAGCGTAGGGCGATGTTGTCTCTGCTAGAGGGGACGCAAGCTGATATATGCCTCCTGCAGGAAACCCATTTGCTGTCCCGCGACTGCCATAGAATGCGCTCTGCCAGGTTTCCCACCCAGTTTTTCTCCTCTGCTGCGTCCAAAACTGCGGGGGTGGCTATTCTGTTAGCGAGCTCCTTTAAGGGGGAGGTGTTGTATAAATTTGCTGAACAAAAGGGGAGGCTTTTGGCATACCGCCTCCGCCTGGGGGGCATATCGTTCACTATTGGCTCCTTATATAGCCCGAATGACTATCAGGAACGCTTTTTGGATTCAGTGCTGGTGGATGTAACTGCTTCCCCCGATCGTCATGTCATACTAGGGGGTGACTTGAATATTGTCTTTGATTCTGCAGTAGACAGGTCGGCGCAGCGGTTCCCGCAGACTGGGGAACTTTCCCAGGCCGGGAAGGCCCATATCGCCGACATGGATTTGCATGACCTTTGGCGCACCCTCCACCCTACAGATAGGGATTACTCCTATTATTCGCATGCGCACCGGACCTACGCACGGTTGGACTACTTTCTGGTTAGTGGACCGATGCGTGCCGCTGCTACGGCGGCGGACATTGGGGTCCTGACACTGTCTGATCATGCGCCGGTCGTGGGTGAGTTTGCGTGGCCGGCGCCCTCCCCCTCTCTCCTTAGGGACACCCTTCTGCACAAGAAGACAGTGGTAAAACACATTGAGGAGGCAATACGGGACTACCAGGCACACAATAGTAACTCGGACACCTTGTTGGCGACGCAGTGGGCGGCGCTGAAGGCAGTCCTCAGGGGGGAATTTATCTCTATCTCCTCGGCAGAAAACAGGGAGCGGCAACGGAAGAGGGAGGAGCTGACTTCCCAGGTCAGGGAGCTCGAAAGGGTCCACCGCCATACGGGTGCTCCAAGGGTTTGGAGGCAGTTGAAGGCTGCTAGGAAGTTACTGTCGGCGCTGGACATGGACAGGGCGGAATACGCAGCGTTACGTTTAAAGCATGCATTCTACACAGGGGGGGGATAGGTGTGGCAAACTCTTGGCGCATAGGCTCCGAGTCGCGCAACAGCGAAATGTAGTGAAGGAGCTCTTGGGTGCGGACGGGGTGGCCGTCTCGGGTGACGCGGAAGTGGCGGAAGCCTTCTGTGGTTTCTATGAGGTGCTGTACACCGGGGAGCCCTCCTCGCCGCGGGAAACCGTGGACTATCTGGAATCTGTGGCCCTTCCGGCGCTAGACTCCGCTCAGGCGGAATATCTTGAGCGCGATATCCACGTTAAGGAGGTGATTTCCGCGATAGCCAGACTTAAGCACGGGAAAGCCCCGGGCCCGGCCGGTTACACGTCCCTGTTTTACAAAACCTTTTGCCCGGTTGTGGCCCCTATCCTCTCTCGGCTGTTTAACTCCTTCTCCGAATCGGGAGCCATCCCACCGGATCTCCTGAGAGCGACGGTCTCGGTGATTCCGAAACCTGGGAAGGATCGGGCCTTGTGCGGCTCATATAGGCCCATCTCGCTCCTGAATGTCGACCTCAAGTTGTACACGGGGATTCTGGCGTCCAGGCTGGCCCTGCACCTCCCGGGTCTGGTTGAGGCCGACCAGGCTAGTTTTGTGCCCGGCAGACAAACTGTCGACAATACCAAGCGAGTGACGCACATTCTGGAGAAGGCTTCGCGGATCCCGGGCGAGCGGATGCTGCTGGCGGTGGATGCCGAGAAGGCCTTCGACAGGGTTCACTGGCCTTATCTCGAGGAGGTGCTCAAAAAATTTGGCATCGGTGATAAATTCTGCTCGATGGTTTTCAACTGCTACAGGCACCCTTCCGCAGTGGTGAGGGTCAACGGGTGCAGCTCCCGTAGTTTTGCAATCGAGCGCGGCACGAGGCAGGGGTGCCCCTTTTCCCCACTCCTCTTTGCTCTTTACATGGAGCCGTTTGCCCAGAGGATCCGCCAAAACCCGGACGCAATCGGGATCAAGATGGGGCAGTATGTTCACGCGGTTAGCCTCTATGCGGATGATGTCCTGCTGACTCTGGATGACCCCAGGAGATCCCTTCCCGCCTGCATCCACGAGTTGGATGCTTTTTCACGTGTGGCCGGTTTCAAAATGAACATGGGCAAGTCGGTGGCTTTGGACGTGTCTCTGGCTGCGGACACTAGACGGGACCTCCAGCGGCTCTTCCCCATGCAGTGGTCATCGTCCCTGGTGCCATACTTGGGGATTCTGCTGGCGCCGACGTTGCCAGCGATTGTAACGGCCAATTACACCTCTCTCAGTAAGAAGATCAAGGAGGAACTTGGCCGCTGGAGCAAGGGCCTGTTGTCTTGGCTTGGCAGGATTGCGGCGGTCAAGATGACGGTTCTGCCCCAGATCCTATATCTTTTCCGAGCCTTGCCGCTCCAGCCTCCGGTGGGTTGGATCAGGCAGACGCAAGCTGACATCGCGCGCTTTGTCTGGCAGGGCCGCAAGCCACGGATGAAGAGAGTTCTCTCCACGCTTGCTCCGGAGGCGGGGGGTCTTGGTATTCCGGACCTCCGGAAATACTTTCAGGCGGCGCAGTTGCGATACCTTGTGGAGTGGAGCAGGTGGGAATCCGATAAGCACTGCCTCTTTCAGGACCAGGCGGTGGCAGGGCGCACCCTCCAGGAAGTTCCATTCTTGCGTCGAGCTCACCGCCCTCCCAACCTTTATGCTTCTTTTGTCACGAGGGTCCCCTTGAGGGTATGGGACACGGTTTGCGGGACTCGGGACCTCACCACGTTCCCCTCGCCGTTTACGCCCATTGTGGATAATCCTGATTTCTCCCCAGGGATGGAGCCGGGCGCGTTCTCCCATTGGCGGTTGGCGGGCTGCCGAGCGCTCTTTCAGATTTATGGGCCGGAGGGGGTGGTCCCCTTTCAGCAACTTCAACAGGAGTTCCGCCTGACAGAGTCTGATAGACTGCGATATATGCAGGTCCGGCACTGGGCGCTTCAACCCCAGGTGCGGGACACCGCTGATTGTCAGATAACACCATATGAGCGGTGGCTGGTGACCCGCGCCTCGGATGCTAAACTGATCACTGATCTTTACAAGTTCTTACAGCCTCCTCCGTTTCACTATTATAATCCGGGCAGGGAACGATGGCACAGGGAATTGGGTAGGACACTTAGCCACAAGGAGTGGGACCAGATTGCACACCGGGCGAGACATTCAGCGTATCACACTGGCCTCACTGAGACATTCACCAAGGTGTCCACGTACTGGTATTACACCCCAGAGAGACTGCACGAGATGAATAGGCATATTGAGAAGGAGTGCTGGAGAGGTTGTGGTCAGGTGGGGACCCTTTCGCACATTCTTTGGGATTGCCCCTTGTTGGCCGCATATTGGAAGGAGGTTCTTGATGAGGTGGATACGCACTTTGAAATTGAGTTACCGCGCTTTCCGGCGTATGTATTACTGGGCCTTCCTAATGGCCTGATGTACCCGCTGAAGTCCCGTAGGGGCAGGCAAATCGCGATTGCGCTGGGCTCAGCGGTTCAGAACATCCTCATCCACTGGCGCACTACCACGGTCCCCTCCATCACTGGCTGGTTGCACAGGCTTTGGCATGTGCTAGGTATGGAA
Organism: Lissotriton vulgaris; assembly: GCF_964263255.1. Lineage (NCBI taxonomy): Eukaryota > Metazoa > Chordata > Amphibia > Caudata > Salamandridae > Lissotriton > Lissotriton vulgaris. The sequence continues at coordinate 938,403,940 of NC_141689.1, read as the reverse complement.
AAATTGTCACTCACGGTGACAGGGGAGATAGACCAATTTGACGAGCTGTGGCAACCCTTTCGGGCACTATTAACTACTGAATTTAGGGAACTCACCTGTCCGAGGTACCTCAGGCTCCTAAGGTTGACGCCACCGGTGATTCCAGCTGACTAGGGGGGTAGAGGGGCTGGGTTCCTGGGGGGGTGGGGTGCGGTGGGGAGCGGGTAGTGTTTCTAGCGGTACATTGGACGGGGGTGGTGGGGGGAGTTGGGGTGTTTGGGGGAGGGTTCTAGGGGATGGCGGGATGGGTTTCTTTGTGTTACTGCTTATTATTTTCAATGCTCAGACTGATGGTGTTGACTATGCTCGGAATGGAGGTATTGCTTATATTGAGCCTTTTTCACTTGCTGTTGCTTCCTTTTTCACAGCGGCCTAGCCCACCGTCGCACTCGTGATATCGGCTCATTTTCTTTGCTATGATGTATGTAACTCTAACCTCCGGTTCCCTCTCCCTATGTTTTTGTCTTAATAAAATGCTTTAAACCTAAAAGCCTGTCTTGGCTGTAAAAGCCCAGACACCAGCTCAGCCATGGCAACATTTGGCATGGATATCATGCGATTTTTAAAAATATGATAAACGCCTATCTTGGCTCTAAAAGCCCAGACACCAGCTCAGCCATGGCAACATTTGGCATGGATATCGTGCGATTTTTTTTGAAATATGATAAACTGTCTTCAAAATTCAAAAAGTATATTTCTTTGACAAGTGTATCCCTTTAGGACTTTAGATAAATCAATGCATTGAAATACGTTCATTAAGTTAAACAGGAACTTAGAAACATTCATGCCCACATCCCCACCTCCGGCGACAATACCATTAGTGACTCAAGAGGCAGATTGGTTGTCATGTGCACCCTACATGTGGGCTGCATTCTTATTTTGCCCAGAGAAACAATATAGTCCCTTAAGTCAAACTTAAGAGTGATTTTTGTACAGCACACATCCTCAAAAATTCCAAGATTTTCTCATATGCAATAATGAAAACAATAGGAAACGCAATGAAAATATCGAATTGCCTAGGACCACACACATTTGGCAAAGCCAGGATTGATCACATATTTTTTGGTCTCACATTGTGTACTCTAGACTGGTATCACTTTCTTGCTCCTGCTTGAAATCAATGTTTTATGCTTTGTCTTTCATTCTTTGTGCATGGGGTTAGAGAATGGGTGGTGGGCAGGAGCCATAAGAAAGCTCAGCTCATCTAGGACTTTGGAGATCAAGAGGACCTTGATGTGATAAAGAGCCTAGCATCTGTCTCGAGCCTTCATTGGCATACCTTCCAATATACTTTACTCTGGATATTCTGTGCTTGAAACAAGCTTATATGTTGCTGCCAGTGTGATAACTTTTTTTTATGTGAGGATATGTTAGCTTGCACTGCTGATGACCATTGTGTACGTGTGCTGCGTCCGAGGGAAATATCGTCTGAGAGAAATATACACTGCTGACAAATGCTGCACGTTGTGTGTGTGTGCCTATACAGGCTTGGACTGCTGTTGCAGGTAGGGCCCATGTTCTAAGCATGTGTCAGAAAGACAATGTCCGAATGTTTTCGGTGATTGTGAGGCAAGCGTTTAATCCTGTCTGGTGTTGTTCCTGTGTATGGAACTCTTGTCTTGCTATGCGTGTGAGTCAAACTTGCACTCATGCACTTCAGTTCCATGCCTTACACTTGCACTAAATCTAAAATGCGGCTTGCTTATTGTATCTAAGGGAGGCATTATATTTTGCTGCCAGTGCCACACGTGTTCCATGTCTTTGAAACAAACTTGAAGTGGCCCTGTAATACCACACTTGTTCCATTTCTTTGAAGCACACTTGCTCTGGCACCCAGCGCCATATTTGTTCCATGTCTTTGACGGAGGCTTGCAGTGGCTGGCACTGTTTTTCCACACTTGTTTCATGTCTTTAAAGAAAACTTGCACTGGTCCTGTAGTGCCACTTTTGTTATCTGTCTTTCAGGGAGTACTTTGATGCTCTTGACCAGTGCTGTGGGTCTTACGGGTGTGAGCCAAGGGCCCCCCTTGCACTCCTACTCCCTGTGCTCTACTTCCTTGCATTTTAGGTCTGACCAAAAGACTGTTTAGCTGTCACACCAACCTCTAGTTTTGAAAATAACATATATATAATCTTGCTTAGCAAAACTGGGCTTTAGGTAAGCCCACTTCAGTTACTCATCAGACAGGGTGTCATTCACATATAAGTTCTGCCATTCTGAACAGCATACATAAAATTGGGCACTGGATCATCCCTCTTCAGCTATTGGCTTTGTTGTCAATATTTGGCTGTGGTTAGTAGATTAATGCTGGTCTTAAGGATGTAAGGTGGTCTGACCAACAATATTTTGACTACTTACTCTATGTTACCCTGCATCCAAATAAGTCTGATCTAAATAGATATTTCCTTTAGTTTGTCCCCCAGCAGCTCACCTGTGAATGCAGACTGGTGCTAATTGAGAGTACCAGCAGCGTTGCTGCCATTGCTCCTAGACCACAATTATTTTATGCAGAGAGCTTACTTTCAAAACCTTGTCACCATCTTGAAATGGTATTCTGCATACTCTGTCATTTTTTACTGCTCCAAGATGACAGATCAGCATGAAGCTTTACTTTTTCATTTTTTATTGAAGCACATGGTAAGTGGTCTGTAGGGTGAAAGTTGTGCTGTGAAAGTTCAGAGTGAGACATATACCTCTGTGAGTGCTGCATGAGGGATGCTCCTATGTGAGGGCAGCAGTGTGAATGTGGGGTCCCTGCATGTTATGTATTTGTGTGCATGTGCTTTACAGGGACCAAACCTATTGACTTTGGTAATGCTTTTTAGGATTATGGCTGAGAATGATAGAGGGTTTTGATATGGCAGATGCATACTTTGTCAAAGGAGGCTGAGTAGTGTCAGAGACAGCTTACAGACTGAGATGCAACCCTAGTGAGGGGTCCCAGTTACTTTGCTTGCACCAGGGCCCATGGCAACCTAGCTGCGCCACTGTTTGATAGAGTGGGAGAACCACAAATTCACAGTGGTTCACCTGCTCACCCAAACTCTACATGATATCTTGATACTGCTTTGCTGCTTGCAGTTATAGTTGCATTCTGGTACTCCGATTCTCTCACTGTAAGACCTTGCCACCCTTTTGATGAGCCTCAGAATCAAAGGTGGTTCAAATGCCTTGCCTTTAATCCCCTTGCGAGAATTTTGCTTTAGTTGAATAGACGTAAAGCATGTATTCTGCTTGTAGTAACTCCGGTGTCCTGCAGAGGTACAAAAAGTAGAAAGAACCAAAGGACAGTCCAACGGTGTGTATGAGGCTGACAAGGGATTTCAAAATGATGCTAAAGTGGTATGACTATTTGATCATCAGAAAGAATTCATTTTGAGTTAGTAATATTTGTTGGAAAACCCTTTGCTGTAAGGAGGAAACCTGGCTTGCGCTGCGCTCGTGCATGCTTCTAGGCGCTCGTTAGTTTCCCGTCTCAGGTGACTTGACTAAAACATTTCAACAGTCAAAATATAATGTTTTTTTTTAATCTACATAGCATCCTAATTCATGACCATCAAAGATTCTATTCTAAATTATGTGATTTTATTTTCGGCAAAGTGCTGACATTTTTCCGGCACGCAGCGTCTTTTTCCATGGCTGCACAATGGTACCTTAGATTGTTGACATACCTCTTTACTTTGCTCAACGAAGGTAGCTCCAGGGTCCTAATTTCCATAAGAATCTTAACAGCAGCACATTGTAAATAAACTAAGTAAAACAAATAGCCCAGACCATAGATCCATGGGCGAGATAGCGATAAAGTGCATGATCTGGAGTCACACTTTCAAACCCGTGAAAGCTGCATGCAGGTTTACAGCAGATTAATGAAAATGACTTACTTTGTTTATGTTAAGAAAGGATATATAAAGCAAAGCTGCGCAGTATGTCTATCATTTATTTGACATTTGTTTTGCTACATAAATCGGCTTCTGATTCTTTATCACCTGTCTTTGTAGGTATTCATATCGGAGCCAGGAAAGTTCAGCCAAAAGGTGAAAGTTTGGATTAATGAATACTGGAACGTTACCGATTCAATAGCCATCATCCTGTTTGTGACTGGATTCGGCTTGCGCTGGGCTGATCCGCCCATGCAAACTGCAGGCAGGATTATTTACTGCCTAGATATTATCTTTTGGTATGTCCGACTGCTGGACTTTTTTGCAGTCAACCAGCATGCTGGCCCTTACCTGACAATGATTGGTAAAATGGTGAGTCTTATATCTGGTTCAGGACCCTATCTGATGGAAGTACTTACAGTTTTGCAAAAATAATGATATCACTCTTACAGCCTGATTCATCAAGCTGAATTGCGCTCGCAAAGGGCTAAATTCTGAGAATCTGGCCCTTTGCGAGTGCGATTTTTGCATTTGGGATTCATCATCCCAAATGCAAAAATCGGTAATAGCGATTTCGCTATTTTGCGAGGAATTACATTTAAGGAATCTCTATTTGAGATTCCTTAAATGCAATTCATCATCCATTTTTAAATTGCGAATTTGCAATTTCGGCCCGCTATTTACCGCGAGGTCAAACCTCGTGGAAAATAGCGAAAACTTAGAAAAATGCTTTTAAAAGCATTTTTCTAAGTTGCATGTTGCACACACACATGTCCTTTGGACATGTGTGTGCGCAACACCTGTTTAAATTTGCATTTAAGGGGTGCTGCAGGGTGTCCTTTGGACACCCCTGGCACCCTTTAAATCGCTATCTTATTTGCGATTAGCTAATTGCTAATCGCAAATAAGGAATACTCCCCATTCATTCCTAGGGGCCTTTTGGCCCATAGAAATGAATGGGGAGTTATTCATTATTTGCGATTAGCAATTTGCTATTCGCAAATAAGGAATATGTAGGAATCGCATTTTATTTTGCGATTCCTACATGAATCCCGTTTTGCGAGTCTGTAATAGCGATTCCTTATGAATCGCTATTAAAGACTTGCAAAACGGGTCTTTGATGAATCAGGCTGTTAGTGGCCTATTTAGAATTTAGGGACAGGATACTTCTTTAAAAGGTGATGGATTTCCAGTCCGCCATATTGTCAGTGCCATACTCTATAACAGACTTATCATTCTGAGGGCGGGGCATCTTCCACATTAGTGTCGGAGTAGCCCATCTGCCAAACTCTAAGACCTTAGTTGCTTCACATGGTTATCACTGCTCCTATACCAACTCTTCACTCGGTAGGCTGTTACCATACTTGGAGTTTTATTTACAGATCACGTCTCTGACATAGACGGGAAAAACACACCGAACTATATAGAGCCATCAGCTTTTCTCAATACCCAGGTAAACACATTTTTACACATCACTCAAGTGGGAAGTATTTACATTATCACTACGTTCACATAGGGCCATGTGACTGAATTTCACTCTGAGATGATATTACAGATCTTTCTGTCCCTTAGCACATACAGTAACACTTCCTCTCTCACGGTCGTAAACACAGAAGTGTCCTACACCTCCAAGGTCTTGACTACAATATGTGTGAAGTCAAGGGTGCAGAAAGTGTTTGAAGCTTGTATACCCTCAATGGGCCCAGGAGTGATGTTACTCCGAATCATTTAGATGTGACGACCATTTCTTTAAGGATGCAAGTAAAATGGCCTAGTCTAAAGTCCTTGAATTAGAAACATTCAACACACTGGCTTGATTATTAAAAAAGCGTCAAGTCAAGACAGTGGATCAAGGTCCCTCCTTATCTCCTGACTCGCCCACCAGGGTCAATTGCTCTAACAGCTGCCACCCTCAGCACACCATCCACTTACCACATAACCAGACATTAAACACAGTTCCCTTGACTCCTGTTCATCTTCTTTGCCATTGTCCCTATGAAGGAGGCATGCTACCCCTGCAATTTTTCAAATGGTGGATTAAACCCATCTAACCCGTGGGCTCTCAAGGCTCAGAGTGGCCATGCTCCTGTTGAGGATACTCCCAAATAGATATCTTTTTCTCTTCATCCCTTAAAATCTGGCAAGGTAAGGCTCTTTCTCCAAACGGCTATCCAGTGGGCTGCTCACCTACAAGCTCCTTGTTCCGTCTGTGCCTTTCTCTAGGCCACCACTAGAATCTTCCAGAACACTTATGCACATATTTAACAACCACTGCCCAGAGGGCAGCAAATCACATTACTGCAGGCAGTGTAACTCCGCAGAGTTGGCACAAGCATGCCTGGCTACTTCACCCTTTCGTCCATACAAGAGATACATCGTTTGTGTTTCCACCTGGAGCCACTAAGGGTATAGTAGCTGCAAACACTTTCTGCACATATCACAAATACTGTAGTCAAGGCAGCCCTACACTCTCAACCAGAAAGGCAGATCCCATGCTAAGGAGGCACCAATAACCAGGCGTATAGCATCATTGCCCCAAGAGTGAGAAACACAGAATACACCACAAACTTCAGTAGATCTTGCCCTTTCCTTAGAGGAAGATTGGTCCGTGCAAGGATTATAATTAGAGCTACCTGAAAAAAGACATTCACCCACAACTGAGGCCATTTGAGAATTGACATAGCAACAGAGAACTCCTCCCACAAGCCTCCATTGTAGCACATGCAACTATATGCACATAGAGAGAAACTTTAATGGCAAAGTTGTTTGTGCCCAGTGCTGCTCTACCAGGCTCTGCTATTACAGGTAAGGTGGTAGCAATATTATCGAGCCATTGCCACCACTGGAACAGTTGTGTGCAGGTTTATTTTTCAAGGTACCACAATTATACACCAGTTTCTCCTATCATATGCCTGGATATGTCCATCATAGGTGAGATACTACCATTGTAGTCCATGATAGCCCAGTTACATTCATTCTCAGATATACGGTAGGAAATTGGATTACTGGTTGAAGGGGTGAAACCCTATTCAAGCAGCAACCACAATTCTTGTCAGGGAGAAACGCAAACAAACCTCAAATTAACATGCCATGTTCTATCTAGATGTCCCAATGTGGGAGGATGATTTATCAATATTTCCATCCACTACACAGTTGAAATCTCTACCCTACAGCACCATAACCAGCATGTTAGTCAGTGGTCACCTCATTAGTTTGTTCAGAAGCAGCACTAGTCAAACATTCAGTACATACATGCAAACTCACACAAGGGATTCCCATCCAGATGACCTTCCGCGACTACATAGTTACTATCTCTGTCTGTTACAAAGACTATTTATTAACGCAATAAATCAGAAGATATTAATGTACAATGAGCTGAAAAAGACCAATTGGTCCCAGCAGCTGCATTTACTGCACAATTATCTGCATTATCTCAGTTAACGTGAAAAGCATCCAGATGTTTAACCTGGATCTGTTTGTATCCTTTGCATGTTGTAATTCCATGAATCCCTTCAAGAACACTTTAGAAGTAGTAAGAGGAATGTAAAACTATATGAATGAAATTGTTGACCTTTGTAGGTTTGGATACTTCAAGCGCTACCCAATTGAGAGTGTGCATGGCTTCTGAGAAAGCACATCTGATGGGGATAGCCACACTTTGCATTTCTGTACTTGAGGAGCTGATGCCGGGAGCTCAAGCATGTCAACATTTTTTTCAGACATCAAATATGTTCTGCATAGTGATAATGATGGCAATAGTGTTGCTGAGCTTTGGAGTTTCCCGTAAGGCGATCCTGGATCCGCACGAGCTCCCTTCTTGGACTCTGGCTCGAGATATTGTTTTTCAGCCATACTGGATGATGTTTGGAGAAGTGTATGCTGGAGAAATTGATGGTAGGTTTAGTTATTTGTTTTAAGGCTTCGTGTGTGTGTGTAGGCAGGCTTATTTTAAAAATAAATAGCACAGTTCCTTAAAATCTACATCACATTGTTTGTACCTCGAATACATATTGATCAGCGCTATTTTCGCTATGTAAACCATATGTTGTGAGTTTGAGACCTGACTATACGAAACCTTGCACTAAGGAGATATGTTTGACTCGTGAATTGGTTACCCACAAAATGCCTGATTCACAACCTTAACCCATGAGTAGTTGTGTTAGTAGTATTTGGTATAGACACCTGACAAAAGTAGTATAGTAGTCTTCCCATTGCTGCATTCAATAGAGTTATTGATGTGCTTATCTATGCTTGTGATGTCACTGTCATAGTAATAGAATGTGATGGTCTGAATACTGTGGGATGTTTAATCGTGTCCCTGGAAGCTGTGGAGATGAACAGTCATTACACTTAAGTGTTCCTACACATTCCTGCCTCTGTGTAGTCACTACAAATGGCTTGAAAATATGGTCGGGCCAAGAAGTGGAAATAGCAAAGGAACAATGGTTATTAACCTGTGGTCCGGGGACTCTTTTTTTTTTTTTTGAAAATTTCTTTATTTGCAAGTTAGGTCACTGCACATAACACCGGGGACTCTTGGGGTCTGGAACTGCTTATAAAGTTAAAAAATATTAACAGATTAATAAATTGTATATAAATAATGAAGTACAATTGAAAATTGGTAAATGTTCTATAAATGTGAAGGAATTTAAAGTGGGAGGTAATAAATGCATCGGATTGTTCATGGGCACTGCAAGTTCATCAAACCGAATATAGTATGGACAATGAGAGGCCTCAATTGAATTTGGAAAAGTTCCACCCTTCCCATCAAAATATATATATTGTTAATATTTGTGTATTAAATACAATATTTAATTGTTTTTTTAGTGCTTGTTTCTGTATTTCCGTTTCTTTTTTGTGGCTCAAATCATTGAAAATGCTTAGGTTGGATGGGGTTCCTGGATCCAGTAATGACTCCTTGGGGGATCCCATTACACTATACTGACATTATTTTGCCTGTCAGTAAATTAATTTACAAATGTAAACTAATGATTTCTGAATAACGAGGCTGAATTTTCAGTCACAAATTGCTTTGTGAGGCGGGCTCTATGAGATTAAGCCAGACTTTACGGGTATATTTGACTACGTGAGATCTGTCTTCGTTATATTTTTTTCTGTCCTATTTTGTAATTTTGATGCATAAGTTGGCTTTGCTAAATATATTTAAATTCACCAGAATAAACATTTCAGGGCTAGTATTTACTTTAACATTGCCTATGTGAGACGTTTACATTTTCAATCCAGCATTGTGTGTGAATAGGACTGTAAGTAGGAGCCCTTCTGGCATCAAAAGAGGCCTGAGTATAGAGATTATTGAATGTGTTAGCTAATATAGCCTTATAGCCCACCTTAGCAGGCTATGCCGGCCATTAAAGGCCCGAGCCGAAGGCAAGGGCCTTTAACAAGGGAGCGGAACGTTAATGGCCGGTATATCCCAGCTAAGAAGGGCTATAAGGGTATTAGAACAGTTTGCCACTAGAGTGCAGAATGTTCTAACAAATAAAACAAAGTCCTCTCAAGTCCTTGGGGGTTTAAATCCCCTCGGGCTCCGACAAGCCTTTGATCACAGCACTATCTGTGAGCAAAAGCAACATTAGAATGTCGCTCTGCAGGCTTTTTACCACTCAATGGAGTGCTTCACATTCCATTGTTCTAAGAAAGTTAATGTGTTATTCTCAGTCAGCAAATGCTGACAACTGAAAGACAATAGGTGCAAAATATGTTGTATACAGTCAGTGAATGTCGTCTTATGTAGAGTTGTGCAGAATTATGCAAAATTATGGCACTTTCACAAATTTTGTATAAATAAATAAAACACATGAATAACTGATGTCTTTTCAAAATATTAGCAACATTTTTAATAAATTGTGGGGCACAAATCAATAAAACACGTTTTGTGCAAAAAAACTGTATATGTTGCTTAAACGAAAATCTGCACAGCAGCTTTTTTCTTTTTTTTACAGCTGAGCATTTCTGCAGAAACTCAAGGTTTTAGGCAGTGTCATTTAAAAAATTCAAACTTGAGCACTTTCTTTCAATTGAAAAATGATAAAAGCCACCCAGTTATACAAACACATTTTTTTTCATAACCATGTGGTCCCAAGTTTTTGCTTGACCATTGTAGATCAATTGCCTTTGTTTTTTTATAGCATACCTGCAAGTCTCAGATTGTGATGGCCTTGTTTTGCTGATTACAACAGATTTGTGGTGTCTCAGCAACTTTATTAAGCCATTGATCTCTTCACTCTAAACCTGGCACTGCACAGACCTGTTCTGGTGTAGTGATGCTACCTCTTTTAAGAATATGTATAAAACATGAGTGTACTCTGTTCCACACTGGTTCCTGTAACACTAGCAGACGGTTGCCAGTTTACCTTGAGAGTAAAGGACCTGATTTACAGTTTGGTGGACGTGTTACTGAGTGTGTTTAACATGAAGGATATCCCATCTATTGTATTACAAGTGCATTATATCAAGTGGTTGAAATGGAAAAATAGAAGGGTGACCAACTGTCCGTAAATTTTACGGACTGACAGTAATTTAGGCCTCTTGTCCATGAAGAATTCTTCCACGAACCCCTTTTGTCCGTAATGTCATACTTTAGAGCGAGCTGCCCCCTGCAAGCAGCCTGAGAGTTCGGTAACTCTCACTGCAGCTCGTGCACCTGCTGTGATCAGAGGCCTGCAGTAGCCCCTCCCCAACCTGACACAGGCTGCTATCGGCCCATTATCATTCTGTATGTTGGCCTTAATATCACATACAGAATGATAATGGGCCAGTGACAGCATTTACTGGGCCTCCTCCTGCCACAACCGAGGGCATGGCAAACTGCTTTTGTTAATGGGCTTCTGTCACTTAACTCTGGGGAGGGGTGGAGGTTTCATTTTGACACGTTACCCAGGTGCATCCAATATGCAAATGCAGGTATTTAAGTTTCACTCCAACACACAACAGATGCAGTGCAAGGTTGTCTCAACCTAAAATAAACTTATTTTGACTTGTGCTTGTGTTGGTTGTTTATTTACTTATGTAGTATTATTGCACGACCTCCTCTGATGTGTCTGTAAAATGTACTTTTATCCCAAGGTTTTGCCCTGAATTCTGACCTTCTGTCCTGAATTTTGACCCTTTATCCTGAATTTATTCACTCATTGTCCTGAATTTGCACCCACGCCAGTTGGTCACCCTACAGAGTACAAGGGTAGATCCTCCACTACTGCAGAGGAGTGTTGCCCACTGCTTTCTCGCACTGCGAGAAAGCCAAAACATAAACTAGTAATAACTTTTGACTATTACCATTTAATGTTTCTTTCCGCAATGTGGGTGGGCGGGTGAGCGGAGCTGCCTGGGCAGGAGTGGTTTGCCCACTCCTGACTACGCATGACTGGTTTGGTCGGCCCTTTCAGGCCGCCCAAACCAGTCATGCGCACTCTGCACTTCTCCATGCAGGCTGCATTGCAGCCTACATCGAGAACATGCCATCCCCTACAGCCTACAGCCCCTGGCTGGGCGACATCCTGACCAAGCACAATGCCCCACTGGAGCGTTGTGATTGGCTTAAGGTAGGGGAGGGAGGCTGCCTGCTTCCTGTTCCTGCCAGAGGCAGGAGAGCAGGAGCAGTGAAAATGCGGGACACTTGCCCGGCAGAAAGGTAGGTTTTAATTCTTTTTTATTTTGTATTTTTGAGCCCCCCTCCCCGCGTGATCCCCCCTCGCCAAGCGAACTCGCGCTCACCCTCCTACCCGCGAGCCTTGCCGGCCGCGACTGCCACAGTACCTGCTTTTTTCTGAGAAGTGCTGATACTCTCCAAATAAAAGTATTATGTTTCTCTTGTGAAGTGCAGGTACTCTTCCTCTCCAAATAAAAAAGTGGCGGTACTCAGTACCAGACAGTAGCACTGATAATATCCAACTGCACCTATAGAACGGCAGACAGAATATCCTTCACGATAGTGACGGAGTAGCCCGTCCTCCAAATGCTACCACAGGCCAAAAGTTAAAGGAGGGGTGAAAACTGTAATTAATGTAAGATTTATAGCTGGACATTAAAACTTACAGCATCCAATTGACACACTTTTTGCGTACTGTTTTTCGTAGCTTGTGCAGAAGACCCTGATTGTCCCCCTGGCTCCTTCCTGACTCCTTTTCTGCAGGCAGTGTACCTCTTCATACAGTATATCATCATGGTCAACTTGCTAATTGCATTCTTTAAGTAAGTACAGAAAACGTTACAACATTTAGATTTTCCTTGACTGCACAGTGAATAGCAATATGTTATTAAAGACAAGGACACCGATGTTACCTGCAGTTTCCTTTTAATTGCCATACACACTGAAGCAACTATCACCAATCGTGAACGATGTATCTCAAACACAATTACACAATTACACAATTCTTTTGATATGGCCTCTTTTAAATGCTGCTTTTGGTTAGCTAAGTGTACTTTTCTCGGAGCCTATGCACTAATCTGTATTCTATTGTTTCACATATGTAATATATATTTGCTGAATGAGGAGTGCGTTTAGAACCCGGTGGAGTCTTCAGTGGTCCACCAGGGGCCCACCATAGTTTAGGAATGGCCACCCTATTTCAAGATCCCTGCTTTCATGGTGGCCTAAAGGTTTGCAGAATAGGTGCTACATTTAAAGTCCTCGCCCAACAAGGCTATTTGTACTCCCAAAGTAGGAGTCTGTTTTCTCAATATAAAAAAAAATAGTTCAGCATGCACGGAGTTTCCCCGTGTATAGTGGCCATACAACATTTTCAATGCCCTTATCCACCAGACAGCAGGGAAAATGAGCGACAGTTGCCCCCCTTGAATAAGGTGGGAAGACCATCATTGTGGTCGGGTGGCCCCCTTAGTGGAGAGGACACCAGACCAGGGGTTTATACCAGGAGAGCTAGCGGTTGCTTTTCTGTTATAAACTTTGAACTTTCCTGGTCTTTAAATAGAGCAGGAGAGCTGTGAGTTTGGATGGTGGGCTCTGAATTGTGTAAAATGCTCTCACCACAGCAAGCTCTAATTAAGGTCCTACCTAGGTTTGTAGTTTTATTTGGTTTTATCATGTTATTCATTGTTGATCTGTATTTTCTCACTGTTTGCTACAGAATTATTTGCTTTTTGCAAACTTTTATTTGACACTTTGGTGTGTATGAATGCATGTGTTATTTGTATGGTGCTAAACTAGCAGTGATGAATCAGGTCAAATCTCCATACGCTCTTATTTATCTGACTGTTTTTCCAGATCCCCTGACAATAGAGGGTCTTTCCAACCTTGCATCTTTCAGATCCCCTCATGAGCTGCAATACCTCATTCATGTCTACCTTTTGCCTGTAGTTTCAAGCATCCGTTTTTGAACTTGCACCTGGAGCCAGCACTAGTCAAGCATCCTTGCTACAAATGAGTACTGGGGTCTTCGCCTTCCCTCATCTCTGCTCAGTTCGAATGATTTCAGGAGCTCAGTCCAGTTCTCCGTTAAGATGAAGTTACCTTACTCATCCAATAGGATTTACATTATAAAGAACCAATTCAGGCTATAAAGGTCGTTCACTTCACAATAGCATCCTTTTATCACGAGAGCGACTGTGATGCACACTGTTCCATCTTTGGAAAATAAAAAGGAGAAAAGGAATGCAAGGAAAGGAATAAAAGTTGAGAATGGGAAGTTGGGATCCTGGGCAGTAGTTTGAAGGAGACAAATGATGTACAATATATATATATATATTTTAAAGAGATGTAGACCCCCAGCAGATCTAAAACATGAAGGGGATGTGCCAGAAATCAGGGAATAGATTAACAGATCGAGTTCAGACAACCATAGAGCACTGGGCATGGGGTCTAGAGGTCTATTGGTCTGCGGGATAAGTGCGTGAGATGGCATGGATTACTGGAATACGTTCAGTGAAGGATGTTGTAAAAAATTGACAGAATTTGGAAGGATGAGGTGGACTCTAGATTGTGTGTTGTAGGGAGGCATTGGGGCAGTAAATAGTGTGGCTATAATGTTGCTTTAATTAATGCTTTTTGAGAATAAGTATGTGGCAAAATCATTTGCTCACACTTATTAGGCATTTTTCTCTTATTCAGTCTTATTTCAGTGTCTGCGTGTGGGGATACGAATGGCTGTCCTACTAGTGGTTGGGAGGGCATTGTAGTAAAACCCACTTTATTATAGCCTTATAGCCCACTGTAGCGTGCTATACCGGCTATTAAAGATCCACTCCAGCATTAAAGGGGGCGGGACTTTAATGGCCGGTATAGCCCAGCTACGAAGGGCTATAAAGCTATTAGAACATTCTTCTGTGTGGGTTCCTTGCTCACTTTGCCACTGGATTCAAGCTAGCCTGGCTGATGAAGGGCGTTACCCAGAAACCGGTGCCAGGATGCTTGTTTCCTGTTCAGGGAAGACCTGGCTTGGCAGTTCGGGCTGGACATGAGGCACAGGGTCAAGACTGATTTGCATATAGCTGGGTCTGAACAAAGGTGGCAAAGTGAGCTACAGAATGATGATGGATTCAACCCTGATCTGTGACTGGGGATGAGTGTTTGAAAAGTTTCAGCACTCCATCCATCATCTCCTTGTGTTTGTGTTGTTCGCCCTAAGTTGGCAGGGTATGCCCAGACGTGGGTCCCTTGCCCACTTTGCCACTGGATTCAAGCTAGCCTGGCTGATGACGGCTGATTAGCCAGAAACCGGTCCCAGGGTGCTTTTTTCCGGTCCAGGGAAGACATGGCTTGGCAGTTCGGGCTGGACTGTTCCCATGAGGTACAGGGTCAGACTGATTTGCATATGGCCATGTCTGAACTGGGGTGGCAGAGTGAGCTAAAGAATGATGATGGATTCAACCCAGATCAGTTGACTGGGGTTGAGTAGTCTCAATGTTCAACACTACGACCATCATCCCCTTTGGTTTTGCTTTGTTCTCCCTACTTTGGCAGGGTATGCCCAGACATTGTGGGTCCCTTGCTCACCTTGTCACTTGATTCAAGCTAGCCTGGCTAATGACGGCTGATTAGCCAGAAACCGGTCCCAGGATGCTTGTTTCCGGTCCATGGAAGACATGGCTTGGCAGTTGGGTCTGGACTGTTCCCATGAGGCACAGGGTCAGACTAATCTGCATATGGCCATGTCTGAACTGGGGTGGCAGAGTGAGCTAAAGAATGATGATGGATTAAAGTGCTTGCAATGTTCAACACTCCGCCCATCATCCCCTTTGGTTTTACCCAGAAACCAGTCCCAGGATGCTTGTTTCTAGTTCAGGGAAGACCTGGCTTGGCAGCTTGGGCTCGACTGTTCCCATGAGGCACAGGGTCAAGACTGATTTGAATATAGCTGGGTCTGGACTGAGGTGGCAAAGTGAGCTACACAATGATGATGGAATCAACCCAGATCTGTGACTCGTGGTGAGTGTCTGAAAAGTTTCAGCACTCCGTCCATCATCTCCTTGTGTTTGCTTTGTTCGCCCTAAGTTGGCAAGGAAAGCCCAGACGTGGCTCCCTTGCTCACTTTGCCACTGGATTCAAGCTAGCCTGGCTGATGAAGGGTGTTACCCAAAAACCAGTCAAAGGATGCTTGTTTCCGGCTCAGGGAAGACCTGGCTTGGCAGTTCGGGCTGGACTGTTCCCATGAGGCACAGGGTCAAGACTGATTTGCTTATAGCTGGGTCTGAACTGAGGTGGCGAAGTGACCTAAAGAATGGTGATGGGTTCAACCCAGATCTGCGACTGGGGGTGAGTGTCTGAAAAGTTTCAGCACTCCGTCCATCATCTCCTTGTGTTTGCTTTGTTTGTCCTAAGTTGGCAGGGTAAGCCCAGACGTGGGTCCCATGCTCACTTTGCCACAGTATTCAAGCTAGCCTGGCTGATGAAGGGTCTTACCCAGAAACCGGTCCCAGGATGCTTGTTTCTGGTTCAGGGAAGACCTGGCTTGGCAGTTCGAGCTGGACTGTTCCCATGAGGCACAGGGTCAAGACTTATTTGCATATAGCTGGGTCTGAACTGAGGTGGTGAAATAAGCTAAAGAATGATGATGGATTCAACCCAGATATGTGACTAGCGGTGAGTGTCTGAATAGTTTCAGCACTCCATCCATCATCTCCTTGTTTTTGCTTTATTAGAACCTTCTGCCACTAGAGAGCAGAATATTCTAACAAATTATACAAAGGCCTTTCGGAGCCTGAGGGGATTGAAATCCCCTAGGGCTCCGAGAGGCCTTTGTTTAAACAACATTGGAATATTGCGTTGCGGGCCTTTACCGGCCCGTAGAAGCACGGAGTACTCCAATTTCTGCAATGGAGTGCTCCACATTCCAATGTTCTAATGCATCTTAAAGTATTTTTTTCATTATGTGAGAGATGTGCTTTTATCTGATCACTGCATAGAATGAGGTGTACCTGTGTGAGTGGAGGGTGAGCAGTCTGTGCATGTGAGTGCAGGGTTAGCAGTGTACTCATGTGATTGCAGTGACCAGAGTGCATCTGTATGTGCAAAAGTGTGTCACTATAAGTGCTGGAAGAGGGATTAGAGTGCAGGGTGCGATAGTAGCCCATGTGAGCGCAGGGTTAGATGTGTGTAAGTGCAGGGGCGGTTCTGTGTGAGGGCTATATAAGGGTTGCGTCCAATTGAGAGCAAGGAGTGTGGTTTGCATACAGGAGTGCAGGGTGAGCGATGTGGGCGTGTGGGTGCAGGTTGAGTGGTGGGCCCCTGTAAGAGCAGGTTGAGCAGTGTATACTGCTGGATGAAAGTCGTGCCCGTGTGAATACAAGCTGAGCAGTTGTCCTTTGAGTGCACTATGCAGCCACACACGCAATATATATCTGTATTGCCAGTGTTTGTTGAAGTGTGTAATAAGTCAGGCCGTTGAGGAGACTAGACAATATTTGAAGCTGTATTGTACAGTAGGCCAGCGAAGAGTCAGATTAGATGGCCCCGGACCCTGATCCTCGCATGAATGCTTTGAGTCTGTAAATAAACAATTCCGTTGGTTTTTGCTACAAAGTCCAGCGAAACGTGACTTCCACTGTGCCAACGTTTATCCTTTTAGTTTTATTACAGTTTATTTGCCTGGAGTCTGCCACGCAGTCAGGTCATGAATTTGCTGTCAGAGTCCAAAATGGAGGCGTCACCTGAAGGGCAATAATAACACCGCATAGTCTGATTGCGTCCCTTCCAGTGTGTTTCTTTATCTTGGCTCAGCCCTGTAACCTGCGAATTAAAAAAAAAGTTATTTGTGCCAGAGCAGTTTCGAGAATAAATACATTAACCATACGCCCTTAGGTAGAAAAGGTTGTATTTCTGAACTGCTCCGGGTAAATCAGATACATACAAATGAAGTAAAGAAGCACGAGGACAGATTATTGATCGTTGTTGAGGGCATTCCAGTCACCTGGTTAATTTGTAAAAAAAAAAAAAAAAAAAAGAAAGAAAGTGCCGGGGCTCTCGTTAGGAGACAGCTTGCACCAGCTCATTTCTCCTGTTGGCGCCGCCTAAAACAAAACCAACTACTAACAATGAAAGTGAGGGGAGGATGTGGCATAATGGCCAGAACTGCCGACTTCAGATTTGGACGAACCAAGTTCAATCATGGGGTCATCTCGACATCCTGTGATTCTGGGCAAATCACTTCATCACCCCATGCCTACCATAAATTAATGTGTCCTTAACTGGTGCTTATGAAAAACGCTGGTGTTGATGATTAAGTGTACGGTGCTGAGCACTGGAAACCGCCTGCTCGAATTAAGCTCTGAAATTGCTGGAGCGCCCTTGACGAATGCTGCACAGGAGATTATTTAATATTATGAAGTCCACACAGAAGAGGATCCTAAGATGCTGAATGACGAGGCCATTTTTGCGGAATATAGACTGATGGGAGAAAAGTCAAAGGTGTTCAAGAAAACATTGAATATAAAAAGTGTATTTTTTGTATATGAACATCAAAAGATACCAAGGTCTGGATTACGAGTGTTCTAGGTGGGGGCTATTTATGCCAGTTGTTAATTTGAGCCAGGGGTTGCAGTTGGGGTCCACGGCGCTCATTTTTTGGAACCAACACTTAATTTTCCTCATAAGACTTTGACCACTAGCACAGGAGAGAAAAAGAACAACAAGCATTTGCAATGCAATAGGTCTCGCATCAGGAAAGTTTGAGTTATTTGTACTGTACGTGACAAATTTGTTATTTATGTGTTATTTTTGAAAATTGTGAAATTAATAGCTTTGTCATTTACAATGGTAGTACTTTTATTTTTTGAAAATGTGGCATCCATATATTTTTAATGCAATATGTTTTGTATTTAAATGACTTAGAAGTATTGATTTTACAAATAATGTTTTTTTTTAATTATTAATACTTAAATAAAAGTTATTGTAATGTATAATGGCAATAGCTTAAACTTTTGTAAATAACTTTTGTGAAAATTATGCTCAGTGTATTTTTATCGTGACTAAAACATAAGAACAGAAGTGAAATATCAAAATTTTTTGGGGACATTTGTAATAAAGCTTATAACATTGAGAGAACATATTTGAACCAGTTGTTGTTGAATGTTTGCACAGATTGATACTGTGGTGGCGCTGAGTGATGTGGTGGCGACAAGTGATGCTGTGGCGTTCAGTGATGCGGTAGTAGCGCATAGTGATGTTGTGGTGCCCTTGAGTGATGCTGTTGTTGTGCGATAGATAGATAGAGTGAGGTCAATAGATAGATGGAGTGAGGGCGATAGATGGTTGGAGTGAGGGCGATAGATGGATGTAGTGAGGGCGATAGATGGATGTAGTGAGGGCGATAGATGGACGGAGTGAGGGCGATAGATACAGTGAGGGCGAAAGATAGAGTAAGGGCGATAGATAGATGTGTGTAGTTGTGTGTGTGTGGTTGTATGAGTGTTGTTGTATGTGTGTGCATGCATGGTTGTATGTATGTGAGTGTGCGATTACAGAAGGATGTATGTGGAAGAGAGCAGCAGATCAGAATATTATAAGAGAACAGGGAGTTAAAGAAGGATGCGTGTTGAAGAGATCAGCAGTTCAGCACGGTAGAAGAGAACACGGAGTTAGAGAAGTTGGCGGTGGAAGGGAACAGCAGATCAGCACGGGAGAAGTAGGCGGATGAAAGATAGCTTAGCACAGGAGAAGAGAAGAGAACAGGGAGTTAGAGAAGGAGGTGAGGTGGAAGTTAGAGAAGGAGGTGAGGTGGAAGAGAGCAGCAGATTAGCACAGCAGAAGAGAACAGTGAGTTAAAGAAGGAGGAGGGTTGGAATAGAATAGCAGATCAGCACAGGAGAAGAGAGCAGGGAGTTACAGAAGGAGGTGGTGTAAAAAAACAGCAGATCAGTAGAGGAGTAGAGAACAGGGAGTTAGAGAAGGAGGTGGGGTGAAAGAACAGCAGATCAGCATAGGTGAAGAGAAAAGGGAGTTAGAGAAGAAGGCGGGTGAACGAGAACAGCAGATCAGCACAGGAGAAGAGAACAGGGAGTTAGAGAAGTAGGCGGATGGAAGATAGCTTAAAGATTATCACAGGAGAAGAGAACATAGAGTTAAAGAAGGATGCGGGTGGAAGAGAGCAGCAGATCAGCACAGGAGAAGAGAACATGGAGTTAAATAAGGAGGTGGGTGGAAAAGAGGAGCTGATCAGCACATGAGAAGAGAACAGGGAGTTAAGTAAGGAAGCGGATGGAAGAGAACATCATATTTGCACATGAGAAGAGAACATTGAATTTGAGAAGGGGGCGGGGTGAATGAAACCAGCAGTTTAGCACAGGAGAAGAGAAAAGGGAGTTAGAGAAGGAGGCGGGTGAAAGAGAACAGCAGATCAGCACAGGAGAAGAGAAAAGGGAGTTAGAGAAGAAGGCGGGTGAAAGAGAACAGCAGATCAGCACAGGAGAAGAGAACAGGGAGTTAGAGAAGTAGGCAAATGGAAGATAGCTTAAAGGTTATCACAGGAGAAGAGAACAGAGTTCAAGAAGGATGTGGATGGAAGAGAGCAGCAGAACAGCACAGGAGAAGAGAACAGGGAGTTAAAGAAGGAGGTGGGGTGGAAGAGAGCAGCAGATCAGCACAGGAGAAGAGAACAGGTAGTTGAAGAAGGAGGCGGGTGGAAGAGAACAGCAGATCGGCACAGTAGAAGAGAAGAGAACATGGAGTTAGAGAAGGAGGTGATGTGGAAGAGAGCAGCAGATCAGCACAGCAAAAGAGAACAGGGAGTTAGAGAATGAGGCGGTCTAATAGAGCAGTAGATTAGTATGGGAGAATAGAAGAGAACAGGGAATTAGAGAAGGAGGTGGGTGTAAAAGCATCAGATCAGCACAGCAAAAGAGAACAGGGAGTTAGAGAATGAGGCGGTCTAATAGAGCAGTATTAGATTAGTATTGGAGAATAGAAGAGAACAGGGAATTAGAGAAGGAGGTGGGTGTAAGAGAGCATCAGATCAGCACAGCAAAAGAGAACAGGGAGTTAAAGAAGGAGGTGGGGTGGAATAGAGCAGCAGATCAGCACAGGAGAAGAGAAGAGAACAGTGAGTTAAAGAAGGAGGAGGGGTGGAATAGAATAGCAGATCAGCAGAGGAGAAGAGAGCAGGGAGTTACAGAAGGAGGCGGTGTAAAAAAACAGCAGACCAGTAGAGGAGTAGAGAACAGGGAGTTAGAGAAAGAGGTGGGGTGAAAGAGAACAGTAGATCAGTACTGGAGAAGAGAAAAGGGAGTTATAGAAGAAGGAGGATGGAAGAGAGCAGATCAGCACGGGAGAACAGAACATGGAGTTAAAGAAGGAGGCGGGTGGAAGAGATCAGCAGATCAGCACAGGTGAAGAGAACATGGAGCTAAAGAAGGATGTGTAGGGGAAGAGAACAGCAGATCAGCACTGGAGAAGAGAACAGAGATTTAAAGATGGAGGTGGGGTGGAAGAGAACAGCAGATCAGCACAAAAGAAGAGAAAAGGGAGTTAGAGAAGGAGGCGGGTGAAAGAGAACAGCAGATCAGCACGAGAGAAGAGAAAAGGAAGTTAGAGAAGGAGGCGGTTGAACGAGAACAGCAGATCAGCACAGGAGAAAAAATAGTTAAAGAAGGATGCGGGGTGGAAGAGAACAGCAGATTAGCACATGAAAAGAGAACAGGGAGTTAGTGATTGATGCTGGAGGAAGAGAGCAGCAGATCCGCATTTGAGAAGAGAACAGGGAGTTAGAGAAGGAGGTTGTGGAAAGGAACAGCAGATCAGCACAGGGTGGAAGAGAACAGCAGATTAGCACATGAAACGAGAACAGGGAGTTAGTGAATGATGCTGGAGGAAGAGAGCAGCAGATCAGCATGTGAGAAGAGAACAGGGAGTTAGAGAAGGAGGTTGTGGAAAGGAACAGCAGATCAGCACAGGAGAAAAAACAGGGAGTTAAAGGAGGAGGTGGGGTGGAAGAGAGGAGCAGATCAGCACAGGAGAAGAGAAGAGACCAGGGAGTTAAAGAAGGAGGTGGGGTGGAAGAGAGCAGCAGATCAGCACAGGAGAAGAGACCAGGGAGTTAAAGAAGGAGGCGGATATATTAAATAGCAGCAGATCAGCACAGGGGAAGAGAAGAGAACTGGGAGCTAGAGAAGAAGGCAGTTGGAAGAGAGCATCAGTTCAGCTCAGGAGAAGAGAAGAGACTAGGGAGTTGGAGAAGGAGGTGGGTGGCAGAGAGCAGCGTAACATCACAGCAGAAGAGAACATGGAGTTAAAGAAGGAGGCGTGTGGAAGAGAGCAGCAGATCAGCACAGGAGAAGAGAACAGTGAGTTAAAGAAGGAGGCGGGTAGAAGAGAGCAGCAGATCAGCATGGGAGAAGAGAACAGGGAGTTAGAGAAGGAGGTGGGTGGAAGATAGGAGCAGATCAGCACAGCAGAAGAGAACAGGGAGTTAAAGAAGGATTTGGGGTGGAAGAGCGCAGCAGATCCACACAGGATAAGAGAACAGGGAGATAAAAAGGATGCAGGGTGGAAGAGAGCAGCAGGTCAGCACAGGAGAAAAAACAGTTAAAGAAGGAGGCGGGGTGGAAGAGAACAGCAGATTAGCACATGAAAAGAGAACAGGGAGTTAGTGAATGATGCTGGAGGAAGAGAGCAGCAGATCCGCATGTGAGAAGAGAACAGGGAGTTAAAGAAGGAGGTTGTGGAAAGGAACAGCAGATCAGCACAGGAGAAAAGACAGGGAGTTAAAGGAGGAGGTGGGGTGGAAGAGAGGAGCAGATGAGCACAGGATAAGAGAAGCGAACCGGGATTTAAAGAAGGATTTGGGGTGGATGAGAGCAGCAGATCAGCACAGGAGAAGAGAAGAGACCAGGGAGTTAAAGAAGGAGGTGGGGTGGAAGAAAGCAGCAGATCAGCACAGGAGAAGAGACCAGGGAGTTAAAGAAGGAGGCGGATATAAGATAGCAGCAGATCAGCACAGGGGAAGAGAAGAGAACTGGGAGCTAGAGAAGAAGGCAGTTGGAAGAGAGCATCAGTTCAGCTCAGGAGAAGAGAAGAGACTAGGGAGTTGGAGAAGGAGGTGGGTGGCAGAGAGCAGCATAACATCAAGCAGAAGAGAACATGGAGTTAAAGAAGGAGGCGGGTGGAAGAGAGCAGCAGATTAGCACAGGAGAAGAGAACAGTGAGTTAGAGAAGGAGGCAGAGTGGAAGAGAGCAGCAGATCAGCATGGGAGAAGAGAAGAGAACAGGGAGTTAGAGAAGGAGGTGGGTGGAAGATAGGAGCAGATCAGCACAGCAGAAGAGAACAGGGAGTTAAAGAAGGATTTGGGGTGGAAGAGCGCAGCAGATCCGCACAGGATAAGAGAACAGGGAGTTAAAAAAGATGCGGGGTGGAAGAGAGCAGCAGGTCAGCAGTGGGCTAAAAGAAGAGAACAGGGAGTTAGAGAATGAGGCGGTGTAATAGAGCAGTAGATTAGTACGGGAGAATAGAAGAGAACAGGGAATTCGAAAAGGAGGTGGGTGGAACAGAGCATCAGATCAGCACAGCAAAAGAGAACAGGGAGTTAAAGAAGGAGGTGGGGTGGAAGAGAGCATCAGATTAGCACAGGAGAAGAGAACAGTGAGTTAGAGAAGGATGCGATGTGGAAGAGAGCAGCAGATCAGCATAAGAGAACAGGGAGTTAAAGAATGAGATGAGGTGGAAGAGAACAGCAGGTCAGCAGAGGGCTAAAAGAAGAGAACAGGGAGTTAGAGAAGGAGGTGGGTGGAAGAGAGCAGCATATCAGCACAGCAGAAGAGAACAGGGAGTTACAGAAGGAGGTGGGTGGAAGAGAGCATCAGATCAGCACAGCATAAGAGAACAGGGAGTTACAGAAGGAGGTGGGTGGAAGAGAGCAGCAGATTAGCACAGGCGAAGAGAACATGGAGTTAAAGAAGGAGGTGGTGTTGAAGAGAGCAGCAGAACAGGACGGGAGAAGAGAACAGGGAGGTAGAGAAGGAGGCCGGTTGAAGAGAGCAGCAGATCAGCTCTGGAGAAGAGAAGTGAACAGGGAGTTAGAGAAGTAGTTGGGTGGAAGAGAGCAGCAGATCAGCACAGGAGAATAGAACAGGGAGTTTGAGAAAGAGGCGAGTGGAAGAGAACAGCAGATTAGCATAGGAGAAGAAAACAGGGAGTTAAAGAAGGAGGCGGGTTGGAAGAGAGCAGCAGATCAGCACATGAGAAGAGAAGAGAACATGGAGTTAGAGAAGGAGGCAGGGTGGAAGAGATCAGCAGTTCTGCACGTGAGAAGAGAAGACAACAGGGAGTTGGAGTTTCTTGGAAGAGAGGAACAGATCATCACTGCAGAAGAGAACAGGGAGTTAAAGAAGGAGGTGGGGTGGAAGAGACCAGCAGATCAGCAGAAGTTAACAGAGTTAAAATACAATGCAATATGTTTCTCATTTGGAAAGTTTAAGCTATTGCTATTGTAAATGACCAATTTTATTTTAATGTTTTGTTGTGGAAAGTAGTGAAAGTAATTGCTTTGTCATTTACAATGCTAATAGTTATAACTTTTGCAATTGTGACATTTGTAATGCAATATGTGTTGTATTTATGTGACTTACATGTATTGATATTACAAACACTGGTTTGGATTTGGAGGGTGGAGTTGGATTTGGAGGGTGGATTTGGAGAGTGGATTTGGAGGGTGGATTTGAAGGGTGGAGTTGAAGGGTGGAGTTGGAGCGTGGAGTTGGAGCGTGGAGTTGGAGCGTGGAGTTGGAGCGTGGAGTTGGAGGGTGGAGTTGGAGGGTGGAGTTGGCTTTTGATTTGGAGGGTGGAGTTGGCTTTTGATTTGGAGGGTGGAGTTGGAGGGTAGAGTTGGATGGTGGATTTGGATGTAGGATTTGGATTTGGAGGGTGGAGTTGGAGGGTGGAGTTGGAGGGTGGAGTTGGAGGGTGTAGTTAGTTGGAGGGTGGAGTTGGAGGGTGGAGTTGGAGGGTGGAGTTTGAGTGTGGAGTTGCATTTTGATTTTGAGGGTGGAGTTGCATTTTGAATTTGAGGGTGGAGTTGCATTTTGAGTTTGAGGGTGGAGTTGCATTGTTTGAGGGTGGAGTTTGAGGGTGGAGTTTGAGGGTGGAGTTTGAGGGTGGAGTTGGAGGGTGGAGTTTGAGGGTGGAGTTGGAGGGTGGAGTTGCATTTTGAGTTTGAGGGTGGAGTTGCATTTTGAGTTTGAGGGTGGAGTTGCATTTTGAGTTTGAGGGTGGAGTTGGAGTTTGAGGGAGGAGTTGCATTTTGAGTTTGAGGGTGGAGTTGGAGGGTGGAGTTTGAGGGTGGAGTTGGAGGGTGGAGTTGGAGGGTGGAGTTGGAGGGTGGAGTTGGAGGGTGGATTTAGAGGGTGGATTTAGAGGGTGGAGTTGGATTTGGAGGGCGGATTTGGAGGGTGGATTTAGATTGTGGAGTTTGATTTGGAGTGTGGATTTAGAGGGTGGATTTAGAGGGTGGATTTAGACAGTGGTTTTGAAGGGTGGATTTGGATTTGGAGGGTGGATTTAGAGGGTGGTTTTGGACGGGTGGAGTTGGATTTGGAGGGCGGATTTGGAGGGTGTTATTTGGAGGGTGGAGTTGGAGGGTGGAGTTGGAGGGTGGAGGTGGATTTGGAGGGTGGAGTTGGATTTGGAGGATGTATTTGGAGGGTGTATTTTGAGGGTGGATCTGGAGGGTGGATCTGGAGGGTGGATCTGGAGGGTGGAGTTGGAGGGTGGAGTTGGAGGGTGGAGTTGGATTTGGAGGGTGGATTTGGAGGGTGGAGTTGGATTTGGAGGGTGGAGCTGGAGGGTGGAGCTGGAGGGTGGAGCTGGAGGGTGGAGCTGGAGGGTGGAGTTGGAGGGTGGAGCTGGAGGGTGGAGTTGGAGGGTGGAGTTGGAGTTGGAGGGTGGATTTGGAGGGTGGATTTAGATTGTGGAGTTGGATTTGGAGTGTGGATTTAGAGGGTGGATTTAGAGGGTGGTTTTGGAGGGTGGAGTTGGATTTGGAGGGCGGATTTGGAGGGTGGATTTAGATTGTGGAGTTGGATTTGGAGTGTGGATTTGGACGTTGGAGTTGGAGGGTGGAGTTGGAGGGTGGTGTTGGAGGGTGGATTTGTAGTTGAAGGGTGTAGTTGGATGGTGGATTTGGAGTGTTGAGTTGGAGGGTGGAGTCGGAGGGTGGAGTTTGAGGGTGGTGTTGGAGGGTGGATTTGTAGTTGGAGGTTGGAGTTGGATGGTGGATTTGGAGTGTTGAGTTGGAGGGTGGAGTTGGAGTTGGAGGGTGGATTTAGATTGTGGAGTTGGATTTGGAGTGTGGATTTAGAGGGTGGATTTGGATTTGGAGGGTGGATTTAGAGGGTGGTTTTGGAGGGTGGAGTTGGATTTGTAGGGCGGATTTGGAGGGTGTATTTGGAGGGTGGAGTTAGAGGGTGGAATTAGAGGGTGGAGTTAGAGGGTGGAGTTGGAGGGTGGATTTGGAGGGTGGATTTGGATGTTGGAGTTGGAGGGTGGAGTTGGAGGGTGGTGTCGGAGGGTGGATTTGTAGTTGGAGGGTGGATTTGTAGTTGGAGGGTGGTGTTGGATGGTGGATTTGGAGTGTTGAGTTGGAGGGTGGAGTTAGAGGGTGTAGTCTGAGTGTGGATTTGGAGGGTGTAGTAGGACTTGGATTGTGGTTTTGGATGGTGGATTTGGAGGGTGGAGTTGGAGTGTGGAGTTGGAGGGTCGTTTTGGATGGTGGATTTTGAGGGTGGATTAGGAGGGTGGGTTTGGGGGGTGGAGTTGGAGGGTGGCGTTGGAGGGTGGTTTTAGAGTTGGAGGGTGGAGTTGGATCGAGCGGTGGGCGGATCGAGCAGTGGGCGGATCGAGCAGTGGGCGGATCGAGTGGTAGCGGATTGAGTGGTGGCGCTAGAGTGGTGGCGCTAGAGTGTCTGCGCTAGAAAGTGTGCGCTAGAGTGGTGGTGTATAGAGTGGTGGATAGGGTGCTGTATAGGGTGGTGGCGGATAGAGTGGTAGAGTGTTGGTGGTAGAAGGCTGTACTGTGTGTGAGAGAGAGCGTGTGTGAGAGAGAGAGAGTGTGTGTGTGAGAGAGAGTGTGTGTGTGAGAGAGAGAGTGTGTGTGAGAGAGAGTGTGTGTGAGAGAGAGTGTGTGTGTGTGTGAGAGAGTGTGTGTGTGAGAGAGAGAGTGTGTGTGAGAGAGTGTGTGTGTGTGAGAGAGAGAGAGTGTGTGTGTGTGTGAGAGAGAAAGAGTGTGTGTGTGTGTGAGAGAGAAAGAGTGTGTGTGTGTGTGAGAGTGTGTGTGCGTGTGAGAGAGAAAGTGTGAGAGAGAGTGTGAGAGAGAGTGTGAGAGCGTGTGTGTGTGTGTGTGAGAGAGAGAGAGAGTGTGTGTGTGAGAGAGAGTGTGTGAGTGTGAGAGAGTGTGTGTGTTCGTGTGTGTGTGTGTGTGTGTGTGTGTGTGCGAGTGTGTGCGAGTGAGTGTGTGTGAGAGATTTTTTTATTTATGGATTCATTGTATGCCACATACAGCTGGAGGGGGCTTACCCTGGCTGCCTGCGACTGGGTGCACAGATTCAGAAAACTGAAATGATGCCCGATACCAGATTGTTAGTATCATGTTAAATATCCGTGGAAAGCTGTTCAGAGCTGCCTCCTTGCCTTGTGTAAACACTTGGAGAATGCCTTTTTTTACAAGGAAGGGTCGCCTGGAGAATTTCCTTCTGCATCTCAAAGAAGAGGTAGTGGTAACTCTGTTGCAATAAAAGGCAGTTTTAGCAGACAAGAAAATGCATTGCAAGGATGGGAGATTGCCAGTAAATTGCGCTCAGCCTGGTGTAGACACGCAATGAGATAAAAGCACACAGTGCTACCAGCTCCTTTTGCAAAACCTACAACTCAAAGCAAAAGCTGCGCGGGCATGCCAAGTACTCACTGAACGGCGCAGAGGCTTCCGGAAGAACCTAGGCACATACAAAAGCTGGACGCTCCATTAAGCAATAACCCCGCAAAGCAGAAAAAAATCAAACCAATATGCTGATTTACCAGCTAAGTGAGGTTTTGCAACGCTGCGTGCCTTCAGATGTGTTATATGAGTTTTAATAAAGATTACATCCTCTGCAATCCTTGTCAAATTAAAGTTCATGAAAAACTATAGATTCCGTATCCTCCAGTAGAATTGCGCCCATCTCACGCGTTGAACTAAGAACATCAATGAATTGCCGGTTACATGGTGTGCGACACTGGCTCCCCGATGTTAGCTTTTCACACTGTAATGAACAATACACTATTACTACTACTATTATTACTACTATTGTCACAACAGACACCCATGTTGTTTTCTGCAGGGAGCTCCTTCCACCATCAACAAATAATAATGAGGAAAAACAGTGCTGAGCAGCCGGCACAGCAGTGCCCCTCATGTTTTAGATGAGGGGGTCACTGCACTATGCAAAAGTCTGCCCCCTTGCGAGGTCTGCCAGCCTGATACGCAGGTCTCACATCTGGCTACTTACGTGCTGTGTTGTGTTGGTGATGAGTGGATTTGATAGTGGTATAGGACAGAGTGGTGTTTTGTGTGATAGTGAAGGTGCCATTGTGTGGCAGTTGAGGTAGAAGGACGTACAGGGTGGTTTGTGGGATTTTATAGTGGTTGTTGATATCTTGAAATGCGGATTGTCACATTATTAGAGAAAGAAAAGCAAACACCAACCTTCCTCAGAAAACAGAGCCTGACATTTGACCTCCGTCTTTGAATGTGCAGCAAATGTGACAAGAAAAGAACAAGATGTATAAGCCTGTTTACAGAAAGTGAACATTCGGAACGATACAGTAAACAGGCATTCCTCCACAGAGGGGTGAACTCAAGCTGGACAGCCTCAAACAAATAAAGCCAGCAAATAGGAAGCAAGTAACTGAGGGTTACAAACCACAAAGCCCATGGTCAGCAATGGGAGGGATACAGTTCCACATAAGCATTCAAAATTCCCACATGAAGTTGTTGGTAGGCTTCGAGATAAAAATGGAAGCGATGCACCTGCACTGTTTTCAACAGCTAAAAGATCCTAGGCCCTTATTTATGAGGCCTTGAGTCAGTTTTGTGCCGCCGGTGCGTCACTTTTTGTGACGCACCAGCGGCGTACAAAATGCGCCTTGTTGCGCCATATTTAAAAAGTGACGCATCTAGGTAGATGCGTCACTTTTTAAACCCCTGCGCCACATTATACCTGCGTCAGGTATAATGTATGCAGAGGGGGCGTTCCCCCGCAAAAAGCCTCGTAATAGTGACGCAGTGAAATCTATGAGATTTCACTGCGTCACTTTTAGGATGCTGTTGCGTTAAAATCTTGCGCCTGCCTCACAGCAGGGGTAAGACTGACGCAATCCCTTTCACATGGGGCTTTCCCCATGTGAAAGGACGCATTGCTGGAGTTGCGTCACTTTTGTGACACACTCCAGCAATGCGTCACTTTTGCGCTTACAGATGCGTCAGAAATACTGACGTATCTGTAAGTCCTTGCGACATGATGCGTCATACATTAAATATGACGCATCATTGGTGTCGCAAGGAGTGCGCAATGAAAAGTGACGCATCGCTGTTTTCACGCAGCGATGCGTCACTTTTCATAAATGAGGCCCCTAGTATGCAAGGGGGGCAGAAGGGGTGGAGTGGGGAGGTGCAGCCTTCTTAGATATGTTCACTGGTGTAACAAAACTAGCGTATGAAACTTGAGGAAGACCCCCTGCCAACTAGATGAAGTCCCCAACTCAGTCAGAAGTTCTGTGGCCATAATACTGGGCTGCGGGGGTGGGGGTGAATCTGCCCCCCCCCCCGCACCGCTGGGCTGCAGGGGCCTTTTGTTACGCCCCTGGATGTTAGCCTTTCAACCACAGGTATTTGATGCTATTTTTATAAAAGCGTCTTTAGAGTAATAAAGTACTTTTCTTTCTGCTAAAAGAAGTGCTGCTCTGGACAAGCATGCTGATGCATGGATGGGTGTCTGCTGAGGTCTGGGCGCACTGCACCCTCCGCACTAACCTCCCGCAGATGCTGAGGACTGCTCGCCGACGCTCCTCCTGACAGCCAACCTTTGACGGGCTTGAACCTGGCCAAGTTTCCGGAGCAACGTAACCATTGACAGTAGAGACAAACAAGCCCAGGAGGTGCTGTGTGCCCCGAGCCCCACCCACGCTGCCAAACGGGGGCTGACAGCACCCTCGATCATATGTCACTCGGTGCAGCCCACCTGCGTCACGCGATGCGCGGCTATTTTGCAGAACAAATATTAATTGGTGGCATTTATTTATGGTGTTTAACTTTAAATACACATCAGAAGAACTTTGAAGCTTCCTTGTCCTCAAGAATGCCCGAAGCGGAGGGAGCGGGGTTTCTTTTGTTACGCAAGGGGGACTGGAAGAGGGCACTTTTGAGTTAATGAATGAAGGAAGGCTCCCACCCCTCCAGGCGGGAAAGGGAAGTGGGGCAGAGGGGAGGGGTATTGATTTACACATATCAATAGAACAGGTTTTACGAACAAGGTGAGAAGCTCCCCCTGCTTACACAAAGGGGCTTGTGGGAGGAGCTGGGGGGCCGTGGGTGCACGCTCAGCGGGGAGGGGTCTAGGGAACAAAGATGTGTGGGGGAGAGCAGATACCCAACAAACCGAAACTGCCCCTTCCACACCGCAACCCGACCACCCTCCCTGCACAGTTTTCGATCGCTTCGGGGAGCTCCCCTGCCCTGCCAGGGACAGCACCAGCCAAAACACGCGGGTTTTAAAGTGAGCTATAATACACCGAAGAAAAAAAGCTCAGCAAATGGGCCCCCTCTGCCCCAAGGCTCAAATAGACCATCAGATGCCCCAGCGTCCGACAACTATACCTTCTCCCCTATAGCTCAACTAGAATATCTTCTGCTAGACGGCAGAACAAGATGGTAAACTTGTGCTCACAGGTCACTTCTGCCTAGGTCATGCTTTACCTAATGCACTCAACATGCCCTGAGACTCAGTACTCGATTACCAAGTCAAGTTTCCTTCATGCGACCCAGCAGAGTCATTCCGTTGATGTGAGAGAAAAAGAGTCTTCAGTCAGCATACACCACCTGCATACTTCTTTTGCACCTTGTCTGGAAGTGGCTTGCAAACAAATAAAGGACCAGCTTGGTGAAGTGAAGGCTGAACCCATGCCAGGAGCACCAGTCTTCGAGAGCAGTGTGCAGATGTGTCACACGCTAATGGCGTTCTTTGCATTGATTTACAGGCCTACAAAAACCAAGCTCCTAGAATGAAAAACCTAACATAGAAGTGAACAACTGTTAACTCTCGTACAATAGTTTATCTGTAGCTCTCGGGTTTAAACTGGAGGTAAAATAGAACACCCACTGCATCTCCGATATAAAAGCGGCTTCTTAAAGGTCTGCATACTACGGCCTTTTTTCATATGGCGCATCCACGTCTCTCCCCAGAACATACGTACTGCAGCCATTAGTTTCCATGCTGCATGGTAACGCCAATGCCTACACAAGGCCACAGTGAAGGTCTCCGAACAAAGCAAGTGCTACGACATCCAACCAAGAGCATCGAGCACCGGCCTGTGTGCTCAGTCGAGTGTAAATGAAGTGCAGAAGAGATGCAGGCACAGGCTAATGCTGTGTGCCGCGCTGTAAGGGAACCAATCAAACCATGCCACGGGTAAGTCAAGCTGAAGTGCGAGATAGTATCTGTGTGGTTATGAACAGTCATTCATTACCTTAGTATGAAACTGGATTATACGTTTAATCCTGAGATTGCTTTGCGAAAATGTCCAGCAATGATTAGATATCATGAGTTCCTGGAAACCGGTCTCATTCTTCCCCATTCCGTAAACAACCTACACGTGTGTATGGAGTAATTGCATGCTCGGCAAAGGTGCCTTCCTCAGGCTGTTTGCTGCTGCCCCCTTTCAATTCTCCCTGCATGAACTTGGAATACTGTTCAAGGCGGCGGCTCTGCCATTGGCACTCCTCTGCATGCACGGCCTGCCAGGATAACTTAACGCTGCATACTTCTGCAAGTGGTAAATAGGGTACAGTTCAATTGCACCTTAGTTACTAAGGTGCAATTGAATTGTACCCTATTTACCACTGCTTTGCAACTTACGGCGCATAAAGAAGGCAAAACTGCAACCTACGAGAAAAAAAAAGTGTTACTATACTGCTCGAGTTTCACTAAGGAAGAAACATTTTAACATCTCAAACAAAATGGCCATATAACCTGCTGCCTTTAATAATGCTTGTACTATTAGGTGTCCCAAATTATCACTGAGTGTGAAGTCCCGAGAGCCTCCCATCTGGACAGGAATCTCCTGGACAGGACAAGGCACGTCTCTAGTGCCGTGCCGTAGCGTAACAGAGAGCATATGTGAGCACTATGAGGCTGTGCGGCACGTCTACGGAGGTGCACGGTGCAACAGCGCCATCTAGTGGATATCGGGGCAACAGCCAAGCCAGCTTTGGAAATACGGTCTCGGAGAGGCTTTGAAGTAGCTCATGGCCTCGCGGCCGTGAAAGTGAAAGCAATTAGGGGGGAGGTGGGAGGGAGGCTGATGGCTTTGATGTGTGAAGCAGGCAGGCAGCTCGGGAAGCAAATGGAATGGAAAGCGCGTGCACGGACACACATGCACTCGGCAAAATCCGGCTGGTTTTAGCTTTCTGGTTTGACTGCAATAGGTCTCTCTACGAGACCTAAAAAGGGAAAGGAAGGAGGAAGAGAAAGAATAAAATACAGTGGCAAAGCGAGAACATGGGTGAGAAAAATAACTTGCAAGCGTGAGATAAATGGGTAAGGAGTGAATAGTGGTGGATGAAAGGGGACTGAGGCAGAATCAAAACTACTCAGCCTAGATATTCGGCAACCCCGACATTTGGTAAAACCTGCAGCGATCTTATGAGAAGCCTTAGGGCAATTGCACTTATAATTTTGCAAATTAAGGCCTGATTGCCCTGATATAATCTGATATTTAGTGGATGGAAATGTATCAGGTGTGATAAATAGCACCTATTACGGGTTTTGACCTAACAATGGAAAAATAATATGCAGATTTTGGGGCTTTCTGCATCAAAATACTCCTCTCCTGGTATCTACCTACCATTTTACACCCATTAAATTTCTGCCGGCTGGGCATGTTGAAATTTAAAAGGAAAAACTTTGGGAGTATTGACTTTTCGCACCTGGTAATAACCGGGTGTAGTCAACTCAGCAATTCTTGTAATTGCGATATCTGCACAAACAGGGATTGCAAAATTACGTGGCACGTGTAATCGAGGCCAAAAGCCACATATGAACGAGATTAAAGACAAGTTGAGTTCCAGTTTTTTGTGAGATTTGTATACTTGTAAATAATTTATCATTGCATTTCTATGAAGAAAAGTACACGTTTGATCAAGGAATAGCATCCTGGAAGTTGTTGGCAATGGGACTATTTTGTTCAACACAAAAGGAATGTTCAGTGCTTTTTCTGAAATCAATATTTTGAACAGTACGCAGTGCTATGTGTGTTTCTTTGGATTTTCTACTATAACCATGTGTTGTCTTCACAGCAATGTATACACAGATCTTAAGGCCATATCACACAAGCTGTGGAAGTACAACCGCTATCGCTATATCATGACTTACTACGAGAAGCCCTGGCTGCCGCCTCCACTCATCCTTCTCAGCCACATTGGCCTGCTCATCGGTCGCCTTTGCCACCATCGCCCTCTTAACGAGGTGGATCAAGAGGAGGGAGATGTTGGTCTAAGTAAGTGACACGCCCATAGTCTTATGTTCGTCACATTAAGTGACATGCCTCAGTCCTCTAGCATGTCCTAAGTCTCTTGTTTAAAAAGGTTTATAACTGAGTAGAATGCTTTGGAACGAGGTGCATACGTTGTAATGATTGGTTCTTCTAAGTAGCACCATATTGCCCCATGTGCATCTTAATATGCGCACTAACTCGCTTTCCCATATTTACAAGATCATTATTCTGCCACTGCTGTGTTTTCCTTCGAGTATATTCTCTTCTTCATTTCATTGTTGCACAAATATTAGATTGACTTGTAAAATCAGTTAATGCTTTGCAAAATATGAATAGCGCTGTAGAATTTGCTAGATAGTGCCTATTAAAATGATAACATTTAAATCTACTTACTACTGTTATTGCTTAGTGCGATATAGTTTCTTACATTTTTGAATCTTTGAGATTGCACATAGTAGACCATATTGCTACATGCATCTATGATCGGGCTCCTCAAAGCAAGGAACATGGACACCACTTTTAGATTACAAAGGGTTTTGTGATTGCCTATCACTAAGTAGAAAACATGTGCTTCGACGACTATAAACTGGATATTCATAAACAATGGACATATTAATTTAATTGTTAATGCACTGCAGGTGAGGCAGTTTTATATAACCTATCTGGCATTGATCTGGACATGGGCCAGCACCATGACATAGGTCTTTTTTTTAAGACAAACTTTATTGGGTTTTTCAATTTTCAATACTCTTCTACATTATACATCTGATAAACGTGTAGCATCTGTCATGCAGGTTCTGCATATATGAAAGTATCACTTTTTTTGGTCAATCCAAGTCAAGACCCCAAATATAGTACACATCATTGCAAGAAATTGAATCAACAACATGCATTTGAATAGTTTAAATTTCGACCCATCAAATCCCCCCTCCCTGTTCCCACCCACACCCTGGGCTCTGATTATATAAGTTCTAAAGTCACATTTCCATCCCTTTTCAACATCCTGTTTGAGGCAGAGCCTCAGGTCGTGTAAGGGTCCTCCCCCTATTAACGTACGTAATTCCTACTCACTTACCATTTTCCCGCTTGTTACTGGTGTGGAACATCCAGGATGTCGTCCACTATTCTTTCTTTGAAGGCCTCCAGTGTTGTGTCCCACTCTCATGATATTGGATTTTTGCAGAGTCCCCTGGCTGCCTCCCTACGCATGGGTGCGCTTTCTACCCCCGCCCACCTGACCAGTTCACTGTGCCAGATATATAGTGAAGGATCTTTGGCTGATTTCCAGCGCATGGTGATGGACCTTTTTGCTACTAATAATGCCAAGTCTAGGAAACGCAACTGGACCTTTTGCGCTGTTCTGCGTTTACGGAGACCCAGCAAACACACCAACACTGCACCCCCTATGGTAAGATGGGTAACTTCCTCAATTAGTTGTGTCACCCTTCCCCAGAACGCTCTTAGTCCCGGGCATGCCCAGAGCATATGGAGCAGGTCAGCCTCTAGTAACTTACATCTGGGGTAGTGATGGGCGGTGGACGGATACATCCTCTGTAGTCTGTGTGGGGTCAGGTAGGCTCTGTGTATAATCATGCACTGTATAAATTTGAACTTTGCATTTCGCTGTATCTTCCATGGTTATTTTAAAATATCTGCCCATTCCTTGTCAGTTAACTCCCTTCCCATATCCACCACCCACTGCGCCCAGAGAGCATCAAAGGGGAACCTCACATGCATGCGGACACTCAAGTACAGCCATTTAATGAGGTGGCTCCCCTGTCCATTGAAATATAGAGCTTTAACTAGTTCATGTGTCG
Source organism: Lissotriton vulgaris (assembly GCF_964263255.1). Lineage (NCBI taxonomy): Eukaryota > Metazoa > Chordata > Amphibia > Caudata > Salamandridae > Lissotriton > Lissotriton vulgaris. The sequence continues at coordinate 938,369,004 of NC_141689.1, read as the reverse complement.
GAGGTTCTGCCCGGTTGGGTGACCATTGCTTTTGAACGTAGTGCAGTAGCGCAGCGTGTGTCACATATAAGGTATTGAGAGCCCCCCCATGACATAGGTCTTAATCTCTGTTCGCATCACAGGTGCCTAGACCAAAAGTTGGACCTACCCTCAGGAAAAGTAGTAACATCTCGAAGATGTGATGAAACAACATACCTAGTAGAGTCTTAATACCTGTTTGGGCTTGCACTCATGTTTCCACCCTAAAATTAATATGAAGCCTACTGTAGCATCCCATGTGGTAATACCACATTGGTTTTTGGAGACAAATCCTCAATGTCAGCCTGGAAGGCTTTGTCTCCAAAACTGCACAATATCATGAGTTAACATGCTGAAATTAAAGTTATTGCCCTGATTAACCCCGGGCTAGTCTGCCCTGATACCACAACATTGGTGTTCTGTTGAGTACATTCTTCAGCTGTCATACGTCTCCTACTTTCTCGGGAAGACTGTGCATTTGGTTGACATCATAAACTTTGGTGTGGTGCCAGACTGATTCTATGCACCCCCTTAGGATATGTTGGCCTATTGTCCTGCTAGTGCCACCAAACGTACCCCTAAACATGAGAAGGTAACAAATGGATTGGGCAACCTCAGAAAATGACAACCCTGACTCCCCAAATAAACGTGGTAACAGATCTAGAACCTTTTGACTCAGTCACTCATGCATACCAAGCGAGATATACAAGAAATACACGAAGAGGCAATTCAATATTTATCGAAACATTGTGATTCTTGTGTAAAATATATGCGCTGCAATGATTAAAAATCAGAAGCATACAAAAGTGATTAGTAATATGAGAACAGTGAAAAGGAAAAATCATTCGACCATTGTGCTAAAGCAGTATGTATATATATATATTAAGCAATATCGTGAGTCCTGATTGGACGCCTCTATATGAGATAATCACACTGCTTTGTGGGAGGTGAAGTCAAGATTATTTCCTCAAATGGTTGCGCTTTAATTTTCCTGCAAAATGAAGGCTCCACGTGAGCCCCAGAAAGCGTGACTGAATAAATCCACATTCTGTCCCCCACATTAAAAGCCCTTCATGCTTACGAGCTCCGTGGCCCCCATTTCCTGAAGTGGTGCCAGCCTGCGGCAGGACGGCCGCACGTAAATTCAAGTTCCGTGGGGAATGTCCAACAATTAGGTGGCACACAAACACAGAAGAGCTTTCCCCAATCGCTTTATTTCGGTACATCAGTCACGTTTTCCGGCAATTAACAGCAGCGAACCGCAGCCCTGACGCGTTTCGAGAGTTCCTCTTTCTCAAAGGGTAATTACAGTCCAAAGCGGAAGAAAGGCAACACCTGCACATTTTTAAGCGATATCGTGAGTCCTGATTGGACGCCTCTATATGTATATATATATATATATATATATATATATATATATATATATATATATATATATATATATATATATATATATATGCTGACATATAAGTACAATGTATAGGGTACTCCTACTATGTGCTCCCTAACCTAGTTACCTAGGGCGGGTGATCTGCCAAAATCCCTTACCAAATGTTCTAACTCTCCATTGTGGGTGAATGTGCTCAGGTCCCCGTCGTTGTCACAAGTTGGACAAATCGGGAAAACAGGAATCAGCTGGGCTGAGACTCCGGCAAACAGCGACCTCGCAATGACAGCACAGTGCTCGTCTGATTTGGACACGGAAATGTGTGTGTGTGTATATATAATTACCACATCCATGCTTCCGTGCTGCGGCCTGAGCCAAGCTGTCATTGTTTATCCCCTTGTGAAAACTGTGTCCTCTTACGGACGAACAACAAACAACATTTGCACAATGAACATTTAGGCCTTGTACTAAATGTTCAATGTGTCGTGATAGAGTGCCTATGAACTGGAAATGTAAGAAATATGGCTTCAGAGACGCTAATCCTGCATTGTCACACAAGCAAATGTGTGTCAAAAGTCATTGTGTAGAAAAGAAGACAACTTAAGAAACGTGTGCATGTAAAATGATAGTCTTTCTTCCTAGCCAAATTTGTGACGTAGCTCCCCCTTGACCTACCTCTGTTGCTGCTTCACTTACATAAGAAAGTGAACACAAGTGTACTGTTCAAAAGTCTGCAACATGCAAGACAAAAATATTGACCAAGCCTGCCCTACCTTTTACCTTCACAGTGACCATTTGCAGGAATGGCTAGGCAGGAGCCCAGTGCACCCCAGTATTTCCCAGCAGCCATAGCCAGTCATGGCTAAAAACAGGCTGGGTCTGTTTATTTCCACATCCCATCAACAACTAAATTAACTTTATCAAACTCCTGTCTTCTCCTGTACATGAGGCACTGAAAGCCAAGAATCCTTCAGCAAAGCACACCAGTCACTAAGGGTTGTGTCATGGAACCTGGAACAAATGCTGACATCCATGTTGTAATTATGACTGAACAATCATTCCTGAGACTTGCTCATATTTAACGCTCTACTAAGTCTCTCCATAGCATGAATCTCAAGGTCAGTGCCATGAAAATGGCCAGATAACCGTACTTTGTCTGTATCAGATTACCTTCAATAGACCAGCAATGGATGCAACAGATTGTTGGCCTAAAGGAGTTCTCCATCAAGAAGACAGATTAGGAGGGGAGGAGCTACGCGGGCATCCAAGATGGTCGCGTGAGCAGAGAGCTCCCGAGACCCGCGCCGCCCTTCTTGATCTATCCTTCTGATATCCTGGTCACTTTGACGGGCTTTTGAAGTGCTGCTCTTGCTGATGCTGCTGTGCTTTTTGGGGCCGAGATCGGACTTCGGGAACCATATTTACGTCGTCCTAAGCTTTCTGGCCTAGCCCCGGACGGGACCGGGGACTCTGCTGCTTTGGATGGCCGAGCAGTAATGCAACAACAACGGCTGCCTGGCATCTGCTCCACCGATGGTGTGTCACTTTCACTTTCGGTTTCTTGTCCATCCTTTAACTGACTGCCTATGACCTAATCTACACTCCTGGTTTTGGTGGTTTAACCAGCTACACGTCTCCATCGCAGCGCCGGCTCAGTGGTCTGTGATTTTTGTGAAGCTAGATTTTTGGGGTACGGAAGGTCGCTGCCATTCTATCGCACCTGGGAGGACCCAGCGGGGTGCTGAATCCAACATGGCTACGAAACCCGAGCTGGAGAAGCGCAGGAAAGTCACCACTCGTGGGGGATCGGTCCAGTCTAACGTGATCGATCGCTATACTCAGCCGAGAGGATCCCCCAGCGCCACCAGCCGCAGTTTGGAGGACCCGAAGACGGACATGACGGCCTCATCTGAGGTGTCACTTCAAGACCTACTGGCCGCCATTGCAGGACTCAAGGCTGATATGGGTCAGCAATATGAGGCCATCGTGTCCAAGATAGACACGGTGGCGGTCGATGTTACCCTTATTCGAGCCGATTTAGCTAAGACTAACGAGAGGGTCAAGGCATTGGACTTAAAAGCTACCAGTTTGGTGACGGATATGGCTGAAGCGCAGTCAGAGATTGGGAATCTGCGGTCGTCACAGGACCTGCTAACTAGACGTCTGGAGGAGTACGACAACAGGGCCCGACGAAACAACATCCGCCTGGTCGGGGTTCCGGAGGACAGTGGTGCCGCCTCGATCGATTTACTGGTCGAGGAATTAATTGTTGCTAAACTTGCTCCCGCAGGCCTCAGTAAGTTTTTTGCTGTCGAGCGTGCACATCGCTTCCCAGGTGGACAGGTTAAGCCAGGGGGACCCCCGAGGCCTATTATTGCCAGGCTGTTTCACTTTCGGGACAGTGACGCCATTCTTCAGGCCGCTCGCAAACACGGCCCACTGAAGTTCGACAACAGCTCTGTCTCTATCTACCCTGACTTTACTCCTCAAGTACAGCGGCAACGATCCGGATTCCTGGGAGTGAAACGTCGCCTGAGAGATATGGGACTTAAATATGCGATGCTGTTCCCCGCTCGTCTGCGTATCGAATACAGGGAGCGTGCTTACTTCTTTGATCAACCGGACAGTGCCAGTGACTGGTTGGACTCGTTGCCAAAGGACGATGCCGAGAGCGGGGGCCCCGGAGGCGCGGACGGAGGCGCAACGGCGCAGGAATGACTTTGGGTCCTGAGGTCCGATTTTGGATCGTAACTTTCGTAGAGTAACTTATATCATGTGCCTTCACCTTTATGCCCGCGGTGGGGCGGGTTGGGGTAGTTTCTCCCTTCCTCCTCAGGGGTTCTTTGTGTAGATTCAGATGGGGCGACAAGCACATTGCAGTTTGGGGTGGCTTCTTAGTCTGCAGGGGTGCAGGGTGGGGGGTGTTGTAACGGGTTCTTGGTTGGGGGGTGGGAGGTGGGGACTTGGTTATGTTTTGTGTTCTATGTTTCTCTTTTCACATGGTACTGTATCGCTTTTATGCATCCTTGATCTGAGGTTCTGGGAGGGGGTGGGCTGGGACTTTTTCTGGGATGGGGGGGGGGGGTGACGTGAAGGTTCTATCCTGGAACGTTAATGGCTTGGGGGATAGGATCAAATGTGGTATTGTGCTGCAATTTATAAGACGTCATTCCCCTGATGTTGTTTTACTCCAAGAAACCCATTTGATTGGTAATGCTTGTAAAGCTCTTGACCGCCGAGGTTACCGACTTGTCGCTCACGCTGGTTTTACATCCGGTTCCCGAGGGGTTGGTATAATGGTGAAATCCTATTTAGCCCTTGAAATTGACGATGTCACCCTTGATGATCGGGGTCGCTATGCTGCTGTCTCGGGGAGATGGGAGGGGAAGCTGATTGTAATTGTTGCTGTTTATGTTCCCCCGGGACTACAGGCTACCACTTATGCTGACCTTGGTAAGACTCTCCTGGGGCTTCCAGATGGACTCCTGATCATGGGTGGGATTTCAATTCGGTGATGTCGGGCGAGTGTGATCGGCTGCCCCCTAGAGTTCTGCCATTGTCACAGATGTGGCTGACTGACTTGACGGAAACCTTCGGGTTGGTAGATGTTTGGCGGTCGCTGCACCCCTAACAAACTCAATACACTTTCCACTCCGGTGCTCATGGCAGCCTCTCAAGGATTGATTATTTTTTTATGCTGACTGCTAACTTATCCTTGGTGCGTGAAGTCCGACATCTCCCCAGGGGTATTTCTGACCATTCCCCCTTGTTACTCGAGGTTTCGGTGGGAGGTCTTTCCGGAAGCAGAGTTCCCCCTGTCCCGCACTGGCACTTTAGGAACCCTCGGCTCCGATCGAATTTGATTAAAGCGATCGATTGTTACTTTGATGAGAATGTGGGTTCGGTTGCTTCCCCTACGGTTCTATGGGAGGCCTTCAAAACTGTTATACGGGGTTCCGCACTGTCCTTTATTGCAGCTGACAGAAAGGCTAGGAGGGAGGCTGTGTTGGCCCTTGAGACCGAAATAACTACGCTCGAAAGTGAGTTGGGTGGAGATGATACGCCTGCACTTCTACACTCCTTAGAACTGAAGCAGGCAGATTATAGAGCCTGTGTGACTGATGCTGCTAAGGTGATGCGTGTGAATCAGCTGGGCCGTTTGTATGATGTGGGTGACAAGGCTAGCAAACTCCTGGCGTGGCTGGACAAGGCTGAAAGGATGAACCGCGTGGTGCCCGTTATTACCCGTGAGACTGGTGAATGTGTGACTGATCCCGGTGGGATTGTTGAATGTTTCGTGGATCATTTCCGAACAGTTTACAGCTCAGTGAGTGACCGTGATGAGGCCGACTCCCGTTTACTATTGCGTGACATTGCACTACCCTGTGTCTCAGAGGAGGATAGATTGGCCCTAGAGGCTCCTCTTACAGTGGATGAGATCGCTCTTGCCATTAGGTCCTTGCGATCGGGTAAAGCGATGGGACCCAATGGTTTGCCTATCGAGCTCTATAAACTTCGACCGGACAAAATGGCTGCCCACTTGCGGACAATGTTTCTAGATGCATTTGAGGCGGGCGTCCTTCCGTCTGAACAGCGCTTGGCTACCATAGTGGTCATTTACAAGGAAGGCAAGCCTCGTGACCGTTGCACCTCTTATCGCCCCATCTCATTGCTCAATGCCGAGCCCAAAATCCTGGCCAAAGTCCTGGCTAATCGTCTATTGTCTGTAATTTGTGACTTGATCCATCCGGATCAGTCCGGTTTCATACCCCCATCGAAACATTGCTCTTAACCTTCGCAGACTCCACAGCGTTCTCGCGAGAGCTGGAACTCTCACTGAGCCTGCAGTGGTGGCCTCTCTGGACGCTACAATGGCCTTCGACACCATAGAGTGGCCATATTTGTGGACGGCCCTTTCCAAGTTCGGCTACGGCCCTAGTTTCATTGCATGGGTGCGGCTCCTATACGAACAACCGTTAGCCCAAGTCGTGGTGAACGGCAGAGGCTCCGATTCGTTTCCATTGGGACGTGGCACCCGTCAGGGGTGCCCGCTCTCCCCACTTCTTTTTGCATTGGCACTAGAACCCCTTGCAGCGTGGCTTCGATGGGAGCCCTCGATTAAAGGGATCCGGTGGGCACCGGATCTGGAGGATCGCGTCTCGCTTTACGCGGACGATATCCTTCTCTATTTCACCTCACCCCAGAAGTCTTTAAACGTGCTCTTTGATGTTCTCACTTCCTTTGGTAAGAACTCCGGGCTTGTTATCAACTGGACCAAGTCATGTGTCTATGTTATAGCGGGGGTATTGCCTCCGCTGCCCCTCAGGTTTCCTATCCAGGTGGTAGATGATGGTTTTAAATATTTGGGGGTTTTTATTTCCATGGACTCCTCGGTGCGATACGATCGTAATCTTTACGCTCCCCTTCGTCGCCTCAAGCAGGATGTGTGGCGGTGGCGTGAATTGCCCTTGTCTCCATTGGGACGAGCGGCACTTTTTAAAATGATGTCGCTCCCCAGGTTCCTATATGCCTTGCAGAACTTTTTCGATCCTGTCCCCGCTCGCTATTTCCGTGAGATTGAAGGCCTACAGAGGCAATTGATTTGGGACGGACGTGCCCGTATCGCCTTATCAAAACTTACGCTCCCCTGGTATGATGGCGGAATTGCTCTGCCCGACATCAGACGATATTACTGGGCCTCACACTTAAGTGCAATTAACCATGTGACGTATTCCCCGGAACCCGCTCCCGCTTTCGCCCTGGATAAATTCCTGTTGCCAGGCGGCAACTTCAATAGAGCTTTATACTCGAAGTCACCACTCCGTCTCTTGACTGGTCCTACGAAATGTGCTGTGCGTGCCTGGAAGGATGCGAATGAGGCTACAGGTTGGGGCGGCAGATTGACGCGTATGACCCCGCTGTATGATTCTGAACGACTGGGTAACCTGTGGCGGACGAAAGTTGATAGATGGGATATGATTGGGATTAGCAAGGTGGAGGATCTCTGGGCCAGAGGAACAGTGAAATCCTTTGAGGCCCTAAAGGTAGAATATCAATTGGATGATAAGGAGTATTTTCGATATCTTCAGGTGCGGCATGCCCTATCCTCCACCTTTCCCCCCGGGACTGACATCCCCCAATCGTCTCCGCTGGAGGATCGTATTCTTGATGGCCATGTCCCGGACAGTACGATCTCCTTAATTTATAAAAAACTTATTAACAACAGGGCTGACCTGCTGGAGAAGCTTCGTGCCTCCTGGGTGGCGGATGGGCTCGAACTGGATGACGAAGACTGGCAAATGGCTATTTCTTCCCCTAAGGAGGTGGCTATTCCGGCTCGGCTCCGTTTTGTGCAACTAAAGATCCTCCATCGCGTCTATGTGACTGGTATGCGTCTGGTACGAATGGGGCTTGCGACAGATGGATTATGTAGACGTGGCTGTGGTATGGATGGTACCTTTCTTCATATTTTGTGGGAATGCCCGGTTATTTCTGCCTTCTGGTCTAGGGTCCATGATGTGATGGGGCGTGTTACTGGGGTCCCCCTCCTTCCCGAGGCAAGGCGCTGCCTGCTTAATGTGTGGGAGCCTACGGACTGTACGGCTGCTCAGACCTTCTGGATCACCCTGGGCAATATGGTAGCCAAAAGGGACTTAGCACAGCTTTGGGGCTCTAACAGACCGCCTAGACTCAGTACCTGGAAAGATAACATGGACTGGTGCATGTTTCGGGAGAAGACGGTGTATGAGGCTCGGGGTCGTCCTAGGAAGTGGAATAGAATCTGGGCGCAATGGAATGCATACCGGGGTGAGATTTGTACCCCACCACTTGATTATGCCGAGGCCATTCCCTCCTCCCCATAGTTTACGTTCCTTTCATTATCTTCCACTCTACACTCCCTTCATCGTTCCCCTCCCATAGCTGACTTGTTTCCATTCTTGTATATTGTTTCCCGTTTTTCCTCCCCTCCTGTGACCTTGCTATTGCTCTACCATGTGTTTGTTCTTTTGTTTGTTTAACTTCGACAAAATCATAAAATTGAACCTTCGATATCCTCCAATCATTGCTTTATGCACTACACCATAATGAAACACGAAGCGGCCTTCTCCGCAGTATAATGTGCTGTACTTTTTGACTGATTGTCATAGCGGCCGGCCCAAAAGGGTTGTAGGCAGACGCTGTGTAATGTGCATTTGATAAATAAAGGTTTTCAAAAAAAAAAGAAAAAAAAGACAGATTAGAAGCCACTCCTCCATCAATGAGCAACTGCTGACTCCTGACTGTTAGTGATCAATGACATTGAGTAGCTATAACCTAACTAACCATTGGTGTACTATTGTGTAGCTCGAAGCCGAGATTTGACAAAGTACAGTTCTGAAGCAACTTCTACAAATCAAACATCAGCAAGCTCAGAAATGAACATTCAGAGAATATACTCAGAAAGATGTAACCATAATACACTGGCTCGAGAAGTGATTCACAATTGGCCCAGCAGCAGCTCAACAGCGGTCTCAACTTCAGACTTGCTGATTTGTCGCAGTTCATACACTTTATTGCAATGGCGCTAGAGAGGCTAACAGTGACTGCACATTCAGTGCTACTCAACTGAGGAATGTGCAGATACTAATGTGATTCCAACAGGGATAGTGAAGCTTGAGGCCTGTATACATGCTCCATGTCCTCTCTACGCAATCTTAGACCACAAAGTGGGAATAAGAGCTTGCAATGTCTTCTTGGGGAAATGTGCCTGTACACTATTTGCCTACTTGACAAAGCAGTATATAAGCAAACCAGAGGGACTGCAACAGGATTTTCCTTTTCACCGAGCTATGCCAACCTGACGATGGGTTGGTGGGAACCACAGATAGCCTGGGTCTCTGAGAATAAGCAATATGTCAAAACAAATTATCTTGTGGTTGTGATTCATTGATAATATTTTTATAATTTGGAAAGGAATAGCACGAGATTGTGAGACATACTTTAAAATGACCAATAATAATGAACATTTGAGATTTACCTACGAAAGAAATAATACAAAAGTAACAATTTTGGACACTGAAATATTCATACAAGAAAACATAATACAAATCAGTTTACAACAGAAGCCGACCACAACAAAGGCACTTCTTCATGCAGAAAGTTTCTATCCATTAAATCTAAAATGAAGTATTCTGTACTTGTAATTTCTACGCTCAAATAGAAAAAGCTTACAGGGAGAAGATTTTAAAAACTATAGTCAAGAAGTTGTTAAAAGATAAAAAAATAGGAAATACCTGAGTAAAATCATTTAAGCTGGATTTGAACGGAAAAGAAAAAAAGCAGACATGTAATAATACAAACTAAGGTCATCGGACAAGAATCAAATACAATTAAAATGATTACTAATTACTCAGCAGAATAATTCAAAATAAAGAAAATATTACAAAACATTGGCACACCATACAGATGGAAACTCCATTGCAAATCATTTGAGTGAGCATCCCACCATAACCTATAAAAGGGTAAGAAACTTGAAAGACAGACTAGTGTACAGTTGCTTTACTAGCACAGAAACGGGTGACACCAAATTGTTACACCAGAGGGGATTTTGGAAATGTTCAAAATGTAAATCAAATACTTTTGATGTGAACACAAAGGAAATCCAATTGGCGCAAGAACAAAAAAGTAAAATTTAAACAAACACATAACCTGCAAAAGTACATTTGAGATCTACATAATTACATTTCCATGTGATCTTATGTATGTGGGGAGTACTACCTGCTCCTTAAAAACTCAAATCCTAGAACACATCTGGGTCATAACTAAAAAGAGACTGCGGTTATGCAATGGCTAAACACATGAAACCACATCATGAGAGTGACTGGCGGAAATATTTTCCAGTCAATCAAGTAACAAAAGTGGAAAGAGGGGAGACAGAGAGAAAAACGACACCATATGAAATCAAGGTATATAATTTCCCTTCACACTCTGACCCTGAATGGTATCAATCAAGACGAACAATTATATGTGCATACATAAAAAGTCTTTTATAGTTGAAATTATAAAGCAACTAAATAACACTTTTGAAAATGTCATCAGTAAAAAGGACACACAAAACAGATACCATAAATCTCAAAGCAACTATATCACATAATTGAAAATCACATCAGCAGAAGAGACAAACAGAACATACAAGCAGCCATTGCAAAAAGTATGAATGAAGGTTTATTTATGTTGAAGAGTGGTGATTAAAGAGCATGAGCAACATCAAAACAGAGATCAATTTGAACAATGATGTCTACCTAAAAGCGGAAACTTGGAAACTAATTTGTGAAATAGAAGAACATTATCCACAATTCATTTAAAATGAGGCACACATCAGAAATATGAGATTCATTGTACTGGAATCAACAAGAGGCAAACATGGGAATAAAATATCTATAATACTTGGCCAATAGTTACAATTGGATGAATACAAAGAAAAAGAGCCCAAAAATAAATCACAACATAGAAGCAATGGTACTCATCACTAAGACTCTGTAATACTACATCATTCACAATGCAATATGCAAACATTTATTGAAAACCTCAGCGGACATGAGCAATTGTTGCTTCAAATGAACAATTATCTTTTTCAAATGAAAATAACTCTGGTAGCCAAAGAATCATTAGGTTTAAGGCAATGATTTCTTGCCTTTTGCACATAAAAGTTTGCACAGTGATACATATAAGCACTAATGTTATGGGTAGAATGGGAAATTATGTAACTCACTGTGAAAGCTTAACAATAGTCAGATAGGACAAAAGGTATTCTTGTGTACAAGGTCCAGGAAGACCGAAACGCATTGAGTTTTTAGTGTTGTGTTATGTTGAGGACAGAATAAAGCACAGAAAGTGCCTCTATGAGGTCAAATCTCCTGCATAGTGTGATTGGGATACAGGAGGTGTTTTGATAAGTAATGGCTTGGTTCAGCCATAATCCGGCACCCTCATCTAAATGCACCTCAACGTCCATGGAACCACACATTAATTTCTCCTTTTTTTCACGGAAAGAGGCCACCAAAACCAGAGTTGTGTTGCATACACAATTATATTGTTCTCTCGTGTACTGCCATGATGCGGTTCGGCTGTTACAAGAGCCTTGTTCACATAGAGGAACACAATATTGAGAGTATATTTAAAGTACTCTTGTGCTTCGCCCAACCATAGACATAAAAAACATACTAAATAATAACGGATACTCGCTAAACACATTGTAAAAAATCTGGCATAAACATGCAATGCAATCATACTCAAGTGGGCTTATATTCCTTTCTTGCTTAATTTCATCACCTGAAATTTACATGTTTATTATAGTACCTTCCCTCTCACCACATTATTAACAAAGTGCTACTATAAAAAGTGTGACTTTGCTCATAAATAGTTTCTAAAATACTCAATATAAGTCAGTAAGGATTCCATTTGGCAATTCTACTTTGCAACATCATTTTTTAACACTCCTTCTGTATCTCAAAATGTAAAGCAAATACATTTGATGTGAACACAAAGGAATTCCAATTGACGCAAGAACAAACAAGTTAAAATTAAACAAACACATAACCTGCAAAAGTACATTTGTGATCTACATAATTACATTTCCATGTGATCTTATGTATGTGGGGAGTACTACCTGCTCCTTAAAAACTCAAATCCTAGAACACATCTGGGTCATATCTAAAAAGAGACCGCAGTTATGCAATGGCTAAACACATGGAACAACATCATGAGAGTGACTGGCGGAAATATTTTCCAGTCGATCAAGTAACAAAAGTGGAAAGAGGGGAGACAGAGAGAAAAAACGACACCATATGAAATCAAGGTATATCATTTCCCTTCACACTCTGACCCTGAATGGTATCAATCAAGACGAACAATCATATGTGCATACATAAAAAGTCTTTTATAGTTGAAATTATAAAGCAACTAAATAACACTTTTGAAAATTTCATCAGTAAAAAGGACACACAAAACAGATACCATAATTCTCAAAGCAACTAAATCATATAATTGAAAATCACATCAGCAGAAGAGACAAACAGAACATACAAGCAACACAGAAATTGTAGCAGCCCAACGGAGGGCAGGATATATGAATATATATGAGGGGAATATAATGTTTCAAAAGCAGCCATTGCAAAAAGTATGAATAAAGGTTTATTTATGTTGAAGAATCAATGTGGTGATAAAAGAGCATGAGCAACATCAAAACAGTGATCATTTGGAACAATGATGTCAACCTAAAAGCGGAAATTATGGAAACTAACTTGTGAAATAGAAGAACATCATTCACAATTCATTTAAATATGGCACACATCAGAAATATGAGATACATTGTACTGGAATCAACAAGAGGCAAACATGGAAATAAAATATCTATAATACTTGGCCAATAGTTACAATTGGATGAATACAATGAAAAAGAGCCCAAAAATAAATCACAACATAGAAGCAATGGTACTCATCACTAAGACTCTGCAATACTACATCATCCACAATGCAAAATGCAAACATTGATTGAAAACCTCAGCGGACATGAGCAATTGTTGCTTCAAATGAACAATTATCTTTTTCAAATGAAAATAACTCTGGTAGCCAAAGAATCATTAGGTTTAAGGCAATGATTTGTTGCCTTTTGCACATAAAAGTTTGCACAGTGATACATATAAGCACTAATGTTATGGGTAGAATGGGAAATTAAGTAACTCACTGTGAAAGCTTAATAATAGTCAGATAGGACAAAAGGTATTCTTGTGAACAAGGTCCAGGAAGACCGAAACGCATTGAGTTTTTAGTGTTGTGTTATGTTGAGGACAGAATAAAGCACAGAAAATGCTCCTATGAGGTCAAATCTCCTGCATAGTGCGATTGGGATACAGGAGGTGTTTTGATAAGTAATGGCTTGGTTCAGCCATAATCCTGCACCCTCATCTAAATGCACCTCAACGTCCATGGAACCACACATTAATTTCTCCTTTTTTTCATGGAAAGAGGCCACCAAAACCAGAGTTGTGTTGCATACACAATTATATTGTTCTCTCGTGTACTGCTATGATGCGGTTCGGCTGTTACAAGAGCCTTGTTCACATAGCGGAACACCATATTGAGAGTATTTTTAAAGTGCTATGTGCTTCGCCCAACCATAGACATAAAACACCTACTAAATAATAACGGATACTCACTAAACATATTGTAAAAATTCTGGCATAAACATGCAATGCAATCATACCCAAGTGGGCTTATATTCCTTTCTTGTTTAATTTCATCACTTGAAATTTACATGTTTATTATAGTACCTTCCCTCTCACCACATTATTAATAAAGTGCTACTATCAAAAGTGCAACTTTGCTCATAAATAGTTTCTAAAATACTTAATATAAGTCAGTAAGGATTCCATTTGGCAATTATACTTTGCAACATCATTTTTTTAACACTCCTTCTTTCTTTCCAATTAGTACTTCTCCACAGGGGCGTCTGCTCCATAATGGCGGAGGACCAATGCAGCGCCACCAGAAGACAAGCAACCCTGTGCCTGGTGTAGGGCGGGGCTCCCGGAGGGCCGCACTGCCGTTATATGGAGCAGAATCAGGCGGTAGCCTAGCCCGCGCTCGTGAACGCCCAAAAACGGCAGAGACTTTGTTACGTGGACGGGGGCCGCCAGGCACACTGTTGGTGTCTGCCTCCTACCTCCACTGGTCGGAGTCAGTTACAGATAAATAAAGTGATAATGAAACAATATCATTTTATTTTTTTGTGACTGGCTCTGGCATGCGTGTAGGGTGGGGCGAGGCAGGCCATGACAGACAGTTGGTGGGCAATTAGAAGTGCGCATGGACAGTCGACTAAACAGACACACGCACTTCAATTTCTCCAACCCAAAGGTGCAGATTGCAAGACAGTGTCTGAGCAGCAGAGCAGGCCGCTCAGACCAATCCTGGTGCTGCTCTTATAGAGACAAGTGTCTGGATTGGCTGGGCATCCTCTGCCTTCCCAGAGACTGATGGGAGAGCACTGCAGCAGCCGTGAAAGGCAGCAGCACAAGGTACGTTTTATAAAATTATTATTTTCCTGTCCCTTTTCTTACCCTCCCTCCTGCCCATCCCTCCCCTGATTTTCCACCTTCATGTTGTGGCAGCTGCACTGCCTCTCCGTATTATGACTGCACAATCTTTTTTGCCTAGTACTCCAATTTATGACAGATCTTATCTTAATTTATATTCCTTACTGGCTGTGCATAGCTGCTGCTTCCACCTAAAATAGAGGGAATAGATGTTTATCAATGTGTATACATATCTTCCTCCATTTTAAGGCCCTTCAGTTTTTTTATATAGTTTGATTGTATATCTTGACTTCAGCCTCCTGAGTTCCTTCTCCAGATTTTCACCCCTGACGCTTCTTGGTACAGAGTCCACAACAAAGTATTCCCTCTATCAGTGCCCCTGTGTATCTCTTCAAAATGACCGGCCTCTGGATCATTGTTATCCTTATTTCGTTATTACTTAAATATGTTACAATATTCTCTTATGGACCTGCAAAGTTGTGCCCCCCATATTTCAAATCACAGATACAACGTAAGATGTAAATTACTTGATCCCTATTGCAATTATATTTTCCTTTGATTTTTTGTGGGATCTTGTAAAGTTGTGGACTTAAATTTTGTTCTCTTGCCTTGTATTTACTGCATTTTCTCAAAACCATGGCGAGCTCCTAGCTAGGTCTAACTACACTGTATCTCTGTACTACTTTGTACCAGACCATATTTGAGCAATTTCGCCTTTGTAAAGTTAACACTAGGTTTTTTTGTGACTATATGTCTGTTAGAAATGGGATTTCTGGTTGGCTAGGGCATGCACCTAAGTGAGGCAGAAACCACCACTCTAGTAAGGGCAAGGGAGTTACAAGTTGAAGATAACCCCTGCTCACCCCCTTGGTAGCTTGGCACGAGCAGTCAGGCTTATCCCAGAGGCAATGTGTAAAGCGTTTGGGCAACACACACACAGCAGCAACACACTAGGCACACCACAAAAGAAACTCCACTCAAGGTTATATAACAAATAGCCTTTTATTATCATAAACACATTAGAATCCTAATCACAAATGTACACTGTGCCACCTGGCACTAGGTAATACTTCACAGGGGATTATATACATGACAGGGCCAATTAGGCCACTGTCAGAACTGTCAGAACCATAGGGAAGGGTGATAAAACACAACCAGTAACTACTAGTAAAATACTGTACTCAGCATCATCACAAGCAACATAAACACATTATGTCTGCATCACATTAGGCATAAACACATTATGCATCACCATAGGCATAAACACAGTATGCATCACATTAGAGCTTTGCACCCTACCAGTACCGCAGGTACTCATCGGCCAACTGGACTTCCTCGGGGCCCATCTGGGTCTTCCCCTCAATGCCCTCTGTCCAAACGTCAGGGCGCTAAATAGGGTGAGGGTGCAACCCACCCTGGTCTCTCCAGGGACCCAAAACAATGCCCCCAACTTGGTGCAGCTGTGTGACCTGGCACCACAGTGCCACTCAAACCCCTCTCACCGGGACTCTATGGTGGGCCTCCAAAGAAAAGGAATGGCCCCTTTGTTGCAGCTGCTCGTGCTCTTGCGGTGCAGCTGAGGAAATCGGCCTGGGCACCACTGTGCCTTTGAAGCGCCACTCCGGGACTAAGCAAAATCAAAGTGCCCCCGTTTTGCAGCTGCCCGCGCTCTTGCGGTGCAGCTGTGAAGTCAAATAAGCACTGGCACGAATCTCAATCGGCACCAACATTGCCCAATACGTCAGCCCCACTCACCGGGGCTCTTCGTGGACTCCTTCCGGTCTCTGGGGGTAGGAGGCAGACTCCAACAGTGTGCCTGGCGGCCCCCGTCCACGTAACAAAGTCTCTGCCGTTTTTGGGCGTTCACGAGCGCGGGCTAGGCTACCGCCTGATTCTGCTCCATATAACGGCAGTGCGGCCCTCCGGGAGCCCCGCCCTACACCAGGCACAGGGTTGCTTGTCTTCTGGTGGCGCTGCGCTGCAATTGGCTGCCTCATCAGCTTCCTTGTCCCCAGCCGGCCATCAGCTTCCTTGACCTGGCCTGCCTTACACCAGGCAGCTTGCCTGACTTCCAGGGATGCCTCTTGTGGTGCAGCACTTCTCGAAGATGCACAAAAATGCAGGGTGGGCTCCCGCTCAGTTACTGGACCACAGGGGAATCCTCACACCGGGATTTCCTCAGGACACTTCATAGCCCAGCGCTGCAGAGCTCAAACGCACCTCTCATCCTCTGGAGTCCCCCTCTCTGGGGCTCCAGCAGTAAAGATGTACCGCTCACGAAGCTCTAGAATCCAAGAGTTTTAGAGGGGCACAGCTGAGCCCAGGCAGGCCAGCTCACAGGGCCCTCCAGCAGACGGGCAGTCCCTCGTGGCGGGTCCTCCTGGGGCCCAGCAAGCAGCACCCAAAAGCAGCACACCAACATGGGATCACAGCCCCAATATTTATACACCCTTTTCTCTTTGTTCTGCCTTGGCACAGGTCCTGGAGAACCAGTCCCAACTGGTTCTGGGGGGTACTGAGGTGCTTTGTTTACAGTGATTCTACTCCCCTTTGTCAGGTGGGAGCTCGGTCCTCAGATACACCACCGGCGGGCGGAGCCAGCATTCAACAAGGCAGGCACAGAACTATTCAGAGTCAGGGACTTTTCCTCCCACTACTCCAGGTACATGTCCTACCTTTTACCTACACTGCACCCTGCCCATAGGGCTAGCTAGGGCCTACCTTAAGGGAGACTGACATGCAATAAAAGGGGGTGTCACAGACGTGGCACGCACTTTATGTGCCACGTAACAGCGCCAGTTAACTGCGCGCACAAGCCCTGCAATGGCAGAGGTCCGAGACAGGTTTGAAAGGCTACTTTGGTGGGTGGGTCAATCAGCGCTGCAAGCCCACCAGTAGCTTTTAATTTACTGGTCCTGGGTATCTGAGATACCACTTTACAAGGGACTGACAGGTAAATTAAATACGCCAAACAGGTGTAGACCAATCTTACCATGTTTTCCACAGAGAGCACATGCACTTTACACTGGACAGCAGTGCTAAAGTGCCCAGATGCCTAAAACAACCAATAACAGGTCAGAAAAAAGACTAGGAGGAAGGTAAAAAGTTCAGGGATGACCCTGTAAAAATGTCCAAGTCCAACAGGCTCAAATTACTGAATCATTTCTATCAAATGCCAGTATTTTTGTAACATTTTGCATATTGCCCCAGCTCACTATTGTAAGTGGCCACCATACTAGGACTCTGTACTTAGATTTCTCATTTTTATTTGTCTTCTGTTTGTTGAACAGAACTGCCTCACGTTCTCCTAGATTTGCTTTTTTAATGGCATCTGTAGCTGCTGCCATAAAGTATCCTCTCTCCCATTATCGAGTTTTTAGTTCCTCTAGCACCAAATAGGCCTCTTCTTCTCACAACAGTTTCTCCGCACTTGCGAGTTTTCACCATATGGTATGTTTTTTTTTTATATAGGGTGGAAGCTCGCAGCATGGAGAACTGTATTTCCAGCTGTTAGGTTTCTATACAATTTGCTTTCTGATTTGTTATCTTTGACATAAGCTCACAGTAAGTAACCTCCTATTTACTTATGCAAAAAGAATTTTTTTTTCTCACCACGCCACCCTAGTTTGGAGCCAGCCATATGCAAATCAGTCTTCACCATGTGAGCAGTCCAGCCCGAACTGCCAGGCCAGGTCCTCCCTGGACTGTAATTAAGCATCTCTGGACCTGTTATGGGGTTTCACCCCATATCAGCCAGGGTAGGCTAAATCCAGTGGCATGAGGAGCACAAAACCCACGTCTGGCCATCCCCGTCCCCTTGCACTGCCAAATGCAAAGAGAACAGTTGATGGACAGAATGCTGAACAATGTCAAAAGTTCACCAACAATACTGAGATCAGGTCCTAAATCCACCATTTCTTTTGCTCACCATGCCACCCTAGTTTGGACCCAGCCATATGCAAACCAGTCTTGGTCCTGCTCCCCATGGGAATAACGTTTTCATAGGAAGAGCTTTTTATGTATTGCCAATAATTTTGGCTCCGCTTGACGAACCATTTTCAAGAACATTTTCAAAATGTATACATTTGTTGGTTTAGCTGTTGGTTTAAATGTTTCGGGGTGATCTGTCAAGCCGGGGCTGAGGAAAAGGGGGGGGGGCCCAAAACGTGTTTCCCTATGCATTTTCCCATAGGGATTTTGAACAGATCTACAGCCCAAACAGCGGAAGGGAATTGCACCAAATTTGCCAACAAGCTAGATGTTGGTCCAGAAAGCATGCTTTTTGTGATTTGGTGTAAATCCGCTTAGTAGTTTTAGAGATATTCAAGGTTAAAAAAAATATAGCTATATAGGGACATGGATCCTTGCAGTGGATTCACGGACCCACAGTCCCCGTGCTGACATTTTATTGGCTACCAACACTTCAACTTTGGAATAATGTGACATGGTGTGCAGTGGAACTATGTGGATAGTAATTATGTGGTATTGAGTGTACTGGAATTATGTGGATGCGATTGTGTGTCATGGAGTGGAATTATGTGGAATGGTATTTTATGTTGTGGAGTGGTATGTAGTGGAGTTTACTTCTGTGGTGTCTGTTGAATTTTGTGGCATGATGTGGGATTTTGTGGTGTGGACTGGATGTATGTGGTGTGTTGTGTAATTGTGTTGTTGAGTTGAATTATGTGGTTTGTTGATGAATCATGTGGTATGGAATGGAAATGTGTAGAGGTGAATTGTGTGGTATATAAGTGTGGCGTTCAGTGAAAAATATGTTGAGTGGCATTATGTGGCATGGTGTGGAGTGTATTTATGTGGAGTGTTGCTATGTGGCATACGCTGGATTTATGTGGAGTGTATTTATGTGGTATGGAGTAGAGTGTAATTATGTGGTGTTGAGTGCTGTAATATGCAGTGTAATTATGTTGTGTGGTGAATTGTGTGGGGCTGAATTGTGGAATTGTGTGGCAATGTGTGGAATTATGTGGCATGGTATGGTGTATAATTGTGTGGAGTGTAAATATGTGGAGTGTTGTGGAGTTGTAGTTTGTGGAATGTAATTATGTGTTTTGGAATTGAGTGTAACTTTGTGGCATGAAATGAAATTATGTAGGTTGAAGTGGAATTATGTGTATTTGAATTATTTGCAGTTGAATTTTGTTGTGTAAAGTGTAATTATGTGATTTGGAGTGATATTAGTTTGCTTGGAGTGCTATTATGTGTTGGGGAATTAGGATTTTAATTATGTGACATGGAATGTTGTGGAGTGGAATTTTGTATAGTTAAATTGTGTGGCATGGAATTATGAGATGTTCAAATGTGCTGTGTGTGGTAGAATAATGTGGTGTGGATTTGGATGAGCCGTGCACGCCCTGCCCTGTCTTTTATGCTATGGGGTATAAAGTTGTCGATTGTCTCTTTACCTTTGTAAAATAAATCCAGGCTGTTTTTTAGCTCTATTATTAGTAATTTACTTACGATGTGTGCTTGCAACATTACACCTGCACTATACTAAAGAGAATGGTAGAAGAAAAAGATAAAGGGATCATATAAAAACATATATGACTCTGTTCACCACATTTACATGTTTCAAAAAGTTGAAGCTTATTAATATGTAACAAGGGACTTGTATAAATATAGTGAACAATTACATGTATTTGGGATTCTCACTTCTTGTGAGCGAAGTGAACACTGTTGAAGATTGTTTCGGTGGTTAAATAAAAACAGGTCACCAAAAATTGGAACACTGCATGTCTATTCAAAATGCTCATTGTGCGCTATAAGTAGGGCGGTCACCTGACTAATATGTTCTTGGACAGCCAACTCAGGTGCACAACTTAGAAAGAAACAAATGCCAAAATCCTGTGTGCCTACAGGGAACATAAAAGAAGCAGCAGAACCCAGAACACTAAACACATGACAGACAGGTGATGGGCATGTCTAACACTATTATCTGTATACACGCTAATAAAGATTTTGTGTAGAGGTCATTGTAGTTTAAGAATATCTACTCCTGGGTTGCTAAATGCCGCCCTGACTCAGCAGGATAGCTGCCTTGCAAACCTTGATTCAGCTGCCCTAACAAGTATTTGCCAGTCCACCACTACTGCTGCAGTTTCTTAAAAAATCTACACGAAAAAAGGGAAGTTTCAACTCCCAGAATCCACAGTGCTGTGGCATAGGCAGTTATGATTGGCTAAAATTGGCCCTGATGACTTGGGGGCTAGTTGAAGCGTCCCTGTCTTTTTGGCTGGAGCCAATTTAGGGACTAAATTGGGTCAGCAATCCACTTCTCTCGATCCAAGAGGTATCCTGCCTCAATGTTTGGTAGACAAGAAGGAGATGGAATGTAAGTATTTAGTAAAAAGGCAAATAGCTACTGTCACCTGGAAGAGATGGTACCAGGTGGATACCTGCAAGACTGGCCTTGTAGCCCTTGGTGTGTGGCACAGCATGCCACACAAGTGCTTCTTTAGGGACAGTGAGACCTTCAAAAGACGTCTGATGTTCCTAATGCATCCGTTCTTTTGTTCAGGCATCCCTAATGATTTTCTATCTAGAGCAACAATGATAGAAGTGAGTATTTTGAAGAATACGCTTAATTTTACTTTCACTTTTTCTTGGAAGGAAAGAAGGAAAGGGGGCCTTGGTTATAAAATCCGTGTTTTTGCGTACGAGATGTCTGTAGACAGATAATACACCACTTAAAAAAACTAAGAAGTATTCCCTCGGTACTGCATTTTCCATTAAATGGCCAAGTATTCATAACTGATTAAACAATATGCACCGGTAAAACGGTGCTAGGCAAATACTTATGTTTTTCTGAATGTCCAATCACGAGGTACCTGAAAATAACAAGGCGGGGGTTATTTTCCTGTAACCATCTCACATAACAGTGCTGCTGATAAGGCAGGAACTGTTAATGGTGTCTTAAAGAGGCTCCAGCCTGAAGGCTTTGGAACTCATGGCTGCTTTGCCGTAACAAGAAAAATAAGTAATACAACGTTGCCACCTGCTGTACACAACTGATATTACAAATGGAGAGTTTACCAAGCAAAAGCAAAAGTAAACGTAAACAAGCAGGAGAGAGAGACTGTGGTGTAATCTTGACTGCTACTTACTTTGGACCTGGGGAACCAGATTCGATACTCTGGATAGGTAGTGCATTTAAAATTTAAAAATAGATTGTAAATACATGACTATCCATCACAATTGCAGTAATGCCAATAAACTAAACAAAAAAATATCCATCAGGAGCAGTTGGGAGCGGCAGAGGAACCATGAACACAGAGGGGGAGAAACCAGAACCTAATAAAATTAACATTGTGCAAAGTCAGAAAAATTTTAAATATACAAAAAATACCATCAGCATAAAGTATGTGCAGAACGACTGAAGCAGAAGCACTGGTTAATGATTCGGTTGGTAACGTTTTAATTTGCTCAAAGTAAAAATAACACACGCAGGCCAAAAAAAAGAAAAGAGTGCTCTCCAATTCCCATAAATTAACATGAAGAGTAACAGCACATGCAAAAGAGGCAGTAATCATGAGAGGTTACAAAAGTGGAAAAGGAGGGACTACTAAGCATATCAACCAATGAAAGGCAGGAATTTAGGAAAGAAAGCTAGAAGTACCAATGAAAAAGATGGGTGTTTTTTCAAGCCCATATCCTATATACAGTGTGCCTCGAAGAGACAGCGCAAGCATTGCCAAGAAAAGACCTAAAAAGACAGTCCTTTTCCTTCTCTGCTCACCCCACCCATTCCGAAAAGCAACAAATTGCCAAGCCTTCTCTATAGGCCTTGGCTATTTCTGCCATCCTGGGATGCATTTCTACAATGAAAAAGTAGGGGAATGGATTCAATTTACAAATTAGGGGCATGCCCTGCCCTGCCGATCTCGCCTGCTTCGACCACTGAATAACCCTGTTCGCCAAGATCACAATCATGCCCTTAAGTCCTATTTCATATGTGCGCATATGCTTGCAAAAAATACATTTGAAAAATGTCTGCTTGGCAACAGCAGGCCTATTAGCTTTACAAAAACTTCTTTATTTCTTAGATGAAAATCCATGTCCTGTACCATGGTCGTTAGGGGCATTATCGACATTGCTGAGTTAGCATGAGCTCTGCTTCCATGATGCTGCTTTTGCACACATTACTACATGACTTTATTTTGCAAGACTCTGTGCCTTTCACATGAGAACTGTCTGCTTTCTGCGTTTTCTGCCTGTTCCTGGAGTTTAGTCTGAACATACTGCGCTAAGTCGATAAACAATGCCCCTTGTTATTCTGTTCTGGTCAGTCCCTAGCACTTAGACAAAACATGCTACACAGCTGCATCTGCTATAAACCCGTGCTTTGATAATATGGGATTGCATGTTGGTTTAACACACACTTGGAGAGGGACCTTTCCAGATAGAAGAGCTATGCTGTTCCTATGATGTAAAAACTACAATGTAGGCACTAAGGTATTGGGTCTGCTGACAAAGCCCAGAGATCTTCCTTTACATAATAAAACGTATTCTTTTGAACGGGAGGGTGGTTAGGCCTTATAGTCCTTTGTCCACTGTCTGTATACGATGACTTCCCTTTTCATAGTCTATGGACTTGCTACAATGCTAACTGTTTTAGGTTTGTGCGTTTTCCTGCTGATAGTGGCTCGTATACTGCATTATAGAGCACGATAGTTAAAAAAAAACATTTTGAACTATAACAGTGACTCTGTCAATTCTTATTGTGGACAAGTACGAGTGAGTAAGCAAAAGGGTTTTACGGCATCATCCCCTCCCACAGCATGCACGTCCTCACGCACAGTCGGAATTCTCATCACCAAAATAGGTGACTAGCTCAATTAAAATGGGCATGGACGATTGTGCCCCATTCCTCACAGTTGCCAAACTGATGTCCCTGCCATTTCTTTGTTGCCCCGCCCTGCGACATAATGTGGGATATGTTCGATTTAAACTCTAGAAAAGAGCCACACACTGGTTATGAAGTTTCTTTCTGCGCTCGTAACTGTATATTATTCACTGTACTCATGATCCTGTACTGCCATCTAGTGGCTTTCGGAATTATGCTGCTTATGACTGAATTAATTTTAAACGTACCCAATGACATATTTACCAAGCATCGTAGGGACACGCATCCGAGGGCCAAATCCCAGAAAGGCTGTTCGCAGTAACATATGACAATCCCTTCTTTGATTACATCACTAGAACATCTTGCCGACTTACAGAGGAAAGATATTTCCGCTGGTAATTTGCTGACAGGAGCTCCCAGGTTGCTATTGTCTAGACTCGAAAATGTAAGTAAAGGCAGCCCCCGGCATGTGTCTTTCTGTCGCAAAAATTATTCATGAAACTAGTGTGCCCGCCTTAAAAAAGGTAAAGGAGGCAAATGTGTTAGAATCAAATTTTTCCTTTCAATTAAGAATAAGAGAGTACTACGAAGTGACTTCATGTGCTATCCGTCTTCAGGATCTGGCTTGTTTTTCAAGATCTTGGCTGCTATCTTCTTTGTATGCTCCCTGCTCGCGCGTAAGGGTCTAGTTAGAAATCTGGACTTATCTGAATCTTGAAAGCTCACCCCCTATGTTGGAATTCTCAATTAAGTGCCCATGGAGGTAATACTCATTGGCGATTTGCTACTTACCCAGAGATTTTAAGAAACAATTTAGAGAGGAGGTGCTTTTAAGATTAGGTGAGAACCCAAAGAACTCTACCCGGAGTTGCTTCACAGTTTCTATCTACCTGCTTTTTACCATCTGTGTCAGCTTTTTGACACCTTATTCATCAAAAGTGGACATAGACACTTGTAACTGCGTTACGCACAGTAGTGTAGATAACCCTCATAAACGCTATGTATTGAGGTGATGCGGTTTATGTTGATTCTCCGCCCCACATAGACGTTATGGCATTTATCATTGGGTCATCACTTGTGCTGTATGCCTGCCTCAAGCCTGAGGTCAACTCTGGAGTAACGCAGCAGTGTCCAGAGAAAAAAGGTGAAGCCACAATGAGGGATTGTTATTTAAGAAACACACCTACATCAAAAGATCAATTTATTATAATGTAGATATGGTGTGTTATTAAAATTCATATGGGTATACGTTTGGACCAAGTTACTGGGTCTAAGTATATCACTTCAAAAAACAAACTGCCAACATGTTTCTGCTCCTTTTGGCCCAGCCGGGTCTGTGGAGCATTCGTCAGGACAAACATAAAATTAAAATTATACTCACACCCTTTTTGTGTGGTATGTCAGGTGGATCAATTGCTCTCACTGATGTATAGTATTGGAGGTTCTATTAAACCTAGAGAAAAAACATAAATACACTATATTTATATTATTCTGTGGCTCATGCACCTATCAGTGTATATCAATTATTCACACTTCATTCTTAAATTTTTAAATGAACACATCCTTTCATGTTCCTTCACTGAATATTAATAGAATGGGAGACTGTTTGGCGAATTAAGTAGGAGAAATTCAAGTGAAACAATATGTCTGTGCGTGTGGTAGTTATTTGTCAAGTTTCTGTGCCTCTACTATAGTCTGCGCATTTAGTCAATGAGTAGCGTCATTATTTACTGATAATGTGTAACATATCAGTTCACAGCTTCTTAATAGGCCCTCACATGTAGAAGACATAACTGTTCTGTTGCCCAACAATCGTCACGTGAATTACATATATATGTTAACATAGCAATCTGTGACGTAGCATGCACATATTTATAGAGCATTCTGTTCGTAAAGCGCTTTTTGAACATTACCTCGTTAATGTATTGTTGCGTGTCCACGGGGGAAAAGGACATCTGAGTCCCAGGCTGTAAAGGGAAAACGGGAGAGGGGGCGGTTTTAATACTTTACCATCCGCATATTCGGGCCCTCTTGGCGAGGAACGTGAAGGGCGTCATTCGTTCTGATCACTCATTCCTTCTTACCCGCATTCAATGGCGAAGTCCGCCTCTTGTGCTGGCGCTGCCCCCGGACGCGGAAATTCGTCAGTATCGGGTCTTTTGTATTGTCTCAGTCATAGACATAGATGACAGACATTCCTCTGGGCAAGTTACTCCAAATAAAAATAGAGAAAGGGCTTCAGTGGCATTACATCTCTGTGTTCGCATTATTGAATACTCGTAATTCCGCAAATGATTGCGGTTATATTTAGGGCAACATGAACGCAATATTGTTTAGCTAGTGTTCATGACTAGTAACGCAATTGATATTATGTTAAACATAACAGATGGGCTTCATAGCTCACGATATTAATTGTGAACCATGCGCGATGGAAAAAGAAAAAGAAACCCATTGCTTAACAATTGCAGAAATATATGTATATGGAGGCTGGTGTCGTTGTATTCAACAATGCTAGTTCTTAAGACATTTATCGGCACGATTAAAAGGTGAACATCTTAGACAGCCATGTTGTTTTCTAATCTTATGGATATTTATGGGATCCATTTCTTTTCAATGTAATTAATACTGCAGAACCCATATATTTTTTGAACTTACACAAGGAAGGGGCAATCACACAGAAGAGGAGAGTGTTCTGAATAACTGGCAGGCTCATCTCAGGCAAAGTGATGCCACTGTACATTGTCATTAAGACCCCTTTGGTGGGTTTTAAGTCTATTTACCCATCTTTGTTCTTTTTCGTAAAGGGTTTTTTCTGAATTGCCTGCTTTGTATGTCAACATCTCAATCACTGTCCATTTTAGATCTTCAGTGGACAGCTATCCAAAGCATAAATGTTTTTAATTCCCATAGGAATGCTTTGGATAGGTGTCTACAGGTTCTACAGAGAAGTTAACTGCAATCCATTGTGTTCTTCCTGTATTCCTGTCCATATATTTGTATTTTAAAACCCTTGTGATTTTTGGATAAAAACCAATATTTTGCTTATACACCTTCTTGTTGTTGTTTTTGTTTAACCCCTTCCATGCGGCCGCGATTCCAAACAGCACTAACAGGGGCGGGCCGTGACGAACCCCAGCCGTCATCAGCACACGAGCACCGTAGTGCATGACGGCTGGGGTTCGTCATCAGCATGGAAGTGGTTAATGTTAAATGTTTATTGTATTCATGTTTGAAAAGTCAGAAGTCTATGCATATGATTGACTGAACTAAACTCAACCAGGATCATTAATTATTCTACACAATAATTATTTTCAAAATATCAAAATACTTTTTCGAATAAACTCCCTTGGAGGCACTCTTTACCCATCTCGTAAATATGGGGCAGCGCCAAAATAAAGACCAAAAAACCCTGGTCTTAACATGGCGAAATGAGGAAAAATGTCTAATTTCTCCTCGTTTTTGCTGTTTCTTGTGCTGCATTGTGCAGCACACATGGAAACAGCGCAACACACAAAGAAACATCACATCGCCATGAATGGTTGTTTATGTGCAGAACGTTGTGCCTTTTTCCACATAAACAATCATTACAAAAATAAAGATTTGCAACTTCTATGTGTGCTGCAAGATGCCTATAGTGATTGTTTTTATGCAGGAATGTCCCCCTTCCTTCACAAAAACAATCTCCCTGTGACACAGGCATCCTTGCACCATAGTGCAAGGGTGCCTGCGCTGGCGCATGGCAGCTGTTTGTGTGCCAGCGCAGGGGAGAGCACAGGAATGCAACATATCATTGTAAATATGTCGCATTCCTGTGCTCTGAAAGGGCCGCAGCGTGGCTCAGCCAAAGGGCTTGCGGTGCCATGCTGCAGCACCTTCTTGTAAATCTGCCCTAAAACGTCCCAGTGGAACAAGTTCCAGGGCT